>NC_089837.1:211685975-212300475 GCF_035609145.1 Eleutherodactylus coqui | reverse complement strand
TTATTCTGGTCATAGCTGGACAGCAGTTCGAACAACAAGATAGTGTGTTACAAGGCCATTATAACAGGTTGCAACTTGTCAGTGAGTTGCACTGTTCGTACAATGCCTTACAGTGTCCACTGCTTTTCTCTTATGGTGAGGATATTCTATTAATATTCTACAGTGAGACCCTAAAACAAAGTTGCTTCTTAATAAAACAGTATCTACATTAAATTTTTATTCCTACTGCATCATGACCAGAGAAACTGATACTAACCGTATGTACACAAAAATAGAGACCGAGCAATTAAATTATATTAACAAGCACAAATCAGAGCAGACAGGTGCTATAAGGAGGCAAGATCCCGATTCTACTCAGCGTGGGGAAATAGTGATGCTTCCCTCCTTATTCACTGTTTCTCCTCGATATATGCATGAAAACACTCAAGACACCATGATGTAAGTCTGTTGTTGAGGTTGTCCTGACTTTTTAATCACATTTACATGTGATCCTTGATGGAACAAAATTGCGGAGGTATTGCTGCCTGGTCAAAACCCCTACAATCATCATGACATCATAGCTAGAGTATTTCACTTAAAAGTTAAAGCAATAATGGCATTGTTAACAAAGGGGCATTTGTTTGGAGAAGTCACTGTTTTATGCATTCTGTTGAAAGACAAAAGAGGGGTCTTTCTCATATCCACGTTTTGTAGTAGCTAGGGCATCACATTTCTCCAAACAAAATAGATAATGTTATCTGTGTGGAGATACCAAAACCTGAAAAATATCCTATCCTTCATGAAATTATCAAGGCCAATATGATCCATGGGTAATTTCAACACCAATGCACCCAGTATGAAAGAATTTTGCAGCAGCAAAGGTATCCTTGATCCCCCCTAAAAGAAACTCAAAGAGAAGACAACGGATACTCCCAGTACTGGTGAAGAGCTCTGAAGGACAGTGGTGTAACCCTGGATAACTGCTGGGTGGTGCCTTATAATCCTTTTCTTTCCGGTACATTTATTGCCCATATTAACATAGAAAATTGCTATTCTGTAAAATCTATTAAATACATATATAAATGTGTTAATAAAGGCAATGATCAGACTTAGTTTAGTCTTGAAAATGATAGAGATGAGATCAAATTGTATGAAAGTAGTCGATACATTAGCAGTTCTAGAGATTTTTAGCTTTTCCCATACACAAAAGGTTTCCAACAGTCATTCATCTCACTGCATTTTGAAAATGGCCAGTGTATCTATTTTAATCCAAATTACAATAATAATTTGCTACAAAAGGTTAACAGATGCCAGAAAACTACACTTTTAGCATTTCTTGACCTATGCAGAACAGATCATTTTACAAACATTTTTCTTTATGTGGAAGTGCCTTCCTACTATGTATGGAAGAGTAACAGAAAACATGGAAATGACGTCGATGTCTGGCCAGAAGTAAGAAGGCATCAAGCTTTGGGCAGAGTGTACACCGTCCACCCTAATAACGCTAAGTACTATATCTTAATCTTCTACTTCATAAAATTAGAGGTCCAGCGTAATTCTTGGTTTTGAAGCCTATTAATGGTATTGTTCACCTGACGTATCAATGAACCTTTAAGGCACTACGCCTTTTAAAGGATGACAAGCACTAGAATGCTACTATGGCAGAAGCTTCTCTTTGTGATTTTGCATTCAGACTACAGGAAATTTTCTCAGTATTTTTGATATTTTGTCAACTATCAGATGCGTTATGTCTTTGGGAAAAAAGACAAGAATTGTATGTTGGAGGACATAAAGCGTCATATAGTGTCAGAACTGCAAGAAAATGTTCACCACATTATAGATGAAGTTTATAATAAATGCCTGATTATAATTGAAGACACACTGTTGTCTTTGGGAGGACAATGTTTGGAACACTATGGCTTACCTCAATCTATAAGATGTGATACAGTCTTATAAAATTGAGATTACTTTAGAGAGATGAATTACAACAACATTTTTTTGGCATTAGTAGTGTCAAATAATGGAAGTTCACTAACTGAGGAACAGTTTCAGGTTTACAACCAAATATTAAGAATAGACAATGGTCAAATCATAAAAAATCCTCAGTGCTCCAGGTAGAACATATAGCTTTTATAAATGCATAACATCAGTGAAGCACTTATTTCACAGCGGTGTCTCTAGCAGAGAACACCCCTGATCCCGGTAGGCAGAACAGTCCTCTTTTGGACCTCAGGTCACAAATCGAATCCAACATGAAGTCCAGAAGGCAGGGAAATTAATTCCAGTACTGTTTATTAGATATGCAACGTGTTTCAGCTCCCACAGAGCCTTTATCAAGCTTAAAAAAACATTGAATATAAAGCATATTTATAGAAAAAGGAAACTTAGATTACACTTTGAGTCTGTCCGCCAGTCCCATTGTATCTGATGTGAGTCACGTGACTTTCGGCCCTGTGGGGAACGCATAGTGTGCGTTCCACTGCGAAGTGAGATGGCGTCATCATGTCCATCTCCTTATATTTACATAAACTATAGACCCCGTCATTATCTAGTTTTAGGCTCGCCTTAAAAACACATCTCTTTAGGGAGGCCCATCACATCCTTTAATCTAAAGCAACTCTATTTACCGTGCTTCTACATTCTCCATCAGAACCTGATTCCTTCATCCGACAGTATCCCCTACACCCCTTATATCCTAGCACACTTCATATCTGTACATACACCAGTATCGGCTCGTGAACCGCTCTTGCAGCTTTATGTATACAACCCTATTTACATAAAAGATGGCTAGATCATTGTATAGAGCAATCACTTTTACCTCTTCTATCACCCTTATTTCTTCATAGATTGTAAGCTCTTGTGAGTAGGGCTCTCACTCTTAATGTTCAAAATATTCGTAACTGTATATAATATCTGATTTTTTCCTGTTTGTTAATTGCTATGGAATATCTTGTCAACTTATAATTAAATAGTATTATTATAGTGACCTAACAATGGACAATTAGTAATATCATATATAAACACCTTAAAATTTTAATAAACTGACCTTGATTTATTCACACATGCACACTCTACCTTTATTTCCATATCTGTATACTGTAGATATTTTATAGAACAATTAAATAGCTTAAAATGCAAAGACCTAGCTCAGTTTTATTTTTAATGTTCTATGTCCAGTCAGCTTGTAAGCTTGATGCCAATAGGGAATAATTACCGTGATTTGTTTCCTCTGAGAAATTTCAATTCAACAGCTAAACAAGTATGGATATGCAGAGTAAGGCATGTGTTAGTAGAATGACTTGCCAAAAATACACACTATTTAGCTTGCCTCTGATATTCAGCATAATATGCTTGCATAATATATAATACAACTGTATGTACAGCAAAAGTAGCATGGTACTGTTTTAGCCAGAAAAAAATCTGTCATGATAAACACTATTGTGTAAGAAGGTAAAAATGCTATAAGAGTGATACCTTTATTGGCTAACCAGATGAATTGTATTTGCAAACTTTCAGAGTACAGAAGCTCTTTGATCAGTTAGATAATCAAATAAATAACTGAGAGAAAAACACATTTATTTTGGATTGTAGTTTCTAACTTTTTGCTTACTTTCCCCAATATAAATAACTGAAAGTTACACAGTAATGAGAACTATTCACCCTCGTATTGATATTTTCAAATTGATCATGATAGGGAACTATATATATGTTGTGGCAAGGTAGTTCACACGAGGGCCTGCAGAGGACGTGAAAGCAGGCCTTCTGTGTGCTATTCAGGAAGGACAGCTGTGTGGGTGTGTCTAGAGGAGTTAAAACCTCCAGACACATGGCGTACCTTGCTGAAAGCCAGAGAGAGAGGCTGCAGAGGCAGTATCAGGAACTGAGAGCCTGAGGTCTGATGCGGACCAGACTGGACCCATCATGATTCTGACAGGGAATGATGCCCCCTACATGCCTTTGCTGGGTAAAGTGATGGGGACCCTGCAGGTTGTGAACCTTGAATGTGTATTAGATGCTGATGTATATCCAATAGGCTGATGCCTGGAATCCTTTCCTGTGTGTGAAATAAAGCTGGCAGAAGTCAGAATTTGAAGTAATCTGATCTCTCAATTCACTATGAGATTGTTGCCAAGCACCTTGTATGGAGAAATGTGATGTCCTCGATGAAAGAGTAACCCCCAGGTTGCCACAATGTATATAATACTTTACTTCTTGGCTGGTGGGAGACTAGAGTGGTACATAACAGTAGCATGATTTGATGGTTGACTTGGTTGAGGCTTATTGATGACACCTGTATTCTCTGGTCTGGGAATGTGATAGTAACAGAGATGCATTTTTAGATGTGAAAGTCAAAGCAATATTATTGATGACATGCATAGAAAAACAATTGCAACAAAAAGCCAACTGATGTGGGTGATCGATGATCACCCATATGCCATCAAGAAAAGGGATACTGAAGGATTAGCATCCCTGCCCCAGGAGCAACTGTTTGAGAGCAAAATATTTCCTAGCTCAGACTGCTGACTTGAGGGATTGATTCTTAGAAAGAGACTATAGGGTCCTTAGAAAGGCCTTTAATACAGTTAATAGCTTCAAGAGCAATTATATATTTATCCCTAAGAATAAGTTAACAAAAACAGATCCATGTCTTCATGTGATATGACTATATTATCTTGCCTATGTCCAGGTCAAGAATATTTTGGAATGTGATTTATCATCCAAGATTATGAGGATTTAAAGCTGATAGTGGCAAATTACTTTTTGGAGGAGCACAAGCCTATGAGACAAATTAGTTCAGAGCCATTTTACTCCAACTTCATCACCATCTTCCTGACTGTCCCATAATATTTGTGAAAATACAGATGTAGTCATTTTACTGCATATAATTCTGGGCTGGTATCTGAAATGTTTAATAGTTTTTAGAAGAGTTGTGAAAATTCCTAATATAGGATTTCATTAACTATGAAACCAACGATGTAGAATATCTAGCTAGATGTCCATGTCCCAAAAACTATATTGGAACGATGAAGAGAGAGTTTTGGCCCTCTACACATTTCAAAATTTTGATTGTAGTGAAAGCTCATGCATCATTCACTTCAGTGGGAACTGGGGGGAATACGGATGTAGCAGCGCTAACATATTTTGTGCTAGCATGCAATGATGATAGAATCATAGAATTGTAGAATTGCAAGGACCTCCAGGCTAATCAGGTCCAATACCCTACTCCTTACAGAATTCACTGAATCATCCCAGACAGAGTCTTCTCAGGTCTTTCACCCCTTTTTATCAGAAATTCAAGGATAGCATGATCATCTGCTCCTAAGGTCCCAGCCACCCTTATTTCCTCAACCATTTCCCCCCTGTTGGTAAGAATTAGGTCCAAGATAGCAGATCCCCTTGTTTTCTCTTCTACCTTTTGGAAGATAAAGTTGTCAGCAAGAGAGGATAAGAATTAATTAGACCCATTACTTTTTTCTGAGAGATTTCCAACAAATGAATGTATATTTTAAATCTCCCATGATCACCATGTCATGCTTTTTTGAGAACTTGGCTATCTGGTGTAGAAAGAGTTCATCAATATCTTATGCTTGTCCAGGTGGCCTATAGTAAATGCCTACAATGGTGTCCTTTATTTTTTTCTCTACCTGTATTCTTACCCAAACACTTTCTACAGAACTACCATTCTCTGAAGCTTGACTCTCTGTGGAGATGTATGCTTTCTTAACATACAATGCAATATCTCCTCCTCTTTTATTAGGTCAGTTTTGTAAAATAAATTGTATCCTTCAAGCCTTGTATTCCAATCATGTGTATCATCCCACCAAGTTTCTGTGATGCCTATGACATCATATTTATTTTCCTGTGTTAGGACCTCCAATTCTTCTTGTTTGCTTCCCATGCTCTGTGCATTTGTGTAGAGCCATTTTAGTTTGTAATCAGTGTCTCTTGCTTCTCTATTCTCCTTACAATTTTTGCCTGTGTGCTTTCTTTCCATTTCTAATAGCAAGGTTCTCAATTGTATTTATTAGCTGTACATTTTTTCCGGATCTTTCACTTCCCTTGCAATATTTTTCTAGTTTAAAGCTCTTGTGATGCGTGTAGCAAGGTGCCTGCTAAATATATGCTTTCCTGTCTTGCAACCTGTCTCTAGCAAGCAGTCCATCATATAAGTACTTCACTCCATGGACTAGAAATTCAAATCCTTGCTGACAGCACCATTGACGTAGCCCGTTGTTTACCTCTAGAATCTTGTTCGATCTACTTATTCCATGGCCATTCATGGAGAGGATGGACGAGAAGACTACCTGTGCTCCTAATTCCTTCACTTTCATGCAATGTCCTTTTTGCAGTGTCATTTGTCTCTACATGTATTAGTAGGAATGTGTAGTAGTCTGTAGAACTGAAGAGTCTATTAGAGACATCTTTGACTTATGCACCTGGAAGTCAACACACCTCATGAGGTGTCAGGTCTGCAGACAGGTGCCTCTGTTCCTTTCAACAGAGAATTCCATATAACCACCACTCTCCTTTTCTTCTTCACAACAACACTTCTTTTTCTCTATCCAAGAGATTCTGAGTTTACTAGTTTGTTCTTTGCGGACAACTTCATTTTTTGAGGTACCCTTTTGCTGTTCTGCGTGAGAGCCTACGGTAGTAACAGTTCCTGCATAGTATGTGTGCTGGAGGGCCCTTGATCCTCCTGCTTCTTTGGATCACAAGCTTGCATTTCTGGCAGGATAAGTTTGGCTTTTCCTCTGATAGATCTCTAAACATATAGTATATATTGCAGCTCATCATATGGCTACTCTTACCCTCCATGTTGCACATAGTCAGTGATGTCCACTTCCAATAGTTAAAAACTCTTATGCTGATTTTTATCCTATGAGATGTTACTAAGTGTTAGCAGCGCATGGTCTAGCAATGTCATCCAAGCAGTTAGACTCTGCTTAACCCGGGGATCATCCCACTCATAGCAACTCTTAAATTTCCCCGGATTGCCCCAGGAATATGCAAATGCTCTTTCTGGAGCTTCAGTTCCTGTTCTGGCTGTGTCCTCCAAGCAGCTATCTCTGTCAGGTTCCATTTAAGTGAATGGAGCGGTAACGCGCATGTGCGTCCATCGCTATAAAAATTTAGGGATGCTCAGGGGGTGATATCTCTGAATTGTTTGGGTCCCAATGGTTGGACATTCACTATGGATAGGGAATAACTTACCTAGATGGGAATACCCCTTTAACACTAAAAAACATATTTATACATGCAGTTTTCAACATAGGAATGCCTTTAAATTTGTAAAAGCACCTCCCAGACCGATGTGCCATTCATGTGATTGGTACCTTTTAATGTATCAGAGGGGCTATCAGACCCCCTCAGACTCAAGGATTTGGGTATAACTACCGTATTTGCACCCTTCGTTATTATGCTGCTAATTTAAATGCAGCTCTTGTCCTTATTCCTTTCATAAAGCAAAATATAAATAAAAATAACAAGTATTTATTTTAAGAAAGAGCTAGGTAATCTTTCTTTCATTGATTCTTATTAAAGGAGATGTCCCGAGGCAGCAAGTGGGTCTATACACTTCTGTATGGCCATAATAATGCACTTTGTAATGTACATTGTGCATTAATTATGAGCCATACAGAAGTTATAAAAAGTTTTATACTTACCTGCTCCGTTGCTGGCGTCCTCGTCTCCATGGAGCCGACTAATTTTTGGCCTCCGATGGCCAAATTAGCCGCGCTTGCGCAGTCCGGGTCTTCAGCTTTCTTCTATGGAGCCGCTCGTGCCAGAGAGGGGCTCCGTGTAGCTCCGCCCCGTCACGTGCCGATTCCAGCCAATCAGGAGGCTGGAATCGGCAGTGGACCGCACAGAAGAGCTGCGGTCCACGAAGGTAGAAGATCCCGGCGGCCATCTTCAGCGGTAAGTATTGAAGTCACCGGACCGCCGGGATTCAGGTAAGCGCTGTGCGGGTGGTTTTTTTAACCCCTGCATCGGGGTTGTCTCGCGCCGAACGGGGGGGGGGGTTAAAAAAAAAAAACCCGTTTCGGCGCGGGACATCTCCTTTAAACACCCTATGCAGAAATTAAATGAAATTTTCAGTATATAAATGATTTACTCTATGAAGTCAATGAGCACAACGACAGATAGGTAAATCAATTGGCGCTTGATGTAGGTTAAAAAGCTCAATATGCCCAAAACCTACAGTACCTGCAGCAGTCACTTTAAGTGGGTCATTAAAATACTTCATCTATGTGAACATGTCATTTATGTTCTACATACAGGTTGAAAGCATCAAGACTAGCTGAGGTGTATTTCTAATTGCCTACAAATCCTAAGATTGTAATAAAGACTAATCAACCCCAAAACTATCAGCCTCAATGGCTACAGACACTTCCACTCACATTTTTTGAAATCAATATATTTTACTCATAATACGTTTTTGATAATTTGAACACTTGCAGTGTCATTACAAACATTACAAGAGATGGTAACTAGGACCTAACTCTTAGGAATAGTCTGAGCTGGATCCTATCTCAGACAATAATGGTTTTTTTTTCCGTGCTTTCTGCTGCTGCTGCCAGGGATCAAATGGAAGAGAGCTGGGACACTATAGGCAGCAGCAGCATCTTTTATATTATACATGCTGCTTACACATTTCCTCATGTTCCCATTTTCCTGCTATAATCCAGAGTCTAGATTTCTCCCCAGTCACTAGCTGCAAATCCCATTAGTCAGTGTGCTTGATGGATATTGTAATGTGGCATGGAGTGTATATAAAGTGTAACAAAGAAACTGCAAAGAATTTATAATTACCTTCAAATACAATAATTATTTTATGTATAAGAATAAATGGATTTAGAAAAATTGGAATCAAGCCTTTATGCTTATTAGTCTTTTCCAAAACAACTTTCCTCATAATAGATGTGTTAGAAAAAAAAGTTGAAAATCCAATAGTTAATTTCAGTTGTTTGCAATACCTTTATTATTTTGCCCCAATCAATGGCATAACTGCTGGCACCCAATGCAAAATCTGTAATAAGTCCTCCAAATTATAGTGCCTTTCAGGCCCCCTAAGACTACAGGGTTCAGGTACGAACACAATTTTTGCACCCACTATGATTATGTCTAGAGATGAGTGAGCACCAAAATGCTCGAGTGCTCGGTACTTGAGTTGATCTTGTCATAATGCTCGAGAGCTCATTTCGAGTAACGAACCCCATTGAAGTCAATGGGCGACTCAAGCATTTTTGTATGGGACAGATGCTCCGCATAGTGGTTGATTTGTGAAACACCTGAAAACACCAGAAAGTCATGGAAACACCACAGAAATAGATAGGGAACAGCAGGGGCAGCATGCATGGCTGCATCTGAGGCTCCCAGGTCCCACTATTAAGCCAAAATGGGGGCAAGAGCCTGGCGATCACCCCCCTAACCATTTACTTGGGACAGACCCTCATTAGCAAGGCACACCTTAGCTAAGCACCACATTAGCTCCAACCAAGGACAATCACCGCCTGCGGGTGACACCGTTGCCTTTTCTCCTGGGTTACATGCTGGCATTGCTGTCAAACCCCCCGCACGACCCTGCGTCCACAGCGCACGCAAAATCTTCCCTGCACAGCGTTCAGCTGCCCTCATGCTACACGCTTGCTTCATAGCCACACCACCCTCATGTCGATTTATAAGTGCGTACTGGATGAGGAGGAGCCGGAGACACACACTGCAGAGGGTTGGCAGAGCCAGGCAGCGACCCTCTTTGAAAGTGTGGGCGATAGCCCATAATGCTGATGACAATTGATGATAAATTGATGTACGATCATCATTCCAATCCCATGCCACCTCCATCACAAAATTGTCAGGAGCCGCCAATGTGGGCATGAAGGGGACTCTCCGGAATGCAGCAGCGCATACTAACACCAAAGATTGGTTTGAAACTGGAGGTGCCACAAAAGTAGCCACCACACATATACAGTGACCCTGTGAAAGTCTCATGAAGTCAGTTACGCTTCCTGTGAATGCTCCAATTCAGTATCTCAGATAACCATGGTAATTTGTAGCACGATAGATAATACATGATGAGCAACGCTGTTCCCCAGACCCCAAGCAGGAGGAGGAGGGAGCATAATAAGCCAGAGAAACCATGACCGACGTAAGACCCACAATACTCTGTGTGGGAAGCACGAGAGCGGGCCCTGGGTCAGGCTCGGTTCCCGCCTCCATCTTGTGTGACCCAAGGTGCCTCAAGTTACATAGCAATGGGTACTCCATGTGCCCCACACACTTCATTCTGTGTAGGTGTCAGATAGCTGAACACTGCAATGGGGGAAGCCTTCTGCGCCCTACCCAAGTCAGTCAGTGTATTTGTGCCAGATAGGTAAAGCACCACAATGGGAAATCTTTGTGCACCCACAGCATGGTATTACACATAAAGAAATCACAGTGCCCAAACATGGCAGAGTTTCACCCTGCCAAGGACCTCGTCCTCGGCCCACATTTCTGCCCAATTCATTTTTTGTATGTGTCAGATAGCTGAACAACGCAATGGGGAAGCCTTTGTGCACCCACAGTATAGGCGGGCCCCTGGAACCCAGGGACAGTATTAAACAGGAAGAAAAGAGAGTGCCCAAACATGGAAGAGTTTCACCCCGCCCAGGACCTCGGCCCACACTTCTGCCCTAGTCAGTCAGTGTATTTATGCCAGATAGGTAA
This sequence comes from Eleutherodactylus coqui, assembly GCF_035609145.1. Taxonomy (NCBI): domain Eukaryota; kingdom Metazoa; phylum Chordata; class Amphibia; order Anura; family Eleutherodactylidae; genus Eleutherodactylus; species Eleutherodactylus coqui. The sequence goes on along the minus strand of NC_089837.1, from coordinate 212,289,786 downwards.
AACACCGCAATGGGAAAGCCGTATGCACCCTAGCCAAGTCAGTCAGTGTATTTGTGCCAGACATTTAAAACAACACATTGGGAAGTCTTTGTGCACCCACAGCATAGGCGAGCCCATGAAACTCAAAGACAGTATTAAACAGGAATAAAAGAGAGTGGCCAAACATGGCAGAGTTTCACCCTGCCACAGAACTCGGCCTTGGCTCACACCCTCAGTAATCGTGGACATAAAGTGGACTCGGACGCTAGTACAGCTGTCAACGTCTCATTAAATCAATTACGGTTGCTTTCATCGCTCCAAAGACTGGATGAACCTCAAGGAAGTTTCACAGGCCAAACCTGGCGCAGCTGCCAACCCCAGACTTTGGCCTATGCCCACACCCTCAGTAATCGTGGGCGTAAAGTGGAATCGGATTCTAGTACAGCTGTGAATGTCTAATTAAATCAGTTACATTTGCTTTTATCGCTCCAAAGACTAGATGAACCACAAAGAAGTTCCACAGGCCAAACCTGGCGCAGTTAATTCTTCCCCCCCAAAGACCTCGGCCTCTGCCCACACCCTCAGTAATCGTGGGCTTAAAGCGGACTCGGATGCTAGTACAGCTGTGAATGTCGCATAAATTCAGTAATGCTCCTTTTGTGTGGCCCAAACCACTGTCTCGGATAACTGTGGTGACATAAGAGCAAATACATATTGAGAAGGAGGAGGAGGAGGAGGGGGAGTAATAATACCCGAGAGTGATTGACAAAGCTAATTCCCCCTTTTTTGTTGGTAATAAAGGATGCATTTTTCTCCTGTTGTAGCGAAAAGAATTATTAGGTTCCGGTGCTAGAGAAGAGAAGTCTGGGGAAATCCAGCCTTTGTTCATCTTTATGAGTGTGAGCATGTCGGCGCTAGCAGTTCACAGGCAGGTACGCTTAACCGTGATGATTCCCCCAGCTGCACTAGACACCCTCTCTGACAAGATGCTAGTGGCAGGGCAGGCCAGCACCTCCAGGGCGTACAGCGCAGGTTCGTGCCATGTGTCCAGCTTTGACACCCAATAGTTGTATGGAGCAGAGGCATCACAGAGGACAGTGGTATAATTGGCTATGTACTCCCTCACCATCTTGTTACAGTGCTCACTCCGACTCAGCCTTGACTGGAGAGTGGTGAATAAGCCAAAAAAGAAATATGGGCTCACCTCACCAGCAGTATCTTCCAGTGTTGCAGGGAGATCTGAGATTCAACAGGAGCTCCGTCCTCAAGCAGCCGACGGCAAACGGCTAAATTCCATATAAATAAAAATAGCAGTGGAGAGGAGCTGCTACCGTTAAAAAAATTTCATTCTTTATTAAGTAAAAAAAGCATACAGCTCACAGGTTCACGCTGAACGCGTTTCGGCTATAGTAGCCTTTATCAACAGCTATGAGGTATGAAATAAACAAGACATTTATAGACAAAACAAATTAAAATCAAAGAAGGAATACCTGTGTGTGCTAGCTTGTCAGGAGGAGAGATGGCTGAGGAATGGTGTGGAGGGTGTGTTCAGGAGTTAATTGCACCACATGTTGTAACCAGCATACAGAGATTTGTTGCAAAAAAGTTTAAAACAGACAGACAGAGGAACAAGTATGTATGTGGATATCTGGAAAATAGTATTTGAATACATCTATACAGTGATAAATAAGTGAAAATTTAAAGGGAAAAGGAATCTGGAAGGCAAAAATTCAAACAAAGTAAAAGTCCATGAGAAAAAAAAAAAAAAACAGTCTTGCTGGGCAGCCATAAAACTGGCAAAGGCCTTGGAGAGTGTTTCCCAGCCTGCGCTGGACATGCTCCCTGATCCCCATGCCTCGCCTGCTAATTGGCCCTCTGAACTGCATCTTCTGCCACTAGCGCTGTCAGATGGGAACTTTAGCATCACTTTTTCCATCAGGGCCCTCTGGCATTGCATCACTCTCGTACCCCTTTCCTCTTCGGGAATGAGAGTGGACTGGTTCTCCTTATAACGTGGGCCGAGAAGAGTGTACACCCAGTAATCCGTGTTGGCAAGAATGCGTCTAGCATGAGGGTCACGGGAAAGGCAGCCTAGCATGAAGTCAGCCATGTGTGCAAGGGTCCCAGTGTGCTACACATCGCTGTCCTCACTAGGAAGATGACTTTCAGGATCCTCCTCTTCAGCTCGTACACGCTGAACAGATGAGAGGCAAGCAGCATGGGTACCCTCTGCAGTGTGGCCAGCAGTCTCTTCTCCCTCCTCCTCCTCCTTCAAAACGCGCTCAGATATAGACATGAGGGTGATCTGGCTATCAAGTGACATACTGTCATCCCCCGTATCCTGTTCCAACTGCAAAGCGTTGGCCTTTATGCTTATCAGCAAACTTCTCAGCAGGCAAAGCAATGGGATGGTAACCCTAATGATGGCCGCATCGCCGCTCACCATTTGGGTAGACTCCTCAAAGTTTCCGAGGACCTAGCAAATGTCTACCATCCATGCCCACTTCTCAGTAAAGAATTGGGGAGGCTGACTACTACTACGCCGCCCATGTTGCAGCTGTTATTCCACTATTGCTCTATGCTGCTCGTACAGCCTGGCCAACATGTGCAGCATAGAATTCCAGCGTGTGGGCACGTCGCACAGCGGTCGGTGCTCTGGCAGCTGAATCCAACGTTGCAGGGTCCTTAGGGTGGCAGCATCCATGGTGGACTTGCGGAAATGTGCGCAGATGTGGCGCACCTTGCCGAGCAGGTCAAACAAAAGGGTGTAGTTTTTCAGAAACCGCTGAACCACCTGATTGAAGATGTGGGCCAGGCATGGTATGTGTGAGGCTGCCGAGCTGCAGAGCCACCACCAGGTTACAGCTGTTGTCACACATGACCATGCCCGGTTGGAGGCTCAGCGGCAAAAGACAGAGGTCGGTCTGCTCTGTCAGACCCTGCAACAGTTCGGGGGCCGTGTGCCTCTTATCACCTAAGCTAATTAGTTTCAGCACGGCTTGCTGACGCTTGCCCACCGCTGTGCTGGCGCGCCGCGTGCTACCGACTGTGGGCGACGTCCTCACACTTAATTGAGAGGTAGACGTGGTGGAGGACGAGGAGGGGGAGGGTTTGGAGGAGGTGGCATAAAACGCAGCAGATACCAGCACCGAGGTAGGACCCGCTATTCTGGGTGTGGGTAGGACGTGAGTGGTCCCAGGCTCTGACTCGGTCCCAACCTCCACCAAGTTCACCCAATCTGCCGTCAGGGAGATATAGTGGCCCTGCCTGCTAGTACTTGTCCACGTGTCCGTTGTTAAGTGAACCTTCCGAGTAACCGCATTGGTGAGGGCATGATTTTTGTTGCGGGAGACGTGCTGGTGTAGGGCGGGGAAAAATAGGGGTGACTGAAGACCGAGTAGCGCGGGACCGCCACCGCCATCATGTCTTTGAAAGCCTCCGTTTCCACAAGCCTGTTTGGCAGCATCTCCAGGCTGATCAATTTAACAATGTGCACGTTTAAAGCTTGTGCATGCAGGTGGATGGTGGCGTATTTCCGCTTTCGCTCCAACGCTTGTGGTAGCGACAGCTAAATGCTGCACTGAGAGACATTGCTGGATGGAGTGGAGGACGGTGGAGGTGAGGCTGTGGGTGCAGGCCGGGAGGTGCTCGTGCCTGTGTCTTGGGAGTGGGATTGGATCTGTGTGCCAGGTTGTGGCACAGGGGAAGAGGCAGTGGTGTGACCCAGAGGCGGTGAATGTCCTTTGTCCCACCTTGTGGGGTGCTTGGCTATCATATGCCTGCGAATGCTGGTGGTGGTCAGTATGGTAGTGGTTGCTCCCTGGCTGATCTTGGTGCGACACAGGTTGCACACCACTGTTCGTCGGTCATCCGCGCTCTCACTAAAAAACATCCACACCTTTGAACACCTAGCCCTCTGCACAGAGGCTTGCCGCGAGACGGTGTTTTGGGAAACAGTTGGGGGATTCTTCGCTCTGGCCCTGCTTCTATTCCTGGCCACTCCACTTCCAACCTTTCCTGCTGCTGCACTTGCCTTTTCATCTGAAGCCCTGTCCTCAGTAGGCTTAGCAAACCAGGTGGGGTCAGTCACCTCATCGTCCAGCAGCTCTTCCTCTGAATCCTCTGTGCTCTCCTCTCTCGGACTTATTGCCCTTAGTACTACCTCACTGACAGACAACTGTGTCTCATCATCCTCATTCACAAAAAGCTCTTGAGACAGTTCCCGGAAGTCCCCAGCCTCATCATCTGCACTCCAAGAACTTTCCAAAGGTTGGGCATCGGTCACGACAAACTCCTCAGGTGAGAGAGGAACCGTTTTTTCCCACTCATGGCAGGGACCCGAGAACAGTTTCTGAGAATCTGCCTGCTCAGAATATGTCATTTTCATGGAGTGAGGAGGCTGGGAGAAAGGAGGAGCAGCCAGCGGAGTCAGAGTTGCAGTCCCTAGGCCGGGAGTGGTGGACTGCGTAGAAGACTGGGTGGTCGATAAATTGCTGGACACGTTTTCTGCCATCCACGACAGGACCTGCTGGCACTGCTCTGTTTGTAATAAAGGTCTACCACGTGGACCCGCAAATTGTGATATGAAGCTGGGGAGGCCAGAAACTTGCTGTGATTCACCCCGCCCAGGAACTCGGCCTGTGCCCACACCCTCGCTTGCACGCCCGCGTCCTTGACCCTTACCCCTACTCCTCATCATGGCGGATTAAGAATAGAGCAGGGACCAAATAAATTACCCCACTGTACACCGCTGATAACTGTGGCTAATTCACCGCACACAGAGACTTGTAGATAGCGGAAGCTCTATGCTGTGACTTGAAAAAATTAACCCGCTGTCTTGCGCTGATACCCAGGGGTAATTCACCGCTCACAGAGACTTGTAGATAAGAGAGGCTGTATGAAGTAGGAGAAGACTCTAAAGCCAGTGGATAATGCTGGTAACTGCGGCTATCTCAACCCCCCCCCCCCCCCCCCCCAAGGAAAGGGTATTGTGAGACGCTCTGCACAGTGGCAGAGCTGAAATACTTTGGTGTTAAATTAGCTTGGTGTGGAGGAGAATGGCCGTGTGAGAATTTAGCTCCCGCGGCAGGACTCCGTTACAGGACCGCTAGCAGCTACCAGCAGCACAGGAATGAGGAGAGTCGGGAGGGAGAGAGGACCGGAGCCTTCAGGGACATCGTGGGTGAGCAGAGGACAGTCCGACATGCAGCACTACCTGAAAGAGAAGAGTTCCCGCTCACCACTGCTCCCAGCAAAGATGGCGCCGGCCCAGCTATCGGCTGCAGCTCACAGTAAGGAGGGGGAGGAGGGGGCTGCCTCGGACAGTGAGGATGGGGAGGCTGTATCCCGAGGCTTCATGAGAGACCTCATCATGAAAGCCCTGAGCCCCATCATGTCAGAACTGGGGGAAATTAAAGAAGATATCAAGCTCCTGGGTAGAAGAGTGGAGGACCTGGAGACTTCTACCTCCGCCATCGTTGCCCATGCCACGGACGTAAAGCGCACCCTGAGAGAACACCATGACCACATTAATAGAGCCCTCTTGATGCAGGAGGACTTAGAAAATAGAAACAGACGCTCCAATGTGCGCATCAAGGGGCTCCCGGAGTCATGGGCCGCGGCCTGCCTCCACAAGGTAACCAAAGAGATCTTCTCACTCCTCCTTGGTGCAGAGAGGGCAGCACCCATCATAATTGAAAGGGTCCATAGAGCCCTCAGACCCCCCCCCCCTGCGAATACAGAGCCCCCAAGGGATGTCGTCTGTAAAGTCCTTTCATTCCAGGACGCTTTCGCAATCCTAAGAGCGGCCAGAAACCACAGGGACCTGAAATACGCAGACGTCTCCATACAGATTTTTCAAGACTTCTACCCTGGCCAAGCGCCGCCTTCTCCGTCCACTACTTGATGTGCTGAGAGAGAGGGGGATTAAATACGCCTGGTTGTTTCCTTTCGGTCTAGGCATATCCCATAAAGGCCGAAGACTGAACATTCGCGACCCGGAGGACCTTCAGGCCTGTTGGCAATTTCTTGAGATAGAGCCGCTGAGCCTGCCTTGCTGGCTTCCGTTACCTGAGATGCCAAAATTCACAAATTTGCCTTCTACTTCCGCATGGAGTCTGGCTCCCCCGGCGAAATCACCTAAGAACAAGAAGAAAAAGAGCCGCGATCCTACCCCTGCAGGAGACTGAGAAATCGACCCTGCCCGGTTGCTGATCAGGCGGAAAAATTTCATCCGGCCTGACCTCGGTTCGCAGGGTTGAGACTGTTTTCCCTTAGCTGGACTGTTTATGCCTGTCCCCACCAGGGGTCCGCGTCGAACTTCGGGCCCAGCCCCCCGCCACTCTTCCCAGCCCGGGGAGAGGCCGGCGCAACGCGAAATGGTCCCCTGCGGTCTCCTGAAAGTGCCAACCGTCGGTTATTTCGCTGTTTGTTACCTCCTCCCCGCACTTTCTCCAGCTCTTCTCCCTCCCTTTCCTCCCTTCTCTCCTCCTGTTTTAATGCATATATGTTTGCATAGCTGGTTTTAAGAGGTTTATTCTGGACGGTCCTCAGGAGTCGTCCAGGGCAGGTTCTGTGCATCGCGGTTCCCATCTGGTTAGCCGTGAGCCCCAGTATTTATTTTTGGGGTGGGCACCGCTCTGCACACCACCCCCACTGACCGTCCTAGGACAAATTGGTCTTTCCATCTTTAATTTTGTCGTTCTTCATTGCCGTGTTATTTCCCTTCTGTGTCTACCTCATCCCCTTAGTGTCCGTCCCTAATTCCCACCTACCGCCGCTCCCCCCCCCCATCGATAATTTGCTTGGTGTTTTACTGTGCACTTTGATTCCCGTAGCAACAACAGCGCACTCCCTGGAGTCACGATGCATCCTACGCCACCGACTGTGGATGACCGCTTCCGTCTCTCTTCATTCAACGTGAGAGGGCTCAACTCGCCTTTCAAACGTCACAACGTAGCACATCTCTTGAGGAGGTATGGCACCAAGATCGCCTTCCTGCAAGAGACCCACTACAAGGAGGGTAAGTGCCTCTCTCTGCCGGGTAGACAGTTCCCTCAGGGCTTCCACAACCCCCACCCGACATCTGCCTCAAAAGGAGTCTCCATATTGTTCCATAAGTCCACCACATTTAAGTGCGAGGCACAACACATGGACGGGGAGGGCAGGGCCATCTTCCTGAGAGGACGCCTAAACAACTTTCAGATTACCCTTGCCAACCTCTACACCCCTAACTCTAACCAAGTGGCTTGGCTGGTGGGGCAGTTGGAGACCCTCAGAGAATTCGCGGTGGGCCCTATCATTTTGGGAGGGGACCTGAACTTGACATTAAACCCCTTACTGGACTCGTCAGTCGGGCGCTCCCAAATTTCTCACCCGAAGTTGAGACGCCTACAGAGATGCCTCTCGGAATTGGGCTTGATCGACGCTTGGCGTCAATGCTCACCCTCCACTAAAGACTTCACCTACTTCTCGCACGTCCATGCCTCGTTCCAGAGGTTGGACTACTTTCTCATAGCCACTACCCTTCTCCCAATGTTGTTAGACTCCTCTATCGCCACCACCACTGTGTCCGACCATGCACCGCTGCACGTTGACCTCAGACCCCTATGTAATTCCCCCCGGGAGTGGAGATGGAGGCTGAATACCTCCCTCCTTGACTCCGAAGACGATAAATCTGAGATCTCGAAGCAACTAAAAGAATTTTTTAAACTTAACGGGGGCGGTGATCAGTTGGTCCCAGTGGTGTGGGAAACGCATAAAGCGTTCATTAGAGGCGTCTTGATAGCACTTGGTGCTAGGAAAAGTCAACAAAAAGAAATAGATGACCTCCTAAAACGCATAGCTAAGTTAGAATATACCACCAAACTCTCCGCCACTAAAGAAAACCTTTCTAAACTTTCAGACACCAGAAAGGAATTAAATCTCTGCTTAGAAACAAGATTCAACAAAAAGTGTCTATACCTTAAACATATAGCATTTGCCCAGGGTAACAGAGGTAGTAAGTACATGACGGCCATGATCAAGAAAGCCCGCACTAAGAATCAAATCGACTCCATAAAAACACACCTTGGCACACGCGCCACTTCATCCCAAGATATCGCAGCTGAATTTCAATATTTCTACTCCCAACTCTATAACCTACATCCGCAACAGGATCAGAATGAATTAGACAAATCTGATAAACAAATAAAGGACTTCCTAAAAAAGCTTTCCCTCCCCAAGTTAGACCCAGAAATAGTTAACCAACTCCTGGCCCCGGTTACGGAAACGGAGGTGGAGGAGGCCCTGAACTCTTCCCCCCCGGGCAAAAGCCCTGGCCCGGACGGCTTTCCCCTCATTTACTACAAATCTTTCCGTCCCACGCTAATACCGCGCCTCACAGAACTGTTCAACGCTCTCTTAGTAGGTGGTGCCCTCCCGAGACAATCTCAGGAGGCCCACATCACGTTAATTCTGAAAGAAAACAAAGACTCAGAGATGTGCGGCAGTTACCGCCCCATTTCCCTAATTAATGTGGATGCCAAATTATGGGCCAAACTCCTTGCAAAGCGCATGGAAGCCCACATTCCCATCTTGGTGGAGAGGGAGCAGGCTGGGTTTGTGAAGGGGAGGGAGGGGAGGGATAATTGCATCCGCATTCTCCATGCAATGCACTATGCCCACGCAAAAAGAATCCCACTCGCCTTAGTAAGCACCGATGCCGAAAAGGCATTCGATAGAGTTGATTGGCAATATATGAAATCGGTCCTTCTCCATTTTAACTTTCCCCCCTCCTTTGTAGCGGCCATTTTTTCCCTGTATGCTGAACCTTTCGCCAGACTAAAAATAAACAACATCCTCTCCCCCCATTTCGAAATAAAAAATGGCACACGCCAAGGCTGCCCCCTATCCCCTACCCTGTTCATCCTAGCCTTAAAACCTTTGCTCCAGCTCATCAGGATTGACCCGGAGATACGGGGACTTACAATAGGAGACCAAGCTTTATCTGCAGCCGCCTTTGCAGATGACATCATCTTCCTAATCACGAACCCGGAAACGGGCCTCACCAGACTCACAATATGCCTGGAACAGTTTGGAAATCTCTCAAACTTTAAAATAAACTTCAATAAATCGCAGTTCTCAACGTTTCGATCCCAAGGGCCCGTTGCGCGAACCTGATGTCGGGCTCCCCGTTCTCCTGGTCCAATACTGCAATAGACTTTCTGGGAGTAAAGTTGACAAGGAAGTTAGAAGATCTTTTCGCAGCCAACTTCCCCCCACTAATCTCTAAAATCAAAACTCTTTTGCACAACTATGATCTTCCCTATATCTCCTGGTTTGGGAGGAGGAACATAATAAAATCCTACATATTCCCAACCATCTTATACCAGATCCGCTCTCTCCCGATCCACCTACCAGCACATTTTTTTTTTTAATACCCTCCGCAAGATGTTCATTAAGTACATCTGGAGACAAAAGGGTTCCAGGCTGCCGTACAGCCTATTGATAAAGAGAAGAGAGGAGAGAGGGGTGGGACTGCCGGACATCTCTGACTTCTACGTTGCATCTCACATTAGCTACTGGTTGAGATTGTCTATGCCAACAGGGGACCCCTTCCTGTTCCGGATGATCACGGCCATGTATGGCCCCTCGTTGGTGGAGACCTTGTGGTTCCCCAAAAAAGCTGCCTACAGAAAAAGGAATTACAACATACTCCTGAGGGGCCCCAGTGAAGCCTGAGACTCGCGAGTTGAAGTGCTAGCGCCACCCCCCTCACCAATGTCCCCTTTATGTTTTCTCCCTGTCTTGCTAGGCCTTCCGCCGGACCCTTGTTCGGCCAGGTTTTGGCAAAAACTAAATAACAAGTCCATAGGAGAGCTTCAGTCCATGATCCACCTAAACCCGGGCGAGATAGTGGGGTTGCTATTGCCCGACCAGCCTCTGCCTTTTCTACATCGAGCCCAAATTGAGGGCGTAATTAAAGACTTTAGAAAAACCTTCCCATCTACAAGACCCCTCACAGCTTTTGAGAAGGCGGTAAGGGCCAACAGTGCGTCCGCTGGAAGAATTGCTTGCTTTCGCAAGTTTTGCTTCCCACCCTCCTCACCTTCTAAGCCCGCGTTCATCTTTTCTTGGGAGAAGGAGCTAAATATTACCTTGTCCTCCTCGGACACGCAATTAATCCTAAAATTCGCATATGGACTCTCCACGTGCATCATCAACCAAGAAGCCCACTACAACCTACTAGTCCATTGGTATAGGACCCCGCAGTGGTTGGCCGACCACAAGCTTGCTTCTGACAGCAAGTGTTGGAGATGCGAGAAGGGGGTAGGCACCTACCTCCATATTTGGTGGTCCTGTCCTCTCCTGTCGACCTTCTGGCAGGAGATAGCTGCCTCGCTAAAAAGAATCGTACCAAACTTTATTTTGACTCCGGAGGTGATGTTCTTGTGGAGGCCCTCTGGGGACTTTAATCCCTTGAGGCACAGACTACTAGCCCATGCAATTGATGGAGCCAAGGCACTTATCCCCCCCCCCCCCCCCCCGTGGTTGCAGAAATCTTCTCCCCTCTTCTCTCAGTGGAGGGATAGAATGGACCGGACCTACAACTTGGAGGAACTCTCCAGCTGGTCAAACGGCTCCCATGAGAAATTCCTTGATACCTGGGGCCCATGGCGCAGAATACGCTTAGAGCTACCCCACTAATCCCTCACGTGAGGGGAGACGGAGGCGGGAAGCCTCGGTTTGGGTACTCGTAGAGAGGCCCTCAGTAATGAGTGCTAACGTCAGCACAGATCACACTTGAATTCCCCCCCCCCGGCCTTCCCCGGTCTCCCCCCCCCCCCCCCCCAATGTGGTATGTCTCTGTCTGTCTATACGTTTGTTGAGACTTGGTCTTATGTATGCACAAATGTCGGTTCAGGTTCAATTGGTTGTACGCCGCAAACCCTGCCGCTTTGGGCGCCAGGGTTCTATCGTCGCTTGACCTACCATTGTATACTTTGTCATGTACCCTCTGTTAAAAATTAATAAAACTTGGATTTACAAAAAAAAAATTACCTCGGTGTAATGTGCTCCAGGCTGAGAACACTATAACTGAAAGGCTGGGAACAGGCCTAGATGCGTAATACAAAAATTGGTGCACTGCTGCTCCCAGCCAGCCACAACTATAATGCACACGATGAGATGTAGCCCTAAGAAGGACCGTTGGGGTTCTTGTACAGAGAATCAGGAGGACTCTAAAACTTTCCCTATATAAGTAGCTGTGTCCCTACACTCTGCCTTATGCACTGCACACACAGAATAGTATAACTGAAATGGCCTGCAGAGCCCTAAATGCTTAAAAAAAATTGGTGCACTACTGCTCCCAGCCAGCCACAACAGTAATGCACACTATGAAGAGTGAGTAGCCCTAAGAAGGATGGTTGGGGTTCTTGACGACAGGATCCTCCTCTAACACTATCCCTGTATAAGCATCAACACTTTCCCTAGCCACTTCCAGCATGCGTCTGAGGTGAGCCGCGGGCGGGACCACTTTAAGTGCTTGGCGGTCACCTGATCGGCCCAGCCACTCACTGCTGTTGGCAGGCAAAGGGCTGGCACATCATAGAAGGATGTGGTAATGCCTTGAAAATGGCGCTAAACATGCGTGGAAATGCAATTGTCTCGAGTACCGCGTGGTGTTCGCCTCGAGTAATGAGCTTCTCGAGTACCCTAATACTCGAACGAGCGTCAACGAGTGTGCTCGCTCATCTCTAGTTATATCCCTGTCTTTAATATTTTGGCAAAAAGTTCAGTTTGTTCTGAAATAGTGCAAACCAAACCTGAACTTTACAAGTACCCATAAAACTAGTGTATAACACTGTCTAAGGGTGGCTTCACACGAACATGTTTTTGTGCGTACATAGGTGCATACATATGTGTGCACCTCTGTACGAGCAAAAGCATGCGTATATGTAGCTGCGTGCATTGTTTTCAATGGTGCCACAGCTGCTGCCGGCAGCTGCATTGAAGACAATGGTCTGCCGGCACCCCTGAATTGTTTTTCATGGAAGGGCTTTACATATAAGTAAAAACAATAATTTTAGTGTAAAAAAAATTTTAAAAAATTACTCATCCGCCGCTGCCGTGTCCCCCACGGGGATGAAGAACACATCTGCCTCATGCGGCAGATGTTTCCTTCGTCCGCGCTAGTAAAAAGGAATTCCCTACTGCTGCACCTGCCACATCTGTGACAGATGCTGCAAAGGAATTCTTCACACATGACAGCTGCAGTCGAGGATCCTGCTTCCGGCACCCTGTCATTGGATTTCAGAGAAGGGCTTTAAATATAAGCCCTTCCCTTAAAAAACAGTAAAAGTAGTGTAAAAAAATAAATAAAAAAAATACTCACCTTCCTCACCTTTACTAACTGAGGTGCTCAGCCAATCACAGGCAGCTCTCACCTGTCATTCATTTGCCAAGAGCTGCCTGTGATTGGCTGAGCACCTCAGCCAATAACAATCAGCTCTTTCAGCAGGCGGGGATTTTAAATCCCCACCTGCTTAAAGGACAGCACCACAGAGCTGGGGACAGAGCAAATAAGACGTGGACGAGCCCAGCAGGTGAAGAAAGGTGAGTATCCATTTTTTAAAACTTTTTTACACTACTGCCGGAAACAGGATCCTCAGGAATTGAAGAATTCCTTTGCTGCATCTGTCACAAATATGGCAAGTGTAGCAGCAGGGATGCAGGAAACATCTGACACATGCAGCAGATGTGTTCTCCATCCCCGCAGGGGATACGGCAGCGGCGGACAGGTAAGTTATTTTTATTTTTTTTTACACTAAAATTATTGTTTTTCAGGGAAGGACTTATATGTAAAGCCCTTCCATGAAAAACAATTCAGGGGTGCCGGCAGACCATTGTCTCCATTGAAAACAATGCGTGCATTCACTATGGTGCACGCATGTCCTATCTTTGCAGGCACATGCCTGTAAAGAATAGACATGTGAACACACAATAGGGAATGCATTGGGGCTAATAGACGCGTGTTTTTGTGCGTGTGCACGCTCATGTGAAGCCACCCTAAGAGCCGTAAAAGCCAGCCCTGTGTAATACTCTTAGGTCAAGTAGCAGTGTAAGTACTTTTGAGCTGTTTTTAAGGCAAAGTTAATTAAAAAAAGAAGAAAATAGAAGGAAAAAAAAATACAGGGAAAAAGAGGAATATGAATAAAGAGAATGAAAAAAAGAAAAAAAGGAGAAAAAAAAAGAGCATAAAAATAGCAGAAAAAACACCAGTATAAAAAGCCACAAAAATGCCTCCAAAAACAAATATAAAAATGCCGTAAAAATAGCTAAAAAGAAGCCTACACAGAAAAATGGCAAAAAATAATGTCATGCTGTCAGCATGCTGATTTTTGAAAGAGATGCCACTAACCCTTAAAATACCATTAAAACAGAAAACAAAACATTGTAAGACATTCTCATAATTTTTTTGCAGACTTCCAGCAAACATTTGGCTACGGAATATTAGAAAAAAAAACATTTGCTGTACATAGCAAAAAAGAGAAATACAGCTCTAATTAACATTGAGTGAAGCAAGTCTTAAAGTAGCAGCGTGGTGCTCTAAAGTAAATGAATTAAATGTATGTTCCTTGCTTTTTTAGGCACTGAAAAATGAACAACTTGTTCTTTTTAGCTGTTTTCATTAGAAATTAATTTAAAGAGCTATTTTCTAACTTTTCCACAGTGCTATGTTGTCACAAATAAGATGTGCTGTCAAGTATAAAAATGTGTCTATACTATTTAAAATGTTCAAATTGAATTTAAATCATTGTTGAGATTTTGATTTTTCAAATCTGTGTTTAAAATGTTTAGCACATTCTTTGTATCTCCTTGTTCTGGATAACAAGTTAATGGGATTAACAAATGATGAGCACTGAATATGGCAGTACTCATTACCAGATCTGCAGTGTACTGTACATGACAGTAAGTAAACAAGGATTAAGAATGTCAATTAATGCTGCACAGCTGGATATCCATAACAGAAAACACTAGAAAAATACACTGGCAAAATACATTTTAAGTAAAGCAGTAACAGGTAGGGAGAGCTGGATGAACTCAAGGACACAGTGTGCATTTGATTGTTATGTTGACTATAAATATTCTTCATGTCCAAAGGAAATTATTCAAGCATAAATAATCTGGTATAATAAATACAAATTAAGCATTTTCCCAACAAGACATTAGGGTCACCTTGTGTCAGAATTAGTTAAGATTCAAAGAAATTACTGCTATATGCATAAAATCAATCTATAACATATATACAAAAATATGAGCACAATAGGCAAACATACATGGGGTTTTCACACAAAAATAAAGTTGTAATAAGTCAAGAGGTTTTTTTTGGAGCCTATAGTTACACCTCCCACAGAACTGTGCAGTTAGCCGCAGTTTCAAACGGTGTAGACCAGTTGCCAAGGTAACCATACAATGTTTTACTTCAGTTCTTGTTGCAGCGATGGCCTAGTTATTACCCATTCCCAAGAGAGCAAAAGGCCCAGTAATATGTATGATGAGAGAAATGTCCCTAATCATAGGAGCTATTAAAAAAACTGTATTCCGGTGCCTAGTGCATGCAGTTTTCAGTATAACAAAGAAAGAGAAGTTGAAAGGGAGAGCTAAGCAGAATGCATGGTTCCCATGATCACCCCACAGAAACACAGCAGAACAAAAAAGAACGAATAACTGCTCTATGTCTCATCTTGTGCAAGCCTCTTATTTTGTGTGCTGGCCCAAGAGGAAGTTGGGCCTTACCCTGAACAACTATCCACCTAACTATATACTTGGTGGAGTTGGCAAGATGTGAAATCAGATGAACTTTAATGTATACACCAGGAAATTATAATTGCTGGGAAATGTAATATATTAATTCCCCAGCTCAAATAATTTAGATCCATAGCAATCAGTATTGTTTTCAGATCTACTTCAAGCCCCCAATATCAATGCTTTAAATTGAACAGATAGCTAGAGTTACCTTTCCCGTAAAAATGAAATCTGTGCTTTCACTAGTGTACAGCTTTTTCAGGGTGAAGAATGTTATGCTCTTCCATTTGCTTTAGAAAGATCACTGCATGTTTCATAAAATATATAATTTTAAGTTATATAGAATAAAAGCATCAGTCAGTACCCTTATCATAAAACAGGCAATATCCTTCTTGTAAAAGAAACAATGAATAGCCAATAAATTTTGCCACAAAGCAATAAAACTTAAAGTGATTCGCTCCAAATCAAATGTAGCTGTCAATAATCACCAAATATCTTAATATGATCCTCTTGACTCAAAACTCCCACTTTTAGGACGCCCAGTATACTTAAACCCAAGAGGGAAGGGACCAGACAAAAAAGACCATATGATAAGATTCAGTAAATACCTAGTGATGAGCAATTATTGGAATAATTGGTTTTGGTTCAGGAAAATTTCACCCAAATCACTGTGAATTGGGATAACCAATTCTGACTCTCATTAAAGTCAATGACAGTAAAAATTGGGGTCACTAATTTGTCCTTCAGATAGTCTCTAATGTAGCCAAAGCCTCCAAAATTGCATAGAAATACAGCTACACGTCTGGGGAACGCTGTGCTTCTTCCAAAAATTACTAAAAATAATCTACAGTGGTGTGGGGATCACTCGCAGCACAGGAGTGTCACTGAACACAAAAGAAGTTCCACAAATGATATGCTAGATCACAAATTGCAAAGAAAGTCAGAAGGTGTGGAACTTGTTTTAAAAGCAATGTTATACATTTTGCAAGAATGTGAAAAGAACATCTTATAACAGGTCTCATCCTCTTCCTCCAAGGAAAAGCAGTAGAGCTACAAAAAATTAAACCCAGAAAGACAGCAAGTGAGGTGGTTGTTTTAAAAGCAACATCATGAATTCTGCAACGGACAAATTCTCCCAGATGAACAGATAAACTGAAGCACATGATTCCTCCAAGGAACAGCTGTAGAGCTCTAGCTGTTTCTTGTGTTTTAGAGAAAAAATTTGCTTTGGGCACGTAGAAGGAGTTATCGGAATCAAAACTTTCCATGTGTGATTGTTACGTTGATATAATAAGTAAGTGATTACAGCGTCTTGTCAAAAAGATCATTTATTGCGTAAAATTGAACATTTGAAAGTGGGCTTTGGGACCCTGTTGGGCTGCCACTAGCTTGAATGCAAGGTGTGATAATGGAGGGCATGGAGGCATACAAGTTCCGTATAGTATCGCGTGGCATATTAGTCCAAATTTGCTGTAACTGAGCCTTTAGATTGTGCAAACTCGTAGGCTGTCAAAGTTAGAATACCAGATGGTCCCATACATGTTCTATTGGTGATAAATATGGTGACCAGGCAGGCCACAGAAGTGTGGCAGTTTAGGCATTCCTGTGACACCCTTGCTATGTGCAGCTGAGCATTATCCTGTTGGAAGATGCCTCTTAGAAGCCCTACCAAGAGAGGCAACATATGAGGCTGCAGGGTGTCCAGAACATATCGCACAGCTGTCATTGTCCCTCACACCACTACTAGGGGTGATTGACTGTCATATGCGATGGCCCCTCAGATCATCACATGAGCAGTGGGGATAGTGTGCTGCTCCACAGGAACGGCAGGATTGAGGCAGTCACCCCTAGGTCACGAACACAGCTGTCGTCAGTGCGCAAACTAAACCTGGATTTGTCACCAAAAACAACCTAGCTCCACTCTGTAGCAGTCCAGTTTAATCAAATACAACACCACTGCAAGCAGAGGCAATGGTTGGGTGGGTGTCAAAGGCAGTACACGTAATGGGTGTCATAAGACTAAATATCCTTCAGCCAAGTGCCTGGAAATGGTTCTGACAGATACATGGGCTTATAACAATGGTGCCACCTTTCTTTGGATGGTGGACAATGAAACAGTTGGAGCTCCTAGTGCTTGTCAGACCATCAGATGATCCTCTTTACTGGGTATCTTTTGAAGGTGTCCTGAGCCTGGTTATCTTTTATGCACACCCTCATGCATCCATTTGTCTCTGCATCTCCTATGAGTCTGGTCAGAACAGCCCGGTGGTGAGCAATTCGTTGATATGACCATTTAGCTTCTTGCATTCCAATAATGCACCCCTTCTCAAACTCTCTTAAATGGGCAAAATCTCTTTGATTCCATTGTAGAGTTATGTCTAGTGGTCAACAAGCTCTACACAAACTGAAAAATAGTTCCACTACACAAAAGTATCCTCTGACAGCCTTTTTATAGGTCAAGGGTCAAACCTCAGGTGCCTAGACTGTTTATTTAATCACATAATAACTCTATTCCTTTGTATATCTGCCTGAGATGTAACTGCATACCGAGTTTTGTAGCAAAACGACAAATGCTAGGTGCTTGATTTTTTTTGTTAAAGAATGTATTTTGTGCTTGGGAGGTAGTAGGAGAAGAAAACATTGCAGAAGCAGGAGAAGAACAGCAGCAGCACCACCACCAGCAACTACACTTTGAGGGCACTGTGTGGTCTTTGATATAAATCAATGCTCAGTCTTATGTGACTACAACTTACCAGTGTGCTAACTAATCAGTAGAATCTGCCATTGGGGTGCAGAAGTCCGGTGAAATCCACACCTGGTTAATTTTTTAAAAATGTCAGACAATCCACATTATCTGTGGGCATTCAGATGTGTCTGTCAGTTATCACACCCCTAGCTGTGCTGCATACTCTTTCTGATAGCACACTGGTAATGGGACACGCAAGCACCTCTAAAGCATGTTGGGCAAGCTCTGGCGTCTCACCTAGATTAGATACTCAGAAGTCAAAGGGGCCAAAACCATCTCTCTGTTCATCCATACGGGAGTTGACATAGTCTTGGACTGTCATGGATAAGTGCTGCCTGTGACTGTGAGTTTGTCAGACTTTGAAAAATGTGATTCACAACTTTAAAAAACATGGGAGGATGCAAACAGAGTACTGAAATATTCCCCATGCAACAGCAATGTTTGCTTATCTGTAGCTATATACAATGACACTAGCAGAAATATACACTTTGCAGAGTACAGTATCTCTCCCACAGTGCAGAACATGTTTTGTATAGGCATATAAACTTGATGCAGCTTCTATGTTCCCTGATATATAGCATAGCTTGTTTGTCTGCTGCTATATACAGTGACAGCAGCAGAAATATTCACTCTGCAGAGTATCACTCCCAAAGCCCACAGCACATTCTATATAGACATATGATGTTGATGTACCTTCTCTGGTCTCTAATACAACTCACTTTATCTTCTGCACTGGTATACAATTTTTCATACCAGCATCAATATATCCTCTGCAGAGTTATTCATCCTAGGTACAGAGCATGTTTTCTATATGCATATAAGCACAATGCAGTTTCTATGTCCCCCATAATATGTTGCAGCTCCTCTGTTTTGTGCTGAGCTGGAAAATGGCCTCAGATAATGCAATGCCTATGTTATATATGGATGGGTCATGTGAGGCAGGTAGCCAATAAAAGTGCTGCCTATATGCAAGGTTGAGGGCACATTTTGCAACACCATCAAGGTGCCCTGTTGCAAATTGGCTGCACACTGACCTCTGTACCAGGCATCATGGTATATTCTATTTTCCCATGGTTTTCATAAAAATATCACACTTGATTTTGTGAAAATTGGGGCAATTTTACTGCCCAGCCAATCACAAAGAGCAACACTACAAATAAGCAATTACCATGATTTCATTCATAAATTCTCAATATAGACAGATATTTAAATATGTTTCATATATTAAAAGAAACACCATATCATTTTCCATTTCACTGATCACTACAGAAGATGCAATAACACTTTGAAATTGCATTCATTTCATTCATCCAACCTTTACTAATGTGTAATATGTCATACAAGTTCTGTATTCTTATTTTATCTGATAGATTGAAAGCAAGGAAAACAGACTATTAGGTGAAGGCAGAAATAATCTCAGTGATCCTAGAAACAGTAAATAAAACGAAAAGTAATTTTCAAATAGATAAAAAAGACACCCATGGTGTTCAGCTCTTGAGGAAAAATTAACTCTGCATACCTAAATCTGATTTTATCTAACTAAAAATGTTTAAATAGCTTTGGTAATGATAATTCAACAAAAAAAGGACAAATGTTTCAATTCTTCTCTTTTTATGTATAATACAAAATAAGCAGCTACTTATTTTACCCATGCCCTTCCCAGCATACCGTTTGGGAAACTCAGTATTTGCATATTTGCTCAAAAACATGCAGAATACTTTTGTCCATATAGTGTGTATATATATATATGTATATATGTATATATATATATATATATATATATATATATATATATATATATATATATATATATATATATACATATATATATATATACATATATATATATATATATATATATATATATATATATATATATATATTAGTAATTATTAGGAAATCATAGTACCAGTGTTTCTGGTGGCACATCACACACATGGTAGCTTGATTACCACACAAGAAAAACACAGCTTGGCTCCTCCCAGAGCAGTGACATCACCACAGGTCCTTCAGCCCACCAGATCTCTGTGGTGGAGGTAGTACCGTGTGTTCTGTCATAATAGCGGATTAGTTGTATTCTCATTTTGCTATTTTTGTCCTCCCCTTTTTCAGAGCCCTAACTGTGTTGTTCTTCTGTTGGCCAGACTCTGTATTTTATATATGTAGTAGGACCTTCAATGATGTCACCAGGGAGTGGAGCGATGACATCACCAGGGTTAGAGCACAAGAATCACACACACACACATACATACGCACATACATACTCACAGACAAGTGGTCGTTAGTAGGTTTATATATATATATACATATATATATATATATATATATATATATATGTAATGTACATGTTCAATTTTGTAGCAGTGTACCTCAATGACATTCAACATTTTTCCTTAGTAAAAGGCTACA
Organism: Eleutherodactylus coqui; assembly: GCF_035609145.1. Taxonomy (NCBI): domain Eukaryota; kingdom Metazoa; phylum Chordata; class Amphibia; order Anura; family Eleutherodactylidae; genus Eleutherodactylus; species Eleutherodactylus coqui. Next base: position 212,269,865 of record NC_089837.1, on the reverse strand, counting down.
GATTACCTATTGTTCTTTGAAACAGACCAAAATTTGCCACCATGACAGCAGAGATAAAATATAGTATGTAGTGTTTTCAAAGGATGTAACTGAATTAATTTTAAATGCATGTAAATAATCTCTATTGATTTATGCATTAATGCGTGACCAGCCTCACCACTGAAAGTTATATTTGTGCTTCAACTTTACCTCTATTTACTTAAAAAAGTATATATATATATATATATATATATATATATATATATATATATAACTATGACATGTTTTATATTTCCTTTATTAACATAAATTCTATTTAGAAACAGTATGATCATTTTTAATTCTCAACTGCGAATTTTCAATTCCTTGACCCTGTCTGCTTTTCCCTAACTAAAAGATGTGCTAGTTAAATGTAAGCATTTTAATGTTCCGCAACTGCTATCGTATGCAATGAAGAAGTGTTTAGTTTAACTTAGGGCAAGAGAAAAAGCTTTAAGTTATAGATTTTGCAATGCAGGTTTGTAATTATGACTTTTGTCAACCGTTATTAAAGTTATCTTTGGGGTCCATTTAGATGAGCCCTCTCATTTGAACGTGAGAAAATGGTCAGAGTTCGCTCATTCACTCAAGCAACCTGTTTATACAGGCAGATACATCATTGGCTCGTTCAATCATGAAATCGTACAGTTGTTCATATTCACTGTATAAGTGGCTGAGAACAACTGAACAATCAATATTTAAATCAAATGATTAGCGTAAGAACTAAGAATGATTTTTATGCCTGCATAAAAAGAACAATGAACAAAAAGCTAATGATTTATCATTCGTCATTCGATGATTGGTTGCATTTACGTTGAACGATTATTGTTCACTTTTGCTTGTTTGAATGATAATTGTTTTGTGTGGAAGGGCCTTTACTCCGATATAAATTATTAGTATAATTGAAGTGAATTGTGTCTGTAAGACTCAATGGTATTTGTAATATAGGAATAACTATTTGATGTAATGCAGTTTTCCAGGGATTTTTCCCACCTCTGACATAGACAGATCACACGCCTTCATAGTAAGTTAGTTTACTGTGATACAAGTAGAGCTCATTCTTACATTACATTTGTGAAATAATCTTGATGCATTGTGAAGTTTGTATTTGCTTCTTTTTGCTTTGCATTATGTTGTACAAAAACAGATGTGCAGCTGTAAGAAGGTGAAGGGAGCTTTCCTCCACTCACTCCATAATCTCCCTGAGCAGCCAAGCCATTCTTACAGCATCCCCGATTGCTGTGCTAGGCCCTGCCCTCTGCCAGTAGAGGGGAGAGGAGAACAGGCACTGTGATGTACCAGTGATGCAGCTAGTGTGTTACCAATCTGAAAAGCAAGCCCCACACTAGGAACTGTGAAGGGAAAAGCCCCACCCCCTGGAATGGCTTCAGAGCACACCACTTTCCATCAGTCTTGACCAGTCTCCCTGCCCCAGCCGCTGAAAAATACTCCCACAGCATGATGATGCCACCACCATGCTTCACTGTAGGGATGGTATTGAGCAGGTCATGAGCAGTGGCTGGTTTCCTCTAGACAAAAAGTTCAATCTTGGTTTCAATAGAGCAGAAAATCTTGTTTCTCACAATCTGCAGGTCCTTTAGGTGGTTTCTGGAAAACTCCAGATGGGCTATCATGTGTCTTTTATTGAGGAGGCTTCTTTCTGGCCACTCTGCCAGAAAGCTCAGATTAGTGGAGTGCTGCAGTGATGGTTAACATTCTGAAAATTTCCCTCATCTGCACACAGAATCTTTGGAGCTCAGCCAGAGTGACCATTGGGTCCTTGGTCATCCCCTTTGCCAATGTGTGAACGGCTAAAAAACCTGGTATATTGGTGTTGCTGGGTCCATCTGTTTTGCTCCACCCCCTCTTTTTTTCTCCTCTCTACCTCTCTTATTAAGGCTCTTCTCCCCAGATTACTTAGTTTGTTGCGTTGCTCAGTTTTAGGAAGAGTTATGGTTGTTCTAAAATTCTTCCATTCAAGGATTATGGAGGCTACTGTGGTCTAGGGAACTTTCAGTGAAGCAGAATTTTTTTGTAGCCTTTTCCACACAAGCCTGTCTCTGAGCTCTAAAGGCAGTTCTATCGTCCTCATAGCTTGGTTTTGTCACTGATAAGCACTACGAGCTGTGAGACCACACTCAACTGAATTTACCACAGGTGAACTCCTATCGAGGTATAGAAACATTTCAAAGATGATTAAGATAAATGCGAGGCACCCAGAGCTTCATTTCAAGTGTCGTAACAAATGGTCTGAATTCTTATGTCAATACAAAATATTAGTTTTCCGTTTTTAAAAAAAATACAAAGATTTCTAACATTCTGTTTTCATTTTATCATTATGGGGTATTAAATGCATGATGATGTGGAAAAACTTGACATTTTAATTTGCACAAGGCCACAAAATAACAAAATGTCAAAAAATTGAAAGGGTCTGAAACTTTTGGGACCCACTCTAGGTTATATTGTATGTAGGCTCCTTGAACAAAACTTCAAGGTTCACAAGGCTACTTTAACAAAGTATAGCACCTATAAAAAAAGAGTGAAGTAGACAGTAGACATTTTATAATAGATAACATAACATATAATACAATTCACTTAAAACATAGAACTTGGGTTGACATTAGAATACAAAGGTAGTACCGGATTGACAGTATTTAACTTAAAACTGATTAGCAATAATAAACCATATACAATTTAGTGAATATCCGGCTAGTCAGAAACTTTCATTATAAGTAAATCTTATAAATCTATTGACAGTTTAGATATCTCTAACCATTAGTTTGGAAGGGGAAATTCAAATAAATTATTATTAAATTAAAGGGGGTTTCCAGGCAATTTGTATTGATGACTTACATTCAGGATAGGTCATCTATAGTTAATCATCTAATATAAAGTCTAATAGGAATTAATTTGGTCCAAATCTTAATGTTTAGATTTAGCAATGAGATCGGCCTGAAACTGACACACAATTGAGTGTCTTTCTCCTCTTTGGAAATAAGTGTGATATATGCCACTTGTGCTTGTCTGGGAAGAGTCATACCTTTTAAGAGAGCTTTTAAGGAAGTGCTAAGTAGGGGAGTATCTTGTGAAATTTCTTATAATAAATTAAGGGTAGACTGTCAGGCCCTGGGCTCTTAACTGGTGTAAAGCCATTTACTACTGAACTTAGTTCCATTAGGCAAATGGGTGCAACAAGTTTATTGGCCACATGGTGATCAAAGGAGGGAAGATGGAGAGCATCAAGGAAAGACTTGATAGCGGACTCTTTGGCTTCTAGAGAAGTAACATTGTCAGAAGAGTTAAGGTTATAAAGCTCTGAGTAGAAACATTAGAAGAGGAGTCAGAATGTAAGCACATAATTTAAATGCAGATTCTAACTCACATGTCCATGTTAGATAAAATAACAAAAGAAAGCAGGCATAGAGTCCTTCGTGGGACAGGGGTTGGGTGAGCTTGGCAACATTCTTCTTAGCCTTAGGTACTAGCTTCCAAGAATTAACCTTGTTAAGAGGTGGAAGATCCTCCAGATCATGGCTGGGCCTCCATGATGGAACAGGAATAGGCTCAATTCCTAGAGCTGGCCAGGCTTTTTCCTAATTCTCTGGTCTGCAAAGGACAATACTCTGGTCGTTCTAATGAACAGCAAGTCTAAATGGAAAAACAAGGAATACTAGGGATTTTCATTTCGCAGAGCATCCAGGAGAGGCCACAGTAGCTGGTGCTTTGCAAGGGTAGGGGGTATTTTATCTTAAAATACTGAATATTTTGCTGTTCTCTGAGGAAATCTAGAATCTTGCTTGTTATCACATATGAGAGCAGACCGCAGATGATGTCCCTAGGGAGATTACCCGCTTGTGTTTGGGCCTGATTGGCTCTATGGATTCTCTCAATAATAAGGCTGTATGTTTTCTCCTTCCATAAGAGATTGGCAAAAATCTAATTGGCAATGGATCGACCACCCAGTGGTGAAAAGGCTCTGTCTAAATTAGCTTTCCGGCAATCCACAATGTGAGCGCTGGAGTGGTTGACAATATGAGAGCACATACCTTCTAGGTCTTCCACTCTGTGCCCTATATACTGGACCTCCTCCTTTATGTCTCACAGCTTAGCCATTACTAGATGCATTGCTTGGAAGAGGGTGTTGTTTAGAAAGCTGAATTCATGAATGGTTGAGTGAGTGCTGCCTCTGATTGGCTGAGTGCTGTGACCAATCAGAGGCAGCCCATTCAGCAGGCGGGGATTTTAAATCCCCGCCTGCTGAATACTACTGAAAGCAGTTCAGGAGAAGAGCCAGGTGGATGTGGCTGAGCCCCGCCAGCTGCAAAAAGATGAGTATATATATTTTTTTATTTTTTAGACTTTTTTTGGATGGTTTTCAGGGAAGGGCTTATATTTGAAGCCCTTCCCTGAAAATTAATACAGCAATTGCCGGCAGCACCTTGCTTTCAATGGAGCCGGCTGTATTGCCGACTCCGTTGAATTCAATGGGAGAACATTGTTCTCCTCTGCCACAGCTGTGGCAGAGGATAGCGAGCAGTGCTCTTTTTGAGCGTAAAAACACCCGTGTGACCGAGCCCTTTGGGATAATAAACATTGCTAGCAGCGTTTTTTTCAACTGTGATGCTGGCTTCGGTCACGCAATTGTTTTGCGCACAAAAAATCGTGCTTAAAAATGCCCGTGTGACTAAGCCCTTAGTCATAGACACTGTAAACTTGTGAACCTCTGAGGAGGATGCATTCATGGCAGAGCAAACCTGAGCTATTTGTTTGGTATTAGAGATGAGCGAGCGTACTCGGCCACGCCCCTTTTTTGCCCGAGCGCCGCGATTTTCAAGTACTTTCGTACTCGGCCGAAAAGATTCGGGGGGGCGCCGTGGGTGAGTGGGGGGTTTCAGCGGGGAGTGTGGGGGAGAGGGAGAGAGAGAGGGCTCCCCCTGTTCCCCGCTGCTACCCCCCGCTCTGCCACGCCTCCCCCCGCCCCCCGGCGCACCCCGAATCTTTTCACCCGAGTACGGAAGTACTCGAAAATCGCGGTGCTCGATCGAGTAAATACTTGAAATGAGTAGGTTCGCTCATCTCTATTTAGTATTTAAAAATATGAAGTATTTAATTTTTGGGACTATATAGTATATATCTAACTACCTGTAAAATTACGTCATAAAAGAAAGTGCTATTATTAACAATGTGAGAAATAAAGCCAAAATATGGACATGTCTTGTAGTGTATATTACATGTCAGTATATTGCACCTATTATTCATACTAATATTATAAATGTAAAAGTAACTCTGTCTGTCTGTCTGTCTGTTACCTTTTCACGGCTAAACCGCTGAAGGGATTTTGTTAAAATTTGGCAGGGAGATAGCTTGCATCTTGAGGAATGACATAGGCCATGTTTTATCCCAAAGATTTATAGAGTTCTTTAGGGAGCACGACAAGACAGATTTAAATGGTGATGTGCAGCTATGCCTACACAAACGGGCAGACGTAGGGGAAGGGGGTGCACATCATAAGCTATGCCCCCTAGACGAGCAGACACATGAGGGCAGACATCATTAGCATAAATTGAGATTTTTAAAAAAATCTGTGTTGCCCATAGAAACCAATCACAGCACAGCTTTTATTTTACCTCAGCAGTATAACAAATAGCAACCAATCACAGTGCTGCTTTTATTTTACCTCAGCGGTGTAAGAAATGAAAGCTGAGCTCTAGCAACCAATCACTCCACAGCTTTCATTTTACCTCAGCAGTATAATAAAAGAAAGCTGGGCTGTAAGACACAAACAGACATGTTTTGCCATGCAACTTGAACGAAAGACACATTAACATGGAATGAGATTTTAAAGAAAATCTGTGTTGCCCATAGCAACGAATCACAGCACTGCTTTAATTTTACCTCAGTAGTATAAGAAATACCAACCAATCTCATCACAGCTTTTATTTGACCTTAGCTGTGTGAGAAATCGTTTCCTTTTGATAATCGTATTTCCTATCTATTTTTTGGTCTTTCTTTAATATGCCACACACGCGCAAGTCAAATCCAGTGTATAGCTCTAGCAGAGCTCGAGCTGCGAAAATTACTAGAACCCGATAATCTGATGACCACCCCGTTGGACTTTAGATTAGGGGAGTCACACATGTCTTAGAGCTACAGAGACATTGGAGCAATCTCAGGTCCACCAAACTCTAAATGCTGACCACCACATGTCTCTCAGAGCTAGAGATACAAAGGGCATTCATTAAAGATTTCCCCTGACCCACTTCCTCTGGACTGAGAGCAACAAAACTTGGCACAGTTATTAGTCCTTCTCTACATAGTTGCCACCAAGGGACACAGACTTCTCCAATGTCTTCATGCAACTGTAAAAACCTCACTTGTAGAAGTCCACAGGTTGCTCCAAAAGCTACTTTGTGACTATGGAAATCAGAGTCTCATCATCTTAAAAGTGCTTGCTCTTCAAAAATGACTTAATTGTTGGAAAGAAGTGGAAATCTGAGGTTGGGTGAATAAGGGGGATGCCATAGAATTTCATACCCACTGCAGCATGCCTGCATCTGGGCAACATATGAGTTGTGAACTGGGGCATTGTCTTACAGAAGGCGGACACCTTTGGTGAGCATGCCACATCTCTTGGTATCAAAACCATACAATTGATGGCCTCCTGCAATTTCAGCAGCAGTAAGCAGAGTATGACCCAGTAATCGTGGTACCCTTTGCTATGAAATCCATCAAGACTACTCTGTACTGGTCCCAAAAGACTGTGAACATGATCTTGCCTGCTGAGGGTTGGGCAAGTGCCTTCTTTGGAGGCAGTGACTCCACATGCTTCAATTGCATTGACTGGATTTTAACCTCCGGATCATAGTGATGGACCCAGCTTTCATCCTGTGTCATCAGTCCGTTGAAAAAGTCCTTCTGCTTTCCATGGCACATCGTCAAAAGAGCCTGGGAGCATTCAACCTGTTCCTGCTTCTGGAAAGGTGTGAGCAGCCTAGGAACCCAGCAAGCAGATACCTTATGTATATGAAGATGGTGTTGAATGATTTTTTTCCACAGACCCCACACTAATCTTGACATTTTAGGCTAGGTTGTCAATGGTTACACAGCGATTTTCCAAAATGACAGCCTCCAGTTGCTGGATGGTGTTTTCATCGATAGCGGAGTGGCTGCGCCCAGGAATTGGAGCCGTTTCCACCGAAGTCTGACCACATTTCAATTGACGATGACAGTTCTTGACTACATCATATGATGGGGAATCCTCCCTATAAACCTCTTTGATCTCATCGAACATCTCCCTTGGTGTGCGGCTTTCAAGTAAAGGAACTTGATGACTGCTCTGTATTCCACTGGGTCCATTATCACACCTCGATCCACTTCAACACCTGTAAAAAAAAAGAGTGTTATCAGTTTAGAGTTGCAAATTGGCACATAACCTATAGAGACTTATATCATTACATATGTACAGTTTCAGCATCCTGCAATAAATAGAAGTGGGTTAGGGAAAATCTTTAATAAATGCCCCTCGTACATTGGAGCAATGTAAGGTCCACAAAACTTTAGATGCTGACCGCGTTTTTGGAGATACAAAGACATTGGAGCAATCTCGGGGCTGTCAGACCTTAGATGCTGAACTTCATGTGTCTCTTAGAGCTGGCAAGACATTGGAGCAATCTGAGGCCCACCAGACCTTAGATGCTGAGCGTCACGCATCCCTTAGAACTGACGAGACCCTAGAGCAAACTCAGGCCCGTCAGATTTTAGATGCTGAGCATCACGCATCTGTGACAGTTGCAGAGACACTTGAAGACTCACAAAGATGGGTTGTTTTATTTGCTTAATGACAGAAAGGAGATGTGCATTTGTACTTAGCGCATGACAGCCTTTTAATTATGCCGCATTTCATTATGACCCATTAATTGACTATGTTAATACTTAATTAGTAATTATAGGGAGAATTAATCAAACATGTAGGCATTGCGAAGCGCTAAAATGGAAAGCAGAAACTGTTGGTATCTGTTGTTCTGGTGGGAAAATATCGCTCTCATCACTAGGCGAGCCAGAGGAACCACTAAAAACTCTACTTTTGTATGAATGCAGTGAATCACAGCGTTTTAAAAATAGAATTAGGAAATACAATTTGTGCTTCCAGATGATGTCATTTGGTATGGATTGGGAAGTCATAATGCCTTGTTTTTCACCTACTTTAACAATACAAGGTCAAATTTATCAAAGAATTGGCTCTTTTCTCCCTACAGATAATCAGCAACATAATTTCTTCTAGACTTATTTCATAGGGGATGAAAATAATAACGTAGATCGCACATGTCAAAATATTCAAGGGGTTAAAAAAGATACTGTTCTAAAAATCCATGAACATAACCGTCTTATGACCCATTTCAAAACTGCTTTAGACAGAATACTAGGAGAAGATTATAAATTAGTGATGCACCCAGACGGTACGCCAAGTGGGGAACGCGAAAGATGGTATAACATGCCATTGATAAATGAAGTGGCAGACATGCTTACAGGTGAACAGTTTGCAACCCATGATATCGTTTTACATGCCCATGTTGGCAGATTAACCAGGGTGCCTGATACACATAAATATTATGATACATTACAATATCTACTCATTTTCAGCAGGAAGGGTATCACTTTAAAATATCACATTTCAACCCTGTAACATGCCTTTGCTTGGCAAACAAAAAGGTGTCCTGTATGTTTTTTTATGCCTACAACATGATGATACGAGAAAATGATTTTAATATAATACCACAATGTAAACAACTGGCTAATCAGTTTTATGTCGATATGTATCTTAAGGTTGAAAGCGAACAATTGAGATATATATCATTAAATCAGACTAAGTTAGGACCAGAGAATTACATCCATCTTCAAGATGGTATAGCAAATGACGCAAATCTTAATCCTAATACTTTAGGCAGAATGGTTATTCTACCGTATTTATTTGTAAACAGCCCTCGATACCTGCATGAGTATACTCAAGACGCATTCGCTTATGTGCACATGTAAGGTTGCTGGGATTTATTTAGTTCTATGTAACCCAGCATGGAAAGAAATACTCAAAGAATTAATGTTGGGACTAAACGGTATCGGTAGACATGAAATAATTTTAAGAATTTTTATATTAAAAGTTAAAAAACTAATGTCGGTTATAACTGAAGGAAAAATATATGGAGAAGTGTTGTACTTCATGTATTTCATAGAATGGCAGAAGCGCAGCTTACCACATGTCCACATTTTACTTTGGTTAAAAGACAAGTTGATAACATTATCAGCACTGAAATACCTGATTCAAGCTGTGACAAGGCACTACATGACATTGCTAAAAATATGATTCTTGGTACATGCAGCCCTGAAAATCCCCAATCCCCTTGCATGAAAGATGGCAAATGCACTAAAAAATGTCCATGTAAACTGCACAAAGAGAGTGTTTACAATGAAAATGGATACCCCCTATACCGACAAAGAGCACCTGCAGACAGAGGTCAAATAGCATCTATAAAACTTCGAAATAGCAGTCATGCTAATGTCGATAATAGTTGGGTGGTTCTTTATTTCCCTATTTTGTCAAAAATGTTTAATGCCCACATCAATGTAAAGGCTTGCAATTCAGTGTGTGCGATGAGATATATATGTAAATACATTAACAAAGGCATTTTCAATTTCAGAAACACAGAGCTTAGAAATGCTATAGATGAAGTACACATATATCAGTGTGTCAATTATGTCAGCAGCAATAAAGCCGTGTGGCAGCTTTTAGAATTTCTGTTACATGAAAGGCATCCCACCGTAATACACCTCAGTGTACAATTAGAGAATGGTCAATGAGTCTATTTTAATGAAAATAATTTCCATGATTGAGTATCCACCCCACCAAAAACCACACTCACTACATTTTTCGAACTTTGCACAAGAGTTGATTTTGCAAAAATTCTTCTCTAAGTTGAGGTGCCAAGATATTACACCTGCAATACATCAAAAAAGGAATGCAAATGCTGAGTTCAAGAAACTCCTGTTCAGAATTGGCCTGGTGTTAAAGCCGCAGATGCTTTAGGTAAAGTTTATACAGTGCATGTCAGCAACATTTAAAAAAAAAGGTTTGGAACGGTGTTAACCAGTAGAGTGTAGTGTGATTGTTCTCAGTAAGAGAAACCAAGCAATCTTGTAGATATGATACCTTTTAATGCCTAACAAAAAATACATGATGTTACAGCAAGCTTTCGGGATATCGCCCCCTTTGTCAGGCTAGTGAATGAAACTAGTTTGGATGGCACATATTTATAACATACAGATGCAGAGGGGAGGGGGACACCCCTCTTGATCTAAATAAATCCTCATACACAGACATTTGAGACTTAAAATAACACAAGCCAGTCTGAGCAGAGAGAGAAACGCTAAATCAGTTCATGGAGCTGAGGAATGCAGCGATTTTATGTCTCATCACTAATGCACATATAAGAAGATAGATAGAAATACTACCTCAAGAGCACCACCTATTAGATGGAAACCTTCGTACAATCAATTTCGGAATTCTTATGAGAAAAACAAAAAATGATTGGGAAGAGGACACCCGTCTTGACCTCCTTCAGACCTTTCATATTACCCACTTATGCAAGAATCCCAGGCTGAGCTTCATTCCATTCTTGAGGGTATCAAACATGGCCATAAACTTATACTTCCAAATTCTTCTGTGACACTGTGAATTGAAGTTGCCCTTCAGTATGATAACTCTCATCGGCTCTATGCCATATCCATGACCGCAAAAATGTTTTGCCACAGGTAATTTCATTTTTTCCTCTTCAATTAAGTGGCGATGAGATCACATTCTGGCTCTCAGTTTTTGTCCTGTTTCCCTGACATAAAGCCCCCCAACAGGAAACTTACTGCACCGGATCAGGCCTCAAGTGCGCCTGGCACCATGGATGTGGGGTCCTTATACTCTAACATCCCACACAAAGATGGACTGACCACCTGATGTTACAATTTGTAACATCAGTAAAAATAGTGACCGTGGACGAATGTTGAAGCAATGTAAGCTGTTAATTCGGGATTAATGTACAGTGTCCCATAATAGAGCAATCAAAGCACTAAATTGGACAATAAAAGTATCGTGGGAGGGATGGTGGTATTGATGGCTGGTGATTTTAGACAGGCTCTACCTGTAATAAGAACGGGCACACCGGCTGATGAAATAAATATATGTTTTAAGGCATCTACATTATGGCAGCATGTAAAAAAACTTAGCCAAACTACAATTATACGAGCCCAACTGCACAACGACACAGAATCAGGGCAATATGCGGCCGCTCTTTTGAAAATTAGTGAAGATTAGAGATGAGTGAGCCTACTCGGCCCTGCCCCTTTTTCGCCCGAGTACCGCGATTTTCGAGTACTTGGGCGAAAAGATTTGGGGGGCCCTGTGGGTGAGTGGGGGGGAGAGGGAGAGAGAGAGGGCTCCCCCCTGTTCCCCGCTGCTACCCCCCGCTCAGTCACACCTCCCCCTGCCCCCCGGCGCCCCCCGAATCTTTGCACCCGAGTACTGAAGTACTGGAAAATCACGGTGCTCGATCGAGTAATTACTCGAAATGAGTAGGTTCGCTCATCTCTAGTGAAAATCTTATCACAACAGATACTATTGGTATGATTACATTTAATCGGAAATTCTGCAATGTTGTTCATAGTGGAGAAGAACTGATAAGCAAGGTTTATTCTCAACTGCAACCTAATATGGGGAATAAAGAATGGTTGGGTCAAAGGGCAATTCTGGCACCAATTAATGAAACTGTAGGAAGGAGGAATGAAAAAATATTTTCACAAGTCGAAGGAGAAATTGTAGTGTATCTGTCGGATAATGTTATGGACACTGAACAAGTCACCTTATACCCTGTAGAGTTCCTAACTCATTAGAATTGTCAGGAGTGCCTTCCGATAAGCTGAGGTTAAACGTTGGTGTTCAGTACTATTATTGCATAATCTTGATGCGCCAAAACTGTGCAATGGCACACGATAAAAAATTACACACGGGGCAAAATATTGTAAGAGCCATTATTATGACTGGAATAGCAAAAGGAGAAATGTTTTAATTGCACATTGTTACAAACAGTATTCACCCTTTAACCCCTGTACAGGGATCTGGACTTTTGCTGCAGGGAATCGACCAGGCCGCTACCCCCTGGAGTAGTTCGATGTAGTTGGTGGCTGACCCTTGGGGGTTCAGAGATCAAGCAAGTCCAGGTAACAATTCCAAGGGTCAAGGCAGGCAGAGTTCAATAGATAGATATCAATAGAGAAATTAGAGATGAATAGAGTAGGCAGGACAGCACAGCTCCGATGTCAGAGGCTGTTCTGCATTTCTACATTACATTATGCAGGATAGCGTGGCTCCGATGTCGGAGGCTGTTTTGCATATCAATATTACACAATGCAGGACAGCGCTGTCCTGAATAGTGTAATATTGATATGCAGAACAGCCTCCCACATTGGAGCTATGCTGCCCTGCATAGTTACACTACAGATATACAGAACAGGCTCCGATATCAGATATGCGCTGTTCTGCCTAGTGTTAAGGCCCATTTACACACACAGATATCTTTTAAAAGATTGAAAGATCAGCAATCGTTTTGCAAAGTACTAATAGGCACTAATTGCTATTAGTACTTTATTGGCTTCATTTGCATGCAAATGAGCTTCTGGAAGCTGTTATGGAACTCAGCAGGAGGTCTGAGCTCTGTAATTAGCTCCATTGTTCAGTCATGTGCTCCCTGTGGAGAATTCTGCACCATGGCCACCAGACACTGAGTGGGGTCCTGCTTATAAGCTATTCTGCCAGCAGGGCTGAGAACTGAGAGCAGCTGTAATCAGCTCTCAGTAATCAACAATGTTATCAGCTGTAATCAGCTCTCTGTGGCAGGACACAGTGTGCAGTTCTGCTTATCAGCTGTTTTGTTGAATAATACTTTTCAAGCAGAACTGTAAACTGTCCTTTGGCAGAACAGTGAAAGATGGACATATTTAAACAGAATGATTATTGCTCAAAAGATGGCTTTTGAACGATAATCTTTGTGTCTAATTGGGTCTTTAGAAACTTGTGTAGGGAAATCTGAATGTCTGACGAGGTCTGACACTGGTTTGGAATGGATTAATGGTGCCCTTTTGTGGCTCATGTGACATTTTGATAGCTTTTTATTTTATTTTTGTGTAGCATGATACATAATATTTCATCAGGCTGTTTTTGTCCTAAAGGACCAGACACTTTTTGGGGATTTTATTCATGTGGTAGTTTCACTGCCCTATTTTTTTCCTTCAGCTACCAAAATGACATATAGGGTTTGTTTTTTTTATATAAATTCTTTATTTATAGATTTGGGGGGCTTGTTTGGGCTGGTTTATATGTGGGGTATCATGAGGGTATTATCTGGAATTTTTTGCGGGATCCTGGGGTCTTTTTGGTGTCTTAGGTTCTTTGGCATTTTCAGTATTTGCTGTTTATGTAAGCTTTCCCATCTTGTCTGTCTTGATAACGTTATGCTGGGAGAATAGAGAATGGATTTTGTTCACATACTATGTTTTATTATATCAGGTTCTTCAGGTCTAGTGCCTCTATAGGTGATTATAGATTGTTATACTGCTTTTCTACCACCGGGTGGCACTAGAGCATCCTTATAATATTTCAAATGGAGAAATCAATCCTAATTAGAAGGCAGAAATGTAATCAACCACAGAGGAGGTCCTTAATTTATTCCAGCTGGTGGTCTGTGGCAGGGGAGAAGTGGAGCACAAGCCAGGGAGGGTGTGGAAGTATGTTGGTGGAGGAGCTGCTAGGGTGTTGTGTGTGTGATGCTTATGCAGAAGTTTGCTCACCCTCCTTGAATGCTCTCTCTGGGAGTAGTAGTCCTTATTTTTCCCAGGGGCTGCTGGAGTCCTCGCCAGTATTTGGGATGCTGGCTGCTGATTCTCTCACAAGCGGCTCTTGCGCTCTACAGTAGTTCTCCTTCTTCTCTACAGCATGGCAAGATGGCTGCTGCTCATAGGGTTAGTTTTTTACATTTTTTTTCACAGACTTTTATTTTTTATTGGGGGGTAAAAAGCTAAAAATATATTTTTTAAATTTAATTAGTATATTTATGCTAAAATAAAGTACAGGAATGGGTTCCTCATTTTGTTTTAGATGTTTTGATATATAGTATGCAGAGTTTTGAACTACAGGGTACACAGGATGACGGTTTGGGTTGGCGTCAGTGGTAGATTAGTTTCTTTTTTCTGTTTTTTTGTTTTTATTTTATTCTGTAATTTATTTTTAGTTATTTTTGTAACAATTTTTTTTACCATCTATATCCCCCATGATGTCATATAAGACCTCTAGGGGACATTCGCATGGTCTTTATTTATTTACTTATTTTTTTATTTCAAACTTTTCCATTGTAGCTGGAGCATCCTTAGGAGTCCCAATTACAGGGCAAACCTTACCCTGTAGTCACAATAATCACTAACGGAGCTGATCAGTGTCTGCTGTGACAGCAGAGCACCCCACAGTCACGTGATTGCCGGGTCACATAGTAGAAGTAATACTTCCACTTTCTAGTACATAGCACTCAATGAGCGCTATGTAGGCGGGGAAAGTAGAAGGCGAAAGCAGTTAAAAGCTGCTTTTTGCCTTCTTTTTCGGTCCTCTGCTTTGTCTGACAGCTGAAGACCCAACTTGCTCATGCTTGATTGCAGGAGCAAAGGCTTTATTCCCATGCCGTACATCTGCTATCGGCGAGGTATAAGCTATAACCCCAGGACCAAAAGCCATGTATTTACTGCCCTTGGTCTTTAAGGCCTCGGTCACACGGGCATTTTTTGCCGCGATTTGCGGACCGCATGACGGATGCGCATCCGCAAATCGCGTGACCGGGGCCGAAAAATCGCCCGAAAAATCTGCTCCTAGCTGCGTTTCATTAAAAACGGGCCGGAGCAGTGCAGCGCTGTCCAGCACATTGAATTCAATGGAGCCGGCAATACAGCCGGCTCCATTGAAAGCAATGGGCTGCGGGCGATCTCAGGATGAATTTTCGGGAAGGGCTTAAAAATATAACCCCTTCCCTGAAAATCATCCAGAAATGTGTAAAAAGTAAAAAAAAAAAATATACTCACCTTGTCCCGGCAGACGGAGTTTAGCCGCGGCTGGCAGTTCTCCTAAACTGCTGTGAGTAGTATTCAGCAGCCGGGGATTTAAAATCCCCGCCTGCTGAATGAGCTGCCTCTGATTAGTCACAGCCTCACCAATCAGAGGCAGCTCTCACTTACCCATTCATAAATTCATGAATGGGTGAGTGAGTGCTGCCTCTGATTGGCTCAGCGCACGGACCAATCAGGGGCAGCTCTCAGCTGTAATTCAGCTGAGAGCTGCCCCTGATTGGTCTCTGCGCTGAGCCAATCATAAGAATCTTTTTCGCTTTTTCTTTCAAACTCACATGCACTAACGTAGAGTTTAAAAAGTCAGAAAAAACAAACAAACCCCAGTTTATGCGCTAATGCGCTCCGTAGCAGTGAGCGTAGTTGCACTCACATCCATATGTTTAAGCCCTTTAATTGTGCTTTTTGTGTACACAATTCATGTGCATTTGCCATGCAAAAAAAAGTGCAACCATGCTCCCATTCATTGAAATGGGCAATTAGTGTAATTAGTTTAATATGTGCTCTTACCCTGCACAAATGCTGCATATTTTTTTTTGCGTGAACAAAATGTGTACATAAAATATGCTTATGTGAACAAATTATTGAAATCAATGGGTTTTATTTACTACGTATTGCATGCACAAATTATTCTTGCATTATACTGTACATTTATGTAAATCCGTCCCTTTTACATGGGACAACAGTTGTCTAAATAAATGACTGCACGAGCGTTAATGTCACCGCTAAGTTCGTGGGGAGCATTTACACGGAATGACAAGCCCGCGATCCAGCAATGGTTTTTTTGCTGACTGAAAGTCAGTGATAAGAACTTGTGAACAAAAAGTAAGCAATTTTTTTGCATTTACACAACACAATTATTGCTCAAATTCATTTGTTTGGCCCATAAGCAAAGTAGTTAGAAATTTCTAATGTAGAATGTTGAGAATAAAGATAAAATGATTTGCTAAGTAAATGTGAAATAGATACAATAGTCCTTTTTCAACTATTCTTCTCTGTAATCCGGACACCAACTTCATCTTCATAAACACCCAATCTCTTTTAAGAAACAATATACATAAGTATAAACTAACAAAGTCCTCTAAAGGATCCCACTGTTCCTTGGCATTTGCACTTTATGGCTAAGGTTTACAGGCAACAGAACAAAATAACATGCTCATATAACTGGACAGTTAATATATTATTGTTCTACAGCTCCAAGCTGGATTTAAGGCTTGGCAGTCAAACACAATGTAACATGAAAATATTGAATATCATGAAAACTGGGATCTTTGAACTGCTGATGGATCACTTCTGTTTCTTAAACCGTTTATTACGTATATCTGAACAAAATGTCTAGACAGCTTTTACCTCTTTTGTTTGTATGCTATTAATTTGACTCTTACAGATATGTTTTTTTTCTTCTTATACTATTTTTAGATTAACCTATTAGTGACCAACCATATATGTTTTCACGTCCTGGGTGACTGGGCTTTAATCTACATGGCTGTAAAAACACGCAGACCCTGTAGATTAAAGACTTGGGGTCTGTGTATTTGACAGTTCCCTGGTATCAGCTGCCGGAGGTAGCCGATAGCCTGGGGCTGTCATGGGGGGCCGCGGTATACAACCCCAAGTTACGCGATTGCAGTTATCCAATGGATAACGGCGATCGCATAAAAGTTTTTTAAAAAGTTAAGTAAAGTTAAAGTTTCGTATCCCCTCATGGATCAGATCCATGAGAGGACATTAAACTACGGCGTCCTGCGGTGATCTGGTCCTGCGAGGACCTCCCGCCACCTTCTGCGCATGTATGCCAGAGGTGAAATGTCGGGCGCATGCGCAGAAGGCCGGCAAGCCTGGGGGATCTAAAATCTCCCTGCTTCTGGCTAGCAAGAGTAGCTGAGAGCAGGAAGATGTCACCGAGGGCCGCGGTATGGATCCCTGGTCACGTGATTGCTGTTATCCAATGGATAACATGTAAAGTTATAAAAAAATATTTTTTAAGTTTTATCCATAAGGGGAGATGAAATTAATTACCTAAGGCCCCCGGTAATTACCAAAGGTAGCCAAGAGCCTGGATATTTCACAGGGGGCTGCGGTATGCGGTCACCAGTCACATGATCGTCATTATCCAATGGGTAATGGCAATCATGTAAAAGTAAAAAAAAAGTTAAAGTTTTACTTCCACTCACGAATCAGATTTATGAGAGAAGGTGAAATTACTTATATAAGGCCTCCAGCAATGTCTCCAAATGGGATTATCCACAGACCTTTTCTCGTTTTCTGTGCTTGTGCCCATTGGCAAAATGGCGGATGCAAGCGCAGAAGCTGGGAAGGGCTCGGAAATGTAAAATCTCCTTGTTTCTAACTACCAAAGGTAGCTGAGAGCCTGGACTAGTGAGCTGAGACCTCGTTGAATGGTCCCCGGTCACTTGATCAGCATTATCAAATGGTATGAAAAGGTAGCAATCTAACTTAGACCGGACTCACATGACCATATAGGAAATTACGGCTTCAGCATGCATTTGATCCGTGGTAATCATCGCATTGCAAGAGCCACAACTCGTTAACAAAGCCATATGAAGGCTTGCTTTTTCTGAGAAGGATTGTATATTATAAAGGCACCAGTCTAGTGTATATAAAATCTGTATTGCATATAATTTTTAATACAGTTTTTGAGGGTGGAAATGGAAAACCCTTGCAGAATTTCCACCATTTTTGGGGGGGTTTGTTTTGTTGGCATTCACCATTGGATTAATATAACATGATCATTTTCTTATCTTAATCTACACGATCAGGCGTTTTCACAGCTAGCCGATATATGCTTCCATCTAGGCATTTCCCCCTTCACTCCCCCTAACCGTCTCTCTGCCTCTCTCCTCCACTGTGGCGTTTGCAATGGGAAAGAGTAGGGTGGGGGTGGAGTTAAGCTCCCCTTTGTCCCACCCACTCCCATTGCTGGCTGTGGACAAGGGGAGGGGGCGGGAGCTTAGCTCCGCACCCTTCCCACCTACTCCCATTGCAAACCGCTTGGAGGGGGGGAGAGAGACAGAGAGCTGGTGAGGGGGAGGAAAGGCGGGGACTGCTCAGATGGAAGTGTATATCGGCCCGCTGTGAAAACGCCAGCCGATATACGCTCGTGTAAATTAGCCCTCACTGTAATAAGTTTATATAGATGTTTTTATTTTTTATTACCTTTTTTATCATGGAACAGGAAAGCAAAATGACCCAGCCAATCAGCTTTTTATGCACTTGCTAGTGTTGAATGAGTGTTGAAACATTTGGGTCAGGAGTGCCCAATGCAATTTTCAACAAATAATTATTCAAATCAACAGGAGTAAATATTTGTTTCACTAACTTGTCTTCTAGTAAGAAATGGGTGCCAGCGGGGTTGAGCGGTGGGTTGCGGGAGTGAGCAGGGGGGAGCGGTGGGGGGGGGGGGGAGATCTCCCCCCCGCCCCCCACCGGCATCTGAATCTTTTCTAACAAGCAGGCAGGTTCTCGAAAAGGATGATACTCGCTCGAGTATCTGCCCTTAACAGATATACTCGCTCATCTCTATAAATAATCCCAGACAGATGTCTGCCAAGCCTCTGTTTGACAATTTCCATTGAAGGAGTACTCACCATCTCCAATGGCAACCTATTCCACTCATTGTGTCCCCATAAGCTAATAGTGCCT
This sequence comes from Eleutherodactylus coqui, assembly GCF_035609145.1. Taxonomy (NCBI): domain Eukaryota; kingdom Metazoa; phylum Chordata; class Amphibia; order Anura; family Eleutherodactylidae; genus Eleutherodactylus; species Eleutherodactylus coqui. Next base: position 212,250,983 of record NC_089837.1, on the reverse strand, counting down.
CATTTATGCCTCTATAAGATAATAGTTCCCCCTTATGCACTCATAATATAATAGTGCTCCCAAAGGTTATAGTGCCACCTTCCTCACCTCCCCATACTAGTACAGCATCCAAGCAGTTTTTCTTGTTCAATATGCTTCATTTTTCCCCTTAGATGTGTGCAGTATTGTCTTGTGTACATAGATGACACATTTTTCTTCTAATTCTGTTTCCTCCCCTCTTTGTACTCAGATCAAATATCAGAGGTAGGAGACATAATGGGGAGAAGAATCAATCATCTAGGTAAACAATACACTGTGACATACAGCACATAAAAATCAAGGAGATTTTTGAATAAGTAAAACTGCTTGAAAGCTGTACTAGTTTGTTAAGCTGTGGAAGGGGTTGGACCTGTGGTTTACCTGATTGGTAGACCAAAGAGGAGGGCAGTTATCCCCTTTGAACATACCAGGGGTGAGATGGTGGAGTAGACAGTCGTAAAATGTTTTATCACAGTGGCATATGCTGGATAATAAATCTGATACATCTTTAGACACCTTTATCTAACTTTATAACACCTTATTCTAACTTTATAACACCTTAGGCTTAGTTTGCACCAATGTTTGCACACAATGTTACTTTTAGATTTACCTTTTTTTACAAAGACATGCCCCTTCCCTAGAAGTCACATTTTCTTGTTAGGCAAGACACAAAAAGTGTCTCAAACAGATAATATAGGTGGTGCAAAACATGTAAGAGTTTTTTTTGGTGCAATTTTTGCCAGAAAGCTGGTGCATTTTCAATAGTAAATCTTCCCAATTGCACTTTTTATTGTGGAAATATTGGCTTTTGACACAAGCAAGATATACCTGACTTATTGTGACATCAATTTGTCACCCAACGTGTTGTCCTGAGAGGCATCCTTCATCCAGCTGACAACCTAGTGACCTGCCGCCCAACAGGACAGACAGGTTTCTCGGAGCTCCATTGAAAAGGTAAGAACATTTATTATCCTTATATTTACTATTTATTAAAGATGAGCGAACACCAAAATGTTCGGGTTCGCGTTATTCGAAACGAACTTCCCGCGATGTTCGGGTGTTCGTTTCGAATAACGAACCCCATTGAAGTCAATGGGCGACCGGAACATTTTTGTATTTCGCCGATGCTCGCTAAGGTTTTCATGTGTGAAAATCTTGGCAATTCAAGAAAATGATGGGAACGACACAGCAAGTTCTCCTCTGCCACAGCTGTAACAGCTGTGGCAGAGAAGAACGATGTTAGCCCATTGAATTCAATGGAGCCGTCAATACAGCCGACTCCACTGAATGCAATGGGCTGCCGGCGATCGCGGGATGAATTGTCGGAAAGGGGTTAACTATATAAGCCCTTTCCTGCAATTCATCCAGAAATGTGTAAAAATAAAAAATATATATATACTCACCTGGTGCCGACAGACGGAGTTCAGCGCGGCAGGCTGCAGTTCTCCTGAACTGCTCTGAACAGCTGTTAGTAGTATTCAGCAGCCGGGGATTTAAAATCCCCGCCTGCTGAATAAGATGCCTCTGAATGGTCACAGCCTGACCAATCAGAGGCCAGCCCTCACTCACACCCATTCATGAATTCATGAATGGGTGAGTGAGGGCTGCCTCTGATTGGCTCAGGGGCAGCTTTCCTGCCCCTGAGCCAATCAGAGGCAGCCCTCACTCACCCATTCATGAATTCATGAATGGGTGTGAGTGAGGGCTGGCCTCTGATTGGTCAGGCTGTGACCATTCAGAGGCATCTTATTCAGCAGGCGGGGATTTTAAATCCCCGGCTGCTGAATACTACTCACAGCTGTTCAGAGCAGTTCAGGAGAACTGCAGCCTGCCGCGCTGAACTCCGTCTGTCGGCACCAGGTGAGTATATATATATTTTTTATTTTTACACATTTCTGGATGAATTGCAGGAAAGGGCTTATATATTTAACCCCTTTCCGACAATTCATCCCGCGATCGCCGGCAGCCCATTGCATTCAGTGGAGTCGGCTGTATTGCCGGTTCCATTGAATTCAATGGGCAAACATCGTTCTTCTCTGTCACAGCTGTTACAGCTGTGGCAGAGAAGAAGGATTTGTCTTCTATATGTTCTCAATGGGGTTGGCGCTGCTGCCGCCGGCCCCATTGAGCGCATATAGACGAACATCCGAACATCGTGTGGTGTTCGTTACGAATAACGAACATCCCGAACACCCTAATATTCGCCCGAGCATCAAGCTCGGACGAGTACGTTCGCTCATCTCTACTATTTATCCCTCCCTGCGGCTGCGGGAGTCCCTGTGTGCTCAGGTCGAAAGAACCATATAGAAAATGTATATCTTGTTGTGCATCTGGTATGTATGTCTGCAAGTGCAGGAAAAAGATGTTGTGTGGTTTGTAGAGTTGTTGTGGTACTAATATCATATGTGTAAATAACTCAGTGTTGTCAGGATTGTGTATGAAAGAAAGACCTTTTTAACCAAGAAGACATTTTATGCACTGTAAAGAGACAGAAGAGACAGCACAGGGAAGACGCTAGCAGACACAGATGGGTTGTGTTGCAGACTACATGACAGACCAGATATAAGATTTATAGGACTAAATTGAATGTCATGTGATACGCGATTTAAGATACAGTCGCTTTGTTTGTTTTGAAGAAAGTGTAAGGTGTAGCTATCTGAATAAATTAGTGTTTAATGAAGGCTGCCTTACGACTGTTTGCTAAAGCTATTAACAGGTAGGATATGAGATTAGAATTAGAAATTACATTTCTGCTAATTTTAGGATTGTTGTTTGTTACTCTCATAGTATGGATAATGTGGAGAATTGCCACTTCTCGTTTCCCATAAATGATACTAACAAAGGGTTAGCGTGACATATATATAGTGCCGGCACCAGAAGTCTTGCCCGATTACAACAGGACACTGCCAGGAACGTTGCAGTATAGGTTTATGCCGGGCTAGATGCTCTTGCCCGATTACAGATGAATAATTGGTCTGTGTTGTGAGTTGCGAGGCTAGACATTTTCCAATTGTGACCAAAAAGACAGGAAATAAACATTAAGTGGGTGTATAGAGACAACCCAGACCTGGGTCGTAGGTAGCATAAAAACCTTGAGATTAATTATGGGAAACATACAGGAAAAGGAGGATGCCAAAATAACAATCGTAAGACTGTTTGGCAGTTGGTGGAAGGGTGAAAAGGCAAGTAAGTGGTAAGAGGCTGCTGAAAGATGTTAAAAAAGGCAGGTATGAAACCCCAATGTTCTTCAGATATAAAGAAATGGCAAAAATTCAATAGTGAACAGAGGGGATAGCTGAGTGACAATGGTCCTACAGGAAAGATGAATAATTGCATGAAAGTATCTGGGGAATTGACAAGGTGGGGATTTAGGAAGTATAATGACAACAATAAACTGATTAATGAATATTTTAATGGATCCAACGAAAAGACTGGAATAAACCCCTGTGCCCCTCCCAGTTTTGCTTCAGTGTTGACACAGACAAATGGACTCTACTGGACTTGCACTGATTGCGGCCAATGGAGCCCTGACTGGAGACAAACCTGTCAGCTAATCTTTCTTCCCTCCAGAACAGAGCAATCACTCTAACCTCGGTCATTAATGGAGTTAGAAGAATAGGCTCGGATAGGATAATTGGTATAGGGACTAAAAGTAAAGCTGTCACCGGTATTATATATTTACCGGTTGGTCTCCCTCACCTTCTCAAACTTTGAATTGGCTGCTGCATCTTATGTTAATTATATATATATACAGTATATTACTTACTATATGGAATTGCTGTATAGCCTATAGAATATGCAAACATACTCCAAAAATGATACCTCTAAGCTATAATATGTATGGTCCCAAGTAGCCATGGGTGGATTGTGATAATAGTGGTTAAGATGACTATTTGTAGTCTCCATCTTGTATAGTTTCAGCTATGCACATACTTTCTATAAACTATGCTTTTTAGGTATTTTGTTGTAGATTCTCTAAGACCTCCAAAGCATCTACACATAGTGCCATTCTTGTCTGAGGCTTAAGTCTTGTGATCTTTACTCCCTTGCAACTGATAATTGTCATTTGCTATATGCAAATGTATATACAGCTCATGATGTGCATGGTATACTTAATCAAGTCCAGTCTCACCATATTTCAATGGCCAGACAGCTATGTTTACAGTGCATCTTACTTTCCCCCCTATATGTTACATTCAAGCACTGTACAATTTTAAATCCTGCTACATTGGTTCTGCTTGATTTTGAAGGAGAGGAGGGGGGGGGGGGGGGTAAGAACATGGCCAGTAGGAGGACAGGATTGTCTTCCTTTGAGATCCTCTTTGGATCAGCAACTTACATAAACAAGTATTTGCTTCCCTCCCAGATCCTGACTCTGTGCATGTAACACACTCTATGGAGCTAGGAGACTGGGTGGTTTTGAAGAGACATGAAAGACATTTTCTGGAACAACGATATCAGGGGCCTTACCAAGTACTCCTGACAACAATTACTTCCTCATCTTGCTGAAGTGCTGCCTGATCTTTCCCGCTCAATGTATTCAAGGCCAAGAAGTTCCAATAGTGAAAACGAAACCACTGAAATCCTATTGAAACCAGTGGTTTGGTTTTGTCCCATTATACGGCTGTGATAATTATGTCCGTATAATGGAAGAAAGAGATGCCCATGTGTTTAAGCCCTCAGGCTGGTTTAGGTCTGCATTTGGACTAGTAAAGCTAACTTCCTCTGAATTAATTGGGTTGATTTTGATGTTTTATAAAACTCTAACCTCCTAAAACAGATCTTAAAGTATAGGAAAGCTAATAAGAGGTTAGTGAGAATGAACACATAGGCTGCTATGGTATGTAAAGTAGATTTGATTTTGAGTTCTTTAACTTAGAGATATTCCTCAATTATTTGCATTAAGGTTCTCTCGAATGCACAAACTATACGGGAAAGTGGACACTCTTGTGTAGTTACATTGAGGAAAGAAAAGTAAAGGAGAGAGACATTTTTGCAAAATTTAGCTGAGGGGCAGGTGTACATAGCAAATATAGCTTCAATAAAGTGGGAGAAAATCTGAAATATGCAAGCACTAATTAACATATACATCAAAGGCTACATTTACTGTGCATCAAAGGATTTTTTCTACATGTGTTGCTAATAAAACCAGAGGTATTTGCTTATGCTTCAGGAGTTGAATTAGATGTAAAACATGTAGTATTATCCTTTCCCTCTCTACTCACTAAAAATCACACCTACTCAGGGTGAATGAGGATTAGCTCAATTCTTCCCACTCTGCATATGCTTTTTTCATGATTTTTGTCTCTTAAATATCATTCTGTTCATCACTGCCTACTGATCAAGCTTGTCTAGATCTCTTTGAATCCCCTTTCTCTCATCTCTAGTGTTAGCTGGCCCTCCTATCTTTGTGTCATCTGCAAATGTGATCAATTTCCGCTTAATTCCCGCCTCCAGATCATTTATAAATATCTTGAACATTACTGGCCCCAAGACAGAGCCATGTGGTACTCCAATTGGATGTGTAGTCAAAGCTATCTGTGAATCCACCTAACAGTTGCCTTGTCCATCCAATATTTGGTCATTTTTTCAATAAGGATTGTATGAAATACTTTATCAAATGGTTTACTAAAGTCAAGATATACTATACCAACTGCATCTCCCCGATGAACCTAGTCTGTGATTCTGTCATAAAAGGTAATTGCTGGCTCTAGTAAATTATTCTATTCTCATCCATGTACTTGCATACATGCTGTTTAATAATTTTTTCAAAATCTTTCCCAGTATCCAGGGCCTGGATTTTCTGGGTTCACCTTCTTCCTTTTTTTGAAGATAGGAGCAACATTTGCTTTTCTCCAATCTTTTGGGACTTCTCTTGTTTTCCAGGATTTTTTAAAGATGATGGTGAGTGGTTCAGTAATTATATCTGCTGCTTCTTTCAGTATTGTAGGATGAAATTCATCTGGACCTAGAGACTTGAATTCATTTAAGTTAGCCAAGTTTTTCCTAGCCATCTCTCATAGATAGCCTGCATTTTTAATCCCTTCAATAACACAGGGAAGATCAGTTGATGTTCCATCTACTTTCTGAGGCCTTAGTCAGACGGGCGTTTTTTCGCGCGATTTGCGGATCGCATGACGGATGCGCATCCGCAAATCGCGTGACCGGTGCGCGCAAGTCGCCCGCAAATCGCCTGAAAATCTGCTGCTTGCCGCGTTTCATTAGAAACGGGCCGGAGCTGTCCAGCGCATTGCATTCAATGGAGACGGCAATAGAGCCGCCTCCATTTAAAGCAATGCACTGCGGGCGAGCCCGGGATGAATTGTCGGTAAGGGCTTAAATATATAAGCCCTTCCCTGCAATTCATCCTAAAATGTGTAAAAATAAAAAAAAATTGTATACTCACCTTCTCCCGGCAGCCGGAGCTCCGCGCGTCTGCAGTGGGTGTGAAGGGGGTGTGAGTCAGACCTGCCCCCTGATTGGCTCAGCGCTGAGCCAATCAGAGGCATGCCTCACTCACACCCATTCATGAATTCATGAATGGATGTGAGTCAGACCTGCCCCTGATTGTTTCAGCGCTGAGAGGCAGCAGTCACTCACCCATTCATGAATTCATGAATGGGTTTGTGAGTGAAACTTGCCTCTGATTGGTCAGGGCTGTGACCAATCAGAGGCAGATCATTCAGCAGGCGGGGATTTTAAAGCCCCGCCGGCTGAATAATGCCGAGAAGCAGCTCAGGAGAACTGACAGCGGCCGCGGCTGGACTCCGGCTGCAGCGGAAAGGTGAGTATACAATTTTTTTTTATTTTAACACATTTTAGGATGAATTGCAGGGAAGGGCTTATATATTTAATTCCCGACAATTCACCCTGCGCACGCCGGCAGCCCATTGCTTTCAATGGAGCGGCTGTATTGCCGGCTCCATTGAATTCAATGGGCAAACATCGTTCTTCTCTGCCACAGCTGTTACAGCTGTGGCAGAGAAGAATGATTTGTATTCTATATGTTCTCAATGGGGTCGGCGCTGCTGCCGCCGGCCCCATTGAGCGCATATAGAGAAGAGAACAGGAATCGCAGATCGCAGATAGGTGCGATCTGCGATTTTTTGTTCTATAATTTATCGGACGAGCGCATAAAAAGCGCTCATGTGTCCGATACCATTGCAAAGCAATGGTTTTATAAAATCGCCGGACGCATGCGCAAATCGCGGCTAAAAACGCCCGTCTGACTAAGGCCTGAGAGAAAACAGATACAAAATAAGAATTTAAAAGTTCGGCCCTCTGAACATCATTTTTTACCAATTCACATTTTCATCCTGTATATATCCTATAACATTTTTTACTTTTCTTTTGCTTTTGACATGCCCCCAAAATATTTTTTTATTGCTTTTGCCTATCTTGCAAGCCTCAATGTAAATATATATATATTTACAAATGGGGTGAAAACTATAGCATTCATTAAAAAGGGTAAGACCATGTCTGTAATGCAGCTAATATTCAGGTTATTGTGAGATATGTCATAAAATAAAAATAAATTACATCTTAATTTTCTTGTATCCATATGGGTACATAACAATTTATTAATATATAGGTTACAAGTACACAGAAGGGCTGTGACAGCAGTGGCAGATGAACACGTTGTTATCCTATTGCTTTCAATGGGATGCAGCAACCCCTACAGTGATTTTCGGGGAAAGGCTTGAAATATAAGCCCTTATCTGAAAATCATCCCTAGCTGCTGTAAAAAATAAAAATACATCACCTTCCGCCACTGTCGGGGCTCCGGTGCGTCTTTTCGCTTAGTCCCGGGCACTGCTCTGAAGCACTTTCTGCTGGCTGGGGATTTAAAAATTGCTGCCTCCAGAAAGTGCTGGTCTGATTGGCTGAGTGTTCAGCCAATCACAGGCAGCACTCAGCTGTCATTCAATGAATGGCTTAGCGCTGCCTGTGATTTTTTTTTTACAGCAGCTAAGGATGATTTTCAGGGAAGAGCTTGAAATATAAGCCCTTCCCCGAAAATCACTGCGGGGATTGCCTGCATCTTATTGCTTTCAATCGGGTCAGCTATAGTAGTGCCAGCCCCATTGAAAGCAATGGGCACGGAGCTTTCAATAACATGCATTTTTAACATGCTTGAAGCATTTTTTTGTGCTCATCTGACCTTCTAAAGTAATAATGATATTAATGCACAAGGTTAGCCTGAAATTTGTAGTTTCAATGAGAATATGTTGCTCATAAGGAGTTAAACCTTATCTGGAGTGCTTATGGGTAAGCATTAAAGTTACTTCTACCTCCCCTTTATAGGAAAACAAAAAATGTGATATGCAAAGAAACTCTAAAAAACTGTAGGCACAGCTACTTTGCATTAAGTTCAATTCCTACGGAGGTGGAGTCACAGGCACAGCTTGTTTAAGCTTGTTATGTATTTTTTTTTCAAAGTAAGTTATTATTTAGTTTGCTTCTAAACATATCAAGCAATTTAGCGGGGATCAAACCTGGAGCCTCCTGCACTCTAGTCAGTGGCTCTTCCTATTGAGCCATCCAGCCTTGGAAAGGTCTACTGCATGACTCGAGCCGTGTTTTATGTTTCCTGCTGCTCTAGTTCCTGCCTCCCTGTCCTGGCCCTGCCCTGCCGCTAATTGGGACGTCCTATAAAAGCCTGGCCTTGATTGCATTAGATTATTGTGCTCCAAGCCTTCTGTCTGTTCCTCTGCAATTCTACTGAAACCTTCTGATATTGACTCCTGGCTTCCTTTTTGACTATGCTACCCACCTCATCCATCTCATTGCTGACTTCTGACTCTTCCCTGAGTACACTCCAGACCTGCAGGTATTACACCTGAGGCTCCAACCATGTGCCTGCAACCGCTACATAATGGGCCCTTCTGTGTACTTGTAACCTATATATTAATAAATTGTTATGTACCCATATGGATACAAGAAAATTAAGATGTAATTTCTTTTTATGTTATGACATATGTCACAATAACCTGAATATTCGCTGCATTACGGACATGGTCTTACCCTTTTTAATGAATGCTATAGTTTTTACCCCATTTGTAAATATATATATATATATATATATATATATATATATATATATATGTGTATATATATATATATATATATATATATATATATACAGTAAATTCATATAATCTCATAGTATTGAAAAATAATCCTCGATATATACCCATTACGTGTTTTGGAAAGATTATGGTAAAGGCATACATCAAATAATTGAGATTCTGTTTGTGACAAATTCTGTTTGGAGGACTATAGTGCTCTGTTTGCATAAAATATGGCATCTAGTACACTTACATTTTCTAATGTATACAAGTATATATACGACAAGAGTCCCAAATCTCTGTAAGCAATATATGCTCTAAAATTATAACTATTTTTAAAATTCCATGACTGTTAAGAAGTAGTAAGTTAAATATACTGTTTTAAGGAATTCAGAGAATGTCTTGCCGATGTCAGAAGAGATTCATTAAAACATCATGACAAATACCTAGGCAGTGTCTACCAAACCAGATTTAGACTTCCTGTCTATGTGAGTGAATAAAGCATGTTCCATGCATTACCTATTCACAATGGCATGCTTATCTTGAAATAATTTGACATTGCATACATTCTGTTTAGTGCAAAAGATCATTGGCTTTTGTAAGCAGTGTGATAGTTATAATTAGCACTGATAAAAAATGTTTGAGGCAAATCAAGGCTTTAGTGGAAAGATAAAAAAAATAATTCACTTAACATATTTTGTGTAGTTATTCTATTTTTGTGTGTGCTTTTATTTGCATTGTGTGGCTTCAATTAAGAAAAATGTCTGCAAGTGCTGATAAAGGTGAATACTTTCCCTTATACAGCTCTATTATCATTGTAGAAGCAATCAGATTCCTTGAACTGCAAAGCTGCCCATGGAAAGCTGAACAGAGAACTTTTGCAATCAGACATTGACAAATGACTTCTTGGAACCACTGTAGATTTTCCAGGGAGCAAAAGGAAGAGAAGTAGCTTAGTTTTCAATTATTTTCTCTTGTCAAAAGCCAAAAATTTAAGGATAAAAAGCTTAAAGGCCTCCAAACAAAATGAACATAGTCAACACAAGTTTGTTTTAGTTAAAGAGTACTTACACTATCAGAAAACTTTTGATATGACATAGAGACATGTCAAAAGTATTGACCGGTAGGGGTCCCGCTACTAAGATCCCTGCTGATTGCTAAAATAACAGGGCTGCATTGCTCATTCGAAATATGTGCCCTCTTGACTATGTTCCTTTTTGGTTGCTTCCAGCAGCTGAAGATGGCCTCATAGAGGTGTATAGGAAGCTTCTATGCACATCTATTAGGCCGTCTTCAGCTTCTGGAAGCAGCTGAAAATAAGTGAACATAACCAAGGGGGCACAGCTCTTAAGTGAATGATGCAAGCCCCCTCATTCTAGTGATCATTGGGGTCTTAGCAGCGGAACCCCTACTGATCAATACTTTTGACATGTCTCTATGGCAGGTCAAAGGTTTTCTGAAAGTTCAGGTACTCTTTAACATCCTTAGAATTATCTATCTATCTAATTTCTTTCCATGTTTCCAGCTGGATATACATTCTGTACACAAGTCTTTGTCAAGACATGAAATACAGAAATACATTTGCTCTAAAAATATTTAACCTGAATCTTTCCATATTTTTGGTCAATTTTCAATCACAGTGGATTTAGGCCAGGTTCACACTATATTTTTGCATTTTGCTGAAAGGTGCTTTTACTATTTTTGGTCACATTTATCGTTAAAATGAAACAACAGGATAAAAAAATGATGCCGGCTCCATTTTCTGGCTTGTTGAAGAATACAATTTAGACGGATCCTGTTTTTTTATATAACAGAAGTTAATCATTCAGATTTCAGCTTTCATTTTACCAGAACAGGTGTGGAATGAAACAGCATGGAGGATGCATAAGCAGTAAGTAGAGTGTGAGTTCATCGGGTCAAAATGGTTTTCTACTGTGCACTGGCATTTGCTATCTTATAAAAAACATAATCACTCTACATTTAAATTATTGTTATTGTTATCCAGGCTTCCTGTCTGCAGATATAATAACCCTTATATTGTCAAAGTTTGACTTTTATTTAGTTGCAACCTATGAATACTCTTTATTACAATACAATGCCAAGAATAAACTAAATAACGTTAACAATAACAAGCCTTTTGCCACTCTTTTAAGGGTATTGATTAATTGATTAAGGGACATGCAGGCTATAAGATTAGAATAGGTGTCATATCCTAGCCCTGTTTATGACAGCTTAGGATCAGATGCTCAATATAGAAACCCCAAGTATAATTCTCAGGACAGAAATTAATCCATTGTAGAATAGTTTGAGACAACAACATACTATTCTGCCAAAATGCATAAAGATGTTTCCACATTTACCTTTCTGCGCGGTTCAATAGAACTCCGATTTTTCACAATTCAAATTCTCATGACATCTTAACAAAACCCTTGACAGGCTGCAATGCAATCACTGAGAGGCCACATATTTTGTCATATACAATACACATCTTCCAACAGAGAAAAGCAAATTCTTGCTATTTGTTCTTTTTTTTTTAAAGATGGTCATTTTACACAACTCATCTTTTGATTAATGATGAGCAATTAGTGGAATTATTGGTTCGTGTCAATATCGGGCCGATTTCATGAAAATCATTGTGAATCGCAATGGTTGATTCCGACTGCATTAAAGTCAAGGGGAGCAAATTTGCCCTCCAGAAGGTCCCCAATGCAGCCAGAGCCCACCACCCCTTCCCCCACATATTGCATGGGAGTACAGTCACACATCTGGGGAACACAGTGCTCCTCCCAAAAATTGGTCAAAATAGTGTACAATGGTGTAGGGTTAAATTGTAGCACGGGGTGTAACTGAAAAAAATAAAGGTCAGACATAGGGTCTCCTAGATCAAATGAAGACAGCTGAAGACAACATTCAAGCATGGGCTCCAAGGAACAGCTGGAGAGCTACCAAAAATGTTACTACTGGAGACAGCAGATGTGCTGCTTGTTTTAAAAGCAATGTCATAAAGTTTGCAAAGGACAAATTCTACCAGACGAATAGAACAGCTAAACACAGGTCTTCTCCAAGAAAAAGAGGCAGAGATACAGTAGTTTCTTGTGCTTTATAAATGTTTTGTTTTTGAAGAAGTAGGAGGAAACATGGTGGAAGCAGGAGATGAGCAGCAGCAATTTTTTACTACCACCAGCAGCAACAACAGCACATTGAGGGTACGGTGTACTCCTTGTAGAAACATGAGAGCTGTAGCTCCATTTTCCATATTGACATATTTTTTTATTTTGGGGGAAAAGTAGGAGGAGGAAACATATCAGAATCAGAAGAAGGAGAGCAGCACCAGCACCACCAGCAGCAACAGCCCATTAAGGTCATACTGCGGTCTTCAATATAAATTTATGCTCAGTTATTTGTGAGTGAAAATTGCAAGCATACTAAATAGGCAGTGGACTCTACCATGGGGGGTGCTGAAGTCAGCTGAAATCCATGCCTAGTTCATTTTTTATAAACTTCAGGTGATCTACATTGTCTGTGCACACCCCCAGCTGTGCTGAAACCCCTTTTGATAGCACAGTGGCAGAAGGGCAGGTAAGCACTTTTAAAGCATATTGCAAAAGCTCTGGCCACTTTTCCAGATTAGACACCCAAAAGTGAAAGGGGCCAATGCCATGTCTGCGTAAATCCTCATGGGAGCTGACATACTCTTGGACTATCATAGATAAGTGCTGTCTGTGACTGTCGCTCCTAACCTATGCATTTGCTGAAGACTGAGACTGGCTGAAAAAACTATGATACACCTCTTACATTTTCCCTGCCACCAATAATGGTGCTGCTGTAGTGGCTTCCTGCTTGTTTGCCATGAGACACAGAGCTGCGATTCATTGTGGATGCATCTCGGTGGCCATGGGGAATTCCTATGCTCAAGCTGCTTAACATTTTTCCTGTTAGTGCTGCATTTTGAAGTCCCTCTCCACTGCCGGAATGAGATTTGTCATTTTGGCCTCCTAGCAAGTATCAAGGAAGGTGGTCACCCAGTAATGATCTGATGATTTAATGTGGGCTATAAAGCGGTCCTTCTGTAAACAGTTTGCTCTGGCTGGTCCCACCATCTACATAAAGTAGCTAGGGTTAATGATGGATGGAAGAAATGTCGCCTAGTCCACCCTGGCTCCCTCCTCTTCCTCCTCCTGCTCTTCCCTACTTCTACCATGGGGGAGAAACATGTTGAACAAGGGAACCACATTTTTTTCCCAAAGATACCTCCTTGTAGTGTTGAGTAATAGCAGACTGGCGGGATAGTTAAGAGATTGGCATCCTTTGCTCTTTCTCCTGTGACAACAACACGCCATTGTCCCTGAGGCCTTGTAGTGCCTGTTTCAGCACACAGACAACAGAGATGATCATACTGATTATACTTAATCATGACTGACCATTTTAGTCGCTTCCTCGAAGAAAGCTAAAATGGCACACAAGTCTTTGATCTGCAGTCACTCCATAGGCATCAAGTGACCAACCTCCATGCAGTGTTTGCTAATGGCATACATCATCTGGTACTCTGTTATCACTCTGTGCCACTGGCTTAGCCTCTGTAACATATGCAATGTGGAATTCCACCACGCAGGCACATGGTAGCCCGAACTGTGACTTTTTCTCTGCCAGATGAGAAATGTCTCCTTGTGAATGCTGAAAGTGTGAGCACAGTTTCCTGGCCTTTTCTAGCACCAGTTGTAAACCTGGTTAATTGTTTAGAAAGTGCTGCACTAACAGGTTCATCACATGGGCCAGACAAGGTATGTGTGTGAGATGTCCGAGGCAGAGGGCTGCCAGCAGGTTGTCCCTATTGTCACACAGACCATGCCTGGCTTCAGATTATATGGGGTTAGCTACTTGTCAGCCTGGGCTTACAGAGGGTTCAACAGCTCTTTGGCTGTGTGGCTGCACTCCCCTAGACATATAGGTAAACATTTTGGCATTTACCACATGCAATGCTGTATGGAGGTCAGATTTCGTCACATACGAATATCTGTGCTGATGTTGAGGGTGTTGAAATGTGGTATAGAGAGGTGGAGATAGAGAAGGGGTAGGAGAGGGTGAGAAGGAGACAGACAAAGAGGACTGTCTCAAAACTCTTGGGGTGCCATGAAATGTGCCCTGCCTGCAGGACTTTGGCCCAGTGTGCTGTTAAGAATATCTAATGTCTCTGACTATGCTTGCTGGACCATATGTCTGTGATAAGGAGCACCTTGTACATGGCAACATTCTTCAACACAGGGCAATGTTATCACACACATTGTGGGACAGGAGCATTACATTGCATAAGGTGTAAGTTTGAGAACAGCATGTTGACTTTTACCATGTGCAGCACTGTATGGAGGCTAAGTTTTGTCACATATGGATATATGTGTTAATTGTGGATGGTGTTGAAAAGTGGCACAAATAGGTGAAGGAAGAGAAAGAGGAAGAGTGGGATGAAGAGACAGACATGTATGAATGTCCTGCAAGTCTCGAGGGTACTATGAAGCATGAACCACCACTTTTAGATTCATGTCCCCCTGCAGGACATTGACCCAGTATGCTGTTAAGGATACGTAACACCCTTGGCCATGCTTGCTGGACCTCAAGTTTGTGGTCAGGTGCACACTGCCACTCACTGTGTTCTATAAAACCAAGAACGCTTTATCATGCACATTTTGATGCAGGGCATTGGTAGTTTTTTGGGCAGAGCAATAGTGGATGCGAATCTGATACTGTAGAGCAACATGTTACAGAATGCATCTGCATCCACTAGCCTGAAGAACAGCATTTCCAGTGCAAGTAGCCTTTCAATGCTTTTGTTCATGCTCTGTGCTCATGGGTGGTTGCAGTGCTATTTTTTACATTCCCATAGCTGGGTGATGGAGTTCTGTCTGCTTTTCCAGAACATGCTAGAATGTGGGGTAGATGTCATTGTCGGTGAAGGTGGTGGTGATGATGGTGGGTCAACTTAATCCCTCTGTTTCCTACTACTAGCTCTGAATCTTGCAGCCCAATCGTCAGTTGCAGAGGAGAGGCCTGAAGTAGGTGTTCTATTGCCCCTGCAGAAAACTGCCTCTCTGTGCTCAGAGACTACTGCATGAACAGGGAGAGAGGTGGAGGAAAAGGCAGCAGAAGAGGGAGAAGGATAAGGGTGACTGTTTGCCCTCTGGCCTGGGTGAGCTCTCTCAGGCAATGGGTGGTGGGAATTTGTGTAACTGTTCACATTGATTTTTACATTTTTGCCGTGTTAAAAAAAAAAAGTATCGCAGATCTTACAGATAACCAATTTCCAGGTTGCACAAGTCCTCTGAGCAGACTTATTTATGGGCTTGATGTTGCTGTTGACTAGTAGTAGCTGAGGGTAGTGGCGACTAGTAGTAGCTGAGGGTGGTGGCACTGCCCTTTTGTTTTTCTACCACACCCTACTCACTGTTCTGGCAGGGTGCTGCCCCACAAGATCTGCCACGTCCTCCCCAGCAAGCTGCTATGATGACTTTCCCTGCCTGTGTCTGTTGGCTCAAGGACTTCTTCATCTTCCACTTTCTCATACTCTTTCTTGTCCTTCTCCTGAATGCACCAGACCAGCTGACTGCCAAACCTCCAGTATTATAGAGGTGGTCACACAAGTTGATGATGAGTTAATCAAGGGCATTTGATTAGCAGCACCCAATAAATAATGACATGGTATAATTTGCTGTGTGTTGCTATAAAACCTGAGGTTGTATTTACCGAATTTTAAGACCTTCTATGGACAAGATTTTCTTTTATGTACTGCTATGTAAAACTCTAGAATTCAAAAAAGTTGCACTTAATTTTCCTCATGACTGTATATATAAAATTTTGCTGACTTGAATTTTCAATATCACAATGAATATTTTAGAATGTCATAATATCTTGCAGTTTTCACTCTTTATCATACATAGTTACAGTGAAAATGTTAAAAATAATGTTCATCTTAAAAACTTGATTAAAACAATAAGTAATTTTCTGATGATATACCAGTATTCCCTGTAAGCATTACTTTAGTTTGCATCCTTGATTACTGTATATGTTTCTAATTACTTGGCTGTTAAACCTTTTATTAATATAATTACATAGTCTTTGCATATATTAATATAGTTAAAAAGAAAATGAAAATGCTGTGAGATCAGAGGAGTGGGGTGTCTTTAAAATCTGTTAGCATTCAGTCTGCTTGCTTTAGGGTGCTATTTATGAGCAGGATTTCCAGCAAAAGACATCATCTTTGGTCACGACAACACTGAAGAGAGCTGATATTTCTCTTTTGTGAAAAGGATAGACCTACAGCATAATGAAAGAAATTGCTTGTTTTGCCAATTACATCATTTTAATAATTCTTATGAATCATTAATCACAATTTCTATTAGCTTAGTTCAAAAGGAGTCATGAAAAGTATTTACAAATCTTACATGTATAACAAATTAAAGAGTTAATGATTTTATTGAAGATCACATAAGTAGTATGGAGATTATTTTTAAAGATATGATGATTACATGTAAAGAATATTATTTGTATTATTTTAGCTCACAATTCAACATAAGCTTGTAAAGTATAATAAAATTATATAATTTTGCAGGCTGATGTTTTTTAAATGATGTCTGGGACTCTTCGTTCCCTGTTGTCATTTATATTTTGGCTGGGAAGTTCATTCAGGTTGCTAATGTTGCATAGAAACCAAATATCAGAGCAATAAAGATTACTCTAGGGATTATCTTCAGGCACAAAATAAAGTCAACTTTAATATTAAGCTTTAGTGAAGTTGCATTAGCTCTGTTAGATATGTATTGCACAATACTGTCAAAGATAGACCAGCCTTTACAAACATATGCGTTGCATAGCAATGCTATCTATCTATCTATCTATCTATCTATCTATCTATCTATCTATCTATCTATCTATCTATCTATCTATCTATCTATCTATCTGTACTGGTGTACCTTGACGCCAGCGGAAGCTAGGGGTTTGACAGGGAACAACGCCCCTGTCACACCCCTAGCTCCCGATTGGCTGCTTGATGTCTGAGTAGTTGCTGGGGTAGCATTAAGAATTGCTGGAAGTGCTGCTCCTGCGGCAATGTTCCCTCTGTTGCCCTGCTACACTTCTCGGTCCCCGTACATGTGGCATGTAGCCCATGGTGTGCTGCAACAGTCCATTCCCCCTGCTACAGTCTTCGGCCCCCCCACAAGTGCCATGTAGCCCTTGCTGCCCTGCTACACTCCTGGGCCCCCTTACTCACTGGATGACAAGCGCAGTCTGTGGGATCATGTCACCCGTGCGCTACCAGAAGTGAAGAAAGCCCTTTACTGTTAAGTTCCGCAGGACATGTCCATGGTGAAGGGGGGGGGGGTTCCTCTGGTGTCCACTGCACTCTCGGCTTGCGCACGTTCCCCGCTGTGCTGCCTAAGGAGCCCGGTGCATGCTCACCGCTCAGCTACCCAGGCTCCCTACCGCCGGTACTACAGAGCAGCTCCCGATGGAGCGGCCGTTCTGCTGAGGCACTCCACGACCGGTACAACACAGCAGAAGCCACTGCTGCAGGCGATGGAACGCCACAAATAGGCAACCCACCTGCAGCAGCAGCCGACGGAGCGGCCAGGGGGTGAGTTACCCAGCTGGAGGGATGAAACAGCACACTCAAAAGCAGCCAATTGGGAGCTTGGGGGAGGGACAGGGCCATCCCTCTATCAAAGCCCTGTCACACCCCAAACATCCGGTGGCGTCAAGGTACACCAGTACCCTATCTATCTATCTATCTATCTATCTATCTATCTATCTATCTATCATGTGTGTATGGTTACACACACACATATATATATATATATATATATATATATATATATATATATATACAGCACCTCCAATAATATTACACTGAATAACAGTTATTCCTCCCCAGGAGTCATCTCAGTCCTCTTGTTGTGGTTATTTTTAAGATCTTTTCAAGCTTGAAAACATAGCTAGCTAGCTAGATAGACATAAAGAATTATATGTGGTACAGACCATACAGATGTGTAAGGGGAAGCCAATTATATATATATATATATATATATATATATATATATATATATATATATATATATATATATATTCTTCGAGCTAATTCAGAGGAGTGGAATATTTCCACCAGGACACAGTGGAATTTGCCGCTACAGAATTTTGCATCAAAATATGCAGGGCTAACTGTGGATTTTGATGCCGAATTGCAGGCGGATTTATGCCATTTTCAATCTGCCTCAAAATCCTCATGGACCCCTGTGGATTTTGGTGCAAAATTTACAGCAACTTGCGGCGTGAAATGAAGAAATTTCCACCTGTGTGAAAGGTCACTAAGTCTACTTTAATCTTCCCAAATCTGCTGGACTCATGTTTACTGACCTGAACTCATGATGCTCTGAGCTTGAGTTCGTAGACTTGTGGTTGGGCTGAGACACTTGTCCTGTGATATGTTTGTGTGACACTGGCCTAAAAAAAGGTAAAAAAAAAACAAGAGAAAACAGAGAGAAAGAGTGGAAAGAAAAAGAAGGAATAGAGTGAAGGAGAGAAACTTAAATTCCAAACAATGGTGATATATGTATATGTACAAACCCTATGAAGATTTACGTGACTCAACCAAAAATAAAACTTGTCACTGTTTAAATCCTATAGATTAAGCTGGGTTTATGACTGGTCAAGTTGAATTGAGTAAAATGAATAAAACAGATCTGAGCAAGCATGAGTTTGAATCAACATGATCCTAAATTGTAATATGTGTATTTGTGAATTCATTTTATGGTAATGTATTAATAATTTACTAATTGATTTAAGGAGGCTTGTAAAATCCACATTAACAATTATGTGCAGAAATCCATTTCATCATATCTTGTTAGACCACTACATTTAACATTTTATTTCAGTTAATTTTAGAACCTAATGAGCAGTATCTTAACTTTTGCCTGACTAGCTGATTAAATGTTCTGGCTTCTGCATACATATACATATTTTTTATTTGAGATGTCAAAATACAGTTACAGTCATATTTTTCAGTTTAGCTACTTCATTAACACAAGTATATTTTGAACTTTTGGATTATGTATTAGAAATATGCTTGCCACCTGCTTTAAAAGTTCTGCAATTTATGTATTTTTCAGTTTTACATCTGACTATATAATTCACATAGCACAGTCTAACCACCCTACACATTTGCACATATTTCTGAAAATTCTAGAAATACATGTTAAGTGGTTGCTTATCCATTTTTCACAGATTACATCTAAATTTTAGTTTTCTTACTGCAAAAGGATGCATTGGTATGTTCACTGGGATGGCATGGCACAAGCGCTATTCCTGTATCATCATCAATGTGTGTCAGCTTTAATGTACAAATGATTTAATGTTGCAGTGGCTGGGATCAAAGTTGCATTAAATCCCAGATATATAACCCCTTAGCGATTGCAGCATACAAGGAGTTTAACATAGGGAGGGGGCTCCCTCTGTCAGCCATTCAGCACTTTGCAAAATGATTGTGCTAATGGTTTTAATGATATCAAGGGGCTTGACAAAAGCATGGCAGACCTGGAGATTTTTACCCTGTCAGTTTTACATTAAAAAGTTAATAATGCTTTGGAATACTATATACTCCCCTACCTCAAAAAACGAATACAATTTATTTGAATGAATTATATAAGCAAATAAAGCATTATTGTCACATTATTGTCCCCAAATTTAAATGAAGTTCAGAAAAATTTAGTAAAATACAAATTCCCCATAAATATAAATTTTTCCATTCCAAAATGTTTTTAAAAAGTAGAAAAAATATACAATACAGCTGTAATGATAACAATCTGTAGAAAAAAAATGTCATCATACATGGCATGAATTAAAAAAGTGCAAACATCAGTGGCAGAATTACTGTTTTTGCCATTACCCCTGTAAAAAAAAACTAATAAAAGTTTAACAACAAATTTTATGTTTCACAAAATAATGCAATATATAATACTTCCAGTCTGACAAGAAAAAAAGCTTTCATATATGCACACGGGCGGGCCGGATTTCGACCCCGTGCTCAGTGGCATGCCTGTATTTTCTTCTTTTCTGTATCGAGGATGGTCCACATGGCTCGCCGTCAGACATGCGCAGTACAGATTTTTTTAAAAACTCCTGCTTTTCCTGTGGAATCCATGGCTGTCCACAATGTCAATTGCGGATGGGCCGTGGGTCAGACGGCTTCCATTGACTTCAATGGATGCCGTCCATGTGGAATTCGCAGGAAAATGGAGCATGTTGTGATTTTTCCTCTGCAAGTGGAAACTGCAATAGGTTTCCACTCCGGTGCATGAAGATTCACTTTTGCATTAATGCTATGGGTGGTATTTGCTGCAGAATCTGGAGATGGTCACCTACTCCGGATTCTGGAATTGAAATCCACCCGTGTGCATTCACCCTTAGAGTTGAAGCAAAAAGTTGAAGGATTGCCAACCCCACTAGTGTTTCAGCCATTTTTGATGAAAGAAAACAGATATTTGTGGCATCAGTTGGCAGAAACAGCACATGTACAAATCAGTGATTTGTGTACAGGCAGCTGCCACATCAATGGGCTATTTTCTTTAATTAATAATAATGCTCTATCTGATAAAAGAAAAATAGTTGATTACTCCAGCGTTGCTTATGGCAGGCTGTGTAACTGTAAGTTTCATGTCACTCCTATTTCATTTACAGCTTCTTCACAGTACACACGTAAGGGACAGATAGATCCTACTCTGTCTGCCGCCACCACTGCTGCTAATTGGGGTGTCATGCACAGTGTACCTATTTTTAGCCACATAGCGCAGTGCAGCAATTTCCCAAGCGCAGAGGAATTGGCTGGATGCTGAATCCCAGTATAGATGGTCAATCTAATGCAAAAAGTCCCACCTGCTTCCTGTACAGAAGCACTGCGCCACTCACCAAGTGTGTCTGAAGTAGGTGTCATCACAGGGAAGGTCTGCATTCTGAGCACCTCTGCGATTGGCTGACACTTAATTATTCACAAGCATCTGCCCATCTCACAGAAGGGACAAAAGGTTTCAATAATAACTTGAGAAAGACCCTATGAACCCTCCATGTAGCTGGCAAATCAAGTTGATAAGTGAACGGATTTACTACACACGTGATGACAAAGGGACCCACGTAACTTGGTGCCAGTTTCAATGACGGAACCTTCAATTTGAGATTTCTAGAAGACAAATATACCTTCTGTCCAACCCTGTATGGTTCAGATACTGACAGACTCCTCCCACTCACAACTGCATACAAGCCCCCATTGCTTCCATATTCTTCTGTACTTCTTTCCATACTTCCTGCAGCGCATCTGTGGTGACATCAGCTGCAGGACAGGCAGACTAAGTAGAAATAGCTGTAAGAAAGCGAAGATGCTGACCATATATGCAACGGAATGGAGATACTCCAGTGGAAGAACAAGTACGGTTGTTTAGCGCAAACTTTGCCAACGGCAGGAATTCTGCCCACTGATGAGCCTTTTCGCTAGCAAGCAACCGTAAATATTGCACTAAGTCCTGGTTCTTCCGCTCAGTCTGACTATTAGTTAGCGGGTGGAATGCTGACGAGAAGGAAAGCGACATTCCCAGGTTCCTACAGAAAGCTTGCCAGAATTGCGCAACAAACTGAACCCCGCAATCAGATACAATGTTCTCGGGAACCCCATGTAGACGAATGATTTCTTTTACAAAAATCTTGGCAAACTTTATAGCAGAAGGTAGCTTCTTTAGCGCCACAAAATGTGCCATTTTTAAGAAGCGGTCCACAATAACCAGGATTGTTTTGAATTTCTGAGACTCAGGTAGATCGGTGATAAAATCTACCGATAGATGCGACCACGGACGAGACAGCACCAGTAACGGTCTCAGGGGCCCCTCCAGACGCCGACGACGACTTTTACAGTGTGCACAGACAGAGCATCCCTTAACAAAGTCACGGATCTCCTGAGACATGCCTGGCCACCAGTAGTGTCTAGAACAAAGATCCAGAGTCCCCCGAGCCCCCAGATGACTTGCGAGAACAGATGAGTGAGACTCTTCAGAGACGCAAGGTGTCTGGCACAAACCATCTGCCCTCTGGCACCCCAGAGGGAGCATCCTGCTGACAACTCCTTAGACAAGGAATGAGATCAGATTATACAGCTGTCACCACCACCCCAGGTGCCCAGATTTTCTCCGGAGCCGCTGTCTCACTTTTTGGCGAACTGAAACTCCATGAGAGGGTGTCTGCCTTCCCGTTCTTCTCCCCTGGAATATATGTAACGACGAAGTTAACCCTAGCGCCACCTGGCCTGACCAGCTGTGAGTCTCTTAGCATTAGCGAGATTTACCAAGTTTTTATGATCAGTATATACGGTAATGGGATGCCTTGCCCCCTCAAGATGGTGATGCCACTCTTCTAGAGACCAATAAATCGCCAATAACTCACGATTACCCACGTCGTAGTTATGTTCCGCCAAACTGAACTGCTGCAAGAAGAACGCACATGGGCTATACCGAGATCTCCTGGTGATTTCCTGAGACAGTACAACCCCCGCCCTTACCTCAGACGCATCGACCTCAATGAAGAACGGTCGCCGCGCGTCAGACTGTACTACTACCGGGGCAGCAGTAACCCCCCTCTTGAGACGACTAAAAGCCTCTAGGGCCTCTGGCGACCATCTCACCAAGTCGGCCTCATTCTTGGTCAGATCGGTCAGGGGCTGCGCAATAACAGAATAATTCTTAATGAATTTACAGTACAAATTCGCAAAACCTAAAAACCGCTGGAGAGCTTTCAGGTTATCTGGTCTGACCCATTGGGAGATTACTGCCACTTTTTCAGACTCGGAATCTCCGTGGGTGAAATCACATAATCCAGGAAATACACTAGTTTAGTGCCAAAACTGCATTTCTCCAACTTGACAAAAAGTTGGTACTCACGCAAGCAAGTCAGAACCAGCCTCAGGTGCCGCACATGAGAATCCCAGTCTGGGGAGTACACCAGAATGTCATCGAGATATATGACCAAGAATACCCCTAGGAAGTCGTGAAAGACCGCATTCATGAATCCCTGAAACACAGCGGGGGCATTACAAAGTCCGAAGGGCATGACCAGATATTCAAAATGTCCTAACGGGGTGTTGAACGCGGTCTTCCACTCATCTCGCTCTCGGATGCAAATTAAATTGTAAGCCCCTCTTAAATCCAATTTGGAAAAACAGTGGGCCCCATATCACCTGATTCAATAAGTCAGGAATCAGGGGCAAGAAGCAATAGTTCTTCACTGTAATTTTATTCAAAGCCCGATAATCCACACAAGGCCTCAAAGTCCCATCCTTCTTCTATACAAAGAAGAAACCAGCCCCGGCAGGGGACCTGGACAGCCTCATATGTTGTTTGGCCAGAGACTCTGAGATATAGGACTTAAGGGCTTCGTGCTCACGCCCAGACAAATTGACAATGGCAACCTTAGGGATGGGACTGTCGAGGATCAAATCAATGCCACAGTCCCACTCCCTATGGGGAGGCAAAGTCTTCGACAAGTTCTTGGAAAATACGTCATGAAAATCAGACAAATACTCCGGAATAAGTACGGCATCTGCTGAACACATAGGTATAGTAGTTAAGTGACTATGACAGGACAACCCCCAATGTGTCAATTCCCGAGTGGACCAATCAAATCCGGGATTGTGCAGTGCCAACCAGGGCATACCAAGCACTACATCAACAGACATCCTTTCCATTACCAAGAACAACAGATTCTCTGAATGGAGAACACCCACAGTGAACTGTAAAATGGGAGTCCTCCATTGTACAACACCTGCAGACAGAGGGGTAGAATCTATACTAGTGAAGCATATGGGGATCTTTAACGCTGAGAATTCCGTTATCAGAGGTCTGACAAAGTTTAAATTAATCAAATTGGCGGCAGCACACAAATCAATAAAAGCCTGACCGGACTGAGTAAAATTCCAGAAGCCAATGTGACAAGGCACCAACAATTTAGGGAGTACCTGTGATCCTAGGTGACCCTCCCGACAGTCGCCTAGGATCTGACGTTCTTCTGTCGGTTAAGGCCGATGTTGCATCCGCTTTTGAGGACAGGTCGCTACCCGATATCCGGCTTTCCCACAATAGAGACAGAGATGCTGAGCCATCCTGAACTGTCGTCATTTCTCGGGACTTAACTAGTCCACTTCTATAGGCTCAGCACCAGAAGGTGTCATGGGAGAAGTGGGAGCATGTCTGCTGGATTCCCTAGCTTTGCGGGCCTGACGTTTCTCTTTTCTAGATCTCAGCTTCCTGTCAGCTTTGACCGCCAATTCCATCGCATCCCGGTGCAGGATGGGAAATGAGCAGATCCTTGACAGCGTCAGACAGCACCAACAAAAACACATCTCTAAGGGCGCCATCGTTCCAAGAGGTTTCCCCTGCATACTGTCTAAATTTAGAGCAATAGTCCTCTACCCACTGCTGCCCCCGACGTAGAGACATGAGATGAGGGCTCGCCAACCCCGCATGGTCCGGCTCATCAAACATACCTCCAAGTTTCCGAAAAAATAAATCAACTGACTGCAGGCAAACCGAACTCTTGGGCAAGGAGTAGGCCCATGTCTGGGGGGAACCCCAAAGTAAGGACATAATCAATCACACTTTCTGGGGCTCTGAGCCGGATAAGTGAGGCCGCATCCAAAAGTACAATCTACATGGATGCTGAAAAACAAAAAACTTGGTCCTCTCCCCTGAAAACACCTCAGGATGAGGACACTTGGGCACAGGAATAGAAGCGTCTGCAGAAACATGCACAAACTCCCACTGCTCCTGGGCTATCATACGACCAGACAGGTCTTGGATCACGCTCACTAAATCCTGCAACTGACTTGCAAGGGTACTCATGGCCTCCATTGGAGGGCAAAAACAAAACCCCGCAGGGCAATTTTAAGGGCCAGTTATTATGTTACGGTATACTGTCCTTGATACTCCAGCCCGGGTTGCCGTAATCTCACCCGCAACCCCTGTCCCTGCCTACTTACCTCCACTCCTGGCTAACCCCAGGCGGGAAACTGGGCGGCGGTCCCTACTCTCACTAGAGACCAAGAAGGGACGCTGGCGTACCTGATGGAAAGGGCAGAATAACAACAGAAAAGGCAGGTGTAATAAACCAACACGGAAATACAAAGCAGACCTGAGGCAGATGGAATAACCTGGCAGAAATAGCAAACAAGCTGACAAGAGCAGGGGACCAACAGAGGCAGGCTAGCTAGATCACTGAGGTAAACCAATAACTGGCAGTGATTGCAAGTCACTGCCAGACTTATAAATAAAAGCCTCCGCCCAGGGGCAGAGAGAGGGAGAAGCCAACTCTCAACAGACAATATAAAAAAGGAAGCTAGTGCACGGCAGCTGCACTCACTGGTGTGTGCGCGCGCGGTGCTGCAAGCCACCAGCACACTGCCGGCCAGGCATCTGCCCCCCTGGCAGCCAGACACAGACTGCGGTCAGGGGAATGCGCCCTGACCACGGGACCCAGCACCCCGTCGCCCCGGGAGGAGCTGCAACCGCCGCATGGTAACATTATTGCTTTGCTTCATCTATTCCTGCCATAGCCTTGTGGCAAGTACAACTGAAGTACAGCAATTAGCAGTAATAGACATGTGGTTACCCAGGCTTGCATGCAATGCGTACAAACACACTAATAGTTTTTTTTATTTCATGTGCCCCAATAAATGCCAGCCAGAGAAGGCTCATAACTGACTACATGCAAATATAGCACTAGTATTCTTTATTTTTAGGTAATCTTGTTACTATTGTAAGCCTTGAAAGGCAATCAGGAGAGAAAGCCTCAAGAAATATGGGGAGCAATATGTTTAAGATGGATGGATGGTAATTTCACCCTCTATGGTGGGGTTTCTGGTTAAACAGATATGTTAAAGGTCATCAGAGGGTCAGAAGAGATAAAGAAGAGTGAATTCTGCCCAGTGATGGAAAGGCTAGCAACAGCAGCAGATTGTCCGAAGAAAAATGGTGGGAGCATACCTTGGTTGTAAGGCAGAAATAGGTGGCCTGACAACGGCTGGTGATAGACCCAGAGGAACAGGCTGGGAGAAGCAACAGTGATATATGGAGACGCAGAGCTGTGGGGTCATCATCATATGGAATGAAGCAGCATTAAGGTTGTCACGGAATATTAAATGGGGGATTGTCACCCACCTTGGGCGAGTGGGCAGGTAAACTTGGGGAGAATTTGGTGGTGGTAGGCATGTTTCTGTAAGACAGAGTTTACATGGAAGTGTTATGATTATTTATTGGTTAAATTTATACCCATTTTTGTAACCCTGTTAAATAAGCACAGCGGCCTTTTAATCCAATATTGGTGCCTGTGTCTGTTATTTTTAAGAGTTGGTAAGGTTTTAATAAAGCATTAGATTCCATGGGGTAGAAGGCAGATGCTTTCTTTGCACAGGCGCAACAAACTGAAAATATCATAGTGACCATCGAGTGGTTTTGCAGTTAAAGAGTAGTTCTATACAAGGATAGTGCAACTATTGACCATCAGTTTGAAATCATAGGAAAACAGCAAAAAGTATATACAGGGAGTGGACAAAAATATGGAAGCAATGCATGCCTTAAAATCAGTTTCTACATGTCTTATTGAAATATGATTTATAATCCCATGCAAATTAAGTGGAGGTAATATGACGCAGATGCAGGCGGGCAGAAGTGAACATCTGCCCAAACAACAAGGTTCCATTGGTCAGGGGTTTGAGCTACTCAGCTGCTGTTATCAGCTGGCTCCCAAAGAGGCGAAGTAAACACAAATTTGGTGGAAAAGCTCTCAGGCAAGCAGGGATCAGTAGGGCAGCACAGGGCTAATGATCAAAATCCCATGCATTTGCACAGTGTTCCCAAATTTTTGTCCACACCCTGGATATATATATATATATATATATATAATGTAACCTTTAATAAATAAGCATTAAACATGCTTCAGCATCAAAATTAGACACAAGCAGTAAGAAGACATACCCCATGTAGGGTCACTGACAAAGGCGGTGGATCTTACCAGACTGTTCCTCAGAATAATGTAGGTTATTTATGACTAGAGATGAATGAGCACTGAAATGCTCGGGTGCTGGGTACTCGAGTCAAACTTTTCGTAATGCTCGAGAGCTCATTTTGAGTAATGAACCCCATTGAAGTCAATGCGGGACTCAAGCATTTTTGTATGGGACTGATGCTCCGCATAGGTGATAACTTGTGAAACACCAAAAAACATCAGAAAGTCATGGAAACACCACAGAAAGGTATAGGGAAGGGCAGGGGCAGCATGCATGGCTGCATCTGAGGCTCCCAGGTCCTGGTATTAAGCCAAATTGGGGGCAAGTGCCTGGCAGTCACACTTCTAACAATTTACTTGCGACAAACCCTCATTAGCAAGGCACACACGCTGGCACATCTTAGCTAAGCACCACACTACCTGCAACCAAGGACAATCACTGCTGCCTCTTTTCCTGGGTTGCATGCTGGCATTGCTGTCCAACCCTTTGCACGACCCTGCCCCCACAGCACACAAATTTTTCCCTGCGCAGCGTTCAGCTGACCTCATGCCACACACTCATTTTATAGCCACATCACCCTCGTGTCTATTTATAAGTCTTGCTGGGGAGCCATAAAGCTGGCAAAGGCCTTGGAGAGTGTTCCCCTGCCTGTGCTGGACATGCTGCCTGATCCCCTTGGCTCCGCTGCTACTTGGCCCTCTGAACTGTGTCTTCTGCCACAGATGGGAACTTTAGCATCACTTTTTCCACCAGGGCCCTGTGGTATTGCATCACTCTCGTACCCCTTTCCTTTTCGGGAATGAGAGTGGAAAGGTTCTCCTTATAAAGTGGGTCTAGAAGGGTGTACACCCAGTAATCTGTGTTGGCCAGAATGCGTCTAACGTGAGGGTCACAGGAAAGGCAGCCTAACATGAAGTCAGCCGTGTGTGCCAGGGCCCCAGTAAGCAGCACATCGTTGTCCTCACTAGGAAGATGACTTTCAGGATCCTTCTCCTCCTCTTCAGCCCATACACACTGAACAGATGAGAGGCAAGCAGCATGGGTGCCCTCTGCAGTGTGGCCAGCTGTCTCTTCCTCCTCCTGCTCCTCCTCCCCCTCCTCCTCCTCCTCCAAAACGCGCAGAGATATAGACATGAGGGTGGTCTGGCTATCAAGCGACATACTGTCATCCTCCGTCTCCTGTTCCAACCGCAAAGCGTTGGCCTTTATGCTTAGCAGCGAACTTCTCAGCAAGCAAAGTAGCGGGATGGTAACACTATTGATGGCCGCATCACTGCTCACCATCTGGGTAGACTCCTCAAAGTTTCTGAGGACCTGGCAGATATCTGCCATCCATGCCCACCTCTCAGTAAAGAATTGTGGAGGCTGACTACCACTCTGCCACCCATGTTGCAGCTGGTATTTCGCTATTGCTCTACACTGCTCGTACAGCCTGGTCAACATGTGAAGCGTAGAATTCCAGCGTGTGGGCACGTCACACAGCAGTCGGTGCTCTGGCAGCTGAAGCCGATGTTGCAGGGTCCTCAAGGTGACAGTGTTCATGGTGGACTTGTGGAAATGTGCGCAGACGCGGCGCACCATACGAAGGAGGTCAGACAAGTGGGGGTAGTTTTTCAGAAACCGCTGAACCACCAGATTGAAGACGTGGGCCAGGCATGGCACATGTGTGAGGATGCCGAGCTGCAGAGCCGCCACCAGGTTATGGCCGTTGTCACACACGATCATGCCCGGTTGGAGGCTCAGCGGGGAAAGCCAGAGGTCGGTCTGCTCTGTTAGACCCTGCAACAGCTCGGGACCTAAGCTCATTAGTTTGAGCATGGTTTGCTGACGCTTGCTCACCGCTGTACTGCCGCGCCTCGTGCTACCGTCTGCTGGCGACGTGCTCACACTTTTTAATTAAGAGGCAGACGTGGCGGAGGAGGGGGAGGGTTTGGAGGAGGTGGCATAAAATGCCAGAGATACCAGCACCGAGGTAGGACCCACTATTCTGGGTTTGGGTAGGACGTGAGCGGTCCCAGGCTCTGACTCAGTCCCAGCCTCCACCAAGTTCACCCAATGTGCCGTCAGGGAGATATAGTGGCCATACCCACCAGTACTTGACCATGTGTCCGTGGTTAAGTGGACCTTCCCAGTAACCGCGTTGGTGAGGGCACAATTTATGTTGCAGGAGACGTGCTGGTGTAGGGCGGGAAGAATAGTGGCGAATGGGGCCGAGTAGTGCGGGTCCGCCACCGTGTTTTTGAACAGTTTCTGGGAGTCTGTCTGCTCAGAATATGTCATTTTCATGGAGTGAGGAGGCTAGGAGGAAGGAGGAGCAGCCAGAGGATTCAGAGTTGCAGTTCCTAGGCCAGGAGTAGTGGACTGCGTAGAAGACTGGGTGGTCGATACATTGCTGGATGCGTTTTCTGCCATCCACGACAGGACCTGCTCGCACTGCTCTGTTTGTAATAAAGGTCTACCACGCGGAACCGCAAATTGTGTTATGAAGCTGGGGAGGCCAGAAACTTTCCTCTCTCCTAATCCCTCAGCAGCTGGCTGTGATTCACCATGCCTAGGAACTCGTCCTGTGCGCACACCCTCACTTGGACGCCCGCATCCGAGTCCACGTCCTCGAGCCTTACCCCTACTCCTCATCATGGCGAATTTAGAATAGAGCAGGGCCCAAATAAATTACCCCACTGTACAGCACTGACAACTGTGGCTAATTCACCGCACACAGAGACTTGTAGATAGTGAAGGCTCTATGCTGTGACTTGAAAAAATTAACCCCCTGTCTTACGCTAATACCTAGCTGTAATTTACAGCTCACAGGAGGCTCATAAGAGAGGCTGTATGAAGTGGGAGAAGACTCTAATGCCAGTGGATAGTGCTGGTAACTGCGGCTATCTCAACCCCACCAAGAAAAGGGTATTGTGAAACGCTCTGCTCAGCGGCAGAGCTGAAATACTTTGCAGTGGCCCAGGAAATATTAGAGTACTGTTTAGCGGTGAGACCGCTGTCTAATGCACTGCAGACATAAAACGATATATATAGTAGCCTAAGAAATTTTAGAGTGCAGTTTCACGGTGAGAACTTGTTGTAAGGCACTGCAGGCTGAGAACAGACCTAGATGCGTAATACAAAAGTTGGTGCACTACTGCTCCCAGCCAGCCACGACTATAATGCATACAGGGATATGTAGCCCTAAGAAGGACCGTTGGGTTTCTTGCACTGAGGATCAGGAGTGCTGTAAAACTTTCCCTATATAGGCAGCTCTGTCCCTAAACTCTGCATAATACACTGCAGACTGTGAATGCTATAGCTGAAATGGCCTGCACAGCCCAAGTTGCTTAAAAAAAAAAAAATGATGCACCACTGCTCCAAGCCAGCCACAACTATAATGCACACAATGAGGAGTAGCCCTAAGAAGGACCGTTGGGGTTCTTGAAGACAGGATCCTACGCTAATGCTATCCTTGTATAAGCAGCAGCAGTTTCTCTAACCTCTAACTCCCTACTCGGCGGACAGCTGTTCTCGCCAGCCACTCACTGCTGTGGGGGGGGGGGGGAGAGGACTGGCACATCACAGCAGGAAGTGGTAATGCCTCCCCTGCATGTCTATTGGCTATAAAATGGCACTAAACATGCGGGGAAGGAAATGCAATTGACTAGAGTACCGCGTGGTGTTCGTCTCGAGTAACAAGCATCTCGAGTACCCTAATACTCAAATGAGCATCAAGCTCGGACGAGTGTGCTCGCTCATCTCTATTTATGAACACTAGCGGACACTTTAGCATGTCCTCTCTACTCACTGTTGTATGTACTCAACACTTTATGATACAACTGCCACTGCAGAATAGATCATGCCTATATTTTTCATTGTATATATAAATTGTATTTTATTGTGAATCATATATTCTATATATGTATTATATATGCATTCTATGGATGTTTCCTCACACCTTTTAGTGTTATTATTTATATCACCTAATTATTCCATAGCATGATGGATATAATGCATCTGGAAGCTTTACAGGGCCGAAATAGGGTGTGTTTAGTACTGTAATGGCACAGACTATGGGCACATCTTGTGACAATTCTTTAGGGTACAGGTCAGGTATCCAGTGCTAGGGTACAACAGGGGTAGATTTCACTGACCTGTTTACAACTAGTACGGCCATGGGTGAAGACTTCACATTTGGAGATAAATCCATCGAAGTCCTGGAAGGTCTGGTAATATCCATTATTTTCTGTAACCCCAAGTTGTATGTCTTCTCACTATTTGCTTTTAATTTTGATGCTGAGACATTTTTTATGCATATCTATTAAAGGTTTTGTTATATAACATATAATAAATGGCATTACTCTAAACCTTTAGATGGAGGTGGGTAGCTGAATTTTTGCCCCAAGTGTAGGAAAGACTAATTATGCCTATGCAGCTGTGTTACCAGATAAATACAAATATTATGGGCCTTAGAATTCAACAACACAAATTTTTTTCCATGAAAAATATTTTTATTTAGCAAAAGTATATAAAAAAAAGATTCATAAATTTGGTATTGTAATTGTAATAGTACGTAATAAAATTAACATGTTACTTATACTGCATAGTCATTATTCCCCTAAATTTAAAATAGTCAAATGTAATCAATAAATTATATATAAAATAAAGTTATGATGATAAAAGCTCCAATTTATCCCATAAGAAACAAACCCGCATATAGCTTTGGAAAAATAAAGATAATGTATAAATTTGAATGCATTAATTAAAAATGAAAAAAAAATAAATAAAAGTATACTGGTCTTTCAGGGGTTAAAATACATAAATAATCATACAGCATATTGGAATATGTCAAAAAAATATCTTTGGTGAACCAACTAGTAGAGATGAGCGAACGTACTCGTCCGAGCTTGATGCTCGGGCGAATATTAGGGTGTTCGGGATGTTCGTTATTCGTAACGAACACCACACGATGTTCGGATGTTCGGGTTACTTTAACTTTCTTCCCTGAGAAATCTTTTCTATATGCGCTCAATGGGGCCGGCGGCAGCAGCGCCAACCCCATTGAGAACATATAGAAGACAAATCCTTCTTCTCTGCCACAGCTGTAACAGCTGTGACAGAGAAGAACGATGTTTGCCCATTGAATTCAATGGAACCGGCAATACAGCCGACTCCACTGAATGCAATGGGCTGCCGGCGATCGCGAGATGAATTGTCGGAAAGGGGTTAAATATATAAGCCCTTTCCTGCAATTCATCCAGAAATGTGTAAAAATAAAAAATATATATATACTCACCTGGTGCCGGCAGATGGAGTTCAGCGCGGCAGGCTGCAGTTCTCCTGAACTGCTCTGAACAGCTGTGAGTAGTATTCAGCAGCCGGGGATTTAAAATCCCCGCCTGCTGAATAAGATGCCTCTGAATGGTCACAGCCTGACCAATCAGAGGCCAGCCCTCACTCACACCCATTCATGAATTCATGAATTCATGAATTCATGAATGGGTGTGAGTGAGGGCTGGCCTCTGATTGGTCAGGCTGTGACCATTCAGAGGCATCTTATTCAGCAGGCGGGGATTTTAAATCCCCGGCTGCTGAATACTACTCACAGCTGTTCAGAGCAGTTCAGGAGAACTGCAGCCTGCCGCGCTGAACTCCGTCTGCCGGCACCAGGTGAGTATATATATATTTTTTATTTTTACACATTTCTGGATGAATTGCAGGAAAGGGCTTATATATTTAACCCCTTTCCGACAATTCATCGCGATCGCCGGCAGCCCATTGCATTCAGTGGAGTCGGCTGTATTGACGGCTCCATTGAATTCAATGGGCTAACATCGTTCTTCTCTGCCACAGCTGTTACAGCTGTGGCAGAGGAGAACTTGCTGTGTCGTTCCCATCATTTTCTTGAATTGCCAAGATTTTCACACATGAAAACCTTAGCGAGCATCGGCGAAATACAAAAATGTTCCGGTCGCCCATTGACTTCAATGGGGTTCGTTATTCGAAACGAACACCCGAACATCGCGGGAAGTTCGTTTCGAATAACGCGAACCCGAACATTTTGGTGTTCGCTCATCTTTACCAACTACATTAATAACACATAAAAAATGTTTTTCCTTTCTTTTTCTGTTTAGTTTTCACGTGACCAAAGTGGTTGTCACGGTTAAAAAAATTGTACTTGGGTCTTCACAATCGTACAGCCTTTGTAAGATTATAGTTTACCTGCTCTCTCACAATTATTTCTGGATAAATATGGTGAGATACAGTGTATGGTTGCCTATGGTTATATAGTACATGCCACTTTAACTTCTCAAAATATAAAGTTAAAAATACCCTTTTCTCTACTTTGCAATGTATATAAAAAAATGCTAAAAGTAATGGGCCATTGTTGAACTTTACAATTTATTGGAAATGACAGATAAACATGGGCAATCAGGAAAATGCACAATAGGTAAGTAGGCAGAAATTCACATAATTTCTGGTATAACAAGACAACTATGTATGTGAAAAATAACGCCAAATTATTTCCAATCAGAATTATAACTGAGTTGAAGGCAGCATATAAAATGAAAAATAACCAACATGTAATGACATGCAAATATTCCATATCATAGATGAAAAGATTGCATAGTGTAGGCATCATAAAAATAAATATACTTTGGTTCAAGTCTGAACAACATTTTTAGATTTTTTTCATTCATAAGACTTTACATCAGCATCGGATATTCTGTTTTCGCTAAAATCCTTGATGAAATAGCGCTACATGCAGTGCTAATTCGTCCAGGAAAATGCCAGACTGCATAGCAACTTCTCAACATGATTTTTAACCAATTCACCATTTTCATCCTGTAAGCATCAAATAGCATCTTTGACTTTTCTTTTGCTTTTGACGTACCCCCAAATTTCTTTTTTATAGCTTTTGGTCTCTGTTGCAAGTGTCAATTCATTATTAGCTTTAGCTTTTCTGACGCTTGCCCTAAATTTATTCCCCCCCCTCTTTCCATTGGATAAACATATTTTTCTTTTTTTTTTTCTTGAAACAAAAGTTTTTTTTAATTACATTTTACCATTAGTTTAGTACAGAAAGCAAATCAAAATTTCGATGTGTGCATGTAAGAAAATAGAATTACAGCTTACATTGTTTAAATTGAAACAATTTCAAAACAGTTTGAATGTGAAATAAATAAAATTAGTCTTAACTTGAACTGGTCAAATCGTGATTACAAATGATAATTATATGATGATCTCAATAGGTCGAAGGTAAACTCATTGTTGTTAAAGTATCAATTCAGGCAAGCAGCAGTAGGAACTCTGAAGCCAAGCCACCCAGTCACGTGTTTATCTCTCTTTCTTACTAAAAGCACTGGAATGCATGCCTTCAAACCAAGGATTGTTGTTAACTGATTTAATTATGTTAACAATGGAGAAGATGGAGTTACCGTTCCAATGTTGGACGATACTAGATCTACAGGCAATCAGGATATGCATTATTGGAGTGTGTAAAGTGCTTGGGAGTAAATCTGCATCTATGTTTAGGACAGCCAGTGTAGGGTTAGGTAATATTTCAATATTGGTGAGGTTTGTGACAAGCTGGAAGACCTGACTCCAAAGATTGAACACATACGGACAGTCCCACAACAGATGCATCAAAGTACCATCTGGCGCTCTGCACCTCCAACAGTTTTTGGAGAAACAAGGGGCCATTTTATTTAAGAAGCATGGGGTTAGGTACCATCTATACAGTGTTTTGCGGGAATTTTTAAAGTGATTGGTGCACTTAGAAATTGAGCCCACTGCGGAATATGCCTCATACCATTGGTTTTCTGAAATCTGGATTTCGAAATCTTCCTCCCATTTTTGGTTAATATTTTGCAATGGGTTTATTGAGAGATGGTTTAATATGGCATAACAAATGGATAAACGTTTGTTTGATTCCTGCAGGGATGATAACCAAGCATCAAGTTTAGATAGCACATTGATTCTCATGGGAGGGTGGAAGGAATTCAGAAGGTGGATGATTTGTTTTAGGGATATTAAATCTGTCAGATAACTCTGAGAATGCTAGAAGATGTCCATTTTCCCAAAGTTGGCTAATATGGTTTAAGCCTAATTGTTTCCAGTTGGAGAGAGAAAGGTTCTGGAGGGCTATTTCTAGTTTTATTATCTCCGCTTTATGTAAAGGAAAGAAAATTAGCTTCAATTTTTGGGTAACTGTATTCCAAACATTAATGGCCGGTAGAAGTGTGGCTGAGGTATGGTAAGGTTTAGAGTTGAAACATAGTTCCGCCACTAACTGATTCACAGGGTCATTAAGCCACCAGATTCTAAGTTGGTCTAATATAGTTGCTCTGCAATATTGTACAATGGAAGGAAATCCAAGGCCACCGTTTTTCCTATGTATATATAGAATGTCTCTTCTGACGCTGGGTTTCTTTTTCCCCCAGATGAAAGCCAGAAGAGCAGATTAAATATTTTTAGGATATGAATTTGGGAGGAAGATGGGGACATTTCGAAAAGATAAAGGATCTTTGGGAGGATTATCACTTTAGTGGCCAATATTCTACCGAGCCAGGAAATCCCGTACGTTTTAGGTTTATTAAGTTCTGTCTGGATGGATGTTTGGAGAGACTTGTAATTTTGGTCAAATAATTTGGACGATGGGGAGGTTAATTTAATATCTAAGTATGCAACGGCTTCTTCAGTCCAATAAAAGTTGTACTCCTTTGCGAGGGAAGAGATTAAAGACTTTTTAATGCCTATGTTTAGATTTAAAGTTTTAGAGGTGTTAAGTTTGTAATAAGAGGTTTCACAGAATCTGTTGATCAAGGCATTTACTGCTGGCAGGGATAAGGACGGGTTTGTTAGGGCGAGAATGACATCGTCTACGCAAAGGCCAATTTTATGTTCTCTAGCGCCCGCCCATATTCCCGAAACCTCTGGGGATGATCTAATGTGTTAAGGAAACAGGAGCATGGTCGGACCAAGACCTATGTCCGCCGAGTGAGATTTCTGTAACACCCACTTGTTTACTAGAAAATAGTCATTTTGCGAGTAAATTTTGTGGGGGTGTGAGAAAAAGGTATAATCTCTCTCGTTGGCATGTTGTATTCTCCAAATGTCATATAGTTCAGTTTGAAAAATGAGGTTTTGTAGCTCTTGTGCATTACTAGCGGGCAATGAGCCTCTTTTATCAAGAGAGTTATTGGGGACAATATTAAAGTCACCGCAAATAATCAAGGCTCTTTGTTTAACACTTGGGAGACGGTCTAGAACTCCCTGGATAAAAGCGGATTGTCTAATATTGGGTGAATATATTGTGAGAATAGTATATGGGATGTTGTTGATCAGACACGATAATATAACAAATCTTCCTTCCTCATCAGCAACCACATTCAAACATTGGAATGCTACCAGCTGTTTTACAGCTATTAGGACATCCCTCTTCTTATTAATTAAAAAAATATCCGGACAATTTTTGTTTTGGAGTCTAATTGTGTCTTTTTCATTTAGGTGTGTTTCCTGGGCACAGAGAATGTCACATTTTAATTTGTTAGCTTCTTTCCAGAGGAGGGATCGTTTAAAGGGACTGTTAAGGCCTTTAACATTCAATGATGTAATTTTTATAACCATGGAATAGGTTGGAGCACTCTATGCTGCGAAGTATAATGAGGGATCATGAGAAACAACAATCTGGGTAAAGACCTAAAGTTATCAAACATCTGAAAAATTACCAAGTGTTCAGTAATGAGCTGAGTAACTTGACCAGAAAAATGAACATCAAGTATCAAGAAAAAATATAGCAAATAGTTAATAGAGATGAGCGAACACGTTCGGCCCCGCCCCTTTTTCGCCCGAACACCGAACTTTGCGAACACTTCAGTGTTCGGGCGAAAAAGTTCGGGTGCCGCCGTGGCAGCGCGGGGGGGTGCGGCGGGGAGTGGGGGGGAGAGGGAGAGAGAGAGGGCTCCCCCCTGTTCCCCGCTACTGCCGCCCGCGCCGCCGCGCATCTCCCCGCCCCCCGGCGGCACCCGAACTTTTTCACCCGAACACTGAAGTGTTCGCAAAGTTCGGTGTTCGGGCGAAAAAGGGGCGGGGCCGAACGTGTTCGCTCATCTCTAATAGTTAACAGTCCTGGTTCTACGTGAACCAAAGTAGGTGCTGTAAAAAGTAGATCCAAAATAGTACAAAGATGTACAAAAATAAGTAGGTGCTGTAAAAGGAACACCTGGGGACATCTGTAATGGGGAGGGGGGGGGGGGGGTAAACAACAGAAAAGAGTGAGGTGAGATTATTTCTATTGTTGGAAAAGAAAAGTGGGATAGTGAGAGGGATAAGACATATAGGCCGATGCACAAAATATGTTAATCCTGAGTTTTCAGGATGTTTTGGAATCCTCCGTAGTCTCCATTTAGAGTTGGAGCAGGTAGGGACATTCTTATGTTCATTGAAGAGACTTGGAGGGATGCTTTGGTGGGATTTTGGACCATTCTTGCTTCAGAAATGGAGGCGATTCTTTTGAAGAGGGTTAAGCTTATACTTCCAGGAGGGTGAGAGACCATTTGGAGAACACAGCTTCCGCTTGTTTGGGAGAAGAAATTACATGAGGAGTCCCATCTTTGAAGATTAGAAGCTTCACAGGTAAGCCCCACATATATGGAATTTTTTGCTCTCTCAGAACTCTCGTAAATCTTGCGAATTCTCTTCTCCTGGCAACTGTTGCAGGAGAAAGGTCTGCGAACAATGAAATTTCTGGAAGCGGTCAGGGAGGTCTTCAGTTTGCAAAGAAGCTTTCAAGAGGGCATCTTTGAAGTGAAAGAAGTGCAATCTCGCAAGAACGTCTCTGGGTACAGTAGCTGGAAGGTTTTTAGGTTAAGGTACCCTATGAGCCCATGATCAGAAGGTCAGGTTGTGGAGCTTTGGGAAATATTGCAACAAAGAGGTTGCTAAGAAATTCCATGAGTTAAAAATATTTTATGGATTCTGGAATATTTCTAACCCAGATGTTGTTCTTCTTTGATCTGTCCTCCAGATGCACCCGCTTTAATTTAATTGTAGTGATGTCATCTTCTGCTTCATTGTGAGCATCCACCAGAGTATTGTGAGCCGCAGCAAAGTCCTCCATTTTCTCTTCCAGGTGAGAGGTGCGTTTACCTATGGCTATAACATCATTGTGAATGGAGGAAACAGCTTCTTTAAAGTCCTTCTGTATGGTTTCTTTGAGGTCCTGAAACAAGGCTCTCAGGTTCTCTGGTGAGATGTGCTTTGGACTTGTATTGGTTTGTTAAGGCGATATATCTTCTAGTGTTTGTTTGCATGGAGGACCCTCACTTACTTCCTCAGGAGAGTCGTTAGAATTATACTTCTCGCTGCCTGCTCTGTGTGGCTGCTGCGTTCATTCCAGTGGTTTTGATTCTCAGGTGGGCTTTCCTCTACTTGCCCCTGCTGGGTACACTTGTGGCTGTTGTCAGCCCTCTGTCTGCTGCTCTTCTCAACAGCCCTTGTTGCTTGCAGTGAGGGGGTGGGATCTCTCTCTATACCCCAGGAAAGCAAGATGGCGGCATCTCACCTGATGATCCCAGATGATCCCAGTGGTCTCAGGATGGTGGCTCTGTGTGCCACAAGACCCTGCCCCAGAGCCCCAGTATCAGGAACCGACGGCGCTATTCCAGCTCTGCACCCGGGCAAATAACAAGGTGCCCGATGTAATAGGCCGGTGAGGGGAATTCCTCCCTGGTGCCATGCTCAGCAATGCTACGGACAGGTGCAGGAACAGCCGCCGAGCTCTGGATGTGAAGAGGGCTCTGCTGACAGCTGCCCCGGCCCCCACTGCTGATATGGCCAGTTACTCACTGCACTTCAGCGAGCGAGGGAAGGACCTGAGCCCTGTCCAGCAGCAGCTCCAACCTGGAAGTGCTCCGTCCCGTCACGGCAAGTGGGAGGCCCCACAGTGTCTGACCTCATCTCCGCTCTGCAGGCACAGCCTCTGTGTGAGTGCCGAGGACCTGAAGGGAGCGTGCTGATAGCGATGGGTGCCGGTGGCTTTTCTCTCCGATTAGGGCCTCTGGGGACCAGGACTGGCCGTGATGAGGCTCATGGTTTTGTGTAATCAGCAGGCCACTGGTTGTCTCAGCCCCTCCTGGATGCGATCCGGCCCTCCGATTCTCCCCTCTGCTCTCCAGTGGTTTAGGGAGCTGGTGAGAGTAAGTTGCAGTGTGCCCAAGATCCCTTTTAAAGGTTTTTTTCTGGGATTTTTCTATAAATTAGGTGGCATCTGTTCCACCATGCGTCTCTCCCGCTTTAAGCTCAGTCCGTGCCACCTTACTTTTTAACATATCTGCTTTGAGAATCTCATTTTGCAATATTTCCCAACCTTCTTGGACATTTCTGTCCTTAAGAACATCCAGCCAATAAATTCTTTCTATCCTCTTTCTGAGTTCATTAAAACCTGCCTTTCTGAAATCCAACCTTGAGGTCTGAGTCTTTTCAGGTCTTCCTCCTCTTTTTATCCAAAATTCAAGGATAGAATGATCACTGCCTCCTAGGATCCCAGCCACGTTTACTTCCTCAACCATTCCCGCCCTGTTGGAAACAATTAGGTCTAAGATAGCAGATTCCCTTGTTTTCTCTTCTACCTTTTGGATGATAAAGTTGTCAGCAAGAGTAGATAAGAATTTGTTGGATCCATTACTTTTACCTCAGAGAGATTCCCAACAAATGTCTGGATTAAAGTTGAGGGAACATAATCTGCCGAGCTTGATGCTCGTTCGAGTATTAGCGTACTCGATGGTGCTCGTTACTTGAACGAGCATCAAGCTGTGTTTGACCCCGCCCCAGAGAGAGAGAGAGAGAGAGAGAGAAAGAGAGAGAGAGAGAGAGAGAGAGAGAGAGAGAAGAGAGAGAGAGAGAGAGAGAGAGAGAGAGAGAGAGAGAGAGAGAAAAACGAACCTATGAAAAAAAAAAAAAAAGCTCAGGACCCGGCGTCCCACATACAAGAATGCTTGAGTCTCCCATTGTAGTCAATGGGGTTCGTTACTCGAGTAGAGCTCTCAAATTTTACCGAAAGCTCAACTCGAATAACGCAGACTCGAGCATTTGGGTGCTCGCTCATCTCTAGTCTGAATAGTTAAAATCTCCCATTATTACTATGTCATGCTTTTTTGAGAGCTTGTCTGTCTAATGTAGAAAGAGTTCATTAATATCTTTTGCTTGTCTAGGCGGCCTATAGTAAATGCCTGCAATAGTGTCCCTTCTGTTGTTCTCATTATATTCTTACCCAAACAGTTTCTACAGAACTACCATGCTCTGAAACCTGAATCTCGGTGGAGATTAATGTTTTCCTAACATATAATGCAACACCTCCTTCCCTTTTTTAGGTCTGTTTCTTATAAATAAGTTGTATCCTTCAAGCTTTGTATTCCAATCATGTGTATCATTCCACCAAATTTCCGTGATGCCTATGACACAATATTTTTCTTTTGGTGTTACGAGCTCCAATTCTCCTTGTTTGTTTCCCATGCTCTGTGCATTTGTGTAAAAACATTTTAGTTTTTGATCGGTGTCGCTTACTTCTCTACTTTCCCTCAGAATTTTTGTCTTTGTTCTTTCTTTCCACTTCTAACAGCATGGTTATCAAATGAATTAATTAGCTGTATATTTTTACCTGGTCTTTCATTTCCCTTCCCATATTGTTCTAGTTTAAAGTTCTCCTAATAATAATCTTTATTAATAATAATCTTTATTTATATAGCGCTAACATATTCCGCAGCGCTTACAATATAGGGAAAATAAAACAAGACAACGGTTACATAAAGTACTCAATTGATGGAAACAGTAGAGGTGAGGGTCCTGCTCCAAAGAGCTTACATACTATAGATAATGGGATGATACAGAAGGTAAAGAGGCTGGAGATGTGCACGGTATGGTGAGGTGGAGAGTGAGGGATGCTATACACACAGACAATGGTCAGGCCATATAGTGGCAGAATTGGTATGACTGCAGGTGCCGGTTGATTATGGCTAGCATACCATATCCGCTAAACCAAACTCCTCTGTACTCTGCCTGATAACATGCTTCCTGTCTAATAAACTGAAGAGGTGCGTTTTTAGAGCATGCCTGAAGTTTAGTGTGTCAGTGATTGCCTGGATATTTTTTTGGTAGCGCGTTCCAGAGGGCAGGTGCTGCTCTTGAGAAGTCTTGGAGGCGGGAATAAGAAGTTTGAATTAAAGGGGCAATCAGTCTGATTTCATTAGCAGAGTGGAGGGCACGGGCTGGGTGGTGAATTGAGATGAGGTAGGCAATGCAGGGCGGGGTGGGGCTGTGGAGCGCTTTGTGGATGAGGGTAGTGAGTTTAAATTGTATTCTGTATTTGATGGGCAGCCAGTGTAGTGACTGGCACAGGGCAGAGGCATCTGAGTAGTGGCTGGACAGGAAGATGAGCCTGGCTGCCGCATTCAGGATGGATTGGAGGGGGTAGAGTCTGGACTAGGGGAGGCCTATCAGCAGCGTGTTGCAATAATCGAGCTGAGAGCAGATGAGGGCAACAGTGAGCGTTTTTAGCGTGTCCACCATGAGAAAAGGGCGTATTCTAGCGATGTTCTTGAGGTGCAGCTGACATGTTCGAGCAAGTGATTGGATGTAGGGGGTGAAGCAGCGATCGGAGTCAAATATGACCCCAAGGCATCGGGCATGCTGTCTAATAAAATAATATACAAAACAGAAAATGACTCACCGCTAAAGATGAGCGAACACCAAAATGTTCGGGTTCGCGTTATTCGAAACGAACTTCCCGCGATGTTCGGGTGTTCGTTTCGAATAACGAACCCCATTGAAGTCAATGGGCGACCGGAACATTTTTGTATTTCGCCGATGCTCGCTAAGGTTTTCATGTGTGAAAATCTTGGCAATTCAAGAAAATGATGGGAACGACACAGCAAGTTCTCCTCTGCCACAGCTGTAACAGCTGTGGCAGAGAAGAACGATGTTAGCCCATTGAATTCAATGGAGCCGTCAATACAGCCGACTCCACTGAATGCAATGGGCTGCCGGCGATCGCGGGATGAATTGTCGGAAAGGGGTTAAATATATAAGCCCTTTCCTGCAATTCATCCAGAAATGTGTAAAAATAAAAAAAATATATATACTCACCTGGTGCCGGCAGAAGGAGTTCAGCGCGGCAGGCTGCAGTTCTCCTGAACTGCTCTGAACAGCTGTGAGTAGTATTCAGCAGCCGGGGATTTTAAATCCCCGCCTGCTGAATAAGATGCCTCTGATTGGTCACAGCCTGACCTGAGCCAATCAGAGGCAGCCCTCACTCACCCATTCATGAATTCATGAATGGGTGTGAGTGAGGGCTGGCCTCTGATTGGTCAGGCTGTGACCATTCAGAGGCATCTTATTCAGCAGGCGGGGATTTTAAATCCCCGGCTGCTGAATACTACTCACAGCTGTTCAGAGCAGTTCAGGAGAACTGCAGCCTGCTGCGCTGAACTCCGTCTGCCGGCACCAGGTGAGTATATATATATATTTTATTTTTACACATTTCTGGATGAATTGCAGGAAAGGGCTTATATATTTAACCCCTTTCCGACAATTCATCCCGCGATCGCCGGCAGCCCATTGCATTCAGTGGAGTCGGCTGTATTGCCGGTTCCATTGAATTCAATGGGCAAACATCGTTCTTCTCTGTCACAGCTGTTACAGCTGTGGCAGAGAAGAAGGATTTGTCTTCTATACGTTCTCAATGGGGTTGGCGCTGCTGCCGCCGGCCCCATTGAGCGCATATAGAAAAGATTTCTCAGGGAAGAAAGTTAAAGTAACCCGAACATCCGAACATCGTGTGGTGTTCGTTACGAATAACGAACATCCCGAACACCCTAATATTCGCCCGAGCATCAAGCTCGGACGAGTACGTTCGCTCATCTCTACTCACCGCCAATGCCAACATACACCATTGCCAAATCTGCCTTGGAATCTGAGATTATGCAGATTATATATCAGAACGTTCAAAACAAATCCATTCCTGGACTTTATTTTAACGTAAATATAATAATTTTAAAAATAAATAACTTTATTTAAAATAAATATCTCTGTTTTGCTTTTTGTACACATTACCCCAAATAAAATTAAAAAAAATAAAACTTCAGTCAAAAAAGAGCGAGCACCAAAATGCTCGGGTGCTCGTTACTCGAGACGAACTT
The DNA here is from genome assembly GCF_035609145.1 of Eleutherodactylus coqui. Taxonomy (NCBI): domain Eukaryota; kingdom Metazoa; phylum Chordata; class Amphibia; order Anura; family Eleutherodactylidae; genus Eleutherodactylus; species Eleutherodactylus coqui. Next base: position 212,207,643 of record NC_089837.1, on the reverse strand, counting down.
TTCGCGATGCTTGAGTGTTCATTTCGAGTAACGAACCCCATTGAAGTCAATGGGCGACCCGAGCATTTTTGTATATCGCCGATGCTCGCTAAGGTTTTCATTTGTGAAAATCTGGGCAATTCAAGAAAGTGATGGGAATGACACAGAAACGGATAGGGCAGGCGCGGGGGCTACATGTTGGGCTGCATCTCAAGTTCCCAGGTCCCACTATTAAGCCACAATAGCGGCAAGAGTGCCCCCCCTCCCAACAATTTTTACTTCTGAAAAACCCTCATTAGCAAGGCATACCTTAGCTAAGCACCAGACTACCTCCAACAAAGCACAATCACTGCCTGCATGACACTTCGCTGCCACTTCTCCTGGGTAACATGCTGCCCAACCCCCCCCCCCCGCATGACCAAGTGTCCACAGCGCACACCAAAGTGTCCCTGCGCAGCCTTCAGCTGCACTCCTGCCACACGCTGGTCTCATAGCCACACCACCCTCATGTCTATTTATAAGTGCGTCTGCCATGAGGAGGAACCGCAGGCACACACTGCAGAGGGTTGGCACGGCCAGGCAGCGACCCTCTTTAAAAGGGGCGGGGCGATAGCCCACAATGCTGTACAGAAGCAATGAGAACTCCAATCCTGTGCCACCTCCATCAGGAGCTGCACACGTGGGCATAGCAATGGGAAACCCATGTGCCACACACTATTCATTCTGTCAAGGTGTCTGTATGCCCCAGTCAGACCGGGGTTTTTAATAAATAGTCACAGGCAGGTACAACTCCGCAATGGGAATTCTGTGTGCACCCACAGCATGGGTGGCTCCCTGGAACCCACCGGCGGTACATAAATATATCCCATTGCATTGCCCAACACAGCTGAGGTAACGTCAGATTAAATGCAGGTGGGCTTCGGCCCACACTGCATGCCCCAGTCAGACTGGGGTTCCTTAGAAGTGGACACATGCAGTTACAACTCCGTGTGGACCGACAGCATGGGTGGGTCCCAGGAAGCCACCGGCGGTACATAAATATATCCCATTGCAGTGCCCATCACAGCTGAGGTAACGGCCGATTAAATGCAGGTGGTCTTCGGCCCACACTGCATGCCCCAGTCTGACCGGGGTTTTTAAAGGGGTTGTCTCGCGGCGAAAGTGAAAAAAAATTTTTTTCACTTACCCCCGCATTCTGCCCTGTTAAAAAGAAAGCATAGGTTAGCTTTTAAAAAGCACATTGCACTTACCTGCATCAGCGTTCTGCAGCTTCTTCTATTCTTCTTTTAAAGATGGCGCCGCTGGTCTTCTCCCACGGTGCACTGCGGGTCTTCTCCCATGGTGCACCGTGGATTTTCTTCTCCTTCCTTGCGTTCCATTGCCAATTCCAGCCTCCTGATTGGCTGGAATGGGCACACGTGACGGGGCGGAGCTACGATGACGACGCGGTGAGCAGCTCTCCGGCACGAGCGGCCCCATTCACCAAGCAGAAGACCGCACAACGCAAGCGCGTCTAAAAAAGCAAGAAGTCAGCAAAATTAGACAGAGCCATGGAGACGTGGACGCTAGCAACGGAGCAGGTAAGTGAATAACTTCTGTATGGCTCATATTTAATGCACGATGTATATTACAAAGTGCATTAATATGGCCATACAGAAGTGTATAACCCCACTTGCTTTCGCGAGACAACCCCTTTAATACATAGACACTGGCAGGTACAACTCCCTAATGTGAAGTCCCTGTGGACCCATGGCATGGGTGGCTCCCTGGAACCCACCGGCGGTACATAAATATATCCCATTGCATTGCCCATCACAGCTGAGGTAACGTCAGGTTTAATGCAGGTGGGCTTCGGCCCACACTGCATGCCCCAGTCAGACTGGGGTTCTTTATAAGTAGACACATGCAGTTACAACTCCGTGCGGACAGACAGCATGGGTGGGTCCCAGGAAGGCACCGGCTGTACATAAATATATCCCATTGCATTGCCCATCAGAGCTGGGGTAACGTCTGATTAAATGCAGGTGGTCTTCGGCGGGGTTTTTAATACAGTCTGAGCGGGGTTTTTAATACATAGACACTGGCAGGTACAAATCCCTAATGTGAAGTCCCTGTGGACCCACAGCATGGGTGGCTCCCTGGAACCCACCGGCGGTACATAAATAAATCGCACTGCAGTGCCCAGCACAGCTGAGGTAACGTCAGGTTTAATGCAGGTGGGCTTCGACCCACACTGCATGCCCCAGTCAGACTGGGGTTTTTTATAAGTAGACACAGGCAGGTACAACTCCCTATTGTAAAGTCCGTGTGGACCGACAGCATGGGTGGGTCCCAGGAAGCCACTGGCGGTACATAAACATATCCCATTGCAGTGCCCTGAACAGGAAAGCTAACGGCAGATTAAATGCAGGTGGGCTTCGGCGGTACATTAATGTATCCCATTGCAGTGCCCTGCTCAGCAGAGCTAACGTCACATACAATACAGGTGTGCTTCGGCCCACAGTGCATGCCCCAGTCAGAGTGGTAATATGTACCTTAACAGTAACCGCGTTGGTGGGAATGTGGTGGCGACTGCGGACCTAGTAGCGCGGTTTTATTTAATTGGTTTTCGGAATGTGGCCAGGATTAAGTGGGCCGTGGCGGGGGGATGGTGGGGGAGCTCTCTTGTTGTGTCGGTAAAGGTGAAATTCTTGGACTGCCACCAGACGGACCAATGCAAAGGTATTTGCCAAGAATGTTTTCATTGTTGGAGGAGGGGGATGTTTTTGAGGCACTACGTGTCCTTTCCACGTGTCCGTGGTTATATGCACCTTAACAGTAACCGCGTTGGTGGGAAATTGCCTCGCCACCATCATGTCCTTGGGAAACCTCCGTTTCCACACCCCAGTGACATAGCATTAGCAGCGGTATAGGTAGTGCCCAGAATTAGTAACATTTCAGCGGTAGCATTAGGGACAGGCCCCAGTAACATATCACTAGCAGCAGTATAGGGGGAGCACAGTATTAGTTCCATTTCAGTAGTAGTAGCAGTCTAGACAGGCCCCAGTAACATATCACTAGCAGCAGTATAGGGGGAGCACAGTATTAGTTCCATTTCAGTAGTAGTAGCAGTCAAGACAGGCCACAGTAACATATCACTAGCAGCAGTATAGGGGGAGCACAGTATTAGTTCCATTTCAGCAGTAGTGTCAGTCAAGACAGGCCACAGTAACATTCCCGTTGCAGCAGTTTAGAGAGATAACAGTCTCTTTCACATTTCAGTAGTTGCAGTATAGACAAGGCCCCGGTTACATTTATGTAGCAAAAGTGTAGGCCAACCCCACACACCTTGCTGTACCATGAGTGCAGGCGAAGTCTATAAAAATTACTAGGATTACACTGTAGGCGAGGGCCAAAAAAAATTGGTGTACCAACAGTACTAATGTACCTCAGAAAAATTGCCCATGCCCAACCAAGAGGGCAGGTGAAACCCATTAATCGCTTTGGTTAATGTGGCTTAATTGGTAACTAGGCCTGGAGGCAGCCCAGTTAAAATAAAAATTGGTTCAGGTGCAAGTTTCAACGCTTTAATGAGAATTGAAACGTATAAACATTGTTTACTAAAGTCATATGACTGAGCCTTGCGGGCCTAAGAAAAATTGCCCGTTCGGTGTGATTACGTGAGGTTTCAGGAGGAGGAGCAGGAGGATGAGGATGAATATAATACACAGATTGATGAAGCTAAAAGGTCCCCGTTTTTGATGGTGATAGAGAACGATGCTTCCATCCGCGGGTGCAGCCTACGTATTGTTTAGGTACCGCTGCTGTCCGCTGGTGGAGAAGAGAAGTCTGGGGAAATCCAGGTTTTGTTCATCTTTATGAGTGTAAGCCTGTCGGCACTGTCAGTTGACAGGCGGGTACGCTTATCCATGATGATTTCCCCAGCCGCACTAAACACCCTCTCTGAGAAGACGCTAGCCGCAGGACAAGCAAGCACCTCCAGGGCATACAGCGCGAGTTCAGGCCACGTGTCCAGCTTCGACACCCAGTAGTTGTAGGGGGCAGAGGCGTCACGGAGGACGGTCGTGCGATCGGCTACGTACTCCCTCACCATCCTTTTACAGTGCTCCCGCCGACTCAGCCTTGACTGGGGAGCGGTGACACAGTCTTGCTGGGGAGCCATAAAGCTGTCAAAGGCCTTGGAGAGTGTTCCCCTGCCTGCGCTGTACATGCTGCCTGATCTCCGCACCTCCCCTGCTACCTGGCCCTCGGAACTGCGCCTTCTGCCACTAGCGCTGTCGGATGGGAATTTTACCATCAGTTTGTCCGCCAGGTTCCTGTGGTATAGCATCACTCTCGAACCCCTTTCCTCTTCGGGTATGAGAGTGGAAAGGTTCTCCTTATACCGTGGGTCGAGCAGTGTGTACACCCAGTAATCCGTAGTGGCCAGAATGCGTGTAACGCGAGGGTCACGAGAAAGGCATCCTAACATGAAGTCCGCCATGTGTGCCAGGGTACCTGTACGCAACACATGGCTGTCCTCACTAGGAAGATTACTTTCAGGATCCTCCTCCTCCTCCTCCGGCCATACACGCTGAAAGGATGACAGGCAAGCAGCATGGGTACCCTCAGCAGTGGGCCAAGCTGTCTCTTCCCCCTCCTCCTCATGCTCCTCCCCCTCCTCCTCCTCCTCAACGCGCTGAGATATAGACATGAGGGTGCTCTGACTATCCAGCGACATACTGTCTTCCCCTGCCTCCATTTCCGAGCGCAAAGCGTCTGCCTTTATGCTTTGCAGGTAACTTCTCAAGAGGCATAGCAGAGGAATGGTGACGCTAATGATTGCAGCATCGCCGCTCACCATCTGAGTAGACTCCTCAAAGTTTCCAAGGACCTGGCAGATGTCTGCCAACCAGGCCCACTCTTCTGTAAAGAATTGAGGAGGCTGACTCCCACTACGCCGCCCATGTTGGAGTTGGTATTCCACTATAGCTCTACGCTGCTCATAGAGCCTGGCCAACATGTGGAGCGTAGAGTTCCACCATGTGAGCACGTCGCACAGCAGTCGGTGCACTGGCAGATGAAACCGATGTTGCAGGGTCCGCAGGGTGGCAGCGTCCGTCTTGGACTTGCGGAAATGTGCGCTGAGCCGTCGCACCTTTCCGAGCAGGTCTGACAAGCGTGGGTAGCTTTTCAGAAAGCGCTGAACCACCAAATTAAAGACGTGGGCCAGGCATGGCACGTGTGTGAGGCTGCAGAGCCGCCACCAGGTTACGGCCGTTGTCACACACGACCATGCCCGGTTGGAGGCTCAGCGGCGCAAGCCAGCGGTCGGTCTGCTCTGTCAGACCCTGCAGCAGTTCGTGGGCCATGTGCCTCTTCTCTCCTAAGCTGAGTAGTTTCAGCACGGCCTGCTGGCGCTTGCCCACCGCTGTGCTGCCACCGCACGCGACACCGACTGGTGGCGACGTGCTGCTGCTGACACATCTTAATTGCGGGACAGAGGTTGCGTAGGAGGAGGAGGAGGAGGGTGGTTTAGTGGAGGAAGAATACACCGCCGCAGATACCAGCACCGAGCTGGGGCCCGCAATTCTGGGGGTGGGTAGGACGTGAGCGGTCCCAGGCTCTGACTCAGTCCCAGCCTCTGCTAAATTCACCCAATGTGCCGTCAGGGAGATATAGTGGCCCTGCCTGCCTGTGCTTGTCCACGTGTCCGTTGTTAAGTGGACCTTGGCAGTAACCGCGTTGGTGAGGGCGCGTACAATGTTGTGGGAGACGTGGTCGTGCAGGGCTGGGACGGCACATCGGGAAACGTAGTGGCGACTGGGAACCGAGTAGAGCGGGGCCGCCGCCGCCATCATGTTTTTGAAAACCTCCGTTTCCACAAGCCTATACAGCAGCATCTCCAGGCTGATCAATTTGGCTATGTGCACGTTTAATGCTTGAGCGTGCGGGTGCGTGGCGGCGTACTTGCACTTGCGCTTAGTCAGTTGCGCTAGCGACGGCTGGATGCTGCGCTGAGAGACATTGCTGGATGGGGCCGAGGACAGCGGAGGTGAGGGTGTGGGTGCAGGCCGGGAGACGGTAGTGTCTGTGTCTTGAGAGGGGGGTTGGATCTCAGTGGCAGGTTGGGGCACAGGGGGAGAGGCAGTGGTGCAAACCGGAGGCGGTGAACGGCCTTCGTCCCACCTTGTGGGGTGCTTGGCCATCATATGTCTGTGCATGCTGGTGGTGGTGAGGCCGGTGGTGGTGGCTCCACGGCTGATCTTGGCGCGACAAACCTTGCACACCACAGTTCGTCGGTCGTCTGCACTCTCAGTGAAAAACTGCCACACCTTTGAGCACCTCGGCCTCTGCAGGGTGGCATGGCGCGTGGGGGCGCTTTGGGAAACAGTTGGTGGATTATTCGGTCTGGCCCTGCCTCTACCCCTGGCCACCGCACTGCCTCTTCCAACCTGGCCTGCTGCTGCACTTGCTTCCCCCTCTGAAGACCTGTCCTCAGTAGGCTTAGCAAACCAGGTGGGGTCAGTCACCTCATCGTCCAGCTGCTCTTCCTCCGAATCCTCTGTGCGCTCCTCCCTCGGACTTACTGCCCTTACTACTACCTCACTGATAGACAACTGTGTCTCATCGTCTTCGTCCGCCTCACCCACTGAAAGCTCTTGAGACAGTTGCCGGAAGTTCCCAGCCTCATCCCCTGGAACCCGGGAACTTTCCAAAGGTTGGGCATCGGTCACGACAAACTCCTCCGGTGGGAGAGGAACCATTGCTGCCCATTCTGGGCAGGGGCCCGAGAACAGTTCCTGGGAGTCTGCCTGCTCCTCAGAATGTGGCATTGTAATGGAGTGACAAGGCTGGGAGGAAGAGCAGCAGCCAGAGGATTCAGAGTTGCAGCAGTGGACGGCGTAGAGGTCTGTGTGGTCGATAGATTGCTGGATGCACTTTCTGCCATCCACGACAGGACCTGCTCACACTGCTCATTTTCTAATAAAGGTCTACCGCGTGGACCCATTAATTGTGAGATGAATCTGGGGACCCCTGAAATCTGCCTCTCTCCTAATCCCGCAGCAGTCGGCTGCGATACACCTGGATCAGGAGCTCGGCCTGTGCCCACACCCTGACTTGGGCCTCCGCGTCCTCGCCCGCGTCCATGTCCTCTAGGCCTACCCCTACCCCTCAGCATGGTGTATTACGAGTAGAGCAGAAACAGAACGCTGTAATTAAATGTGCCGCTTATTGGCCTGTGGTTGGAGGCTGACTTCACTAACGGAATGCACAGCAGAGCCAGGAAGAGAGACGTAGGTGCGTATAACTGAGCTAGTGGAATTCACAGCGCAGAAGCAGTCAAGTGGCCAAAGGCCACTAGTAGGCCTTAAGTATTTTGCTTCTTTTTTTTTAAAATGCTGAGCTGATACAGCAGACAGATACTGTAGGCAGCGTATATTATGTATACTGTTTCCCTCTGGCGGGATGACGGCGGTGATGTAACGGAGACAGCAGAGCCAGGAAACAATTTTGCGCAAGCCTGCTGTAACGCTTAGCTGCGTATTAATTAGGACTACTACCCACAGCAGACACGCAGTACACTGAAGACGGTCACAGGCAGCCCAAATATAGTATTTTTCCCCAATTTTTTTGAAAAAGCCTGTTTATCTCTTTCCCTGTACCACTGTCCCTGCCTCACCAGTACTGGCCTTATACTCTGTACAATGACTGCAGACTGAGGACGCAATGCTCTGCATGCCTGATATACAAAAAAAAAAAAAAGTGCAACACCGCTCACAGCAGCCTCAACAGTACTGCACACGGTCAGATGTGGCCCTAAGAAGGACCGTTGGGGGTCTTGAAGCCTAATATAACTCCTAACGCTCTCCCTATAGCAGCAGCATCAGCAGCACTTTCCCTGATCTCTGTCAGAATGCATCTGTTGCGAGCCGCAGGCGGGGCAGATTTTAATACTCGGGTGTCACCTGATCTCCCCAGCCACTCACTGCAGGGGGGTGGTATAGGGCTGGAACATCACAGGAGGAAGTTGTAATGCCTTCCATGTCTTTCTATTGGCCAGAAAAGCGCGCAAATGTCTCAGAGATGAAAGTGAAAGTAACTCGAACATCGCGTGGTGCTCGCCTCGAGTAACGAGCATCTCGAACACCCTAATACTCGAACGAGTATCAAGCTCGGACGAGTACGCTCGCTTATCTCTAATAGTGAAATATAGGTCTGCATATGATGAAAAAAAATCCAAAGCAATAGTAATTTTGGCAGGCCAGGAAAAAAAGTAAGTCCATTAAACCACCACATGAGTAAAATCACCAAAAAGTGTATAGTCCTTTAGGACCAAAACATTCAGGTATTTAGGGAGTTAGGGATGCAGCCTAGTTTGGGCTTTAACCCCTTGAGTGGCACGCCCGGAAAATTTCCGGGGACGAGCTCCACTGCTCATAGTGACATAGCCCGGAAGATTTCCGGGCTATGTATTACTATGGGAGCTGCAGAGCACAATGCCACAAGCTGTGACAGTGTGCTCTGCCTGCACAGACCCACACAGAGCAGTGCAAGGGCTTTGAAAAACCAGCAGAAGATATTGCCGACATGTCGGCAACCTCCTGCTTTGTTTACAGGTTGCCATAGAGACCACCGGCTTGTCAGAAGCAAGCCGATGGTCTCTGTGACAGGGAGAGCTTGGTGCTTGGCTATCAGAGGACAGCTAGGTACCAGCTCTTACAGCAGAGATCAGAAAAAACCTCCGATCTCTGCTGTGTTAACCCTTTACATGCTGCAGTCTATGTGACTGCAGCATGTAAAGGGCTGTCACTGCAGCATGTAAAGGGCTGTCACCATCGGACCCCCGGAATGTGATCAGGGGTCCTGATGGGTCCCTGTGGAAGTCCCCTAAAGGGACAAAAAAAGAAAAAAAAATTTTAAAAAAAGAAAAAAAAAAAAGTAAAAAAATTATTTAAAAAATTAAAAAAAACACTTGTCTCCCTTTACTTTGTAAAAAATCAAAAATGCAATCACACATGTGGTATCCGTGTGCATCGTAATGACCCAGAGAAGGAAGTTAATACATTATTTAACCCCTTGATGACATGGCCCCTTTTTTTCTTTTTTCCCCATTTCTTTTTTTCCTCCCCCCTGTTTAAAAAATCACAACTTGTCCCGCAAAAAACAAGCCCTCACATGGCCATGTCAATGGAAAAATGAAAAAGTTATGGCTCTTGAGACGCAACTGCAAAACTAGTTGAAATTCAATGATTAGACCATTTTAAAAAACCTGCCCTGGTGGGCACGACAGGGTGATAGGAAACCCGCCACTCAAGGGGTTAAGGGTGCAGTATTCTATTTTTTTCATAACTGCATTTCAACAATAACAGCTTTCTTATTTTTTAATTCACATAGTCATAAGGGGCTTGTTTTTAGTGAGATCAGTTGTATTTTTTTAATGACATGATATATATATATATATATATATATATATATATATATATATATATAGTGGTTGTCGTGCCTTCGGCAGTCTTTGTTCAATAAGATTGTCTGTACTGTATAATGTATTATGGTATTGGTTTATTTCTGGCATTATTAGATGGACTTTCTGTTAGGCTCCATCTAGTGGGCATTTATATACTGAGCCTCAGTCTATTTTGTCCTCTGAGGGATGCTATATCTTTTACCCATGACCTCGGTGACATCATCAGCTCAGCCCACAGTAGCCATTTTCCGGTACATTCTCTTTATATCTGGACTGCTCTAGAGATGGTCTAGAAATCTATATTATCCCGGTTCACAGCGGCATCGTCGGTATGTCAGAACTACTACCTGAAGTCATACTCTTAACATCCTGCGTATATTATGTTTCCAGTTCCATAATTATACCACTTCTATAGTTACTAGTTTTATAGCATAGTATGTGTCCTAGTATATCTGCATCATCTCTCATGGCTGTATTACATGCTTCCTGTCTTTTCACATGTATGTATTGTATTCTCTGTACTGCTATGTTAGTGTACATTGCTAAGTGCATTGATTTCTTTGCTTTACAGTTTTACCTCTACCTTGCAATAAAGTTGAAAGCGGACATTGCTCCATTGCCATTGTGTTGCAGGGAAGGTTATCTGCTTGTCTACTTATGCTCCCCTCATAGGGAGGACAGAACAGTGGTTTTAAAAAGTCTACACACCCCTATTAAATTGTAATGTTTTTGTCATGTCCATTGAAAAACAAACTGAAATCTTTTAGGGTGAAAAAATAAAAATAACAAAACTAAAATAATGTGGTTGCATTAGGACGAAGTCAGAAGAGCGTTTTTTTTGTATGCGCCTATGTGCGCAAAAAAGTGCGTCTAATAGAACCATTGGTTTTCATGGTGTGTTCACATGTCCGTCTTTACAGGTGCAAAATACTCGCACCTGCAAAAGATAGGACATCCATGCACCGGGAAGGTCCGTGCTGCATGGAAAAATTTCCCGTGGGGAGTCCCCTCATGACTGAACACTGTGACAGCACTGTCACAGTATTCAGTGACCAGGGGACTCCCTGCAGGGATGAAGGAATCCCCTGCCACAGCCGTGACAGTTGTGACAAAGGACCGCAATGTTCTCCCATTGCTTTAAATGGGGCCAACCCTCTTATATTTGGGCATGTGTTTGTGCTCAGAATTAGCCAATCACATTTAAACTCATGCCACCTTTACCGAAAGCGATTCTGATTTACTTCATGTAAAGTTTAGCTGTTCCTCTAGGATTTTCCTGACATTTTCTAAGTTGCATTTTCAGCAAAAGCCACAAATTCCTACCTACTAAAAGTACTGACATAGTACTTACAGCAAAAACATACACAAAGGGAAACTAATAGAAAACAAGTTTTCTAATTTAGGTGCGGAAAATCTTGATGCTCTGATTTCAATCTCATCAGACACCTGTAGGATGTATTGCAGTACCATTTTCTAGATAGGTGTTAATGCTCAACATTAGTCCTTCACCTACCCAAGGCTTTACCATCTAAATAGATAAGGAATTCCTTGGAATTTGTCAACAATTTATTATAGTAGCAAAATTGGCAACAACTCTATAAAGAAGTTATCTTGTGAAGACAACCCTATTTCCAACAGAAACACTTCTCATATCACCTACAAGCAGAAGTTATTTCTGGGGGTAGTACTTGTATACATTTCCCCTTCCACAGCCAATCAGCAAAAAATACATTATAGCTGTACACACTCAAATTAATTACTGCCCATATAATTCCTCAATGTTAGAATAATAAATACTTTCCGCACTGGCTCATAGAGGGGTCTCATGGGTGACTTGTTCTGTGCTGTTTGTATTCCCAGATAATCTACCTGGACAGCGCTTAATTTTGCTTTACTGCAATTGGTTTTGGAATTAGATGTACAATAATAACATATTGTGATCCCCATACTTTTCAACTATTAGTTTATGCATACATGGAACAATGCATATTAACATCTTGTAGTTCTGCTATGTAGTGTTGTTTGCTGAAATGCAATACAACTGTGTCCAATACTTATTTTATTTAATGGTATTTGTCAATTCTTAGAGAAGCCTCTTAACATTATTTGTAAATAACTGTAACACAATGTTCCCATCACAACATGGCCATGTAAAAATTGCATTTAACCACAACTTGAAATTTGACCTCAAGATCTCCACTAGGACAATCCAGTTTATAGGGGGAGGGGGAGCTTAATCTGTAAATTATCTGTGTCTATTGTTTTAAAGCTCTATTCATAATGCAGTACTTATAAAAAAAAAGCTTACATTTCCTGGTAAACATCACCCATGTAAAGAAAATTAAAAAATAGAAACATTCTCAGGACCTTGAACATTATGTAAAGGCAAATCACAGTGATGAAGCCTAAGGGAAATTGATGCATATGTGACACAAATACCAAGTCAGCCATTGAGATGAAGAAATATTCATGTTGGGTTCAGGCAATGATTATGTTTAACTCTAGACTTTTTTATGTGCCTTACAAAACAAATCAGAGCATAACAGATAATGGTATAAGCATTAGCATTAACTGTATAAGTGTAATGAAAAATACATGTTGCACATCAATTAGCATGTTTTTTAAATTGCATATATTTATAATTTTTATACATACAACATGCAATAAAAGATTGACAGACATTGAATATGTATAGTAATTAAAAACAAAGAAAAATAGAACAAATCATTCACAAAAAAGAATGGATGTTTGAGTAAAATAGTATCACTGTTGAACACTGTTTGCCATTTATACAGTATATAGATAAAATCTACATAAAAGTTTAGCAGCTTTCTAAACGATGTATTACATTAGTTAGCATGGTCTAATCCTAGATTATAGCCCTAATCCTAATTTATAGCATGTATTATAATCTATAACTGCATTGATAATGATTAGGTTATTTTCTATAATCTATATGTTACCATGTGGCGGCTGCTGGGGGCACGGTATGCGCGCTGGCAGCGCCGGGCGTCGACATGCGTGTGTGCGCCTGTGAGTGCAGCTCTATGCACGAGCCCTGGTTATGGGATTCTGCTGTGAGGTAGTCGCCTCCCTCTCTCCACCCCTGGGCGGAGGCTTCTGTTTATAATGCTGGCAGTGAGGTTCATTCACTGCCAGTTATTGGTTTCTTTTCAGTGTGCTAGCATCCTGCCTCTGTCTGTTGATTTGTTTTTTCGGGAACTAGGAGGTATTTTCGATGAGCTGGTCCGGGCGGGGTTAGCAGTGTCTCACCTCATGGCTTTGCATCAGGGGCAACAGTGTGCTGAAGACTATTGCTCTAAGTTTAGACAGTAAGCCGGTGAAATCTCCTGGAACGATGGTGCCCTCAAAGATGTGTTTTTGTTGGGTCTTTCTGAGGCTGTCAAGGATCTAATTATTTCCCATCCCGCTCCCGCAACACTTAATAAGGCGATGGAATTAGCAGCAAACTCCAATAGATATAGGTCAATCAGCAGCACAAAAATAACACTATAAAAGCGTGGGGGAAGATTTATACTCGCCATGCACGCCAACCGGATCCTGGACACACAAGCATCCCAAAGTAATAGAAGGTGAATAGTTTTTTCAGACAGCAGCACCGGCATCCAGGGAATGATTGAAGAGTAGATAGATTACTTAATATTCATCATTTATTCACAAAAAAGTGCCCAGCATGAACAATAGCATAGCGACAAAGACAGCAGTTCAGCTGTCGAAACGTCGCTATGCTATTGTTCATGGTGGGCACTTTTTTGTCTATGGTCACCTGCGGCCCTAGAGGCTTTTAGTCATCTAAAAAGAGCATTTACTACTGCCCCGGTGCTAGTACAGCTGGATGCGTGACAACCCTTTTTAATTGAGGTAGATGCGTCTGAGGTGGGGGCATGAGCTGTATTGTCTCAGGAAGTCAGTGGGAGATCTGGGTATAGTCCATGTGCGTTCTTTTCATGGAAGTTTAGTTCAGCAGAACGCAACTACGACATGGGTAACCATGAGTTACTGACGATCAAATGGGCTTTAGAAGAGTGGTGGCATCATCTTGAGGGGGCTAGACACCCCATTACTGTGTATACCTATCACAAGAATTTGGTCTATCTCGCCAATTCTAAAAGACTCACAGCTCGTCAAGCCAGGTGGGCATTGTTTTTCACCAGATTTAATTTGATCATGACATATATCCCAGGAGAGAAGAACGTGAATGCGGATGCCCTGTCATGGAGTTTCAGGGCACCGGAAAGTGAGACTATGACTCCCGAGAATATCTTGGCACCTGGGGTGGGGGTGACAGCTGTAGAATCTAACTTCGTCCTTCAACTACAGAACTCTCAGCAGGATGCTCCTTCGGGGATGCTGGAGGGCAGATGGCTTGTGCCAGAGACCTCATGTCTCTGAGTCATTGAAGAATCTCATTTGTCGGTTTTTGCAGGCCATCCGGGGTTTCAGGGGACCCTGGATCTTTTTTCTAGACACTTCTGGTGGCCAGGCATATCTCAAAAATCAAATCAAATCATGGTATTTGTATAGCATCAGGAGATCCCCGACTTTGTTAAGGGATGCTCTGTCTGTGCACGCAATAAAAGTCAGTGGCGTCCTCCAGAAGGTCCTCTGAGACCATTACCGCTACCTTCTCGTCTGTAATCGCAGTTATCGGTAGATTTTATCACCGATCTACCGGAATCCCAGAAGTTCACCACTATTTTAGTGGTTGTCGACCGGTTCTCAAGGTTCGCACATTTTGTGGCGTTAAAGAAGCTACCTTCGGCAATAGAATTTGCCAAGATTTTTGTAAAATAAATCATTCGTCTACATGGGGTTCCCGAGAACATTGTATCTGATTGCAGGGTTCAGTTTGTGGCGCAGTTTTGACGAGCCTTCTGCAGAAACCTGGGAACGTCGCTTTCCTTCTCGTCAGCATTCCACCCGCAAACCAATGGTCAGACTAAGCGGAAGAACCAAGATTTAGTGCAATATTTATGGTTGTTTGCTAGTGAAAAGGCTCATCAGGGGGCAGAGTTCCTGCCATTGGCAGAGTTGCGCTAAACAACCGCACTTGTTCTTCCACTGGGGTATCTCCATTCTTTCGTGTATACGATCAGCATCCTCACTTCCTTACAACGATCCCTACTCCAGCTGTCTGTCCTGCAGATGACGTTGCCACAGATACGCTGCAGGGAGTATGGAAAGAGGTACAGAAACACTTGGAAGCAACGGGGGCTCGTATGCAGTTGAGTAGTGGGAGGAGTCTGTCAGTATCTGAACCTTACAGGGTGGGACATAAGGTATACCTGTCTTCTAAAAATCTCAAATTAAGGGTCCCGTCCTTGAAGCTGGCGCCGCGTTACATGGGGCCCTCTGTCATCACACGTGTAGTGAACCCTCTCGCCTATGAACTGGGTTTGCCAGCTACATGGAAGATTCACAGGGTTTTCCAGAAGTGTTTATTGAAACCATTTTGTCCCATTTTGTCACCATTGTGATTTGCAATTTTTTGTAGCTCATGTTTCCCTATTGAGCCTTCCTTCTGTTGCATTGTATTACACGAAAATGCAATTTTTGTGCATTACAATGCAACTTTTACCGTATGAAATCCTACTGTAAAAACCCTAGCTGTAGTAAAAAAAAAATAAAAAAAAATAATAGATCACCTAAGAAGTGCTGTTATCTCTGGTGCGGGTCTCCTCTTCACCTCCGGCACTTGTCTTCAATCTTCTGCCAGCCCTTCCTGGATAGGAGGATCAAAATCCCTGCCTCCAGGAAGGGCTGGCTGTCATTGGTTCATGAGCGCCATGACTCAGCCAATCACATGCAGCGCTTGATGAACCAATCACAGCCATTCAATGAATCAATGAATGGCTGTGATTGATTCATCAAGAGCCAGCTCTGATATCGTTGTCCCCCGTGTGGAAGCGGCCATAAGGCCATCAATGCTCCTCTGAGAAATATGTGGATTTTGTGGATGAAGGTAGCGAGTTTAAATTGAATTCTGTATTTAACGGGCAGCCAGTGCAGTGACCGCCACAGGGCAGACGCGTCCGAGTAGCAGCTGGACAGGAAGATGAGCCTGGCTGCCGCATTCAGCATGGATTGGAGAGGGTAGAGTCTGGTGCAGGGGAGGTCGATCAGCAACGAGTTGCAATAATCGAGCCGGGAGTGGATTAGGGTAACAGTAAGCGTTTTTAACGTGTCCACAATGAGAAACGAGCGGATTCTTGCAATGTTCTTGAGGTGCAGCTGACATGTTTGGGCGAAAGATTGGATGTAGGGGGTAAATGATAGATCAGAGTCGAATATGACCCCAAGGCAGCGGGCATGTTGTCTAGGAGTATTGGTGGTGCCACAGACTGAGATGGAAATGTCAGGATGAGGTCGGTTAGTGGAGGGTGGAAATACCAGTAAGTCAGTTTTAGAGAAGTTTAGTTTTAGGTAGAGAGAGGACATAGTGTTAGAGACAGCGGACAAACAGCTGGTGATGTTTTGGAGGAAAGGTGCAGAGATGTCACGGGAAGAGGTGTATAGCTGGGTGTCGTCAGCATACAGGTGGTATTGGAGGCCAAATCTCCTGATAGTTTGTCCAATAGGGGCTGTGTAGATAGAGAAAAGAAGGGGGCCAAGGACCGAGCCCTTGGGGACCTAAACAGCAAGGGGAAGAGGAGAGGAAGTAGAGCCAGCAAAGGAGACCCTGAAAGAGCGGTCAGATAGGTAGGAGGAGAACGAGGAGAGAGTAGTGTCCTTTAGGCCAAAGGAGCAAAGCATACTGAGGAGGAGTTTGTGGTCAACAGTGTCAAATGCTGCGGAAAGGTCAAGGAGGATCAGTATGGAGTAATCGCCCCTCGATTTGGCTGTCAGTAGGTCATTGGATACCCTTGTAAGGGCAGTTTCTGTCGAGTGTTGCGGTCGGAAGCCAGACTGTAGAGGGTCTATGAGAGAGTGCTCTGATAGATAGCTTACAAGGCGGGAGTATACCAGGCGTTCTAGTAGTTTGGAGATGAAGGGGAGATTAGAGATGGGTCGGTAGTTGAAAGCATCAGACACATCCAAAGTCGGCTTCTTTAGCAGTGGGGATATAATGGCGTGAAAGAAAAGGGAAAGATGCCAGAGGTCAGAGAGAGGTGGAATATAGTGGTAAGATGGGAGATTACCATTGGGGAGAGGGATCGGAGGAGGTGTGAGGGAAGGGGGTCACTAGCACAGATGGTGGGGTGAGCGGAGAAGAGCAATTTGGAAACTTCTTCCTCTGTCGCTGGTCTGAGTACAGACAGTGAGCAGGAGCTAGATGCAGTGCTGACAAGACTAGGGTCAGGGCTAGTCTGGGATTGGGAAGTTATTTCCTGACGGATGTCATCAATTTTCTTTTGAAGTAAACAGCCAGCTCTACAACACTGAGATCCATCATAGGGGGCTGCGATTTAGGACTGAGAAGGGAGTGAAAAATATCAAAGAGCCGTTTAGGGTTGTGCGATAGTGAGGAGACTAGAGAGGTGAAATAGACTTGTTTGGCATGGTGGAGGGCAAGGTTGTAGGTTCTGAGTGGAGGAAGTCTGCGGACGTTTGTGACTTCCTCCACAGCCGTTCAGCACTTCTAGAGCACAGCTGGATGAAGTGTGTTTGAGGCGTGAGCCAGGATTGCCGCGTTCTACATCGGATGGCTCGAGTCATGGGGGGCGCCGCTTCATCCAGGGCATGTTTGAGAGTGGTGTTGTAGTGAGCGGCAGCCAGGTTGGGGCGGGAAAGGAGAGAGATAGGGGACAGAGAGGACTGTAGGGATTCAGCAAAGTTCTGGGTGTGAACGACCTTAAGGTTCCTGTAGGTATGGTAGGTAGGTGAGTCTGGAGAGATGTTAGGGAGCGTGACAGAGAAAGAGAGGAGGTTATGATCTGAGAGCGGGAGAGGGGAGTTAGTGAAGTTGGAAGCAGAGCAGAGACGCAGGAACACCAGATCAAGAGTGTTGCCATCCCTATGAGTGGGAGAGGCTGTGAGTTGAGAGAGACCAAGGGATGAGGTGAGCGCAAGAAGAAGCTGAGAGGCAGATGGGGAGTTGGGGTCATTAGTGGGGATGTTAAAATCACCTAAGATGAGGGTTGGAATTTTGCAGGATAGAAAGTGGGGGAGCCAGGCAGCAAAGTGGTGCAAAAACAGGCGAGGAGATAACTGCTGCTGGCATGGACAACGGACGGAAAAGCCGTAGCATATGTACTTCAAATGATGGAAAAGTAAGTGAGGGTACAGGGGGGATGACCTGGTAGGTACATTTCGGGGAGAGAAGAGCGCCTACTGCTCCGCCACGCCTGTCATCTGGTCTGGGGGTATGAGACAACTGTAGGCCATTGTAAGACAGTGCAGCAGGGGAGGCCATGTCAGACTGCTGTATCCACGTTTCTGTGAGAGTGAGCAGGCTTAAAGATTTAGCAGTAAAAAAGTCATGGATGGTGGGGAGTTTATTACATGCTGACTGGCAGTTCCAGAGCGCACATTTAAAGGAGTCAGGGGAGAGTATGCATGGGCTAGCAGTTGGTCTTGGTGATTTTATTAGTGAGTCAGGTAGGGGGTGATAGCTAGGAACAGTGGAGGGTGGGCCAGGATTAGGAGAGATATCCCCAGCAGCTAGTAGCAGCAGGATAGAGAGGGTTAGCAGACGGTTAGGAGATTTATGAGGACGACTGTTATGTTTGTTAGTGGCATTAGGGGGTTTGAGGCAAAGCAAGAAGCTGAAGAGTGCATGCGAGCTGTGCATAGGCGAGGAAAGGAGAGAGGGGCTAATGTGAATAGAGTGCCCCAGAGCTTGGCACTTGAAGGAAGTTCTGAAACTGAGAGCAAGGATGAGAACAGAGGTGACAGCATTAGCGATAGCTTTGAAGTGTAAAGTATTTAGGCAGAGTTTCAGGCCTACCTGTCTCCTACCCTGTCAAACTGCCATGGTCAAACTGCATCATACTTCATCCAGCCATACTTAATACAGCTCATATACGCGTGGCAGCCACACGCGTGGCATGCATGCTTACACTGATATTATAGTGAAAGTTTTTTTTCCTACGACTAGGAAACAGCTGGGAGTGGCTAATCAAGTTCCAATTGACTAGCCAGCTGACTTTAGCATTGCAAACCTAATGACCAAGGGGAAAGGAGGGGGGAGTGAAATTTATTGCTTCCTTAGATAAGGAAAGCATTTCAGCAAGGATGGGTGAAAGATGCCATTTGGGGGAGGTGGATGGCAGAAATGACTAAAAGTAAAGTTTCATTTAGCCATAAATGAACGTACTGATGCAAACAGATGAAATGCAAAATACACAATTCACAGCAAGCAAGCAGCACAGATGATTTAAGCGGAGGGAGATAGCAGAGGGAGTTCAGCTTGGAGTAGCACCGATTCATCTAGAAGTCTATTTGAACTAAATGATATAGTTTCTATCCTTTCTAGGACAGATTTTGAATTTGGAGAGGTTCATTTTTATCCTAGTCAGGAGATGCAACTATCTTTGATTCATGATAGACTTTATATAGTTGACCCTTAGTCTGACTAAAAGGGGTGAGCATAGAGTGAGAACCCAAACCTGTTTCCACATAACAGGTCATGCAGTAGTTGACCTCATGTATATTGTCTTGTGGGCCTAATGGTATCCCCTGGACTTCATTTTTACACAGTTGCCATTAGATGGGACCAGCACAGGTTCTCACTGGAGCAGACTTTCAGATTGCATCATCAGACTAAGAACTTTCTTCTTTGGTTTATAGAACTGAAACAGGGCAAGAGCATGATTTTCCTGGGGGGTGGGGAATGGGAGGTAGCTCTTAATAACAATGCCTTCCATCCCGAGATTAAGTGTCCATGTCTCTGGAGCTGCGCTCAAGGTTTTACTGTTGACCAGATAATGCCACTATGGTTCTTTACATAAATTGGCATAGAGGAAGAAGGTCTCTGGCCCTTCTCAGCGAAGGGGCAAGGGTTTTGACTGGGGAAGAGATGCATGCGGAAGATATCTCATCAGTCCACACACGTGGCAAATTAAACAGGTAATTTCAACCATTTTCAGCTAATTTAAGGAAGTGATCCCTTCATCTTAAAATGTTTTTTTTCAGCTAGTAAAAAGATACAGATTACCAGGGGCTGAACATATAGCAATGAGAGCCTATGCCAGGATCAAGAAGTGTGCTCGATCTATCGCCCTAACAGACATATGCTCTGGATGAATTTCCAGTATGTTCTTTCCCATGCTGATGATCTCTAGAGTATTGAAATGGTCCAACAAGACCTAGCTCCCTTAATAGCTGTCATACAAATCTGGCCAAGAGCATGGCTTCTCTTACTCCAGAGGATGAATTGGGGAACCTGCGTTGATGTCCGCTCAGACTGGGCATGGTGTTTTGAGAACAGACAGATGTCAGAAACCCTGAGGGTAAATAGCCTGGCAGCATTTAAATTGATGGGCCCTTGCTAAGGAATAATGGCAACAGATAACGCCTATGCCTGGATAGTGTCTACCTTCAGGAGCAGTGTGAACAGAGAATAGTACTGGCAGAAGGGAAATTCTTCAATTCCTGCAGATTGGATTTGAGATGAAGTTAAGCTCAAGCACAATAGCTGTCCTGATCTCTGTTCTTTTGGCCTAGGAAAGTTTCCATCTAAATAAGCTCTCAAAGTGATTTAGTATAGGCATTTATTAGAAATTGCAGCTGCCAAGAGTCAACCCATTTCCAGATTGGAATTTCTCTCTAGTCTTTAGAAAGGTTATGTAAACAATCCTTCAGACTTTTACAATAGGCGATTCCTGTCAGAAAAGTTAACATTCTTGGTGGCAATTACATCAGCCAGACAGATCAGCGAGCTACAGGCCATGGCTACCAAAATACCTTAACTATCCTTTTATAAGGACAAACGGATATTGAAGGCTCTGCCTTCATTCAGGTTCAGTTGTCCATCTTTCTCCAATCCCAATCAGGTGAGGGTCCAGACAGCGTTCTGCGCCAAACTTACCTCAGAGAAGAAAAGGTGCTTACAGAAATGGCTCATCTGTGCTCCCATGTAGCCAAAAGAAAGGGGAGAAAAGCCCTAGGTGGCTGAGAGACACTATTAGCATTTTCTACAAAAGCAAAGAATGTTCTCCCTCAGAAGCAGAAGTATAACTTAAACCTGGTGGACCCCAATTGAAAAAATTGTAACAGGCTGACCCAATTATAATGCTACATTAGGTACTGGTCTGATATGGAGAATAGGGGCTTTGTGGGCCCTGAATGTTCAAAGGCCTGGACGCAACTACTATCTCTGCACCCATTATAGTTATTTCTGTGCTTAAAGTGCTTTTAGACAGAACAATTATCGTTCAAAAAAATCACTCGAATGAGTGAAAGTGAACGATACTGTTCAGTCTAAACAGTTCACTTTTCTTTTGTCCATTTTATGCAGGCGTAAAAATTGTCCTTGACTCGTTCACTTATCATTCAGTTTAAACAGCACACATTCAGTCCTTCTTATTCGCTTGTACTGCGAATGTGAAAGACTGAACGATTTTGAATGATTTTTCATTTGAAAGAGCCAACAATGTATCTGCCTGTTCAAACAGGCTGCAAAAAAGGGAACAAGCTAGCAATTAAGTCACTTGCTTGTTCCCTCGTTCAAACAATAATCGGCTTGTGTAGAAGGACCCTTACTCTACTAGAACCACAGCAAAGTCCTGGGCAGAGCATGCTCAAGTAGCAGCTGATATCATCTCTCAGGCAGCATCATGCAGCACCCCAAATACCTTTATATATCATTCATTATATGTTAGACCTCTTTAAAAAAAAAAAGATTCTTCCTTTTGGCCATTCAGCTTATATTTCACCCCTAAGGGATCTTGCTACATATCCATATGCATATGTGTTGCTATAGGACCCCCAGGAAAGGTAGAATCTACTTTAGAAACTCCTCTTTCCTGTAGTCCGAGCTGCAGCACACAACTATCATTCCATAAAGTTTTTCTTTCCTTCTATTGTGGTAAGGTCTTTAAAATTAAAACAAGTGGGGATGGGGGGAACCAAAGCCTATCTTATAGAGTCTGTTTAATGTGAATTAACTTTTAATGTCACCCATCCAAAGCATGTGGTAGGGGAATAAATCCCCATATGTATATGTGCTACTGCTCAGAATACTGTAAAATTTACCTTTTCTTTCACCACATGCAAAGACCCTAACATTTTTTTTCTCCATCATCAGTGATGTGTGAGGGTTTTTTCTGGGGCAAGTTGTATTTTTTAGAGGCACCATTTCATGATTTATATGACTCTTTGATCACTTTCTATCCCATTTTTCTGTGAGCATAAATATGCAAATTTAGCTATTTTGCTAGATTTTTGTAGATTTTTTTCTCGGTGTGCACCTTGTGCATTGAATAATGTATTAAGTTTTTTTTTTAATTTTATGGGTGCAGCAATACCAAATTTGTGGTGATTTTTTTTTTTACATACTTAGGCCACTCTCAGACTCACTACCTACTACAGCGTTTAGCGCTGCATTTGAAATGCTGCACTAAATGCTGTAAAATGCCTCCATTGATTTTAATGGGGCTTCCCAGACTAGCGTTTCTAACTCCCTGATTTTTTAACAGTGTTTGCTCTATTGTAATGATGGTATGCACTAAAAAATTCTGTCAAGTGCTTTCAAATGCATTAGAAATGTGGTAGTTTAACAAACGGTGTGTGTGAGAGTGGCCTAAGGGGAAAAAGGTGGGGTTTTAACTTTGAATTTTTACTTGTTTATATTTTTTTAAACTTTTTATTTTTGTCCTATTAGGGGACCTAAATGTCATCACCTTTGATTGTTCTTATTTATTATTACAATGTACTATATAATCCTCTGAGACTCAACTGAGCCTCAAAGACCACCAGAAATGGTAGACCCGGAGGACATAGCAACCTATCAGGACCCTTTGATCACATTGTGACATTCCAATAAGTGACATAGGCAGGCCCCCTCCCTCTGTTAACCTTTTACATGCCATGCTCACTTTGACCGGGGCATGTAAAGGGCTAAATGATGGGAATCAGCAGTTTCTCTGGTCTGTCACCAAACCTTTCACCAATATAAAACATTTGGTTTATTATGAAACAAAAAATCTAGCAAAGAAGATCCGCGACTGTTGAACAGCTAGAATCCTATGCCAGATAAACTTGGAAAAGCATTGTTCTACTAAAACTCCAGCAATTAGTTTCCTCACTTCCCAAACATTTACAAGTCTCACTTTCAACTTTCACTGATATGTGTTCTATATTATATTGTGAATAAAATATGGTTAGATGAGATTTCCAAATCATTGCATTCTTTTTTTCTTTACATTTTTTTTACATTTTACACAGTGTCCCAACTTTTTTGGAATTGGGGTTGTACATCACCTGTACAATACTGAGGGAATCCAGAAAACATGACCTGTTGGAGTGCCTTGAGGACCTGAGTTGGGAAACACTTGGATAGTGATTTATATAGAGCCCAAACTATGTTTTGTCATGTGTATTGTTATGGGAATAAATCATATTCCAGAAGATTTCCCTGGTTTGCTCCAGAATGGTTATAATGAGAAGCTTCATGTATGAATTTATGTATTTGAACTCACGTATGCTCTCCATCAGCCCCCATACCCTTCTGCTTTATTGACAGGAAGTACTATACAGTTATACTGAATATGACACACCATTTACATGCATGCCCCTCCCAACATCATAAAAACTCATGATTAACCTAGTAAGTAATGACGCTGATGATTACGCCCCAGGTGTATGTTGCTATGTGAACACGTAATTCCTATATACCCAAGTAGCATTGACTTTATTAATATTCCCGTCCCCCACGAGTGGAGAATCGCAATGTTTCTCCACTCGTGGACAGGTGCCGGCGCTTTCCATAGCAATGCTATAGGAAGCGTCGGCTGGTGTGATTCGCCATGGACAGGGGGCCTTAATGACATGTCACTTTGGCACCGTGGTTACTTTTGGCCCTACTACACACTGCTATGGAGCTTGATAAAAGAAATATCTGTGCACAGTGTCTGTGCACTTCTGCACTTTCTTGCATCACTCAATTTGTGTGGTATCCTACTATTTTAATATTGGATACAACTTTGGACCTATTACTGTTGGTTCCATTAGATTCTGCACCTACTCGGTTTCAGTACGCTACTGGCGTGGGTACTGCCTCAAAGAATATATAAAGTTAAGTTCACTGTCCACCAACATCCCAAAGTCCACAGGATAAGTGATAAGTTTCTAATTGGTGTGGGTCCTTGACTGGTACAGCCATTTATATTCTGGAATGCTTATAAAGCCTCAATGAGAGATCTGTTTATAAAATATACTACTTTTGGTAGAAAAAGAAATAAAGTAATTGATAAGATTACAGATCAGATATTT
This sequence comes from Eleutherodactylus coqui, assembly GCF_035609145.1. NCBI lineage: Eukaryota > Metazoa > Chordata > Amphibia > Anura > Eleutherodactylidae > Eleutherodactylus > Eleutherodactylus coqui. The sequence goes on along the minus strand of NC_089837.1, from coordinate 212,183,819 downwards.
CAACTAGACTCTCAGAACAAGAATATCGCAGTCACCCACTGTTGCGTCACAGAGATAACTCATTCACAACTGCAAATAGTTTTGGCTAGTCGGTTTCAGTCCTCATACCAATGTGTGTAAATGCATTTTTATACTAAAGATAATCATCCTGTTGTCCAACTGGCCAAAAAAACTTAAAACTAACTGAACCACAAGTAGCATTGCCTTATTCCTTCCAGCAGCAAAGTTACTCATCCCAAAATAATTACTGGTTAATTTGCCTGGTATTATAAACAGCTTTACAACCTTAAAGATGATTGACTCTTTTCTGTCACAGATTCAACTCTTGCATATATCTGTCCTATTCTAATTTGGCAAAATTTTTAAGGTAATTCACTCTAAAATTTCTAAACTCTCCAGGGCCAGATGGCCTTTTTAATGGTTATTGCAAAAAGTATTCAGATATTTTGGCCTCTCACTTAATTCTCATTTTATCAATGGAGCTATATCCAAGGGTTCTTTTTTTCTCAGTTGTTGGAAGCACAAATTGTTACACTTCCCAAACTGGATAAAGAGTCCCAATTTTTTTTACCAAATATTCCTTTTATATGCAGATATAGAGATCTATTGCAAACTTGTTAAACAGACATGAAAAAAATTATTCCTAAATTAGTGAACCCCAATCACGTCAGATTTGTTCACTACAGATAGGGCCCAGAAGCCACAAATCGGTTGCTCAACTGATTAAGTAGCCTGAGCACTCTTAAATAACGTCTCTGCTCCTTGCCCTAAATGTGAAGAAGGCATTCGGTAGAGTCCATTAGCGTTATTTGGATCGTGTTTTGCTTAAATTCAATCTTTGTGGATTATGCTGTCTATATAGGCCCAATAATCTTCCCCTTTTTAGGGAATTTACCTATGATGCATGCTTTTCTTTCTATATAACTAATGGAACAAGCAAAGGTATACCTTCTCACCAATTCTATTTACACTTCTATTGAAACCATTGCTCACATCTATCAGGTACAATCCTGACATTACCTAGTCCAAGCTCTAGAACTTTTGCTTATAAAGGGGTTGTCTCAAAAAAAATATTGGGGGAAATTTACTGGACCCAGCTTTTCATGTGCCAAGCTTAGTATAATGTCCCCCAGTGCACGGTGTGCTGAATATTTGAAGAGCTGAACACCTTTTCAGGTATTCAGCGCATTCCTGACAGGCCCAATACACAATATAATTTTTGCTGGCAGGTACAGATGGCTTAAAATATCAAAATGAGCAGCAGTTACCCATCCTTAGCCCTGACAATCCAGTGCTGCAGTCCAATGGTCCTTTTGGGCTTTGTTTTGGAATGTACACCATGTGACTGCTGCAGCCAATTAGAGGACACAGCATCACCTTTCTAAACTCTTGGCATCATGGCACCCTAGATGTGAGCTCTGATGCCAGGAGAATGGGTAGTGATGCTGCAATATCTGATTGGCAGCAGTGGTGTTGTGGTGTTCATTCCAAAACAAAGACAAAGAGGTGTGCGGGGCTGCAGAACTGGTTCACCTCAGCTGAAGACAGGTAAATACCACTTGTTTCGTTATTTTAAGCCATGTGCACTTGTTTGTTGCATTGTAGCCAGTCTGGTCACTACAAATTATTTGCAGACCTTACAGAGCTAGTAGTGAGGTTTGGAGAATTCAATTACACTGTGCCAAACAGGGACAGTACACAAGCAGTATTGTGTGGTCTTCTACTATCATGTATTGTGATGCCCAGAGATTGTGACTTATTTAGTAGTTGGTGGCGTTTTGTATTAATATAAACCAAAAAGAACACCAAACAGGGAAACAGCAAATACACATAGTGCATGTCAGCGGCCTCACGAGTCAGGCCACTACAAGTGATTTGCAGGCCTTAAGCACCTAGCAGTGGTTTTCTGCAAACTGCAGCTGAAAAGTTAAATAAAACTTAAAGGGGTTGTCCCGCGGCAGCAAGTGGGTCTATACACTTCTGTATGGCCATATTAATGCACTTTGTAATGTACATTGTGCATTAACTATGAGCCATACAGAAGTTATCAAAAGTTTTTCACTTACCTGTTCCGTTGCTGGCGTCCTCGTCTCCATGGTTGCCGTCTAATTTTCACCGTCTAATGGCCAAATTAGACGCGCTTGTGCAGTCCGGGTCTTCTTATCTTCTCAATGGGGCTCCGTGTAGCTCCGTGTAGCTCCGCCCCGTCACGTGCCGATTCCAGCCAATCAGGAGGCTGGAATCGGCAATGGACCGCACAGAAGCCCTGCGGTCCACGGAGGGAGAAGATGCCGGCGGCCATCTTCACCGGGTAAGTAAGACGTCACCGGAGCGCGGGGATTCAGGTAAGCGCTGTCCGGTGATCTTTTTTAACCCCTGCATCGGGGTTGTCTCGCGCCGAACGGGGGGGGGGGGGGGGGGGTTTGAAAAAAAAAAAAACCGTTTCGGCGCGGGACAACCCCTTTAAGTAAAAAGAAGACCATAAAAAAGCAATAAGTAAAAAAATAAATAAAAAGGAAACATGAAGATATCAAGGAGTACGGGACGTGTTGGTGGTGAGGGTAATAGAGAACAGCCCAAGTTGGCACTTCAAGCAGCTCTCACTGAAGCAACAGTATCCTGTTCTTCAGAAGGTGAGCCTACTGCCATTCCTTAGAAGTGGTTCTGCCTGTGCATTACATCCACAGCCTGCAGAACAGGTCGTAGAGTGGATGACACAGCATGTCTCAATTATCACCACCTATTCTTCCTTCCAGTCGCAGGCACACAGCAAACAGTCTGCACCAGTTGGCTATGAGTTTTCCACCTCTACTTCACCCCATGCCAAATCCCCCACATCTTCTAAATCAGTCCACATGGATCGATCTGTAGATCAAACAACCAGAGTAAGAAGACCAAGAGATTGAATGCACTGATGCTCAAACTTTTCTTGCTCCTAAAGGAAGATGAGGGTGGATAAATGTACTCAGTCAAACTTCCACAGGCAATGTGTACTCAGGGGGAGGTGGAAACAGAGGTGTCAGCTGCTAATACTCACTGTGACATATAGTTCACTCAGGAAGAGAAGGATGATGATGAAGAAAAACAGGTGGAAGAGTATAAAGTACTAGTCTAACATGTAGGGGCATCATAACAGCTTACAAGGTGATGAGGAAAAGGCGGACATTGCAGGGCAGCACCCTGTTGAGACAATAAGTAGGGTGTCACAGATAAACAAAAGGGCAGTGCGACCTCCCTCAGTTACTACTACTGGTAGTGGCATCAGAAGCAACATAAGACCCAGAGTTAGATCTGCTCACAGGACTTGTGCAGCCTGTGCACTTTTTAAAACTGCATGTGATAACAGAAGAGTGGTCATCTGTAAGAGCAGTGATGTGTTTAAAATGTAGCAAGAATGTAAACAATCTCAACACAAGATATATGAACAGTAGAGATGAGCGAGCACGCTCAGTAAGGTCAGTTACTCAAGCGAGCATCGTTCATCTCAAGTAACTGCCTTCTCCTCCGAGCATGCTTGGGGGGGAGGGGGGGCAGCAGGTGGCGGGGGTTAGAAAGAAGGGGAGCGGGGGGAGAGTAAGAAAGATCTCTCTCTCCCCCCCACTAACGCCCGCCGTTCACCCCCGCCCGAGCACACTCGGAGGAAAAGGCAGTTACTCGTAATGAGCGAGGCTTGCTCGAGTAACTGACCTTTTTCGAGCGTGCTCGCTCATCTTTAATGAACAGCCATATGAATTCCCATGACTCTCTGTCTGGGAGAGCCCAACTGGGCCAGATGGCAAAGAGTCAGTCTCATGTAATTGGCAAAAACCTGTTTCCTTTATGAGATGTGCAAGTTTCAGCTTCCAAGTTTGTATCCAGATAGTTAAAGGGGTTGTCCCGCGCCGAAACGTTTTTTTTTTTATTCAATAGGCCCCCCGTTCGGCGCGAGACAAACCCAAGGGATGGGTTAAAAAAAAAAAAAAGGGTTTAGTACTTACCCGAATCCCCGCGCTGCGGCGACTTCTTACTTACCTTACCAAGATGGCCGCCGGGATCTTCACCCACGATGCACCGCGGGTCTTCTCCCATGGTGCACCGTGGGCTCTGTGCGGTCCATTGCCGATTCCAGCCTCCTGATTGGCTGGAATCGGCACACGTGACGGGGCGGAGCTACGAGGACCAGCTCTCCAGCACGAGCGGCCCCATTCACCAGGGAGAAGACCAGACTGCGCAAGCGCGTCTAATCGGGCGATTAGACGCTAAAATTAGACTGCACCATGGCGACGGGGACGCTAGCAACGGAGCAGGTAAGTGAATAACTTCTGTATGGCTCATAATTAATGCACGATGTATATTACAAAGTGCATTAATATGGCCATACAGAAGTGTATAACCCCACTTGCTATCGCGGGACAACCCCTTTAAGTTCCCCATAATAATTACTTCATTGTGATTTGCTGCATGCCACTGCTCTTCCACTGCTGTATCTGCCTCTTCCTCCATCTCCCTGCCTGTTCATGCATTAACCTCTGCACATAGAGCAGAGGTTTTGTGTAGCGACACTAGCATATCTACTTCAGACCTCTCCTCCGGACTTGACAGTTAGACTGCAGGCTTCAGAGCCAGGAGTGGGAAACTGAGAACAGAAGTTGAGCCGCTACCATCCCCACCACTTTCATTGACATTGACATCTACTTCATATTCCAGTGTATCCCAGGTCAGCAGCTTGCACTCCAACCCGAAGCTATGGGAACTCAAAAAAAAACAAAAACACCCCAACCATCCACAAGCACAGAGTCTGAATGCAAGCATTGTACAGCTGCTTACAATACAAATGCTGCCTTTCAGGCTAGTGTACAAAGACCCTTCTGTAACATGTTGCTGCATGCTAACCCACAGTGTCAGATTCTCATCCCCAATTTCTTTGCCCAAAAAACTGCCTCTGCCCTGCATCAAAATGTGCATGATAACGCTTTCTTGGTGTTATAGAACAGTGTCAGTGACAGTGTGCACCTGACCACAAACTTGTGGTACAGCAAGCATGGCCAGGGGTGTTAATTATCTTGAACAGCATACTGCGTCAATATCCTGCAGGAGGACATGAATGTAAAAGTGGTGGCTCACGCTTTATGGTACCCTCAATACTTGCGGGACATTCATCCATGTATGTCCCTTCATTCTCCTCTTCCTCCTTCGCTTACGCCACCTATTTGTGCCACTTTTAAATACCCTCCACATTTCCACATTAATACATATCCATATGTGACAAAACTTAGCCTCCATACAGCGCTGAACATGGTAAAAGCAAACATGCTGTTCTAAAACTCGTATATCCAGGGGAATACGGAAACAAAGCTGAAGAGCTGTTGATGGCTCTGCAGGCCCAGGCTGACATATAGCTGACTCTGTACACAGGCATGGTTGTGTGTGACAATGGGGTCAACCTGCTGGCAGCCCTTTGCCTCTGCAATCTGAGACATGTACCTTGCCTGGTCCATGTGATGAGACTGGTAGTGCAACACTACCTAAACAATTACCCAGGTTTACAAGAAAAGGACAGGAAGCTGTATTCACACTTTCAGTGTTCACACCAAAGCCTTCTCTCATCTGGTGGAGGTGTAGTATAACTTTGGGCTATCACCCAACCACTTCATCTGTGACATACGTACAACAGTGGAATTCCACATTGCATGTGTTGCAGAGGCTAAGCCAGCAGAATAGAGCAATCACAAAGTACCATATGGTGTACCCCATTTGCTGTATGTAAATGATTCACTTGACGCTTCTGTAGTGGCTGCAGATCAAAGATGAGTGTGATATTTTAGCCTTCTTTGAGGAAATGACCTAAATGGTCAGTTGTGATGAAGCACTGATCTGTATGATCAATCCTACTACTGTCTACTGGGACAGATGCTACAGGGCCTCAGCAACATTAACATGTTGTTGTCACAGGAGGAGGAGGAAGGATACTATTCTATCACCTGACTGGCCAGTCTGCTATTACTCAACACCGCAGAGAGGGTGGCTTTGAGCAAAAAAGGGGGGGTGTCTTATGCCACATAGAAGTGCAGATGAGTAAGAGGAGGAAGAAGAGGAAGGGGATAATGTAGGTCCAGAGGCAGGGAAGGGGGCTACGCAAAGTTCCTTCCATCATTACTAATGCCAGCTATTCAATGTCGATGGCAGAACCAGACAAATGACATTCTTAGGTCTGACCCCAAGGAATGTGGGCCATCACCCTTATGCACTTTTAGGCATAAAAGTACTTTTATGTTGCACTAGCTTACCCGTCGCGCGTTGCTGCAACCAATCACAGTGCAGCTTTCATTTTACCTCAGCAGTATAAGAAATAGCAACCAATCACAGCGCAGCTTTCATGTTACTTCAGCAGTATAAGAAATAGCAAAAAATCACAGCGAAACTTTCATGTTACTTTAGCAGTATAAGAAAGAGCAACCAATCACAGCGCAGCTTTCATGCTACCTCAGCAGTTTAGAAAGTAACAAACAATCAGAGCACAGCTTTCATGTTAACTTAGCAGTAAAAGAAATAGCAACCAATCAAAGCACAGCTTTCATGTCACCTCATTAGTATAAGAAGCAGCAACCAATCACAGCGCAGTTTTCATGTTATCTCAGCAGTATGAAAAAATAGCAACCAACCACAGCTCTGCTTTCATTATACTTTAGACGTATAAGAAATAACAACCAATTACAGCGCAGCTTTTATATTCCCTAAGCGGTATAAGAAGTAGCAACCAATCACAGCGCAGCTTTCATGCTACCTCAGCAGTATAAGAAATAGCAACCAATCACAGCACAGCTTTCATGTTACCTCAGCAGTATAAGAAATAGCAACCAATCACAGTGCAGCTTTCATGTTACCCCAGCAGTATAATATATAACAACCAATCACATCACAGCTTTCATGTTACCTCAGCAGTATAATATATAACAACCAAGCACATTGCAGCTTTCATGTTACCTCAGCAGTATAATATATAACCACTAATCACAGCAAAGCTTTCATGTTACCTCAGCAGTATGATATATAACCACCAATCACAGCGCAGCTTTAATTTTACCTCAGCAGTATAATATATAACAACCAATCACAGCACAGCTTTCATGTTACATCGGCAGTATAATATATAACAAACAATCACAGTGCAGCTTTCATGTTACTAAGCAGTATAAGAAATAGCAACCAATCACAGCGCAGCTTTTATTCTGCCTTAGCAATATAAGAAATAGCGAACAATCACAGCGCAGCATTCATGTTACCTCAGCAGTATAAGAAATAGCAACCAATCACAGCACAGCTTTCATGTAACCTGAGTTGTATAAGAAATAGTAACCAATCACAGCGCAGCTTTCATGTTACCTCAGCAGTATAATATATAACAACCAATCACAGCACAGCTTTCATGTTACCTCAGCAGTATAAAAAATAGCAACCAATCACAGCACAGCTTTCATGTTACCTCAGTAGTATAAGAAATAACAATTAATCACAGCGCAGCTTTCATGTTACTTCAGCAATATAAGGAATAGCAACCAATCACAGTGAAGCTTTCATGTTATCTCAGCACTATAGGAAATAGCAACGAATCACAGCACAAGTTTCAGCATACCTCAGCAGTATAAGAAATAGCAACCAATCACAGCGGATGGTCGAGGAATTTCTGAACGGTTCGCAATTCTGCATTATTTTATTACAGTATATAGGAATATGTAACAGTTATTGGAACCTTCCATTGTAGTTTGGGACAGGAATATGTTTACTCTAGGGCGGATCAGTCATTTGTCATGTTGTAAAAACCTATAGATATAGTTCAAGGCACATTCAGGCAGTGTTCTAGTCAAAGCACTGCAGTTGCACTGTATTGATCTGAATAACAGATTAACATAATAACACAGTATGTAAAACTGAAAAAAGACATATGTCAATTCAGTTCAGCCTATTATCCTGCAAAGTTGATCCAGAGAAAGGCAAATTGAACCCCATGGAGTAGAAACCAATTTTTCTCACTTTAGGGAAAAAATTCATTTTCAGCTCAAAATATAGATCAATAACCCTTCCGAATTAATTAGTGACTATAACATGTATTATTGTTACACTCAAGAAAGGCGTCCAGGTACCTCTTATACACTTTTAGCGAGTTCACCATCACTACGTCCTCAGGGACAAATTTTTATAGTCCCATTGCTTTTACAGCAAAGAACTACCTATGCTTTATTTTTTTCCTTATTGGTTTTTAGTGCTTCTTTGCTGCCTACTTGTTTTAGTAGCTTAACCCTTTCCAATCCAGTGTCTGACGTCCAAAGACATTCTGATTGAAGGCTATAGAGCTCCGATGGCGGAAGACGTCCGGCAGGGTATTCTTGCTGTAGATTACTGGCCACTGTGTTGTCGGGGCCTCTCTAGCATGTCACGTACCGTAGTACTGGCTTTAGCTAGCAGATGGCGCCATTGTATAATGGCAGAAAGAGAAAGCCCCCTAGGAAACCCTGAATCCAAAGTTGGATTGCAAAGGGTTAAATGTTTTTTTTTATGTTGGTTATTGCCCATTTTACATCCTTATATAGCCACATTGGTTTTCTCCTATTTCTAACCCCTTGATTCCTATGAGGTATGGCCTGTGCACATTAAGTATTTAACTACTTAAGAACCAAAAGTAGTAAATATGCAGCGCATGGTCCTGGGCTTTAATCCCCGCCAATAGCAGATGTACAGCATGGAATTTAAAGCCTCTGCTCTTGCAATCAAGCAGGAGCAGATCGGGTTCTCGGCTGTTAGTCACAGCTGAGAAGCTGGAGGAGATGGGAGAAATGGTTTTTAACCAATTCTGCTTTCTCCTCTCCTGAGTACATAGGGCTCAATGAGTGTCATGTATTAAGAAGTGAAAGTATTTTTCTTCCACTATGTGACCCGGCGATCACATGATCGCTGGGTGCCCCTTGTTCCATCAGAGCTGCAGAATCCTAGCAGATCTTGATCAGCTCTGTTAGTGACTATTGTCACTACAGGGGGATATTTTCCCCTGTAACTAGGGTTACTATGGATGATCCAGCTACAGTGGAAAAGTTTGAAAATAAAAAAAGGCAATGTGAGGTCTTATATGCCATCATGGAGAATTTGCAGATATTAAATAAAATAGTTACAAAAATCAGTAAAAAAAAAGATAGAATAAAATAAAAATCCAAACATGAAAGAGAAAATGACTCAAAGCCAACCAATACCATCACCATATGAGTTTTGTGATCCAAAACGATACATATTTTATACAAAAACATCTGAAACAAAATGAAATATCCATTCCTAAGCTTTATTTTAAATATAAACATAAACATATATATATATATATATATATATATATATATATATATATATATATATATAAAATAATAAATTTTTTAAGCTTTTTACCCTCAATAAAACTAAAAGACTAAAACAAAAAGTTAGTGAAAAAAGATATAAAAAATAGCCCTATATGCCACGGGAAGAGAAAACACACAGCAAAAATAATTTGGTGGCTGAAGGAAAAAAGTAGTGCAGTAAAACTACCACATGGGTAAAATCCCTAAAAAGTGACCTTAAGGTACAAAACAGCCTGGTCCCTAAGGGGTTAAGCATTTCCCATTACTGTAGGTACTTTTGTCTTTGAGGACATTGTCACAGTCAACTGCCTTTCTTAAGTCAAGTGGAAACTTTTTGTATTAAGTTCACTATTTCCCAGGTGCCCCAACCTGCACCCCTGTTATTCTGCACACCTGTTTCTTTTATGAGATGTGTAAGTTTCAACTTCCCAGTTTGTATCTGGATAGTCAAGTCCCCCATAATAATTACTTCACTGTGATTTGCTGCATCTATTTGCCTTAGTAATAGATTTTCAGTGGCTTTTGTTATATTTAGTGGCCTATAGCAAACTCCTATAAGGATTTTGTTGTTTTTACATCCATGTATTTGAACCCATAAAGATTCCACATATTCATCTCCATCACATATATCTTCCATAAAGAGTGGACTTTAAACAATATTGACAGAATCCCTTCAGTAGCTGCATTTATACGCCATACCATGTGGCGTATGGTGCAACTTAATCCCCTGGTAACAACTTTTGGTACAAACTTTTATTGCATTTATTCCCAATAGGTTTTTCACTAGACACCTCTATACACTTGTACTTTAATTGTGATCACCCTATATTTGGACAAGCTGGTGACTGAGAATTAAGTTTTTCATTATGACAAAACCTGAAACGCTAAGGAAGGAGGAGTTCTTCTAATATGAAATGCTACTATTATTGTGTGCTTGACCAAACTAAGTTCTGCTATAGAGACTGTGAAATTAAACGATGGGCCTTCTTAAAAAAAAATAATGGTGGGGAAAGCTTTCATATATTTACTAGGAGTTAATTTGCATTGCACTACACATTTAATCCCTTTAGACTGTAAAAAAAAGTAAAGGCTTGTCATGGATTGGCATATTTATGCTCAAGGTCCCCACTATTAAGTGTCCTGATATTATCTCTCCTTTTGTGCTTTCTTCACTCTCTCTTCTGATTTAAAGCATTTTCTTTATTAGCAAAATCCTTGAAAATGCAGTTTTGCCCTTTGGCACCTTGTGCTATAAATGCCTTCAACCCCACAGTGACCTTTACTTGTACTTACAGAATAAACACAAACTATCTCATGGAATATTTCTAAGAATTTCTAGTCACTCTGAAATGACACAAATGTTATCTCCACTGCTGCTTGCTAGAGAGGTGTGGATCCAAAGGGCTATACATCTATGTGTTGTAGGAATGCACACCAAATTATGATTTTTGGGTTTCAGTGTTTAAATTTATAAGGTTGGTTTCAGTTGAGCATATTGTCATACATCCGCAATATGGATCTGTATTACAGATGTGTTACAAATCAAATTTCAACCATATGTCATTAGTACTTCATCACTATTTTACATCTTAGTGACCAAGCCTGTTTGCATCCTAATGACCAGGCCAAATTTTGGAAATCAGACATGTTTCACTTTAACATAGAATAACTCCGTAAAGGTTTTGCATATCCAAGTAATTCTGATGTTGTTTTTTCGCCACATATTCTACTTTATTTAAAAAATACAGTCAAACCTCTAGTTTCGTTCGTAATCTGTCCAAAAGCAATCGGCCACATTTAAAACCAATGAAACTCGAGGCAATTATTTCCATAGGAATCAAAGTAAATCCAATTAATTTGTTCTAGACATTCCAAAAAAAACACCAAACCACATTTATTGGAGAATAAATATGGTTTTTAATACCAATAACAATAATAAATGAATATAAAAGACCACAGTAAAGAATAAATGAACATTTAACATGTTAGTGAACATGCTACTGTGTTTTATCTGTGCTGTTACATAGGACTGCAGGTCACATCTACTACATCATCTGTCCTCAGCGTTATCACTGTGTTCTCTGTGCTGTTACATAGGACTGCAGGTGACATCATTATCTGTTTTCAGCATTATTACTGTGTTCTCTGTGCTGTTACATAGGACTGCAGGTGACATTATCATCTGTCAACAGCGTTATCACTATGTTCTCTGTGCTGTTACATAGGACTGCATGTGAAATCATTATCTGTCCTCAGAGTTGTCACTGTGAGTTATCTGTGGTGTTACATAGGACTGCAGGTGACATCACTATGTTATCTGTCCTAAGTTATCATTGTGTTATCTGGGTTGACATGGCCACTTACATTACACTACAGTACTGTTTTACTAGCACCCACAGCAACTCTGGAGAAGGGTGGGTAGCGTTTCATCATCAGAAGGAGATGCTGAGCAGGAGGCCACGTGGGCCGCGTCAACAGCGAGGTCACGTGGGCCGGTGGCCACCAATGAAACTAGAAGCAGCCAGTGAAACTAGAAGCAACATTCTGGCTTGAAAAATCTGTGAAACTGGAAACCGGCTAAACTAGAAAATAATGAAACTAGAGGTTTGACTGTAATTGCAAAAATTATTATAAAGCATTGGAAAAATAAATAAAATGATAGTTTACTTTGTTTCAAGCAGTGAAACTGGGGAAATGCACCCCAAATGTTATAGCACTAGTTATTCTGTGTACAGCAATATCCCCATTGTAGTCCCAATCTGTTTATAGAACACATGGCTAGGCTTATCATAGAGGGAACAGTCATTGGATTTCAGGGCACTACTGAAAAAATTCCAGGCCTCATTTCACACTTGTGCAGAAAAAAATTGACTCCCTAAAAAGATTCCCCTCCACCTTTTTGGCATTCCCTAAATCTTAGATAAAAGTAGTAATGTAAACTGTGTGCTATGTCCGAAGACAGTGGTAATTACAGAAGTCTGGTTTTATGGTGGGGCACATGGGGCCATAAAACTGATTATCCCTACTCCTCCCATGCTTGCTATAAACCCAACACTTTTTGGGGGTGTATTTCTTGATCTCAGTGACAGGGATGGGGTGTTAAAAGTGGCACTATGTGAGGCTTCACACCTCTTAGACTTGAAAGCTTGCTGAGGTGCAGTGATCTCACAAAAGGCGCTTAACAAGCTGCTCCTGAAGCTGTAGGAAAGTGAGCATTCCCGGTATCTTCTTGTAAGTTAGATAGGAATTACGGTAGTGGTCTAAATAGCTGGGCTCACACAGCCATATGTGTCCATCATTTTGCCGGTGGGCACATGCGCAAAAGCTGGGGAAGATCTGTGGAGGATGATCGCATTAGTGAAGGAAGAATAAACTTCAACTTTTTAAAAAACTTTTATGCGATCGCCATTATCCATTGGATAACAGTGAGCACATGACCGGGGACCGTTCACAGTAACCCTCGGTCACTACTGCTCCAGGCTCTTGGCTACCCTTATTAGCCAGGAGCAAGCAGATTTTAAATTTCCTGCCCCCCCCCCCCCCCCCCCCAGCTTCTGCGCAGCCCCCATGAAATTTTCAGGTCCTTGGCTACTTGTGGTAGACAGGAGCAGGGAGATTTAAAATTTCTCGAGCAATCCTAAGCTTTTGCATATGCGTCCGCCATTTTGCCAACAAGTGCATGCACAGAACCTGGGGAAAGGTCCGTGGTTAAGGATTCCATCGGGGGACAAATCCTGGGGGCCTTAGGTAAGTAATTTAATCTCCCCTCACGGATCCCCTCACAGAGACCCTGAGGCTTTACTCTACAGCGCCAGCGTATTTTTACAGCCTTGTAGATTAAAGCCCAGACACCCAGGACGTGAAAACACATATGGATGGTCACTAAGGGGTTAATCTATATTTGCCACTGTATATTCTATTTTCCACTGAGCAAATACTGATCTGTATTAACTTAATAAACAAGAATAGCAATATGAAGGCAAATACAGAAAAAGTAGGTCATGACGTGTTTTAAAAAACTGCCATGAAAACTACGTCCATGTGAGTAGGTACATGGATTTATATTAGCTGCTTATTATGGTCTGCAAAACACTTCAGGTTATCCCTTTAGAATCTATTGATACCAGGTAGAGATGAGCGAACGTGTTCTTCCGAGCTTGATATTCGTGCGAATATTAGGGTGTTCGGGATGTTCGTTATTCGTAACGAACACCATGCGGTGTTCTGGTTATTTTCACTTCCTTCCCTGAGACGTTAGCGCGCTTTTCTGGCCAATTGAAAGACAGGGAAGGCATTACAACTTCCCCCTGTGACGTTCAAGCCCTATACCACCCCCCTGCTGTGAGTGGCTGGGAAGATCAGGTGTCACCCGAACATAAAAGTCGGCCCCTCCCGCGGTTCACCTCAGATGCCGTGTGAGTTAGATGAGGGACAGTGCTGTTTGTACCGGAGCTGCTGTAGGAAAAGAATTGGTAGTTAGTGTAGGCTTCAAGACCCCCCAAAGGTCCTTATTAGGGCCACTGATAGCTGTGTGTTGGCTGCTGTTAGCAGTGGCAATTTTTTTTCTCTCAAAATCGCCTCTGCAGACCGTTGCACCCGGCATTAGGGACAGAAGTGCTGCATAGGCAGGGAGAGTGTTAGGAGTGAGTGTAGCCTTCAAGAACCTCAACGGTCCTTTCTAGGGCCATATTTATCCGTGTGCAGTACTGTCCAGGCTGCTGTTAGCTGTGCTGCATTTTTTTTTGCTTCTCAAAATCGCCTCTGCAGAGCATTCCAGCCTCCATTGATACTGCAGGGAAAGAATTGTATAGGCAGGGCCACAACACAGTTATTATTCATTGAATATACGCAGTGCTGCCTTTTGCTTGTAAAACAAGTGAAAATAATTCTATTTGTCCGGCCTCTGTCCGTCCTAAGGGCGGTGGACACGTGTCGGCTGCGTGTGACACCTTTAAAAATCATACGCACCCAGCTACGTTTTACTCCTGGCTTCGCCATTTGCTTTCCTTAATTGGGAAAAAAAATACCTGCTCTGCCACAGTTAATAACTCTGCTACCCTCACGTTCTGTGACACATTAGCAGGAAAACAGCACAGTTATTAAACTTCTCATGTTCATAGAATATACGCAGTGCTGCCTTTTGGTGCCAAAAAACGGAAAATAATTCTATTTGTCCGGCCTCTGTCCGTCCTAAGGGCGGTGGACACGTGTCGGCTGCGTCTGCAACCTGTAAAAATCATACGCACCCAGCTACGTTTTACTCCTGGCTTCGCCATTTGCTTTCCTTAATTGGGAAAAAAAATACCTGCTCTGCCACAGTTAATAACTCTGCTACCCTCACGTTCTGTGACACATTAGCAGGGACACAGCACAGTTATTAAACTTCTCATGTTCATAGAATATACGCAGTGCTGCCTTTTGGTGCCAAAAAACGGAAAATAATTCTATTTGTCCGGCCTCTGTCCGTCCTAAGGGCGGTGGACACGTGTCGGCTGCGTGTGACACCTTTAAAAATCATACGCACCCAGCTACGTTTTACTCCTGGCTTCGCCATTTGCTTTCCTTAATTGGGAAAAAAAATACCTGCTCTGCCACAGTTAATAACTCTGCTACCCTCACGTTCTGTGACACATTAGCAGGAAAACAGCACAGTTATTAAACTTCTCATGTTCATAGAATATACGCAGTGCTGCCTTTTGGTGCCAAAAAACGGAAAATAATTCTATTTGTCCGGCCTCTGTCCGTCCTAAGGGCGGTGGACACGTGTCGGCTGCGTCTGCAACCTGTAAAAATCATACGCACCCAGCTACGTTTTACTCCTGGCTTCGCCATTTGCTTTCCTTAATTGGGAAAAAAAATACCTGCTCTGCCACAGTTAATAACTCTGCTACCCTCACGTTCTGTGACACATTAGCAGGGACACAGCACAGTTATTAAACTTCTCATGTTCATAGAATATACGCAGTGCTGCCTTTTGGTGCCAAAAAACGGAAAATAATTCTATTTGTCCGGCCTCTGTCCGTCCTAAGGGCGGTGGACACGTGTCGGCTGCGTGTGACACCTTTAAAAATCATACGCACCCAGCTACGTTTTACTCCTGGCTTCGCCATTTGCTTTCCTTAATTGGGAAAAAAAATACCTGCTCTGCCACAGTTAATAACTCTGCTACCCTCACGTTCTGTGACACATTAGCAGGAAAACAGCACAGTTATTAAACTTCTCATGTTCATAGAATATACGCAGTGCTGCCTTTTGGTGCCAAAAAACGGAAAATAATTCTATTTGTCCGGCCTCTGTCCGTCCTAAGGGCGGTGGACACGTGTCGGCTGCGTCTGCAACCTGTAAAAATCATACGCACCCAGCTACATTTTACTCCTGGCTTCGCCATTTGCTTTCCTTAATTGGGAAAAAAAATACCTGCTCTGCCACAGTTAATAACTCTGCTACCCTCACGTTCTGTGACACATTAGCAGGAAAACAGCACAGTTATTAAACTTCTCATGTTCATAGAATATACGCAGTGCTGCCTTTTGGTGCCAAAAAACGGAAAATAATTCTATTTGTCCGGCCTCTGTCCGTCCTAAGGGCGGTGGACACGTGTCGGCTGCGTCTGCAACCTGTAAAAATCATACGCACCCAGCTACGTTTTACTCCTGGCTTCGCCATTTGCTTTCCTTAATTGGGAAAAAAAATACCTGCTCTGCCACAGTTAATAACTCTGCTACCCTCACGTTCTGTGACACATTAGCAGGAAAACAGCACAGTTATTAAACTTCTCATGTTCATAGAATATACGCAGTGCTGCCTTTTGGTGCCAAAAAACGGAAAATAATTCTATTTGTCCGGCCTCTGTCCGTCCTAAGGGCGGTGGACACGTGTCGGCTGCGTCTGCAACCTGTAAAAATCATACGCACCCAGCTACGTTTTACTCCTGGCTTCGCCATTTGCTTTCCTTAATTGGGAAAAAAAATACCTGCTCTGCCACAGTTAATAACTCTGCTACCCTCACGTTCTGTGACACATTAGCAGGAAAACAGCACAGTTATTAAACTTCTCATGTTCATAGAATATACGCAGTGCTGCCTTTTGGTGCCAAAAAACGGAAAATAATTCTATTTGTCCGGCCTCTGTCCGTCCTAAGGGCGGTGGACACGTGTCGGCTGCGTCTGCAACCTGTAAAAATCATACGCACCCAGCTACGTTTTACTCCTGGCTTCGCCATTTGCTTTCCTTAATTGGGAAAAAAAATACCTGCTCTGCCACAGTTAATAACTCTGCTACCCTCACGTTCTGTGACACATTAGCAGGAAAACAGCACAGTTATTAAACTTAGATTATTCATTCACTAGAGGCAGTGGGGCCTTTCGTTTTCAAAAAAGGGAAAAAATTATATTTGGCCTGCAGTCTTGCGCCAATTTATTTCCTGCCTGTGAAATCAAATGACTGGTAATACAGCATGCTGAGGGGTAGGGGTAGGCCTAGAGGACGTGGACGCGGCCGAGGACGCGGAGGGCCAAGTCAGGGTGTGGGCACAGGCCAAGCTCCTGATCCAGGTGTGTCGCAGCCGACTGCTGCGCGATTAGGAGAGAGGCACGTTTCTGGCGTCCCCACATTCATCGCCCAATTAATGGGTCCACGCGGGAGACGGTTATTAGAAAATGAGCAGTGTGAGCAGGTCCTGTCCTGGATGGCAGAAAGTGCTTCGAGCAACCTATCGTCAACACGCAGTTCTGCGCCGTCCACTGCTGCAAATCCGAATCCTCTGTCTGCTGCTCCTCCTTCCTCCCAGCCTCCTCACTCCACTACAATGACACCTGCTCAGGAGCGGGAACACTCCCAGGAACTGTTCTCGGGCCCCTGCTTAGATTGGGCAGCAGCGGTTCCTCTCCCACCAGAGGAGTTTATCGTCACTGATGCCCAACCATTCGAAAGTTCCCGGGGTCCGGGGGAAGAGGCTGGGGACTTCCGCCAACTGTCTCAACAACTTTCTGTGGGTGAGGAGGACGATGACGATCAGACACAGTTGTCTTGCAGTGAGGTAGTAGTAAGGGCAGTAAGTCCGAGGGAGCAGCGCACAGAGGATTCGGAGGAAGAGCAGCAGGACGATGAGGTGACTGACCCCACCTGGTGTGCAACGCTTACTCAGGAGGACAGGTCTTCAGAGGGGGAGTCAAGGGCATCAGCAGGGCAGGTTGCAAGAGGCAGTGCGGTGGCCAGGGGTAGAGGCAGGGCCAGACCGAATAATCCACCAAGTGTTTCCCAAAGGGCCCCCTCGCGCCATGCCACCCTGCAGAGGCCGAGGTGCTCTAAGGTCTGGCAGTTTTTCACAGAGACGCCTGACGACCGACGAACAGTGGTGTGCAACCTTTGTCGCGCAAAGCTCAGCCGGGGAGCCAACACCAACAGCCTCACCACCACCACCATGCGCAGACATATGATGGCCAAGCACCCCGCAAGGTGGGACGAAGGCCGTTCAGCGCCTCCGGTTTGCACCCCTGCCTCTCCCCCTGTGCCCCAACCTGCCACTGAGATGCAACCCCCCTCTCAGGACACAGGCACTACCGTCTCCTGGCCTGCACCCACACCCTCACCTCCGCTGTCTTCGGCCCCATCCAGCAGTGTAGCTCAGCGCACCGTCCAGCCGTCGCTTGCGCAACTGTTGGAGCGCAAGCGCAAGTACGCCGCCACGCAACCGCACGCTCAAACGTTAACCGTCCGCATAGCAAAATTCATCAGCCTTGAGATGCTGCCGTATAGGGTTGTGGAAACGGAGTCCTTCAAAAGTATCATGGAGGCGGCGGCCCCGCGCTACTCAGTTCCCAGTCGCCACTACTTTTCCCGATGTGCCGTCCCAGCCCTGCACGACCACGTCTCCCGCAACATTGTACGCGCCCTCACCAACGCGGTTACTGCCACGGTCCACTTAACTACGGACACGTGGACAAGCACAGGCGGGCAGGGCCACTACATCTCCCTGACGGCACATTGGGTGAATTTAGTGGAGGCTGGGACAGAGTCAGAGCCCGGGACCGCTCACGTCCTACCCACCCCCAGAATTGCGGGCCCCAGCTCTGTGGTGGTATCTGCGGAGGTGTATGCTTCCTCCACTAAAGCACCCTCCTCCTCCTCCTCCTCCTCCTCCTCTGTCTCGCAATCAAGATGTGTTAGCAGCAGCATGTCGCCAGCAGTCGGTGTCGCGCGGTGTGGCAGCACAGCGGTGGGCAAGCGTCAGCAGGCCGTGCTGAAACTACTCAGCTTAGGCGATAAGAGGCACACAGCCCACGAACTGCTGCAGGGTCTGACACAGCAGACCGACCGCTGGCTTGCGCCGCTGAGCCTCCAACCGGGCATGGTCGTGTGTGACAACGGCCGTAACCTGGTGGCGGCTCTGCAGCTCGGCAGCCTCACGCACGTGCCATGCCTGGCCCACGTCTTTAATTTGGTGGTTCAGCGCTTTCTGAAAAGCTACCCACGCTTGTCAGACCTGCTCGTAAAGGTGCGCCGGCTCTGCGCACATTTTCGCAAGTCCCACACGGACGCTGCCACCCTGCGCACCCTGCAACATCACTTTAAGCTGCCAGCGCACCGACTGCTGTGCGACGTGCCCACACGGTGGAACTCTACGCTCCACATGTTGGCCAGGCTCTATGAACAACGTAGAGCTATAGTCGAATACCAACTCCAACATGGGCGGCGCAGTGGGAGTCAGCCTCCTCAATTCCTTTCAGAAGAGTGGGCCTGGTTGGCAGACATCTGCCATGTCCTTGGTAATTTTGAGGAGTCTACCCAGGTGGTGAGCGGCGATGCTACAATCATTAGCGTCACCATTCCTCTGCTATGCATCTTGAGAAATTCCCTGCAAACCATAAAGGCAGCTGCTTTGCGCTCGGAAACGGGGGCGGGGGAAGACAGTATGCCGCTGGATAGTCACGGCACCCTCCTGTCTATTTCTCAGCGCGTACAGGAGGAGGAGGAGGAGCATGAGGAGGATGAGGAGGAGGGGGAAGAGACAGCTTGGGCCGCTGCTGACGGTACACCGGCTGATTGCCTGTCATCCTTTCAGCGTGTATGGCCTGAGGAGGAGGAGGAGGAGGAGGATCCTGAAAGTGATCTTCCTAGTGAAGACAGCCATGTGTTGCGTACAGGTACCCTGGCACACATGGCTGACTTCATGTTAGGATGCCTTTCTCGTGACCCTCGCGTTGCACGCGTTCTGGCCACGACGGATTACTGGGTGTACACACTGCTCGATCCACGGTATAAGGAGAACCTGCCCACTCTGATTCCCGAAGAGGAAAGGGGTTCGAGAGTGTTGCTATACCACAGGACCCTTGCGGACAAGCTGATGGTAAAATTCCCAGCCGACAGCGCTAGTGGCAGAAGGCGCAGTACCGAGGGCAAGGTAGCAGGGGATGTGCGTAGATCGAGCAGCATGTACATCCCAGGCAGTGCAACAGTCTTTAAGGGCCTGGCCAGCTTTATGGCTCCCCGCCAAGACTGTGTCACCGCTCCCCAGTCACGGCTGAGTCGGCGGGAGCACTGTAAAAGGATGGTGAGGGAGTACGTAGCGGATCGCACAACCATCCTTGGTGACGCCTCTGCCCCCTACAACTACTGGGTGTCGAAGCTGGACACGTGGCCTGAACTAGCGCTGTATGCCCTGGAGGTGCTTGCTTGTCCTGCGGCTAGCGTCTTGTCGGAGAGGGTGTTTAGTGCGGCTGGGGGAATCATCACAGATAAGCGTAGCCGCTTGTCAACCGACAGTGCCGACAGGCTTACACTGATCAAGATGAACAAAGGCTGGATTTCCCCAGACTTCTGTTCTCCACCAGCGGACAGCAGCAATACGTAAGCAATACGTAGGCTGCACCCGCGGATGGAAGCTACGTTCTCTCTCACCATCCAAAACGGGGACATTTCTGCTTCATCAATCTGTGTCTAATATTCCTCCTCCTCCTGCTCCTCCTCCTGAAACCTCACGTAATCACGCTGAACGGGCAATTTTTCTTAGGGCCACAAGGCTCACTCAAATAATTTTTCTGAACAATTTTTATAAGTTTCAATGCGCTTAAAAGCGTTGGAACTTTAACTTGAACCAATTTTTCGTTACACTGGGCTGCCTCCAGGCCTAGTTACCACTTAAGCCACATTAACCAAAGCGATTAATGGGTTTCACCTGCCCTCTTGGCTGGCCATGGCCAATTTTTGGGATGTACATTAGTACTGTTGATACAGCAATTTTTGTGGGCCCTCGCCTACAGTGTAATCAAATTAATTTTTAGCCCACCTGCATTCCAGCTGACGTTACCTCAGCTGTGTTGGGCAATGCAATGGGATATTTTTGTGTACCGTTGGTGGGTTCCAGGGAGCCACCCATGCTGTAGGTGCACACGGAGTTTTTAATACATCTGTACACTTCTAAAGAACCCCAGTCTGACTGGGGCATGCAGTGTGGGCCGAAGCCCACCTGCATTACGCACGACATTACTACCTCAGCTGTGTTGGGCAATGCAATGGGATATTTTTGTGTACCGCCGGTGGGTTCCAGGGAGCCACCCATGCTGTAGGTGCACACGGAGTTTTTAATACATCTGTACACTTCTAAAGAACCCCAGTCTGACTGGGGCATGCAGTGTGGGCCGAAGCCCACCTGCATTACGCACGACATTACTACCTCAGCTGTGTTGGGCAATGCAATGGGATATTTTTGTGTACCGCCGGTGGGTTCCAGGGAGCCACCCATGCTGTAGGTGCACACGGAGTTTTTAATACATCTGTACACTTCTAAAGAACCCCAGTCTGACTGGGGCATGCAGTGTGGGCCGAAGCCCACCTGCATTACGCACGACATTACTACCTCAGCTGTGTTGGGCAATGCAATGGGATATTTCTGTGTACCGCCGGTGGCTTTCTGGCACCCACCCAGGCAGTGGGTCCACAGGGAGTGTAACCTACATGTGTCCACTTGTAAAGAACCCCGGTCAGACTGGGGCATGCAGTGTGGGCCGAAGCCCACCTGTATTACGCACGACATTACTACTTCAGCTGTGTTGGGCAATGCAATGGGATATTTCTATGTACCGCCGGTGGCTTCCTGGCACCCACCCATGCTGTCGGTCCACAGGGACTTCACAATAGGGAGTTGTACCTGCCTGTGTCTATGAATTAAAAAGCCCGGTCTAACTGGGGCATGCAGACACCTTGACAGAATGAATAGTATGTGGCACATAGGTTCCCCATTGCTATGCCTACGTGTGCAGCTCCTGATGGCGGTGGCACAGGATTCTATTTCTCATTGCTTCTGTACAGCATTGTGGGCTATCGCCCCGCCCCTTTTAAAGAGGGTCGCTGCCTAGCCGTGCCAACCCTCTGCAGTGTGTGCCTGCGGTTCCTCCTCATGGCAGACGCACTTCTAAATAGACATGAGTGTGGCGTGGCATGAGGGCAGCTGAAGGCTGCGCAGGGACACTTTGGTGTGCGCTGTGGGGGGGAGGGGGGGCGGTTGGTCAGCATGTAACCCAGGAGAAGTGGCAGCGGAGTGTCATCCAGGCAGTGATTGTGCTTTGTTGTAGCTAGTGTGGTGCTTAGCAAAGGTATGCCATGCTAATGAGGGCTTTTCAGAAGTAAAAGTTGTTGGGAGGGGGGGGGGGCCCACTCTTGCCGGTATTGTGGCTTAATAGTGGGACCTGTGAACTTGAGATGCAGCCCAACATGTAGCCCCTCGCCTGCCCTATCCGTTTCTGTGTCATTCCCATCACTTTCTTGAATTGCCCAGATTTTCACACATGAAAACTTTAGCGAGCATCGGCGAAATACAAAAATGCTCTGGTCGCCCATTGACTTCAATGGGGTTCGTTGTTCGAAACGAACCCTCGAGCATCGCGGGAAGTTCGTTCCGAATAACGAACACCCGAACATTTTGGTGTTCGCTCATCTCTAATACCTGGTCTTTTTCACAACTTAAATCTAAGGAGATGTTTTGGATATTCAGATTAAATACTCTTGTTCCTTACAGCCTAAGGCCAAGGTCAGAAGAGCGTGGTTGACACCGACCCAGACCCTTTTTAGAAGCACAAAATCTGCGCTTCTTAAAAAGAATGGACAGCAAGTGCCGACTCGCCTTTCAGCTCTGTGGTATGTGCTGTCCAGCCTGCTTTCCATAGTCTCCTATGGGAGTCGTAGAAGCAGGCTGCCCGCACCACGGAAATGTGAACAGGCTACTCTATGAAGCTAAGGGCAGCCCCGTTCATGTGCATAATCACTGCATGTCAGCAGCGTGGTTTACATTTTGCTTAGCAGCGTGTAAACCGTGCTCATCTGACCGAGCCCCTAATGAAGCTTTAGAAAAAGTGTAATTTATTATTGTTTAGAACTTGTCTTTAGTAATTTGCATCTACTCTTTCTATATTCATCTAGTTTTATATCTTTTTTATGACCCTTCGAACATCGAATACCCCACCTACAGGTATTTATCTTATTCTTTAATATTGTCTGTTTATTTATTTGTATTTTACTAAATATTTCATATTTTATAGCTCAAATTTTCTAAACATATATTATGTTATAAGTTGCTTTCAGTATAATTGTTTTATTTTGATGTGAAAATGCCTTTACTTATTCACTACTTGTTTTTCCTGTATTTTCCATGTTCTTTATTTGTTTTTTCTTTCCTCTTTGTCTTTGTTTTATAAAGTTGTTCAATGAATTTTCACTATGTTCTTTGCACGGCACCGTGGTGATGTCATCACACTCCTTTGCATCACTTGACTGCACACACTGGACACCCGTCCTCATTTAGAATACATGTGGCATGCAACACCATGGCACTGCACAGTGCTGGGATGACGTCCCCAGGTTCGTTGGCATCATGCGGTGGTGCACGCTGGAAACCCACGGCTTGCCAGATAACTACTACTGCTGTAAGTTTTTCATTATTTTTATGTAAAAGTCTCTATAAATACCTTTCTCTCTTACATGCCAACTATGCTTGATAAAGGTGCATGCAAGTGCCGAAACGCATTGTATCCTTGTACCTATCTTGGATTAAAGAACTACTTTACTGTCCTTAGGATTCCCTCTTGATTCATTGAACTCTAGTAAGAAGGGAGGGGTGTTCTTTACTTTGATAAGTATACCCCCCCCCCCTTTTCATGTAAGTAATACACATTTTTATCCTTTTATACGAACCCTTATGAGCGCAGTTACTTTACTTCTTGTGCATCTTTTATTTCTTTAAGTCTCCATTTAAAACTGTGATTCTGCGTGCTCGTCATCACTTTGCTGTTTAATTTTTTTACTATTTTCTAGAAAATTCAATAAAAATGTAGTTTTAATAGGAAGAAAAAAGAATATGAACCTCTTTCGTAACCCTAACCCAATTACACATATTTTCCCATATTCTCAGCATTCTCATTTCAAAGGGTAACCTTTTATGTAGCAAAGTATGAATTATATTTGAAAGGTTCAGCTACACAACATCCACAGCCTTCGGGTGCTATTACACTACAATAGCGCTGAATGCCAGATTGCAGCTGAGCAATTTTTGTGAAAATGCAAGCGCTAGCAGCTGCCACTATGCTCATCTAATAGCAGCCTTACCCAGATCAGGTCTAGAATTTACTTAGTAAAGAAGCTGATCAGATTAAATATGGTTACAATACCTTGTAAACTAAAGCTGATAATCGGCTATCATTGAGATGATTCTCTTGGAAAATCTTCAGATTTTTTATGCAGGTTGAGGCGTCTTTCACACGAGTTTTTACAGCTGGACGATATACGCTACGTCGGTTGAAAACAATTTGGTGAATGGGTGCACAAATCAAACGTTTGTGCGCCCGTGGAGATGGCCTGGTGAGCCCGGCGCAAATGCCCTCCCCATCTCAGGCTTACCTGTCTTCCTCCCCTCTCACTCTGTGCAATGGGAGATGGTGGGACAGGGGTGGGGCTAAGTGCCAGTCCGCCCGCCTCCTCCCATTAATGGTTATGGACAAGGGGTGGGGAGAGGGCGGGCACTTAGCTCCACCCTATTCCACCCTTGTCCATAGCATCAATGGGAGGAGGCGGGGTAGACCTGCGCTTAGCTCCGCCCCTGCCCCGCCACTCCCATTGCACAGAATGAAAGGGAAGGAAGACAGGTAAGCCTCCACGTAGGGGGTGAAGAACAGAGGGAGGGAGTTCAGCAGCTACGCTGCTAAACTCTCCCCCACCTACAGCCGCTACCATGGGCTCCCATAGAACATATTCCGGCCAAAACATAGTTCCAGAACTATGTTTTCGTCTAATGTAAAAACGACTGGCACTATATTGGCTTGGCTGGGCGTTTTTACGTCTCACCAATACGCCCATGGATCTGATGCATTGGAATCCAATGCATCAGATCACAGTGCATATTGTCCGGCCGTGAAAACGTCGGGCGATATGCACTCATGTAAAAGAAGCCTGAAAGTTAAGAGTTAAGCTTGCAGGCTGATAGTTTCTCCTTTTGAATATTGACACCACATTTGCTATAAGTAGCCCTATGCAACAGACCTTTTCATTATAGAATTGCTAAATATTAGAAATAATGGTCTGTCAGGATGCGGTTTAGCTTGATATTTAAGGATTTTTTCGATTTTCATCTCCACTTATTAAAAGCCAGAACTTTTTTTATTTTTCTGTGCACAAAGCTGTATAAGGCCTGTTCATTATTGATACCATTTTGGGGTACCTATAATGTAATGCATATTGATTTTTTAGGGATCAAGGTCAAAAAACATAAATTCTGCCAGTTTTTACACCATTAACTATACAATATAAATAACATAACTTTGCTTTGGGGATCAGTATGATCATGACAATACCAAAATTATATATTTTTTTGTCTTTCCAATCTTGCACAATACAAATCTTTTTTCTTTTAAGCAATTTGTTTTTTGGCATTACTGCATTAAAAGCCTCATACATTTTTTTATTTTCCCATAGATGGAGCTGTCTAAGGTCTCATTTTTTTTGCGTGAATACCTGTAGTTTTTATTCGTATCATTTTGGGGTATATATGACTTTTTGATCACTGTTATTGCAGTTTTTGGGAGGCAAAATGAATAAAAAATACATTATTGGCAGTGTTTGCTGTGCAGCACAAAAATTGTGTTCAATTTTTTATATGGGTCATTATAGATGCATTGATACCAAACATATTTTTACAAATTTTTTAAAAAAAGGAAAAGTGCACAAAAAGGTTTATTAAGTTTTTTAACTTGAATTTTTTTTACTATTTTTTTCCTTTTTTCTATGACTCTATAAGGGACTTGAATCTACAAGCCTGATTGCTCCAGCAATGTACTGCAATACTTCTGTAATATAGTGCATTATCTTTTATTTTTGCCATCACCAGCCATGGCAGAGCTACAGACCATGGTCAGGTATTTGGTTGCCATAGCAACCCGTTGTCCCCCAGCAATTGGATGGTGAAGGGAGTTGATGTCACAGAGGTAGCTTACTTCCTCTGATAACTGTTTACATGAAGCAATCAACATTGGAGTTTTCTCTGATCCCTATGCTAAGGATGACGCGAGCTCAGAAGCTAAGCCCTGCACCATCTACTGCTGTACATGTACACATTTCACATGAACCCCTTGCCTCCAGTGATATACATGTACATCATGAGGCAGGAAAGGGTTAAAGCACCATTAATTGCAGGGCACTGTACATATGAAAGCAGAAGTTTAAATACTTTACATTTGAAGAACATGAACCATAAACATGAACTGTATGACTTACAAACTGGTACAGAGTGAGAGAAGACTTTTTCTGCAAGGACTTTACAATCTACAAGGAAAGGAGGAATCTTAAATTAGTATATAGCACCCAGACGTGTCGATTCATCTATTTTACAATTTTTAAGACAGTAATGCCCTTCTTTCTGGGGTAACATAGTAACATAGTTCGTAAGGCTGAATGAAGACAATGTCCATCTAGTCCAGCCTGTTAGCCTCCTGTTTTGTTGATCCAGAGGAAGGCAAAAAACCCCAAGAGCAGAAGCCAATAGCCCTTTTGGGGAAAAAATTCCTTCCCGACTCCCTAATGGCAATCAGACTGTTCCCTGGATCAACCCCTAATAGTTCCTACCTGCCTATATACCCGGATTAACAAATAATCTTAGATTTATAGCTTATAATATCCTTCCTCTCCAGAAAGACATCTAGTCCCCTTTTAAACTCCTCTAAGGATTTTGCCATCACTACGTCCTCAGGCAGAGAGTTCCACAGTCTAGCTGCTCTAACAGTAAAGAATCCCTTTCTATGTTGGTGATGAAACCTGCTTTCCTCTAAACGTAGCGGATGCCCTCTTGTTACCGTTGCAGTCCTGGGTATAAACAGATCCTGGGAGAGATCCTTGTATTGTCCCCTCAAGTACTTATACATGGTTATTTGGTCGCCTCTTAACCTTCTTTTTTCTAGAGTAAATAGTCCCAATTTGGATAGCCTCTCTGGGTATGCCAGTCCCGTCATTCCATGTATTAGTTTAGTTGCCCTTCTTTGAACCCCCTCCAATACCATAGCATCTTTCCTGAGCACCGGTGACCAGAACTGTACGCAGTATTCCATGTGAGGCCTGACAAGTGCCTTATATAGTGGAAGGATAATGTTCTCGTCCTTCGCCCCTATACCTCTTTTAATGCATCCCAAAACTTTATTTGCCTTTGCAGCAGCTGATTGGCATTGGTTACTCCAGTTTAATCTATAGTCCACTAGTACCCCCAGGTCTTTTTCCATATCATTTTTCCCTAGCGGTACCCCATTAAGTGAATATTGGTAACATCCATTCTTGCTGCCCATGTGCATAACCTTACATTTATCAACATTAAACTTCATTTGCCATTTTTTTGCCCAAGCCCCTAGCTTATCTAGGTCAGTTTGTAGCCGTACATTGTCCTCCGTTGCATTAATTATTTTGTATAATTTTGTGTCATCTGCAAATATTGAAATTTTGCTGTGCAGTCCCTCTATCAGGTCGTTGATAAATATATTGAACAGAATGGGGCCCAATACTGAACCTTGTGGCACCCCACTAGTGACTGTCCCAATCGGAGTATGAGCCATTTATTACCACCCTCTGCTTTCTATCATTGAGCCAATTTTTAACCCAATTACACACGTTTTCACCCAATCCAAGCTGTCTCATTTTGTATATTAGCCTATTATGTGGCACTGTGTCAAACGCTTTAGAGAAGTCCAGATATACGAGATCCATAGATTCTCCCAGGTCCAGCTTAGAGCTTACTTCATCATAGAAACTGATCAGATTTGTCTGACATAAGCGACCCTTCATGAATCCATGCTGGTGAGGAGTTATTCCCTTGTTCTCCTTGAGGTGCTCAGCGATGGCGTCTCTCAGAATCCCCTCGAAAATTTTTCCCGTTACTGAAGTGAGACTTACTGGCCTGTAGTTGCCAGGCTCACTTTTGGTCCCCTTTTTATAAATTGGAACCACGTTGGCAATGCGCCAATCCAATGGTACAACACCGGTCTTGATAGTGTCTAGAAATATTAGGCATAGTGGCCAAGCTAACTCATCACTTAGTTCCCTTAGTATCCTTGGGTGTATTCCATCTGGGCCTGGCGATTTATCGATTTTAATCTTCTTTAACCTGTTCCGCACTTCCTCCTGCGTTAGGTATGACATATTTTGCGAAGGGTTTATTTTATTCCCCTGTATCTCGTGTGGCATTTCCTTTTCGTTTGTGAATACGCTTGAAAAGAAACTATTTAGTAGATTTGCCTTCCCTCCATCATCTTCAATGATTTCCCCTGCATTATTTGTTAAAGGGGCAGTGCTCTCCCTGCAAATCCTTTTGCTGTTAATATAGTTAAAAAATAGTTTTGGGTTGTTTTTGCTCTCTTTGGTGATCAGTCTTTCCGCCTCCTCCTTGGCAATTTTGATCGTATCTTTGCATATTTTGTTTTTGTTCCCTGTACGATTTTAGTGCTTCTTCGCTGCCTTCTTGCTTTAGTAGTTTGAACGCTTTCTTTTTTTCGTTTATTGACCCTCTTACCGTCTTGTCGAGCCACATTGGTTTCCTTTTGGTTGAGATTCTTTTATTTTTAAAGAAAATGAACTGTTCACATGAAGTGATTAGGATCCTTTTGAACTTCTCCCATTTGTCCTCCGTACTGGCATTTTTGAGGATGTTGTCCCATTTAATGTTACCGATAGTAGTTCTAAGCTCATCAAATTTTGCTTTACTAAAGTTTAGTTTGTTTGTCACTCCCTGATAAGGCTTCTTATTAAATGACAGCTGGAAGTTGATTATATTGTGGTCACTGTTCCCCAAGTGCCCCTCAACCTGTACCCCCTTTATTCGGTCTGATTTGTTAGTTAATACTAGGTCCAGAATGGCCCTCCCTCTTGTTGGTTCCTGCACCAGTTGGTTCAGATAATTATCTTTAATTAGTCTCAAGAACTTATCACCCCTGTGAGATTTGCAGGCCTCATTTTCCCATATTATATCTGGATAATTAAAGTCCCCCATTATAATTACTTCATTGCGGTTTGACACTTCTTCTATCTGCCTTAATAGTAAGTTTTCAGTTTCTTCTTTTGCTTTTGGTGGTCTATAGAAAACCCCTATCAGGATTTTGTTATTTTTTTCCCCCTGTATTTCTACCCACAGAGATTCCACCTGTAATTCTCCTACCCCTATGTCCTCCCGTAGTCACGGATTTAAGTTCGATTTGACGTACAGACATACCCCTCCCCCTTTCTGGTTCCTTCGGTCTCTTCTGAAGAGATTGTACCCCTGTAAATTCACCACCCAATCACACTTATAATCAAGCCATGTTTCCATTATTCCAACTATATCATAACTCTCATCAGTCATTCTTGCTTCAAGCTCACCCACTTTACCAATCAGACTTTGTGCATTTGTGGTCATACAATTGATATCATTATTTTTGTTTTTTAAATTCGTTTTGTTGCTATTCGTACTAATAGCTGACCTCACATTTCTAACTGTACTAACACCCCCCCCCCCCCACCTGCTCGACCCCCATTCCCATTTCTTTGACCCAGGTCGCTATCTACACTGGCTACCCCACAATTTCTCATTTTGCCCTCCCCCAGTCCCTAGTTTAAACACTCCTCCAGCCTACTAGCCATCTTTTCCCCCAGCACAGCTGCACCCTCCCCATTAAGATGCAGCCCATCCCTACGGTAGAGCCTGTAGCCGACAGCAAAGTCTGCCCAGTTCTCCAGGAACCCAAATCCCTCCTTCTTACACCAACTCCGGAGCCACTTGTTTACCTCCCTAAGATCCTGCTGCCTTTTTAGTGTGGCTTTAGGTGCAGGTAGTATTTCCGAGAAAACTACCCTGGAGGTCCACACCCTAAGCTTGGACCGTAGGTCCCTGAAATCATTTTTGAGGGCCCTCCATTGACCTCTAATTTGTTCATTGGTGCCAACATGCACCATGATCGCTGGATCCTCGCCAGCCCCTCCCAGGTAGCATTTAATGGAAAATCGAGTTTATCCATAATTACATCATCTGTTATCCTATTTTCCTGTGTAAATACAGTAGAAAAGAAGGCATTAAATAGGCATTTTCATTATCCTCCTCCAGCCTTCTACCTCGATTACTTTTGAAGGGGAAAGCACTTTCAGTTTTAAGTTTCTTATTGAAAGTGAAATGAATATGACTCTATGTTCTATCCTATGCATAGCCATTTTGTGTCAGGTAGCCATCTTGTATGCTTCTTTTTATTATATTCATTTCTCCTCTTTCTTGAGAATTTATAGATATTAAATAGTTACTCAAAAAGCCATGAGTAAATAACCGAGGCCAGACCTGCAGGAGATCGCTATGTACTATTCAGACTGGCCGAAGGGTCAAGATGACTTGTTTCTTTTTGTTCAAGAATGTTCCTAAATATTTATACTAAACATTTTATTGTATATCATTACTGTTAGAGATGAGCGAACGTACTCGTCCGAGCTTGATACTCGTTCGAGTATTAGCGTGTTCGAGATGCTCGTTACTCGTGACGAGTACCACGCAATGTTCGAGTTACTTTCACTTTCATCTCTGAGACGTTAGCGCGCTTTTCTGGCCAATAGAAAGACAGGGAAGACATTACAACTTCCCCCTGCGACGTTCAAGCCCTATACCACCCCCCTGCAGTGAGTGGCTGGGGAGATCAGGTGTCACCCGAGTATAAAAATCGGCCCCTCCAGCGGCTCGCCACAGATGCATTCTGACAGAGATCAGGGAAAGTGCTGCTGGTGCCGGAGCTGCTATAGGGAGAGTGTTAGGAGTATTTTAGGCTTCAAGAACCTCAACGGTCCTTCTTAGGGCCACATCTAACCGTGTGCAGTAGTGTGGAGGCTGCTTTTTGCAGTGTTGCACATTTTTTTTTTTTGTATATCGGCCGTGCAGAGCATTGCGCCCTGCAGTAATTATACATACTCCAGGGCCAGTAGTGGTGGTGAGGCAGGGACAGAAGACATATATTTATTGAATATAGGCAGTGGGCCTTTCCAAAAACATTTGGGAAAAAAAATCTATTTGGGCTGCCTGTGACTGTCCTCAGTGTACTTGGTCTGTGCTGGGTGTAGTTATCCTACTAATTCATACGCAGCCAGCTAAGTGTTACAGCAGGCTTGCGCAAAATTATTTCCTGGCTCTGTGTTGGCTGTTACATTACCGCTGTATTCCTGTCCACAGTGCAACAGTCTGCAGTTATTTTACATACTCCAGGGCCAGTAGCGGTGAGGCAGGGACAGAAGACATATATTTATTGAATATAGGCAGTGGGCCTTTCCAAAAACATTTGGGAAAAAAAAATCTATTTGGGCTGCCTGTGACTGTCCTCAGTGTACTGGGTCTGTGCTGGGTGTAGTTGTCCTCCCAATTCATACGCAGCCAGCTAAGTGTTACAGCAGGCTTGCGCAAAATTATTTCCTGGCTCTGTGTTGGCTGTTACATCACCGCTGTATTCCTGTCCACAGTGCAACAGTCTGCAGTTATTTTACATACTCCAGGGCCAGTAGCAGTGAGGCAGGGACAGAAGACATATATTTATTGAATATAGGCAGTGGGCCTTTCCAAAAATATTTGGGAAAAAAAATCTATTTGGGCTGCCTGTGACTGTCCTCAGTGTACTGGGTCTGTGCTGGGTGTAGTTGTCCTCCTAATTCATACGCAGCCAGCTAAGTGTTACAGCAGGCTTGCGCAAAATTATTTCCTGGCGTTCCGTAAGCGAAGTCAGCCTCCAACCACAGGCCAATAAGCGGCACATTTAATTACAGCGTTCTGTTTTTGCACTACTGGTAATACACCATGCTGAGGGGTAGGGGTAGGCCTAGAGGACGTGGACGCGGGCTAGGACGCGGAGGCCCAAGTCAGGGTGTGGGCACAGGCCGAGCTCCTGATCCAGGTGTATCGCAGCCGACTGCTGCGGGATTAGGAGAGAGGCACGTTTCTGGCGTCCCCACATTCATCTCACAATTAATGGGTCCACGCAGTAGACCTTTATTAGAAAATGAGCAGTGTGAGCAGGTCCTGTCGTGGATGGCAGAAAGTGCATCCAGCAATCTATCGAACACCCAGAGTTCTGCGCCGTCCACTGCTGCAACTCTGAATCCTCTGGCTGCTGCTCCTCCTTCCTCCCAGCCTCCTCACTCCATTACAATGACACATTCTGAGGAGCAGGCAGACTCCCAGGAACTGTTCCCGGGCCCCTGCCCAGAATGGGCAGCAAGGTTTCCGAATCCTCTCACACTGGAGGAGTTTGTCGTGACCGATGCCCAACCTTTGGAAAGTTCCCGGGGTCCAGGGGATGAGGCTGGGGACTTCCTGCAACTGTCTCAAGACCTTTCAGTGGGTGAGGAGGACGATGACGATGAGACACAGTTGTCTATCAGTAAGGTAGTAGTAAGGGCAGTAAGTCCGAGGGAGGAGCGCACAGAGGATTCGGAGGAAGAGCAGCTGGACGATGAGGTGACTGACCCCACCTGGTTTGCTATGCCTACTGAGGACAGGTCTTCAGAGGGGGAGGCAAGGGCAGCAGCAGGGCAGGTTGGAAGAGGCAGTGCGGTGTCCAGGGGTAGAGGCAGGGCCAGACCGAATAATCCACCAACTGTTTCCCAAAGCGCCCCCTCGCGCCATGCCACCCTGCAGAGGCCGAGGTGCTCAAAGGTCTGGCAGTTTTTCACTGAGAGTGCAGACGACCGACGAACAGTGGTGTGCAACCTTTGTCGCGCCAAGATCAGCCGGGGAGCCACCACCACCAGCCTAACCACAACCAGCATGCGCAGACATATGATGGTCAAGCACCCCACAAGGTGGGACGAAGGCCGTTCACCGCCTCCGGTTTGCACCGCTGCCTCTCCCCCTGTGCCCCAACCTGCCACTGAGATCCAACCCCCCTCTCAGGGCACAGGCACTACCGTCTCCCGGCCTGCACCCACACCCTCACCACCGCTGTCCTCGGCCCCATCCACCAATGTCTGTCAGCGCAGCGTCCAGCCGTCGCTAGCGCAACTGTTGGAGCGCAAGCGCAAGTACGCCGCCACGCACCCGCACGCTCAAGCGTTAAACGTGCACATAGCCAAATTTATCAGCCTGGAGATGCTGCCGTATAGGGTTGTGGAAACGGAGGCTTTCAAAAGTATGATGGCGGCGGCGGCCCCGCGCTACTCAGTTCCCAGTCGCCACTACTTTTCCCGATGTGCCGTCCCAGCCCTGCACGACCACGTCTCCCGCAACATTGTACGTGCCCTCACCAACGCGGTTACTGCCAAGGTCCACTTAACAACGGACACGTGGACAAGCACAGGCGGGCAGGGCCACTATATCTCCCTGACGGCACATTGGGTGAATTTAGTGGAGGCTGGGACAGAGTCAGAGCCTGGGACCGCTCACGTCCTACCCACCCCCAGAATTGCGGGCCCCAGCTCGGTGGTGGTATCTGCGGCGGTGTATGCTTCCTCCACTAAACCACCCTCCTCCTCCTCCTCCTCCTACGCAACCTCTGTCTCGCAATCAAGATGTGTCAGCAGCAGCACGTCGCCAGCAGTCGGTGTCGCGCGGCACGGCAGCACAGCGGTGGGCAAGCATCAGCAGGCCGTGCTGAAACTACTCAGCTTAGGAGATAAGAGGCACATGGCCCACGAACTGCTGCAGGGTCTGACAGAGCAGACCGACCGCTGGCATGCGCCGCTGAGCCTCCAACTGGGCATGGTCGTGTGTGACAACGGCCGTAACCTGGTGGCGGCTCTGCAGCTCGGCAGCCTCACGCACGTGCCATGCCTGGCCCACGTCTTTAATTTGGTGGTTCAGCGCTTTCTGAAAAGCTACCCACGCTTGTTAGACCTGCTCGGAAAGGTGCGCCGGCTCTGCGCACATTTCCGCAAGTCCCACACGGACGCTGCCACCCTGCGCACCCTGCCACATCGGTTTCATCTGCCAGTGCACCGACTGCTGTGCGACGTGCCCACACGGTGGAACTCTACGCTCCACATGTTGGCCAGGCTCTAGGAGCAGCGTAGAGCTATAGTGGAATACCAACTCCAACATGGGCGGTGCAGTGGGAGTCAGCCTCCTCAATTCTTTACAGAAGAGTGGGCCTGGTTGGCAGACATCTGCCAGGTCCTTGGAAACTTTAAGGAGTCTACCCAGAAGGTGAGCGGCGATGCTGCAATCATTAGCGTCACCATTCCTCTGCTATGCCTCTTGAGAAGTTCCCTGCAAAGCATAAAGGCAGACGCTTTGCACTCGGAAACAGAGGCGGGGGAAGACAGTATGTCGCTGGATAGTCAGAGCACCCTCCTGTCTATATCTCAGCACGTTGAGGAGGAGGAGGAGGAGGAGCATGAGGAGGATGAGGAGGAGGAGGAAGAGACAGCTTGGCCCACTGCTGAGGGTACCAATGCTGCTTGCCCATCATCCTTTCAGCGTGTATGGCCTGAGGAGTAGGAGGAGGAGGAGGATCCTGAAAGTGATCTTCCTAGTGAGGACAGCCATGTGTTGCGTACAGGTACTCTGGCACACATGGCTGACTTCATGTTAGGATGCCTTTCTCGTGACCCTCGCGTTACACGCATTCTGGCCACTACGGATTACTGGGTGTACACACTGCTCGACCCACGGTAGAACCTTTCCACTCTCATACCCGAAGAGGAAAGGGGTTCGAGAGTGATTCTATACCACAGGACCCTGGCGGACAAACTGATGGTAAAATTCCCATCCGACAGCGCTAGTGGCCGAAGGCGCAGTTCCGAGGGCCAGGTAGCAGGGGAGGCGCAGAGATCAGGCAGCATGTACAGCACAGGCAGGGGAACACTCTCTAAGGCCTTTGACAGCTTTCTGGCTCCCCAGCAAGACTGTGTCACCGCTCCCCAGTCAAGGCTGAGTCGGCGGGAGCACTGTAAAAGGATGGTGAGGGAGTACGTAGCCGATCGCACGACCGTCCTCCGTGACGCCTCTGCCCCCTACAACTACTGGGTGTCGAAGCTGTACACGTGGCCTGAACTCGCGCTGTATGCCCTGGAGGTGCTTGCTTGTCCTGCGGCTAGCGTCTTGTCAGAGAGGGTGTTTAGTGCAGCTGGGGGAATCATCACAGATAAGCGTACCCGCCTGTCAATCGACCGTGCTGACAGGCTTACACTCATCAAGATGAACAAAGCCTGCATTTCCCCAGACTTCTCTTCTCCACCAGCGTACAGCAGCGATACCTAAACAATACGTAGGCTGCACCCACGGATGGAAGCATTGTTCTCTATCACCATCAAAAACGTGGACCTTTTAGCTTCATCAATCTGTGTATAATATTCCTCCTCCTCCTCCTGCTCCTCCTCCTGAAACCTGACGTAATCACGCCGAACGGGCAATTTTTCTTATGCCCACAAGGCTCAGTCATATAATTTTTGTAAACAATTTTTATATGTTTCAATGCTCATTAAAGCGTTGAAACTTGCAGCTGAACCAATTTTTATTTTAACTGGGCTGCCTCCAGGCCTAGTTACAAATTAAGCCACATTAACCAAAGCGATTAATGGGTTTCACCTGCCCTCTTGGTTGGGCATGGGCAATTTTTCTGAGGTACATTAGTACTGTTGGTACACCAATTTTTTGGGGCCCTCGTCTACAGTGTAATCCATTTAATTTTTTGCCCACCTGCATTAAAGCTCACATTACATCAGCTGTGATGGGCAATGCAATGGGATATATTTATGTACCGCCGGTGGCTTCCTGGCACCCACCCATGCTGTGGGTCCACAGGGAGTTGTAACTGCATGTGTCTACTTCTAAAGAACCCCAGTCTGACTGGGGCATGCAGTGTGGGCCGAAGCCCACCTGCATTAAACATGACATTACCTCAGCTGTGATGGGCAATGCAATGGGATATATTTATGTACCGCCGGTGGCTTCCTGGCACCAACCCATGCTGTCGGTCCACACGAAGTTGTAACTCCATGTGTACACTTCTAAAGAACCCCAGTCTGACTGGGGCATGCAGTGTGGGCCGAAGCCCACCTGCATTTAATCGGACGTTACCTCAGCTGTGATGGGCACTGCAATGGGATACATTTATGTACAGCCGGTGGGTTCCAGGGAGCCACCCATGCTGTGGGTGCACACGGAATTCCCATTGCGGAGTTGTACCTGCCTGTGACTATTTATAAAAAACTGCGGTCTGACTGGGGCATGCAGACACCTTGACAGAATGAATAGTGTGTGGCACATAGGTTTCCCATTGCTATGCCCACGTGTGCAGCTCCAGATGGCAGTGGCACAGGATTATATTTCTCATTGCTTCTGTACAGCATTGTGGGCTATCGCCCTGCCCCTTTTAAAGAGGGTCGCTGCCTAGCCGTGCCAACCCTCTGCAGTGTGTGCCTGCAGTTCCTCTGGCAGACGCACTTAGAAATAGACATGAGGGTGGTGTGGCATGAGTGCAGCTGAAGGCTGCGCAGGGACACTTTGGTGTGCGCTGTGGACACTGCGTCGTGCGGGGGGGGGGGGGGGGGGTTGGGCAGCATGTAACCCAGGAGAAGTGGCAGCGGAGTGTCATGCAGGCAGTGATTGTGCTATGTTGGAGGTAGTGTGGTGCTTAGCTAAGGTATGCATTGCTAATGAGGACTTTTCAGAAGTAAAAGTTGTTGGGGGGGGGGCACTCTTGCCGCTATTGTGGCTTAATAGTGGGACCTGGGAACTTGAGATGCAGCCCAACATGTAGCCCCTCGCCTGCCCTATCCGTTGCTGTGTCGTTCCCATCACTTTCTTGAATTGCCCCGATTTTCACAATTGAAAACCTTAGCGAGCATCGGCGATATACAAAAATGCTCGGGTCGCCCATTGACTTCAATGGGGTTCGTTACTCGAAACGAACCCTCGAGCATCGTGATAATTTCGTCCCGAGTAACGAGCACCCGAGCATTTTGGTGCTCGCTCATCTCTAATTACTGTACTTTTCTGAGAAACGAAACATGCATGATTCTACTGCACTTGCATGCGTTTGTTTAATATTTTAGATGTTAAATTTCTTATCTTATATATTCATATTGCGTTTATGTTTTATTGACAAATGGTAATAAATGAATTATAATACATTTGAATTATTGTAATCGAAGCATGCTCCTCTATAAAAACTGCTGCCTGTCAATTAATGAATAACTTTTTGATCACTTCCATTTGTGTTGTGGTCAAAGTTATTTCCCAAGCTCGGCTATCTTCTAACTGAGAGCCAAAACAATAGGAATTGATCTGATCTCTTACATATGCTTCCATCTGTAAAAAAAAAATCCAGTCATCCTGCTTTACTATTTTCCACTGCATTTAGTTCAGGTAATATTCCTGATAGTTAATAAATATATACCTATTTTGACCCCATTGATCTTATTTTCGGATCTATTCTCTGCAATGGTCATAGGCTTTCTGGTAGCAAAGACAGCCCCGACTTTGGGTCAACTATTATCGACTGCTCTATTTTCTTACCATATTGGTCCAACTGCCAACCTCTTCATGCATCCTTGGTCATATAAATGAGGACATTCCAAATGTGGGTGTTTTTCAGGTATGCATATCTCAAAAACATTTTTCATTTATCAATGGCAATTCATTTGATATTAAACACAATATTAATTGTTACATTCCTTATGTTGTATATTTGACTACTGGTGTCTCATGTCAACTTCAGTATGTTGACTGCACGACTTGCAGTTTAAAAACACATATCAGACATCATATCTCTGACATACTAAATGGGGCATCCAGGAATGTTTCTGCAGTTTCTATGCATTTTGCAACCTATATGCTGGTAATTTTTCATCTAGGCATACTGAAGGCATTAAATGGGTCACTCGTTCCATTAGAGGAGGTGACCACCATCTAAAATTACTTAATAGAGAAAAATACTGGATTTTTCGGTTGAAAACCAGAACCCCCTTTAGTTTAAACAAGAGATCTGACCTCATTATACACTACTAATGGTTAATTGGCAGGTCTTCCATCCTCCTTTTTTCTCCCTGTTTTTTATGCTTAATCATATGACTACTTTTTTGTTTGTTTATTAGGTGCATGTTTTTTTTAAACTGACCAGATGCATCATGTTCTAATGCTGTGACTAATAGTTGCTGTGATAGCTTGGAAAGCATCAGTTTGTCACACCATTGTATGTCCTTCCTGTGGGGATTTTAATATGTCCCAATAACGCTGTGATTTTATAGATGTTGGATCATTTTCTTGCTGTGCTTGATGCCATTTTCTTCCCCCCGAATGGAGTATTTTATTGTTCCTCTTTATTTCATTTATTCCCATCCAAAGGGACTCCAAACATAAATTCATTTCCCTGACAAATGTCATTATACATGGTGAGCTTTAGGTCGGATTTTGCATATAAGCAAAGCTCCCCCTTCTCTATTTGTAAGATTATTTCTAAACAGACTATAACCCTGAAAACTGACATCCCAATCATAGTCATGTTTCACTGATGCCTAGTATGTAATATTTCTCTTCCAATATTATAATGTCTAATTGCTCAATCTTGTTTGTGAGTCTTTAGACTTGCCATAATGTCTGCACTGATTACTAATGTGGTCTAAAATTTGATTTAAAGGTATTATTCCATTTCCCTATTTGTATACCTTATTTCCCAGGAGAGCACTGCATAGTCTATAAGTCTTCCTACGGCAACTTGACGGTCTTCACTAAGAGAAACAGTACCCCTAAAGATGCAATAAAAGTCATGAATGGTACAATTGTTTCTGTGTTATTAGTTTAGTTAGATTGTGTTTGTCAATAATTGTGATTTAGATAACTATCAGGCCACATTTTCTTAGTAATCAATGCTGACATCCACGTAATTCTACAGAATTCACTTAATTCTACTTGAAGCTCTATGCATTTTTTGTAGGCATAAAAACATTATTTTAATATTTGCTGCAATTAACTTACCACCAAGAGCATTATCTGACATATTGATTGCAATGCAAGAATACATTTATGTAAGCCTGTATAAATAATATTAATAATAATTTTAACAAATAATATTTATTTGTATAGCTTTCAAGCATGGGATAAATGCAAACAATACAACAATTACAATGTGAGATGCAATTGGTTTGAAATAAATAAGGTGGGGTGATACAAGAGGTACAAGGGGGAAGGAAGTGAGGCATGGGGATCACAGGCAGTAGGGGATTTCATGTGGAAATCAGTTATTAGAAAGCAAATGGGGTGGGGCAGGAAAGAAGTGCAGAAGTAGAAGTCACATGTAATAGGCAGCGTGGAAGGTGTGGGGAGCCATTGGGAGGGGCGGGAGACAGGGGTGTACCTAAAGGCTTACGGGCCCAGGTGCAAAAGTTCAGCTCAGCCCCCCCCCCCGAGCCCTTTTTCCCCCTCGCCCCATACCTATGCCTGAGATCCATGCGTCTTGCTGCCCATAGGGATCCAATCTCTGGCCCAAACATGCCACATGCACCTCAGAAATATTGCTAAAATACGTCCGTTCCTAACCACGGACACGCTAAAGACGCTCATGGTTGCCCTCATCCACTCCCGGCTTGACTACTGCAACTCGCTACTCATTGGCCTCCCCCGCACTAGACTCGCTCCACTCCAATCCATACTAAATGCAGCAGCTAGACTCATTTTTCTATCCAGTCGTTATTCAGACACCTCTGCACTATGCCAGTCGCTGCATTGGCTGCCCATCCACTGCAGAACTAAATTTAAACTCCTCTACCTCACTCACAAAGCTCTGCATGGCGCTGCACCACCATACATCGCCTCCCTACTGTCAGTACACCACCCAGCCTGCTCACTCCAATTGGCTAACACACTCAGACTAAACACCCCTGTAATACGAACCTCACATGCTCGCCTACAGGACTTCACCAGAGCAGCACCCATCCTCTGAAATGCTCTACCCCAAGGCATCCAGACAATTCCCGATGCACGAAATTTCAGACGTGCCTTAAAAACGCACCTCTTCAGGGAAGCATACCAAATCTCCTGACCTAGTCCCTCGCCCCTCCCTATGGTGCCCCACCCTGTTTGCCTTCTGATAAATGATCTGTACATAAAATTTCCTATTGCCTGTGTTCCCCAACCCCTGCACCTCCTGTACCACCCCCAACCCATTTGTGTCTAACCTAATGTATCTCACATTGTAATTGTTGTAATTGTTGTATTGTTTTGCATTTATCCTTGCCTGAAAGCGCTGTGGAATAAGTTGGCGCTATACAAATAAACATTATTATTATTATTAGCATCAGTAGGGCAGCTAAAAGCATGCAGATGGGATTCCTTCCCGGCGTGCGGGTCACACCCACAGGAAGAAATTGCAGCATCCTCCATTTTTCTGCAGATCTGCCGCACGGACAGCTTCTGCAGCTTCCATTGAAGCCTATGGAAGCCGTTCGTATCCGCGGCACAGCCGCAGCTGTTTCTGTGCTGTGCCACGGATATGTGGGAGAACGGGAGATTTTTTTAGATATTGGTGCGCATGCATGCGACAGGCTGCCGAGCATGTCCGCCGACCGGAAGAAAAAAGATCCGGCTTGCACAGAGGGGAGCCTAGCAGCGTCCGGAGAGGTAAGTATAATGTATTTTCCCTCTCCATGTCCGCGGGCTTGTACGGATTTTACTGTGGGATTTAGTAGTGAAATCCGTGCGTGCAAGTGGGCATGAGGCCTAAGAGAGAGAGATAGATAGATAGATAGATAGATAGATAGATAGATAGATAGATAGATAGATAGATAGATAGATAGATAGATATGAGAGAGATTTAGAGATAGATAGATATAATAGATAGATAGATAGATAGATAGATAGATAGATAGATAGATAGATAGATAGATAGATAGATAGATAGATAGGAGATATACAGATAGATAGATATGAGAGATAGATATTAGATAGATAGATGGATAGATATGAGAGATAGATAGATAGATATGAGATAGATAGATAGATAGATAGATAGATAGATAGATAGATATGGGATAGATGGATAGATAGATATTAGATAGATAGATAGATAGATAGATAGATAGATAGATAGATAGATAGATAGATAGGAGATATACAGATAGATAGATATGAGAGATAGATATTAGATAGATAGATGGATTGATATGAGAGATAGATAGATAGATATGAGATAGATAGATAGATAGATAGATAGATAGATAGATAGATAGATAGATAGATAGATAGATAGATATGGGATAGATGGATAGATAGATATTAGATAGATAGATAGATAGATAGATAGATAAATATGGGATAGGATAGAGAGACAGATAGATATACAGACACAGACACAGAGAAAGACATACAGACAGGCAAACAAGCAGATGGATAGATAGATACATACCCCGGTACCAGGACTACTGCTTTGGTGAGGAGAGCAGCTGTGTCAGCAGGATGGAAGCAACAGGGAGATGACCTCATCATCCCTGGTCTACTGGATGCCGTGCTGTGCTGGTGAGTCTCTGTCCTCTCTACTCCTCCCCCCCTCCTCTTCCCCTGTCGTCTCTCCAACTTACTTCCTCCTCCCTTCTCCTACTGTCCTCTCTGGCTCCTGCTGTCAGCGGGACCGCAGGGGGAAGTGAAAGTATATGGTGGAGGGCGGCTTCTGGGCCCCCTCAAGCGCAGGGGCCGGGTCGCCGTTGCGACCCCGGCACCCCCTGCCGGTACGCCTATGGCGGGGGACTAGGTCAGGGGATTTGGTAAGCCTCCCTGAAGAGGTGCTTTTTTAAGGCACGTCTTAAATTTAGTGCATCAAGAATTGTCCGGATGCCTTGGGGTAGAGCATTCTAGAGGATCGATGCTGCTCTGGTGAAGTCCTGTAGGTGAGCATGCGAGGTTTGTCTGTATATCTTATAGGAGACATTAACCACTTAGTGACCAAGCCTTTTTGTGACTTTTTGCAAATTTTGGAAATATGACGTTTCCCTTTAACATAGAATAACCCCGTAAAGGTTTTACATAAGGATGAGAGAGTATACTCGCTAAGGCACTACTCGTCCGAGTAATGTGCCTTAGACGAGTATCTCCCTGCTAGTCCTTAAAGATTTGGGGGCCGCCACGGAGCGGGGAGCTGCGGGGGAGAGCAGGGAGGAACGGAGGGGAGATCTCTCTCTCCCTCTCTCCCACCCACTCTCCCCTGTCAGCCGCAGCAGG
The DNA here is from genome assembly GCF_035609145.1 of Eleutherodactylus coqui. Classification (NCBI taxonomy): domain Eukaryota; kingdom Metazoa; phylum Chordata; class Amphibia; order Anura; family Eleutherodactylidae; genus Eleutherodactylus; species Eleutherodactylus coqui. The sequence continues at coordinate 212,141,798 of NC_089837.1, read as the reverse complement.
GAGATACTCGTCTAAGGCACATTACTCGGACGAGTAGTGCCTTAGCGCGTATACTCGCTCATCCTTAGTTTTACATATCCAAGTGATTCTGACATTGCTTTTTTTGCCACATATTGTACTTCATTTAGGTGGTAAAAATAGACTGTTAGAATTTGTGTATATTTATTAAAAGGGCCAAAATTGGAAAAAAGTGTTAAAAATTGTCATTTTTTTCACATTTTCAACTGCAATATTGTTAGGTCTGCTACTTGTGTCTGTCACTGTCTTGCTATTCAGGGTAGATGTGGGCACCCCTCTGTTCCTTCTGTATAAATGTACTTGTTTCTATTTTCTACCAGCAATGCACTAGTTAACCCTGCTCAGTGTTCACTGTCCAGCTGCAGCTTAATTGGTAATTACTCCCCTATTTAGCTGAGCTAGGAATCCTCCAACTTTGCCTCCATATTGTTTTGTGTTTGTCTTAGACACTCTGCATATCTAGGTCGCCTGTCTCAGGGCTGTTTTGTTCCTTCGATCCTGCTTCTGTACCTGTTTATTCTGTATGTACTTTGGCCTGTGTGTGTTTGTCCATTTCCTTCCAGTCTGTGCGCTGTTCCTGTCTCTGTGGTAAGTCAGTTCGGTTCTGTATTCTGTGCGTCTTGTGTTCAGTACATCATTCCTGTGTCTTATCAGGGATAATTAGCAATCAGAGGCAGCTCTCACTCACACCCAATCATGAATTCATGAATGGGTGTGAGTGAGAGCTGCCTCTGATTGGCTCAGTGCTGAGCCAATCAGGGGCAGCTCTCACTCACACTCACTCACACCCACTGCAGGCCGGCCGCGCTGAACTCCGTCTGCCGGGACAAGGTGAGTATATATATATTTTTTTATTTTTACACATTTCTGGATGAATTGCAGGGAAGGGCTTATATATTTAAGCCCTTCCAGACAATTCATCCCGCGATCGCCGGCAGCCCATTGCTTTCAATGGAGCCGGCTGTATTGCCGGCTCCATTGAATTCAATGGGCAAACATCGTTCTTCTCTGCCACAGTTGTTACAGCTGTGGCAGAGAAGAATGATTTGTCTAGTATATGCTCTCAATGGGGTCGGCGCTGCTGCCGCCGGCCCCATTGAGAGCATATAGAGAAGAGAACAGGAATCGCAGATCGCAGATAGGTGCGATCTGCGATTTCTGTTCTATAATTTATCGGACGAGCGCATAAAAAGCGCTCATGTGTCCGATACCATTGCAAAGCAATGGTTTTATAATATCGCCGGACGCATGCGCATGCGCAAATCGCGCAAAAAAACACCCGTCTGACTAAGGCCTAAGTACGTATATGCACAATTACACACATGATACTAACTGATGACTGCTGGTCACATTTCATTTGCTACTACCATTTGGCCCTTTATTTTAAATATTATTCGATGTTGTCTTTGTCATTTTGAATAATAAAGTAATTCAATTATATTTTAGGGAATATTACCAATGGGTATTTTATGCCTTTGGCAATTAGAATTGTACCCCTCTAAACTGCACTCTAAAATCAGTTTCGAGGGACATTCCTTTGATTTAAAAAAAAGTATTTCTGTTGACACAGAATTGGTCTTGAATGCCTTCAAAGTATATTTGAGGGGATATGTTTTAAAGAATTTATCCATTTTTAAAGCAACACAAAGACATATTTTTTTTATTATTGTTTGGGCAATTTAAAATTCATATGTGTAAAACACTAGAATAATAACTAAGACAAATTAGGCACAAAAAGCATAAAATCCTGCCTATTATGAAGACCTGAAAAACAATTCTTGTTTTGTAATAAAATAAATATCTTATCCAGCAACGTATCAGAACAGTTTTCATCAAATTGTTATCAGGAGAACAAACTAATAAATATATTGCTGGTATTAAAGAGACTCTGTCACCATGTTTTCGCATCCCTATCTGAGGGCAGCAAAAGGTAGTGACAATTACATTGATTGCAGTGATATGCCTGTTTTATGTATCTGTGCAGTAGTTTTGAGACATCTACTTTTAATCAATAACAGCAAATGCATAGAAGACTACCTTAAGTAGTCCTGGATATTCATGAGCTGCAGGCCAACTACACCCAACCTGCCCTCAAGCAACTGATTGACTGTAGTCTACCCAAGGCTTCTTTCACACAAGCGTTTGCATTTTTATGTGCGCCCACATGTGCCTTAAAAGCGTGTGAATGAAGAAAAGACGCGATCAGGTCCCAAGCTTAATTAGTATTTTCTCGTGCATTCACATAGCCAGTTGTGACGTATTAGTGACAAAAAAACGCCGCATCCCGGAAAACCCTCGCTCAGCATAAATCCTCGGAAGAACTTCTAGTGCCTAAAAAGAGGCACCTGCAAGCTTCTCCTTGCGTTGGATGCTACTAAACTCCCACCCCCTCACTTTTTTTGCAGCTCCTATAGGAGTCTATTGGAGCTGCCAGCGCATATCGTTTTGAAAATAGGTGAAGACCTATCTTTTCGGTCAGCGTATAAATTCGGTCGCATATGTGCTGTTTTTTCAGGCGAAATGTTTTTACGCAGCTAAAAATTGGTCATCTGGATGAATACATTGAAGCCAATGCTTCAGATGGTTGCGATTGACGTTCGACATAAAAATGGGCTAAATAGCCGCATAAAAATACTTGTGTGAAAAAAGCCTAATACTGCATATAGAGACAGCTTTGAATTATTGGTTGGAGGGTGTGGTGGGTGTGGTTAGCCTGCAGCTCATGAATATGCAAGACTAGTCCTGTGTCTGGCTGCTATTAATAAAATGCAATTTATCCAAAACTACTGCCCAGATACAAACAACAGATATATCACTGCAATCACTGTAACCTAATGGTGCTCTCAGTGAGGGCTGCAAAAACATTATGACAGATTCACTTTAAGCTTTGGGAAGGATTTTGAATAATTAAGTGGCTATGAAGTCAGTGGTCATAGAATACATTATGAATAATCAGAAATTTGCCCTTGATATTATAAGGTTTTTAGAGAAGAAACATATTCCTCTTATGACTTAATATCAAAGACAGCTTCTTTAGGCCCTATCATCTTAAAGGTGATTTACACAGCAATGTGAACAATACCTAAAACTAAGGGTGAAGTCACACGAACGTATATCGGCTCGGTTTTTACGCCTAGCCGATATACGTTGTCCTCGTGTGCAGGGGGGGAGGATGGAAGAGCCAGGAGCAGGAACTGAGCTCCCACCCCCCTCTCCGCCTCCTCTCCGCCCCTCTGCACTATTTGCAATGGGAAGAGGCGGGGCGGGGTGGGGCTAAGTTCTGAGAATTAGCCACGCCCCCGTCCCACCTCTCCCCATTGCAAATAGTGCAGAGGGGCGGAGAGGAGGCAGAGAGTGGGCGGGAGCTCAGTTCCTGCTCCTGGCTCTTCCATCCTCCCCCCCCCTGCCAGGTTGGGGCAGGAGAGGAGAGAGATGGGGGACAGAGAGGACTGTAGGGATTCAGCAAAGTCCTGGGTGTGAATGGCCTTAAGGTTCCTGTAGGTACTGTAGGTAGGTGGGTCTGGAGAGATGGTAGGGAGCGTGACAGAGAAAGAGAGGAAGTTATGATCCGAGAGCGGGAGAGGGGAGTTAGTGAAGTTGGAAACAGAGCAGAGACGGAAGAAGACCAGATCAAGAGTGTTGCCATCCCTGTGAGTGGGAGAGACTGTGAGTTGAGAGAGACCAAGGGAGGAGGTGAGCGAAAGAAGCTTAGAGGCAGATGGGGACATAGGGTCATTAATGGGGATGTTAAAATCACCTAAGATGAGGGTTGGAATTTCACAGGATAGGAAGTGGGGGAGACTGGCAGAAAAGTGGTCCAAAAACAGGCGAGGAGCACCTGGGGGGTGGTAGATAACTGCTACTCGCATGGACAGCGGATGGAAAAGCCGTAGCATATGTACTTCAAAGGATGGAAAAGTGAGTGAGGGTACAGGGGGGATGACCTGGTAGGTGCATTTTGGGGAAAGAAGAGCACCTACTCCTCCGCCACGCCTGTCATCTGGTCTCGGGGTATGGGAGAACTGCAGGCCATTGTAAGACAGTGCAGCAGGGGAGGCCGTGTCAGACTGCTGTATCCATGTTTCTGTGAGAGCTAGCAGGTTTAAAGATTTAGCAGTAAAAAAGTCGTGGATGGTGGGGAGTTTATTACATGCTGACTGGCAGTTCCAGAGTGCACATTTAAAGGAGTCAGGGGAGGCTATGCATGGGCTAGCAGTTGGGCTTGGGGATTTTCTTAGTGAGTCAGGTAGGGGGTGATAGCTAGGAGCAGTGGAGGGTGGGCCAGGATTGGGAGAGATATCCCCAGCAGCTAGTAGCAGCAGGATAGAGAGGGTTAACAGATGGCTAGGAGATTTATGAGGGCGGCTGTTATTTTTGTTAGTGGCACTAGGGGGTTTGAGGCTAAGCAAGAAGGTAAAGAGTGCATGAGAGCTGTGCATAGGCGAGGACAGGAGAGAGGGGCTAATGTGTATAGAGTGCCCCAGAGGTGGGCACTTGAAAGAAGTTCTGAAACTGAGAGCAAGAATGAGAACAGAGGTGACAGCATTAGCGATAGCTTTGAAGTGCAAAGTATTTAGGCAGAGTTTGTGGCCTACCTGTCTCCTACCATGTCGAACTGCCATGGTCAAACTGTCTCATACTTTCTACAGCATACTTCATACAGCATTATATTCGCGTGGCAGCCACCCACGTGGCATGCATTCTTACAATCTTTATTAGTACAAAAAAAATAGAATAAAAAGTTAGATACAAACACAAAACAACAGAGGTAGACAACCCATATAAGCCTGCTATACTGACAGTGCAAACCACAAATTGCAAAATCCATAAAATACATTGACTTGCAACTGCATATGGGTATATAGAGTGGGAATCCTACCAGACCAAACTTGAATTTCACAAGTTATTTCAGATGAAATAATTGGATCAGTTAAAAGTTGAAAAACATTGGCTGCTCAGATGAATTCAAATTTCAGTTCCACCATAGTGATGGAAGGCTCAGAATTTGGCACAAGTAGTATGAATCTCGCTCTTGCCGGTCACCTCAACTATTAAACATTTTAGGGCAATTATTTCTAAATTGCCATTAAATTACTTTAAACTTAACATAACACCACTTTGAAAAAAACTTAGAATAAAGGCAAATGGTTGAAAGCATTTTTCTTTTGATTGCTTTTAGAACCATTCTAATAAAATGATTCAGTTGTCCAAAATGCTATAGTGCTTACAAAACTGTTAAATTTGGATCCTGAATAGAGATGAGCGAGCACCAAAATGCTCGGGTGCTCGTTACTCGAGACGAACTTTTCGCGATGCTCGAGGGTTCGTTTCGAATAACGAACCCCATTGAAGTCAATGGGCGACCCGAGCATTTTTGTATATCGCCGATGCTCGCTAAGGTTTTCGTTTGTGAAAATCTGGGCAATTCAAGAAAGTGATGGGAACGACACAGCAACGGATAGGGCAGGCGAGGGGCTACATGTTGGGCTGCATCTCAAATTCACAGGTCCCACTATTAAGCCACAATAGCGGCAAGAGTGCCCCCCCCTCCCAACAACTTTTACTTCTGAAAAGCCCTCATTAGCAATGCATACCTTTGCTAAGCACCACACTATCTCCAACAAAGCACAATCACTGCCTGCATGACACTCCGCTGCCACTTCTCCTGGGTAACATGCTGACCAACCCCCCCCCCCAGGACCCAGTGTCCACAGCGCACAGCAAACTGTCCCTGCCCAGCCTTCAGCTGCCCTCATGCCACGCCACCCTCATGCCTATTTATAAGTGCGTCTGCCAGAGGAACCGCAGGCACATACTGCAGAGGGTTGGCACGGCTAGGCAGCGACCCTCTTTAAAAGGGGCGGGGCGATAGCCCACAATGCTGTACAGAAGCAATGAGAAATCCAATCCTGTGCCACCTCCATCTGGAGCTGCACACGTGGGCATAGCAATGGGGAACCTATGTGCCACACACTATTCATTCTGTCAAGGTGTCTGCATGCCCCAGTCAGACCGCGGTTTTTTATAAATAGTCACAGGCAGGTACAACTGGGAATCCCCAACTCCAAAATAGGAATTCCGTGTGCACCCACAGCATGGGTGGCTCCCTGGAACCCACCGGCTGTACATAAATGTATCCCATTGCAGTGCCCTGGACAGCAGAGCTAACGTCAGATTAAATGCAGGTGGGCTTCCGCCCACACTGCATGCCCCAGTCAGACTGGGGTTCTTTAGAAGTGGACACATGTAGTTACAAATCCGTGTGGACCGACAGCATGGGTGGCTCCCTGGAACCCACCGGCGGTACATAAATATATCCCATTGCAGTGCCCAACACAGCTGATGTAATGTCGTGCTTAATGCAGGTGGGCTTCGGCCCACACTGCATGCCCCAGTCAGACTGGGGTTCTTTAGAAGTGGATACATGCAGTTACAACTCCCTGTGGACCCACAGCATTGGTGGCTCCCTGGAACCCACCGGCGGTACATAAATATATCCTATTGCATTGCCCATCACAGCTGTGGTAATAATGTCATGTTTAATGCAGGTGGGCTTCGGCCCACACTGCATGCCCCAGTCAGACTGGGGTTCTTTAGAAGTGGACAGATGCATTTAAAACTCCCTGTGGACCCACAGCATGGGTGGGTGCCAGGAAGCCACCGGCGGTACATTAATATATCCCATTGCATTGCCCATCACAGCTGTGGTAATAATGTCATGTTTAATGCAGGTGGGCTTCGGCCCACACTGCATGCCCCAGTCAGACTGGGGTTCTTTAGAAGTGGACAGATGCATTTACAACTCCCTGTGGACCCACAGCATGGGTGGGTGCCAGGAAGCCACCGGCGGTACATTAATATATCCCATTGCATTGCCCATCACAGCTGAGGTAATAATGTCATGTTTAATGCAGGTGGGCTTCGGCCCACACTGCATGCCCCAGTCAGACTGGGGTTCTTTAGAAGTGGACAGATGCATTTACAACTCCCTGTGGACCCACAGCATGGGTGGGTGCCAGGAAGCCACCGGCGGTACATTAATATATCCCATTGCATTGCCGATCACAGCTGAGGTAATAATGTCATGTTTAATGCAGGTGGGCTTCGGCCCACACTGCATGCCCCAGTCAGACCGGGGTTCTTTAGAAGTGGACACATGCAGTTACAACTCCCTGTGGACCCACAGCATGGGTGGCTCCCTGGAACCCACCGGCGGTACATAAATATATCCCATTGCAGTGCCCAACACAGCTGATGTTACGTCAGCTGTAATGCAGGTGGGCTAAAAATTAATTGGATTACACTGTAGGCGAGGGCCCCCAAAAATTGGTGTACCAACAGTACTAATGTACCTGAGAAAAATTGCCCATGCCCAACCAAGAGGGCAGCTGAAACCCATTAATCGCTTTGGTTAATGTGGCTTAATTGGTAACTAGGCCTGGAGGCAGCCCAGTAAAAATAAAAATTGGTTGAGGTGAAAGTTTCAACGCTTTAATAAGCATAGAAACGTATAAAAATTGTTTAGAAAAATTATATGACTGAGCCTTGTGGGCCTAAGAAAAATTGCCCGTTCGGCGTGATTATGTGAGGTATCAGGAGGAGGAGCAGGCGGAGGAGGAGGAATATTATACACAGATAGATGAAGCAAAAAGGTCCCCGTTTTGGATGGTGATAGAGAACGATGCTTCCATCCGCGGGTGCAGCCTACGTATTGCTTACGTATCGCTGCTGTCCGCTGGTGGAGAAGAGAAGTCTGGGGAAATCCAGGCTTTGTTCATCTTGATGAGTGCAAGCCTGTCGGCACTGTCGGTTGACAGGTGGGTACGCTTATCCGTGATGATTCCCCCAGCCACACTAAACACACTCTCTGACAAGACGCTAGCCGCAGGACAAGCAAGCACCTCCAGGGCATACAGCGCGAGTTCAGGCCACGTGTCCAGCTTCGACACCCAGTAGTTGTAGGGGGCAGAGGCGTCACGGAGGACAGTCGTGCGATCGGCTACGTACTCCCTCACCATCCTTTTACAGTGCTCCCGCCAACTCAGCCTTGACTGGGGACCGGTGACACAGTCTTGCTGGGGAGCCATAAAGCTGGCAAAGGCCTTGGATAATGTTCCCCTGCCTGCGCTGTACATGCTTCCTGATCTTTGCGTCTCCCCTGCTACCTGGGCCGCGGAAATGCGCCTTCGGCCACTAGCGCTGTTGGATGGGAAGTTTACCATCAGTTTGTCCACCAGCGCCCTGTTGTATAGCATCATTCTCGAACCCCTTTCCTCTTCGGGAATGAGAGTGGAAAGGCTCTCCTTATACCGTGGGTCGAGCAGTGTGTACACCCAGTAATCCGTAGTGGCCAGAATGCGTGTAACGCGAGGGTCACGAGAAAGGCATCCTAACATGAAGTCAGCCATGTGTGCCAGGGTACCTGTACGCAACACATGGCTATCCTCACTCGGAAGATCACTTTCAGGATCCTCCTCCTCCTCCTCCTCTGGCTATACACGCTGAAAGGATGAGAGGCAAGCTGCATCTGTACCCTCAGCAGTGGGCCAAGCTGTCTCTTCCCCCTCCTGCTCATGCTCCTCCTCCCCCTCCTCCTCCTCCTCTGGCCATACACGCTGAAAGGATGACAGGCAAGCAGCATCTGTCCCCTCAGCAGTGGGCCAAGCTGTCTCTTCCCCCTCCTCCTCATGCTCAACCCCCTCCTCCTCAACGCGCTGAGATATAGACATGAGGGTGCTCTGACTATCCAGCGACATACTGTCTTCCCCCCCCCTCCATTTCCGATTGCAAAGCGTCTGCCTTTATGCTTTGCAGGGAACTTCTCAAGAGGCATAGCAGAGGAATGGTGACGCTAATGATTGCAGCATCCCCGCTCAGCATCTGGGTAGACTCCTCAAAGTCTCTAAGGACCTGGCAGATGGCTGCCAACCAGGCCCACTCTTCTGTAAATAATTGAGGAGGCTGACTCCCACTACGCCGCCCATGTTGGAGTTGGTATTCCGCAATAGCTGTACGCTGCTCATAGAGCCTGGCCAACATGTGGAGCGTAGAGTTCCACTGTGTGGGCACGTCGCACAGCAGTCGGTGCACTGGCAAATTAAACCGATGTTGCAGGGTCCGCAGGGTGGCAGCGTGCGTGTGGGACTTGCGGAAATGTGCGCAGAGCTGGCGAACCTTTCCGAGTAGGTCTGACAAGCGTGGGTAGCTTTTCAGAAAGCGCTGAACCACCAAATTAAACACATGGGCCAGGCATGGCACGTGCGTGAGGCTGCCGAGCTGCAGAGCCACCACCAGGTTACGGCAGTTGTCACACACGACCATGCCCGGTTAGAGGCTCAGCGGCGCAAGCCAGCGGTCGGTCTGCTCTGTCAGAAGCTGAGTAGCTTCAGCACGGCCTGCTGACGCTTGCCCACCGCTGAGCTGCCACGCCGCGCGACACCGACTGCTGGCGACGTGCTGCTGCTGACACATCTTGATTGCGAGACAGAGGTTGCGGAGGAGGAGGAGGAGGAGGTTGGTTTAGTGGAGGAAGCATACACCGCCGCAGATACCAGCACCGAGCTGGGGCACGCAATTCGGGGGGTGGGTAGGACGTGAGCGGTCCCAGGCTCTGACTCTGTCCCAGCCTCCACTAAATTCACCCAATGTGCCGTCAGGGAGATATAGTGGCCCTGCCCGCCTGTGCTTGTCCACATGTCTGTTGTTAAGTTGACCTTGGCAGTAACCGCGTTGGTGAGGGCGCGTACAATGTTGCGGGAGACGTGGTCGTGCAGGGCTGGGACGGCACATCGGGAAAAGTAGTGGCAACTGGGAACCGAGTAGCGCGGGGCTGCCGCCGCCATCATGCTTTTGAAATACTCCGTTTCCACAAGCTTATAATGCAGCATCTCCAGGCTGATCAATTTGGCAATGTGCACGTTTAACGCTTGAGCGTGCGGGTGCGTGGCGGCGTACTTGCGCTCGCGCTCAAACAGTGGCGCTAGCGACGTCTGGACGCTGCGCTGAGAGACATTGCTGGATGGGGCCGAGGACAGCGGAGGTGAGGGTGTGGGTGCAGGCCAGGAGACGGTAGTGCCTGTGCCCTGAGAGGGGGGTTGGATCTGAGTGGCAGGTTGGGGCACAGGGGGAGAGGCAGTGGTGCAAACCGGAGGCGGTGAACGGCATTCGTCCCACCTTGTGGGGTGCTTGGCCATTATATGCCTGCGCATGCTGGTGGTGGTGCCTCCCCTGCTGATCTTGGCGCGACAAAGGTTGCACACCACTGTTCGTCGGTCGTCAGGCGTCTCTGTGAAAAACTGCCACACCGTAGAGCACCTTGACCTCTGCAGGGTGGCATGGCGCGAGGGGGTACTTTGGGAAACAGTTGGTGGATTATTCGGTCTGGCCCTGCCTCTACCCCTGGCCACCGCACTGGCTCGGCCTGTGCCCACACCCTGATTTGGGCCTCCGCGTCCTCGGCCGCATCCACGTCCTCTAGGCCTACCCCCACCCCTCAGCATGCTGTATTACCAGTAATGCAGAAACAGAACGCTGTAATTAAATGTGCCGCTCATTGGCCTGTGGTTGGAGGCTGACTTTGCTTACGGAACGCCAGGAAATAATTTGGCGCAAGCCTGCTCTAACACTTAGCTGGCTGCGTATGAATTTGGAGAATTACTACACCCAGCAGAGACCCAGAACACTGAGGACACTCACAGGCAGCCCAAATAGATTTTTTTCCCCAAATGTATTTGCAAAGGCCCACTGCCTATATTCAATCAATATGTCTTCTGTCCCTGCCTAAGCGCTTCTGGCCCTGGAGTATGTCAAAGAACTGCAGAGTGTTGCACTGTGGACTGCAATACAGCGGTGATTTAACAGCCCAGACAGAGCCAGGAAATAATTTTGCGCAAGCCTGCTGTAACACTTAGCTGGCTGCATATGAATTTGGAGAACTACTACACCCAGCAGAGACCCAGAACACTGAGGACACTCACAGGCAACCCAAATAGATTTTTTTCCCCAAATGTATTTGCAAAGGCCCACTGCCTATATTCAATCAATATGTCTTCTGTCCCTGCCTAAGCGCTTCTGGCCCTGGAGTATGTCAAAGAACTGCAGAGTGTTGCACTGTGGACTGCAATGCAGCGGTGATTTAACAGCCCAGACAGAGCCAGGAAATAATTTTGCGCAAGCCTGCTGTAACACTTAGCTGGCCGCGTATGAATTTGGAGAACTACTACACCCAGCAGAGACCCAGAACACTGAGGACACTCACAGGCAGCCCAAATAGATTTTTTTCCCCAAATGTATTTGCTAAGGCCCACTGCCTATATTCAATCAATATGTCTTCTGTCCCTGCCTAAGCGCTTCTGGCCCTGGAGTATGTCAAAGAACTGCAGAGTGTTGCACTGTGGACTGCAATACAGCGGTGATTTAACAGCCCAGACAGAGCCAGGAAATAATTTAGCGCAAGCCTGCTGTAACACTTAGCTGGCTGCGTATGAATTTGGAGAACTACTACACCCAGCAGAGACCCAGAACACTGGGGACACTCACAGGCAGCCCAAATAGATTTTTTTCCCCAAATGTTTTTGCAAAGGCCCACTGCCTATATTCAATCAATATGTCTTCTGTCCCTGCCTAAGCGCTTCTGGCCCTGGAGTATTACTGCAGGGCGCAATGCTCTGCACGGCCGATATACCAAAAAAAAAAAATGTGCAACACTGCAAAAAGCAGCCTCCACAGTACTGCACACGGTTAGATGTGGCCCTAAGAAGGACCGTTGGGGTTCTTGAAGCCTAAAATACTCCTAACACTCTCCCTATAGCAGCTCCACCAAGATAGCACTTTCCCTAAAGTATGTCAAAACGCATCTGTGGCGAGCCGCGGGAGGGGCCGATTTTTATACTCGGGTGACAACTGATCTCGCCAGCCACTCACTGCAGGGGGGTGGTATAGGGCTTGAACGTCGCAGGGGGAAGTTGTAATGCCTTCCCTGTCTTTCTATTGGCCAGAAAAGCGCGCTAACGTCTCAGAGATGAAAGTGAAAGTAACCCGAACATCGCGTGGTACTCGTTACGAGTAACGAGCATCCCGAACACGCTAATACTCGAACGAGTATCAAGCTCGGACGAGTACGTTCGCTCATCTCTAAAGGGGATCCTTTTTAAAATATATAACCTGTGGTAGGCCGAGCTCCTGATCCATGTGTATCGTAGCCGACTGCTGCGGGATTAGGAGAGAGGCACGTTTCTGGCGTCCCCACATTCATCGCCCAATTAATGGGTCCACGCGGTAGACCTTTATTAGAAAATGAGCAGTGTGAGCAGGTCCTGTCGTGGATGGCAGAAAGTGCATCCAGCAATCTATCGTCCACCCACAGTTCTGCGCCGTCCACTGCTGCAACTCAGAATCCTCTGGCTGCTGCTCCTCCTTCCTCCCAGCCTCCTCACTCCATGAAAATGAGACATTCTGAGGAGCGGGCAGACTCCCAGGAACTGTTCTCGGGCCCCTGCTCAGATTGGGCAGCAGTGGTTCCTCTCCCACCAGAGGAGTTTATCGTGACTGATGCCCAACCATTGGAAAGTTCCCGGGGTCCGGGGGATGAGGCTGGGGACTTCCGGCAACTGTCTCAAGACCTTTCAGTGGGTGAGGAGGACGATGACGATGAGACACAGTTGTCTATCAGTGAAGTAGTAGTAAGGGCAGTAAGTCCGAGGGAGGAGCGCACAGAGGATTCGGAGGAAGAGCAGCAGGACAATGAGGTGACTGACCCCACCTGGTTTGCTACGCCTACTGAGTACAGGTCTTCAGAGGGGGAGGCAAGGGCAGCAGCAGGGCAGGTTGCAAGAGGCAGTGCGGTGTCCAGGGGTAGAGGCAGGGCCAGACTGAATAATCCACCAACTGTTTCCCAAAGCGCCCCCTCGCTCCATGCCACCCTGCAGAGGCCGAGGTGCTCAAAGGTCTGGCAGTTTTTCACTGAGAGTGCAGACGACCGACGAACAGTGGTGTGCAACCTTTGTCGCGCCAAGATCAGCCGGGGAGCCACCACCAGCAGCCTCACCACCACCAGCATGCGCAGACATATGATGGCCGAGCACCCCACAAGGTGGGACGAAGGCCGTTCACCGCCTCCGGTTTGCACCACTGCCTCTCCCCCTGTGCCCCAACCTGCCACTCAGATCCAACCCCCCTCTGAGGACACAGGCACTACCGTCTCCTGGCCTGCACCCACACCCTCACCTCCGCTGTCCTCGGCCCCATCCACCAATGTCTGTCAGCGCACCGTCCAGCCGTCGCTAGCGCAAGCGTTTGAGCGCAAGCGCAAGTACGCCGCCACGCACCCGCATGCTCAAGCGTTAAACGTGCACATTGCCAAATTTATCAGCCTGGAGATGCTGCCGTATAGGGTTGTGGAAATGGAGTCTTTCAAAAACATGATGGTGGTGGCGGCCCCGCGCTACTCAGTTCCCAGTCGCCACTACTTTTCCCGAAGTGCCGTCCCAGCCCTGCACGACCACGTCTCCCGCAACATTGTACGCGCCCTCACCAACGCGGTTACTGCCAAGGTCCACTTAACAACAGACACGTGGACAAGCACAGGTGGGCAGGGCCACTATATCTCCCTGACGGCACATTGGGTGAATTTAGTGGAGGCTGGGACAGAGTCAGAGCCTGGGACCGCTCACGTCCTACCCACCCCCAGAATTGCGGGCCCCAGCTCGGTGCTGGTATCTGCGGCGGTGTATGCTTCCTCCACTAAACCACCCTCCTCCTCCTCCAACGCAACCTTTGTCTCGCAATCAAGATGTGTCAGCAGCAGCAGCACGTCGCCAGCAGTCGGTGTCGCGCGGCGTGGCAGCACAGCGGTGGGCAAGCGTCAGCAGGCCGTGCTGAAACTACTCAGCTTAGGAGATAAGAGGCACACGGCCCACGAACTGCTGCAGGGTCTGACAGAGCAGACCGACCACTGGCTTGCGCCGCTGAGCCTCCAACCGGGCATGGTCGTGTGTGACAACGGCCGTAACCTGGTGGCGGCTCCGCAGCTCGGCAGCCTCACGCACGTGCCATGCCTGGCCCACGTCTTTAATTTGGTGGTTCAGCGCTTTCTGAAAAGCTACCCACGCTTGACTGACCTGCTCGGAAAGGTGCGCCGGCTCTGCGCACATTTCCGCAAGTCCCACACGGACGCTGCCACCCTGCGCACCCTGCAACATCGGTTTAATCTGCCAGTGCACCGACTGCTGTGCGACGTGCCCACACGGTGGAACTCTACGCTCCACATGATGGCCAGGCTCTATGAGCAGCGTAGAGCTATAGTGGAATACCAACTCCAACATGGGCGGCGCAGTGGGAGTCAGCCTCCTCAATTCTTTTCAGAAGAGTGGGCCTGGTTGGCAGACATCTGCCAGGTGCTTGGAAAGTTTGAGGAGTCTACCCAGGTGGTGAGCGGCGATGCTGCAATCATTAGCGTCACCATTCCTCTGCTATGCCTCTTGAGAAGTTCCCTGCAAAGCATAAAGGCAGACGCTTTGCGCTCAGAAACAGAGCCGGGAGAAGACAGTATGTCGCTGGATAGTCAGAGCACCCTCCTGTCTATATCTCAGTGTGAAGAGGAGGAGGAGGAGGAGGAGCATGAGGAGGAGGGGGAAGAGACAGCTTGGCCCACTGCTGAGGGTACACATGCTGCTTGCCTGTCATCCTTTCAGCGTGTATGGCCTCAGGAGGAGGAGGAGGAGGAGGATCCTGAAAGTGATCTTCCTAGTGAGGACAGCCATGTGTTGCGTACAGATACCCTGGCACACATGGCTGACTTCATGTTAGGATGCCTTTCTCGTGACCCTCGCGTTACACGCATTCTGGCCACTACGGATTACTGGGTGTACACACTGCTTGACCCACGGTATAAGGAGAACCTTTCCACTCTCATACCCGAAGAGGAAAGGGGTTCGAGAGTGATGCTATACCACAGGACCCTGGCGGACAAAGTGATGGTAAAATCCCCATCCGACAGCGCTAGTGGCCGAAGGCGCAGTTCCGAGGGCCAGGTAGCAGGGGAGGCGCGGAGATCAGGCAGCATGTACAGCACTGGAAGGGGAACACTCTCTAAGGCCCTGGACAGCTTTATGGCTCCCCAGCAAGACTGTGTCACCGCTTCCCAGTCAAGGCTGAGTCGGCGGGAGCACTGTAAAAGGATGGTGAGGGAGTACGTAGCCGATCGCACGACCGTCCTCCGTGATGCCTCTGCCCCCTACAACTACTGGGTGTCGAAGCTGGACACGTGGCCTGAACTCGCGCTGTATGCCCTGGAGGTGCTTGCTTGTCCTGCGGCTAGCGTCTTGTCAGAGAGGGTGTTTAGTGCGGCTGGGGGAATCATCACGGATAAGCGTACCCGCCTTTCAACCGACAGTGCCGACAGGCTTACACTCATCAAGATGAACAAAGCCTGGATTTCCCCAGACTTCTCTTCTCCACCAGCGGACAGCAGCGATGCCTAAGCAATACGTAGGCTGCACCCGCGGATGGAAGCATCGTTCTCTATCCCCATCAAAAACGGGGACCTTTTTGCTTCATCAATCTGTGTATAATATTCCTCCTCCTCCTCCTGCTCCTCCTCCTGAAACCTCACATAATCACGCCGAACGGGCAATTTTTCTTAGGCCCACAAGGCTCAGTCATATAATTTTTCTAAACAATTTTTATACGTTTCAATGCTCATTAAAGCGTTGAAACTTTCACCTCAACCAATTTTTTTTTTAACTGGGCTGCCTCCAGGCCTAGTTACCAATTAAGCCACATTAACCAAAGCGATTAATGGATTTCACCTGCCCTCTTGGTTGGGCGTGGGCAATTTTTCTCAGGTACATTAGTACTGTTGGTACACCAATTTTTGGGGGCCCTCGCCTACAGTGTAATCAAATGAATTTTTAGCCCACCTGCATTACAGCTGACGTTACATCAGCTGTGTTGGGCACTGCAATGGGATATATTTATGTACCACCGATGGCTTCCTGGCACCCACCCATGCTGTCGGTCCACAGGGAGTTGTAACTGCATGTGTCCACTTCTAAAGAACCCCTGTCTGACTGGGGCATGCAGTGTGGGCCGAAGCCCACCTGCATTAAACATGACATTACCTCAGCTGTGATGCGCAATGCAATGGGATATATTTATGTACCGCCGGTGGGTTCCAGGGAGCCACCCATGCCGTTGGTCCACAGGGAGTTGTAACTGCATGTGTCCACTTCTAAAGAACCCCAGTCTGACTGGGGCATGCAGTGTGGGCCGAAGCCCACCTGCATTTAATCGGACGTTACCTCAGCTGTGATGGGCACTGCAATGGGATACATTAATGTACAGCCGGTGGGTTCCAGGGAGCCACCCATGCTGTGGGTGCACACGGAATTCCCATTGCGGAGTTGTACCTGCCTGTGACTATTTATAAAAAACCGCGGTCTGACTGGGGCATGCAGACACCTTGACAGAATGAATAGTGTGTGGCACATAGGTTCCCCATTGCTATGCCCACGTTTGCAGCTCCTGATGGAGGTGGCACAGGATTGGATTTCTCATTGCTTCTGTACAGCATTGTGGGCTATTGCCCCGCCCCTTTTAAAGTGGATCGCTGCCTAGCCGTGCCAACCCTCTGCAGTGTGTGCCTGCGGTTCCTCCTCATGGCAGACGCACTTATAAATAGACATGAGGGTGGCGTGGCATGAGGGCAGCTGAAGGCTGGGCAGGGACAGTTTGGTGTGCGCTGTGGACACTGTGTCGTGGGGGGGGGGGGGGGGGGGTTGGTCAGCATGTAACCCAGGAGAAGTGGC
Source organism: Eleutherodactylus coqui (assembly GCF_035609145.1). Lineage (NCBI taxonomy): Eukaryota > Metazoa > Chordata > Amphibia > Anura > Eleutherodactylidae > Eleutherodactylus > Eleutherodactylus coqui. The sequence goes on along the minus strand of NC_089837.1, from coordinate 212,124,975 downwards.
AGCGGAGTGTCATGCAGGCAGTGATTGTGCTTTGTTGTAGGTAGTGTGGTGCTTAGCTAAGGTATGCATTGCTAATGAGGGCTTTTCAGAAGTAAAAGTTGTTGGGAGGGGGGGGGCCCAGTCTTGCCGCTATTGTGGCTTAATAGTGGGACCTGGGAACTTGAGATGCAGCCCAACATGTAGCCCCTCGCCTGCCCTATCCGTTTCTGTGTCGTTCCCATCACTTTCTTGAATTGCCCAGATTTTCACAAATGAAAACCTTAGCGAGCATCGGCGATATACAAAAATGCTCGGGTCGCCCATTGACTTCAATGGGGTTCGTTATTCGAAACGAACCCTCAAGCATCGCGAAAAGTTTGTCCCGAGTAACGAGCACCCGAGCATTTTGGTGCTCGCTCATCTCTAATCCCCTTTGATTTTTTTGTGCAGACAAAAAAGTTGAGGTAATCTCCAATATATAAAAAGAAAATTAAAAAGAAATTTCAAAATAACTTTACTATTAGCTTTAGTAATTGATTGAATATTTTGCTGTGTTCAGAATATAGGAGACGTGACTTGGCTTCCAAGCAACCAGGATACCACAGAGAGTAAAGTGACCATCTACAAAACCGGAGAAGTTTCCTCAGTCTCCAGTGCAGGACCAAGATGGCACCGCGAGATGCTTACCAGGAAGCTCACCTCTATCTGAGCATGCAGAGTGCTCACCTCAGCACACAAAAATTCCAAAGGTTTAAGGTGAAGAACCAGCTCGGAGTCATTGCTTAGCAAGCACTTTCAACCAAAATTTGCAAGTTCACTCACAAACCCAAGGAAAAGTCCTTTGAAAACTGTTTGAGACTTCCCCTAATGTCGTGATCATTATCTCTCTGGCCACATGGCGAGTGCAGCCTCCTCTCCCTTGGCTAGTCCAACAAAACAAAAGCAGAGAATTAACTCTTCAAATGAACTACCTGATACAGAAGTGAAACCTCTTGATTTGCTATTGAAGACATTTTTGATGATATTCCGGTTAATGATGCATCAGTCACAAACACCTCCTGTTGTGTTCATCCTTGACTGCACCCGAAAACCTAAGATAACCTGGTACTATGGTAGTCAGGATGGATGAGTCAGCTTGATATACAGGTGGCTAGATGCAGGACAGACAGACGCACAAGAGAGCCTAGCCTTTGCTACCAATGCACAAAGGGGACAGGAAAGGCTTTGATGTCCTCCCAACAACAGACTGGTAGGACAAACAAACAAGAACCAAGCATCCAACAACAAACAGTGGGGTGGATCATACATAGAATGAAAGACATAAACTAGACTGACAAACCGCCAAAATACTCACTTAGCATACCTGCACGCATAAACAAATGCATTGGTTCGTATTTTGCCCAAGATACTTAAGCCCATGAGCCCATTTCAAGGGTCCTCATTGGCTCACGAATCCCTACTCTCACAAGACAACCCCATGAGTTCTGCCTGCAAATGGGACGATCGTCCCAATAGGGACAGCCCAATGATGGAACCTAATGATCTGCCTCACCCTTGCACAGACATCCAGCACCCAGCACAGACATACAGAACTCATCGCAGCTCACACCCACAGAACAACAAGCATGAATGCAAACACAAGGGGGAATGAGGAAAACCAGTTTCCTCTAGCAGAGGGGCTGGCATTTATGTACAGCAGACTAGTGGGGATTGGCTGGCTAGAGAACTCTACACCAAACCAGCTCAATTATCCCACACCTGTGTAGGTGTGCTTCTGGAAACCAGTAGAACAACAGGTTCCATCATCACAACCCAACACCTCCATTAAAACAATGTTGAAAGCTCTGCAAATTTCCTTACAATCCAACTTTGTTCAACCAATCCAACCACTCAGCTTGGCTATCACTGATGCTAAGAAATAAATCACCCACATAGAGACTATGGTGGCTAAATTCTCTTTGTCACACAATGACCTTATTGACTCTCACTACAACTGGGAGTCAGAACTGCAAAAACTGGAAACAAAGTGGTGGACTTGGTGGATACATCTTGCCACAATAACATCAAATTCCGTAGAATTCCATAAATAATCTCTAACTCTGAGTTGATGCATTACTTGCAGAATCTCATGATATAATTATTACCAGAGTTCTCCTCACAGGATATTATAATTGATAGGGCGCATAAACTCCCCATCCTAAACACCTGATAGATCATGTACTAAGGGATGTACTAGCCCGCATTCATTTTTTCCATATCAAAGAAAAGCTCATGAAGGAAGCCAGGAAAATGGGTCCACTACCTGTGCCCTACCAAGTACTGTCCTTATTTACGGATTTATTTGCTGAAACTTTGGCACAAAAACCACAACTATTCCCTATCACCAAACCACTTAGAGACAATAGAATAGAAAATAAATGGGGATAATAACCCACAGCACCTAGTAATAACCCACAGTGAAATTAGCTTTGCTTTTAAATCACTGGATGAAGGAATCCGTCTTTTTACAATAATGTAACTTAGATGTGTACTGGAGATTGCAGACAACCTAAACATCATTTATTAGAGGAATGACACACTATGAAACCTCACAAACAAGTTCGCCATTGACTTCCAAATCTGCCACACTGAAATAATAGTAGAATACACCCAAAACTCAGAAACACCAAAGACCTTTTACCCCCCAATTATGGTAATTAGCTCCGGAAGAGCTGCTAAATTTTCTTCTCATCTGCAAGTTTGTGAAGGACTGTTTATTGTTATTGTGGTGTTCTCCTGTCTCTTTCTTTCTTTTTTTTTCTTTATTGAATACTAGGTATGAACCATTTGTTGAAATGGTGTAAGAAAATTGTTCCCATGATGACAACTGTTCACAACTTTTACAGCAAAGGACTGTACGCGGGTGGCTGCCACGCGAATATGAGCTGTATTAAAGTATGAGCTGAGAAAGTATGATACAGTTCCATCATGGCAGTTCGACAGGGTAGGCGACAGGTAGGCCACAAACTCTGCCTTAATGCTTTACACTTAAAAGCTATCGCTAATGTTGTCACTTCTGTTCTCATTCTTGCTCTCAGTTTCAGAACTTCTTTCAAGTGCCAACCTCTGGGGCACTCTATTCACATTAGCCCCTCTCTCCTGTCCTCACCTATGCACAGCTCGCATACACTCTTTACCTTCTTGCTTAGCCTCAACCGCCCTAGTGCCACTAACAAAAATAACAGTCTTCCTCATAAATCTCCTAATCATCTGCTAACCCTGACTATTCTGCTGTTACTAGCTGCTGGGGATATCTCTCCCAATCCTGGCCCACCCTCCACTGCTCCTAGCTATTACCCCCTACCGGGCTCACTAATAAAATCCCCAAGTCCAACTGCTAGCCCATGCATACCCTCCCCTGACTCCTTTAAATGTGCACTCTGGAACTGCCAGTCAGCATGTAATAAACTCCCCACTATCCACAACTTTTTTACTGCTAAATCTTTAAATCTGCTAGCTCTCACAGAAACGTGGATACAGCAGTCTGACACGGCCTCCCCTGCTGCACTGTCCTACAATGGCCTGCAGTTCTCCCATACTCCGAGACCAGATGACAGGCGTGGCGGAGGAGTAGGTGCTCTTCTCTCCCCGAAATGCACCTACCAGGCCATCCCCCCTGTACCCTCACTCACTTTTCCATCATTTGAAGTACATATGCTACGGCTTTTCCGCCCGCTGTCTATGCGAGTAGCAGTTATCTATCGCCCCCCAGGTGCTGCTCGCCTGTTTTTGGACCACTTTGCTGCCTGGCTCTCCCACTTCCTATCCTGTGAAATTCCAACCCTCATCTTAGGTGATTTTAACATCCCCACTAATGACCCCAACTCCCCATCTGCCTCTAAGCTTCTTTCACTCACCTCCTCCCTTGGTCTCTCTCAACTCACAGCCTCTCCCACTCACAGGGATGGCAATACTCTGGATCTGGTCTTCCTCCGGCTCTGCTCTGCTGCCAACTTCACTAACTCCCCTCTCCCGCTCTCGGATCATAACCTCCTCTCTTTCTCTGTCACCCTCCCTAACATCTCTCCAGACCCACCTACCTACAGTACCTACAGGAACCTTAAGGCCATTCACACCCAGAACTTTGCTGAATCCCTACAGTCCTCTCTGTCCCCCATCTCTCTCCTCACCTGCCCCAACCTGGCTGCCGCTCACTACAACACCGCTCTCAAACATGCCCTGGATGAAGCGGCGCCCCCCAGGACCCGAGCCCTCTGATGTAGACCACGGCAACCCTGGCTCACGCCTCAAACGCGCTTCATCCGGCGGTGCTCTAGAAGTGCTGAACGGCTGTGGAGGAAATCGCAAATGTCCGCAGACTTCCTCCACTACAAATTCATGCTCAGAACCTACAACCTTGCCCTCCACCATGCCAAACAAGCCTATTTCACCTCTCTAGTCTCCTCACTATCCCACAACCCTAAATGGCTCTTTGATACTTTTCACTCCCTTCTCAGCCCTAAACCACAGCCCCCGGTGACGGATCTCAGTGCTGAAGAGCTGGCTGCTTACTTCAAAAAGAAAATTGATGACATCCGTCAGGAAATAACTTCCCAACCCCAGACTAGCCCTGACCCTAGTCTTGTCAGCACTGCATCTAGCTCCTGCTCACTGTCTGTACTCAGACCAGTGACAGAGGAAGAAGTCTCCAAATTGCTCTTCTCTGCTCACCCCACCACCTGCGCTAGCGACCCCCTCCCCTCACACCTCCTCCGTTCCTTCTCCCCAGTGGTCATCTCCCATCTCACCACTATATTCATCCTCTCTCTGACCTCTGGCATCTTTCCCTCTTCTTTCAAACACGCCATCATATCCCCACTGCTAAAGAAGCCGACTCTGGACGCGACTGATGCTGCCAGCTACCAACCCATCTCAAACCTCCCCTTCATCTCCAAACTACTAGAACGGCTGGTTTACTCCCGCCTTGTAAACTACCTATCAGAGCACTCTCTCCTAGACCCCCTACAGTCTGGCTTTCGACCTCAACACTCGACAGAAACTGCCCTTACAAGGGTATCCAATGACCTACTGACAGCCAAATCGAGGGGCGATTACTCCATACTGATCCTCCTCGACCTCTCCACAGCATTTGACACTGTTGACCACAAACTCCTCCTCAGTATGCTACGCTCCATTGGCCTAAAGGATACTGCCCTCTCCTGGTTCTCTTCCTACCTATCTGATCGCTCTTTCAGTGTCTCCTTTGCTGGCTCTACCTCCCCTCCTCTTCCCCTTGCTGTTGGGGTCCCCCCCAGGGCTCTGTCCTCGGCCCCCTTCTTTTCTCTATCTACACAGCCCCTATTGGACAAATCATCAGGAGATTTGGCCTCCAATACCACCTGTATGCTGATGATACCCAGCTATACACCTCTTCCCGTGACATCTCTGCACCTTTACTCCAAAACATCACTAACTGTCTGTCCGCTGTCTCTAACACCATGTCCTCTCTCTACCTAAAACTAAACCTCTCTAAAACTGACTTACTGGTATTTCCACCCTCCACTAACCGACCTCCTCCTGACATCTCCATCTCAGTGTGTGGCGCCACCATAACTCCTAGACAACATGCCCGCTGCCTTGGGGTCATATTTGATTCTGATCTCTCTTTTACCCCCTACATCCAATCTCTGGCCCGAACATGTCAGCTGCACCTCAAGAACATTGCAAGAATCCGCTCTTTTCTCACTGTGGACACGCTAAAAACGCTTACTGTTGCCCTCATCCACTCCCGGCTCGATTATTGCAACTCGTTGCTGATCGGCCTCCCCTGCACCAGACTCTACCCTCTCCAATCCATCCGGAATGCGGCAGCCAGGCTCATCTTCCTGTCCAGCCGCTACTCGGACGCCTCTGCCCTGTGCCAGTCACTGCACTGGCTGCCCGTTAAATACAGAATTCAATTTAAACTCGCCACCTTCATCCACAAAGCCCTCCACAGTGCAGCGCCCCCCTATATCGCCTCCCTCATCTCAATCCATCAACCAGCCCAGGCTCTCCGCTCTGCTAACGAAACCAGATTGAGCGCCCCTTTAATTCGAACTTCTCATTCCCGCCTCCAAGACTTCTCCAGAGCAGCACCGGTCCTCTGGAACGCACTACCAAAGGCTACCTGAGCAATCCAGGACTCGCAGACCTTCAGGCGTGCTCTAAAAACGCACCTCTTCAGGGAGGCATACCGCATACCCTAAACAAACCCCTCTGTACTCCGCCTGATAACATGCTCCCTGACCTACTGACTGCAATCCTTGCTAGCCATCATAAACCGCTCCTGCAGTCATACTGTTTCTGCCGTCACATGGCTAAATGTCTGACCATTGTCTATATGTATATCACCCCTCACTCTCCACCTCGCCATACAGTGCACATCTCCAGCCCCTTTACCTTCTGTATCACCCCATTACTTGTAGTATGTAAGCTCATTGGAGCAGGACCCGCACCCCTATTGTTTCCATCAATTGATTACTTTGTAACTGTGGTTCTGTAATGCTTGTACTTTTGTCTTTCTGTATCCCCTGTCTATGTAAGCGCTGCGGAATATGTTGGCGCTATACAAATAAAGTTTATTATTATTATTATTATTACATAAATATGCTTTTTTTTTTTTTTACTGTTAAACGTGGTGCTTAAAGTAGTATCACTAAATGTTGAAGAGCTTACTTCCACAAAATGGGCATTTATGTGGTAAAATGTCAAAAAGCTGCCCCTTTACATTTGAATTGTATCTAATATTGCTATGAAAAGTTTCTAATAAATATTATTGGAACAAAAAAATGGAAATGTAAAAATGCATAGGCCAATATTCCGAGAATTATTATAAAACAAGGGCACCAATTTCTACAGTTAAAGATGTTCCATATGGCATAGAATACCCTTAAGTAAAACTCTGGGCTCAACTTAGGAGTAATGATAAATGTCGTAAATACAGATCTCCAAACTAAAATAAAATCCATATACTTTGGCAATGCCTGAAGCTGCACCAACATTTGAAGAAAATGATAACTTTGTGTACTAGTATCAAATATTATTATATTGTGCAAATGGGTAATGCAAATTGGAAAAAAATGTTACTGAAAGGATTATGTATTGCCAGAAAACTTAATAAATGTAATTTTAAGTCTCCCTTTTCACCAGCATGGCTACCTACCATGAATAAATTGCTCTTTTTTTCTTCCATCTGCTTCTCTCGCTTCCCCCTAAGGCCTCAGTCAGACGGGCGTTTTTTGCCGCGATTTGCGGATCGCATGACGGATGCGCATCCACAAATCTCGTGACCGGGGCCGAAAAATCGCCGGAAAAATCTGCTCCTAGCCGCGTTTTCTTTGAAACAGGCTGGAGCAAAGGAGCGCTGTCCAGCCCATTGAATTCAATGGAGCCGGCAATACAGCTGGCTCCATTGAAAGCAATGGGCTGCCGGCGAGCGCAGGATGAATTTTCGGGAAGGGCTTAAAAATATAAGCCCTTCCCTGAAAATCATCCAAAAATGTGTAAAAATTAAAAAATTCATATATATACTCACCTTGTCCCCGCAGACGGAGTTCAGCCGCGGCCGTCTGGCAGTTCTCCTGAACTGCTCTGAGTAGTATTCAGCAGCCGGGGATTTAAAATTCCCCCCTGCTGAATGGGCTGCCTCTGATTGGTCACAGCCCTCACCAATCAGAGGCAGCTCTCACTCACCCATTCATGAATGGGTGAATGAGAGCTGCCTCTGATTGGCTCAGCGCAGGGACCAATCAGGGGCAGCTCTCAGCTATTGCACGAAATTTCAGACGTGCCTTAAAAACGCACCTCTTCAGGGAAGCATACCAAATCTCCTGACCTAGTCCCTCGCCCCTCCCTATGGTGCCCCACCCTGTTTGCCTTCTAATAACTGATCTGTACATGAAATTTCCTATTGCCTGTGTTCCCCAACGCCTGCACCTCCTGTACCACCCTCAACCCATTTGTGTCTAACCCAATGTACCTCATACTGTAATTGTTGTATTGTTTTGCATTTATCCATGCCTGAAAGCGCTGCGGAATAAGTTGGCGCTATACAAATAAAGATTATTATTATTATTTGAATCTAAAGCTTTGGAGTTTTTCAAAGTCCATACAAATGTCCTTCTTGATGGGATTTGAACATAGGACCCCAGCATTGACAGACAGTGCTAACAACTGAGCCATATTCATAGAAGAACATTAGAGATGAGCGAGCACCAAAATGCTCGGGTGCTCGTTACTCGAGTCGAACTTTTCGCGATGCTCGAGGGTTCATTTCGAGTAACGAACTCCATTGAAGTCAATGGGCGACTCGAGCATTTTTGTATATCGCCGATGCTCGCTAAGGTTTTCATTTGTGAAAATCTGGGAAATTCAAGAAAGTGATGGGAACGACACAGAAACGGATAGGGCAGGCGAGGGGCTACATGTTGGGCTGCATCTCAAGTTCCCAGGTCCCACTATTAAGCCACAATATCGGCAAGAGTGCCCCCCCCCCCAACAATTTTAACTTCTGAAAAACCCTCATTAGCAAGGCATACCTTAGCTAAGCACCACACTACCTCCAACAAAGCACAATCACTGCCTGTATGAAACTCCGCTGCGACTTCTCCTGGGTTACATGCTGCCCAACCTCCCCGCACGACCCAATGTCCCTGAGCAGCCTTCAGCTGCCCTCATGCCACACGCTGGCCTCATAGCCACACCAGCATCATGTCTATTTATAAGTGTGTCTGCCATGAGGAGGAATCGCAGGCACACACTGCAGAGGGTTGGCAGGGCCAGGCAGCGACCCTCTTTAAAAGGGGCGGGGCGATAGCCCACAATGCTGTACAGAAGCAATGAGAACTCCAATCCTGTGCCACCTCCATCAGGAGCTGCAAACGTGGGCATAGCAATGGGGAATCCATGTGCCACACAGTATTCATTCTGTCAAGGTGTCGCATAGCTCAATCCACACTGCAAGGGGAAAGCCGTCAGCGCTCTTCCCTCTACCCAAGTCAGTCAGTGCCTTTGTGCCAGACAGGTCAAACACCGTGATGGGAACTAAGTTTGCACCAACAGCATAGGGGGGTCCTAGGAAGCCCAAGACATGAACCAAAAATTGATCTGAGCGGCCAAACATGGCAGACTTGCACCGCGCCCACGACATAAGCCTCAGCCCACAGCTTCAGCAATCCTAGGCAGGAAGCAGACTTTCACTGCACCAAGGACATAGGCCTCTGCACAAACCCTCAGCAATCGCGGGCCTAGAGCGGACTCCTATGCTAGCGTAGCTGTGCACGTCTCATTAGCGCTGTATTGCTCCTGTAGTTTGTCCCAATGCAGGGCCCCAGATAGTAGAGCTAACGGCAGATTAAATACAGGTGGGCTTCGGCTGACACTGCATGCCCCAACCTGACCGTGGTTTTTACTTCATAGACACAGGCAGGTACAAATCCCGAATGTGAAGTCCCTGTGGACCCACAGCATTGGTGGCTCCCAGGAACCCACCGGCGGTACATAAATAAATCCCATTGCAGTGCCCTGCTCAGCAGAGCTAACGTCACGTACAATACAGGTGGGCTTCGGCCCACAGTGCATGCCCCAGTCAGACTGGTAATATGTACCTTAACAGTAACCGCGTTGGTGGGAATGTGGTGGCGACTGCGGACCTAGTAGCGCGGTTTTATTTAGTTGGTTTTCGGAATGTGGCCAGGATTAAGTGGGCCATGGCGGGGTATGGTGGGGCTCTCTTGTTGTGTCAGTAAAGGTGAAATTCTTGGACTGCCACCAGACGGACCAATGCAAAGGTATTTTCCAAGAATGTTTTCATTGTTGGAGGAGGAGGGGGATGTTTTTGAGGCACTACGTGTCCTTTCCACGTGTCCGTGGTTATATGCACCTTAACAGTAACCGCGTTGGTGGGAAATGGCCTCGCCACCATCATGTCTTTGGGAAGCCTCCGTTTCCACACCCCAGTGACATAGCATTAGCAGCGGTATAGGCAGAGCCCAGAATTAGTAACATTTCAGTGGTAGCATTAGGGACAGGCCCCAGTAACATATCACTAGCAGCATTATAGGGGGAGCACAGTATTAGTTCCATTTCAGTAGTAGTAGCAGTCAAGACAGGCCACAGTAACATTCCCATTGCAGCAGTTTAGGGAGATAACAGTCTCTTTCACATTTCCGTAGTTACAGTATAGGCCCCAGTTACATTTATGTAGCAAAAGTGTAGGCCAATCCCACACACCTTGCTGTAGCATGAGTGCAGGCGAAGCCCATAAAAATTACTAGGATTACACTGTAGGCGAGGGCCCAAAAAAATTGGTGTACCAACAGTACTAATGTACCTCAGAAAAATTGCCCATGCCCAACCAAGAGGGCAGGTGAAACCCATTAATCGCTTTGGTTACTGTGGCTTAATTTATAACTAGGCCTGGAGGCAGCCCAGTTAAAATAAAAATTGGTTCAGGTGCAAGTTTCAACGCTTTAATGAAAATTGAAACGTTTAAACATTGTTTACAAAAGTAATATGACTGAGCCTTGTGGGCCTAAGAAAAATTGCCCGTTCGGCGTGATTACGTCAGGTTTCAGGAGGAGGAGCAGGAGGATGAATATAATACACAGATTGATGAAGCTAAAAGGTCCCCGTTTTTGATGGTGATAGAGAACGATGCTTCCATCCGCGGGTGTAGCCTACGTATTGTTTAGGTACCACTGCTGTCCGCTGGTGGAGAAGAGAAGTCTGGGGAAATCCAGGCTTTGTTCATCTTGATGAGTGTAAGCCTGTCGGCACTGTCAGTTGACAGGCGGATACGCTTATCTGTGATGATTCCTCCAGCCGCATTAAACACCCTCTCTGACAAGACGCTAGCCGCAGGACAAGCAAGCACCTCCAGGGCATACAACGCGAGTTCAGGCCACGTGTCCAGCTTCGACACCCAGTAGTTGTAGGGAGCAGAGGCGTCACGGAGGACGGTCGTGCGATCAGCTATGTACTCCCTCACCATCCTTTTACAGTGCTCCCGCCGACTCAGCCTTGACTGGGGAGGGGTGACACAGTCTTGCTGGGGAGCCATAAAGCTGGCAAAGGCCTTGGAGAGTGTTCCCCTGCCTGTGCTGTACATGCTGCCTGATCTCCGCGCCTCCCCTGCCACTAGCGCTGTCGGATGGGAATTTTACCATCAGTTTGTCCGCCAGGGTCCTGTGGTATAGCATCACTCTCGAACCCCTTTCCTCTTCGGGTATGAGAGTGGAAAGGTTCTCCTTATACTGTGGGTCGAGCAGTGTGTACACCCAGTAATCCGTAGTGGCCAGAATGCGTGTAACGCGAGGGTCAAGAGAAAGGCATCCTAACATGAAGTGAGCCATGTGTGCCAGGGTACCTGTATGCAACACATGGCTGTCCTCACTAGGAAAATCACTTTCAGGATCCTCCTCCTCCTCCTCAGGCCATACACGCTGAAAGGATGACAGGCAAGCAGCATGTGTACCCTCAGCAGTGGGCCAAGCTGTCTCTTCCCCCTCCTCCTCATGCTCCTCCCCCTCCTCCTCCTCCTCAACGCGCTGAGATATAGACAGGAGGGTGCTCTGACTATCCAGTGACATACTGTCTTACCCCACCTCCGTTTCCGAGTGCAAAGCGTCTGTCTTTATGCTTTGCAGGGAACTTCTCAAGAGGCATAGCAGAGGAATGGTGACGCTAATGATTGCAGCATCCCCGCTCAGCATCTGGGTAGACTCCTCAAAGTTTCCAAGGACCTGGCAGATGTCTGCCAACCAGGCCCACTCTTCTGTAAAGAATTGAGGAGGCTGACTCCCACTACACCGCCCATGTTGGAGTTGGTATTCCACTATAGCTCTACGCTGCTCATAGAGCCTGGCCAACATGTGGAGCGTAGAGTTCCACCGTGTGGGCACGTCGCACAGCAGTCGGTGCACTGGCAGATTAAACCGATGTTGCAGGGTCTACAGGGTGGCAGCGTCCGTGTTGGACTTGCGGAAATGTGCGCACAGCCGGCGCACCTTTCCGAGCAGGTCTGACAAGCGTGGGTAGCTTTTCAGAAAGCGCTGAACCACCAAATTAAAGACGTGGGCCAGGCATGGCACGTGCGTGAGGCTGCCGAGCTGCAGAGCCGCCACTAGGTTACGGCCGTTGTCACACACGACCATGCCCGGTTGGAGGCTCAGCGGCGAAAGCCAGCGGTCGGTCTGCTCTGTCAGACCCTGCAGCAGTTCGTGGGCCGTGTGCCTCTTCTCTTCTAAGCTGAGTAGTTTCAGCACGGCCTGCTGACGCTTGCCCACCGCTGTGCTGCCACGCCGCGCGACAACGACTGCTGGCGACGTGCTGCTGCTGACACATCTTGATTGCGAGACAGAGGTTGCGTAGGAGGAGGAGGAGGAGGGTGGTTTAGTGGAGGAAGCATACACCGCCGCAGATACCAGCACCGAGCTGGGGCTCGCAATTCTGGGGGTGGGTAGGACGTGAGCGATCCCAGGCTCTGACTCGGTCCCAGCCTCCACTAAATTCACCCAATGTGCCGTCGGGGAGATATAGTGGCCCTGCCCGCCTGTGCTTGTCCACGTGTCCGTTGTTAAGTGGACCTTGGCAGTAACCGCGTTGGTGAGGGCGCGTACAATGTTGCGGGAGACGTGGTCGTGCAGGGCTGGGACGGCACATCGGGTAAAGTAGTGGCGACTGGGAACCGAGTAGCGCGGGGCCGCCGCCGCCATCATGTTTTTGAAAGCCTCCGTTTCCACAAGCCTGTACGGCAGCATCTCCAGGCTGATCAATTTGGCTATGTGCACGTTTAACGCTTGAGCGTGCGTGGCGGCGTACTTGCGCTTGCGCTCAAACAGTTGCGCTAGCGACGGCTGGATGCAGCGCTGAGAGACATTGCTGGATGGGGCCAAGGACAGCGGAGGTGGGGGTGTGGGTGCAGGCCGGGAGGCGCTCGCGCCTGTGTCCTGAGAGGGGGGTTGGATCTCAGTGGCAGGTTGGGGCACAGGGGGAGAGGCAGTGGTGCAAACCGGAGGCGATGAACGGCCTTCGTCCCACCTTGTTGGGTGCTTGGCCATCATATGCCTGCGCATGCTGGTGGTGGTGAGGCTGGTGGTGGTGGCTCCCCGGCGACAAACCTTGCACACCACTGTTCGTCGGTCGTCTACACTCTCAGTGAAAAACTGCCACACCTTTGAGCACCTCAGCCTCTGCAGGGTGGCATAGCGCGAGGGGGCGCTTTGGGAAACAGCTGGTGGATTATTCGGTCTGGCCCTGCCTCTACCCCTGGCCACCGCACTGCCTCTTTCAACCTGCCCTGCTGCTGCACTTGCCTCCCCCTCTGAAGACCTGTCCTCAGTAGGCTTAGCAAACCAGGTGGGGTCAGTCACCTCATCGTCCAGCTGCTCTTCCTCCGAATCCTCTGTGCGCTCCTCCCTCGGACTTACTGAAATTACTACTACCTGACTGATAGACAACTGTGTCTCATCGTCATCGTCCTCCTCACCCACTGAAAGCTCTTGAGACAGTTGCCGGAAGTCCCAAGCCTCATCCCCCGGACTCCGGGAACTTTCCAAAGGTTGGGCATCGGTCACGACAAACTCCTCCGGTGGGAGAGGAACCATTGCTGCCCAATCTCGGCAGGGGCCCGAGAACAGTTCCTGGGAGTCTGCCTGCTCCTCAGAATGTGTCATTGTAATGGAGTGAGGAGGCTGGGAGGAAGGAGGAGCAGCAGCCAGAGGATTCAGAGTTGCAGCTGTGGACGGCGTAGAAGTCTGTGTGGTCGATAGATTGCTGGATGCACTTTCTGCCATCCACGACAGGACCTGCTCACACTGCTCATTTTCTAATAAAGGTCTACCGCGTGGACCCATTAATTGTGAGATGAATCTGGGGACCCCAGAAACTTGCCTCTCTCCTAATCCCGCAGCAGTCGGCTGCGATACACCTGGATCAGGAGCTTGGCCTGTGCCCACACCCTGACTTGGGCCTCCGCGTCCTCGCCCCCGTCCACGTCCTCTAGGCCTACCCCTACCCCTCAGCATGGTGTATTACGAGATTAGCAGAAACAGAACGCTGTAATTAAATGTGCTGCTTATTGGCCTGTGGTTGGAGGCTGACTTCACGTACGTAACACACAGCAGAGGCAGGAAACAATTATGCGCAAGGCAGGGTATTAATTCACCAACTACTACCCCCAGCTGAGACGCAGTAAACTGAAGGCAGTGACAGGCAGGCCAAATATTGTATATTTTTGAACTTTTTGGGAACAACCACACTGCCTGTGATATACACTGTATTTCGATTTCCCTGTTGGAGGCTGACTTCGCGTACGTAACGCACTGCAGGGCAGGAAACAATTATGCGCAAGGCTGGGTATTAATTCACCAACTACTATCCCCAGCTGAGACGCAGTAAACTGAAGGCAGTGACAGGCAGGCCAAATATTGTATATTTTTGAACTTTTTGGGAACAACCACACTGCCTGTGATATACACTGTATTTCAATTTCCCTGTTGGAGGCTGACTTTGCGTACGTAACGCACTGCAGAGGCAGGAAACAATTATGCGTAAGGCTGGGTATTAATTCACTAACTACTACCCCCAGCAGAGATGCAGTAAACTGAAGGCAGTGACAGGCAGGCCAAATATTGTATCTTTTTGAACTTTTTGGGAACAACCACACTGCCTATATAGCCAGTATATCTCTTTCACCTTTCCTACTGTCCCTGCCTCACCAGTACTGCCCCTATACTCTGTAAAATGACTGCAGACTGAGGACGTTATGGTCTGCACGCCCGATATACAAAAAAAAAAAAATTGTGCAACACTGCTCCCAGCAGCCTCAACAGTACTGCACACGGTCAGATGTGTCCCTAAGAAGGGCCGTTGGGGTTCTTGAAGACTAAAATAACACCTTACACTCTCCCTATAGCAGCTACAGCAAGACAGCACTTTCCCTGATCTCTGTCATAATGCATCTGTGGCGAGCCGCGGGCAGGGCAGATTTTAATACTCGGGTGTCACCTGATCTCCCCAGCCACTCACTGCAGGGGGGTGGTATAGGGCTGGAACCTCACAGGAGGAAGTTGTAATGCCTTCCCTGTCTTTCTATTGGCTTGAAAAGCGCGCACATTTCTCAGGGAAGAAAGTGAAAGTAACTCGAACATCGCGTGGTGCTCGTCTCGAGTAACGAGCATCTCGAACACCCTAATACTCGAACGAGTGTCAAGCTCAGATGAGTATGCTCGCTCATCTCTAAGGAACATGCATGCACAAGCAATTTTTACTCCCATTGACTTTAATGGGAGTTGGAATTCAGGCATTCTGTTTCATGATAATTTTTACGAAATTGAGTCAGATACTCCCAGCTAGAATATTTCATTAATTACTTGATGCTTATTATGTAGTCAATATGTATTTAAAATACCTGTGTGCGCCAAGAGTGATCCCAGTACCTTGTGCTGTATCCTTTACTACTGTTTGTACATGACTCTGGGGCTGCCATCTTGCCTCAGTTGCTTTTAAAATCTTTTAGAGATGCTTTACAGTAGGACAAGAGGAATGGTTTGTGACATGTGCAGAGGTGATTGTGAAGGGAAGGGGAGTAGATAAGTTGTGACCATCACCTTGTGAATCTTGGTTCCTTTGTTATCTATATAAAACAGATGTTGCATCCTCAGATATGTTAATATTCACAAATATAGATCCGCGCCACCACACAAATGAACCGAAGTAAAGGGGATTTTTACTCACCTGGTGCACAGCGGGATTCTTCGTGAACGCAAAGAACCCGCTTGCACCGATGATCCCCGTTTGCCTGTAGAAATAAAGATGTTTCTTCTTGCAAAAAAAGATCCCCAGTGATCCTTAAAGGAGATGCAGCAGTAGGAAACAACCCCAGTGGGTGATAACACCTTACAATGGGGAAAATACAATCTGTAGAAGACAAAAAAATCCTCCTGCGCTCTTTGTTTGGGGCTTTTTGCAATCCGAAATAGGGACTTCCAAATCACCAAAATATACAGTCAAGTATATTTTATTTATACAAAAAGGACTATAACAGTCTTGCAACGCGTTTCGACGCTATTCAGAGCGTCTTTTTCAAGCATGACATAACACAATCTTAGTTGCTTTATATAGAGTCACTTACTTTTCCTCCATGTGCGGAGTCTGGGGCTCGTGGCATGGGACGCCGGTCTCGTCGCTGCTGACGTAACCATTCAAGCGACGGCATATCAAAACTGCCGTCGCTTGAATGGTTACGTCAGCAGCGACGAGACCGGCGTCCCATGCCACGAGCCCCGGACTCCGCACATGGAGGAAAAGTAAGTGACTCTATATAAAGCAACTAAGATTGTGTTATGTCATGCTTGAAAAAGACGCTCTGAATAGCGTCGAAACGCGTTGCAAGACTGTTATAGTCCTTTTTGTATAAATAAAATATACTTGACTGTATATTTTGGTGATTTGGAAGTCCCTATTTCGGATTGCAAAAAGCCCCAAACAAAGAGCGCAGGAGGATTTTTTTGTCTTCTACAGACAGATATGTTAATATAAGTTATTTATGCATGGATTAGACTGGCATGTCTAAAGTCATAAGACGGGAAATAATATTATGTAGGATCCCCTCTAGCAAAGTGAAGTACAGCAACTTGATGTGGCTTTGATTCCACAAGATGAAATATGCCTGAGGAATATTGAGCCATGCCATCTGGATTGCTACCCACAGCTCCATGGTATTTGTAGATGCAAGATCTGGGTGTGAATGGACCACTTCACTACCTCCCATAGTGCTCAATTGGGCTTATGTTGGGTGAATGTGCAATCTACACCATTCATAGGAACTCTCCAGATTGATCCTTGAACCAATTCTGGACATTTTGAGCCCTGATAGCCCAGTGCATTATCCTGCAGGAAAATCCGATCATTGTGGGGGTGGGTATATGAAGTCCATGAAAGGCTGTCAATAGTTATCAAGCAGTGAAACATATAGAGGATCAGTCAATTACATGTTTAGAAGGACCAGTGGACGCAATCCATGCCATGAGAACACACTCCACATTCGTTTGAAACCAAAACCAGCCTGCACAGTGCTTAGTTAACAACTGAGGTCCATGGCTTCACAGAGTCTACGCCACACACAAACCCTACCATTAGCCCTAAACAACTAATACTATGAGTCACTGGACCATGTCATATCTTGCACATCCTCTAGGGTACAGTTAGCAACCTCATGAGTTTAGGTGAGGTGCTACTTCCTGCCATGGTATTAACAGAGGCACTCTGGAGGGTTTTCTGTCAACTATGGGTGGTAATGCCTTATATGATGAATTCCTAGTGCATACATGGCACTGTGGATCGAGAAATGTTAAATGCTTGCTACTATGGAGTGTAGTTGCAGATGAACGAGGTAAAAATACTTATTTATTTGCCTTTCAAACTGCACTATTCCGCACGAGTTTGAAAAAAAAAAGTGTGAAGATAAGTCCTGCCCTATCTGTTTAATTCCTAAGAGTAAATAATGTTTGTATAGCACTTAATAAACACTAGATCCCTGCATGGGATCGCATTGCTATTCAGGAAAAAAATTGTGTCATGTCTTTTCTTTTTGCGATATCACCCATTGTTTTCAATAGGGCTGGAAGCAGCAGCGGCGGCCCTATTGAAAACAATGGGAGCACATTGTGATGCCCTGGCAAGGCTGTTCCATGTGAAAATGCAATGTATCCAGGGGTTTCCACATGGATTGCAAGGGCAAAGCATGTCCTTTCTTTTTGCGAAATCACCCATTGTTTTCAAAGGGTTCGGTGACAGCAGTGCCAGCCTCATTGAAAAGAATTAGAGAACATTGCGATCCCTTCCACGGCTGTGACAGTCACACCTGTGGATTCCTTCAGCCCCGCAGGGATGTGAGGCTGTTTCAATGTGACAATGCCTCGCATCCAGGGGTTTCCACATGGATTGCGAGGGTGATATCAGTCTGTGATTCACGGCCCAATATCGTGCTCGCCAGTGTAAAGAAGCCTTGATGCTCCCTAGACTTAACATAGGAACTTTGAACTTGCCTGATAGGTCACCCAATGGATCAAACTCAAATTTTATGATTTTGCAGCAGTGGTGAAGATGTCACAAATCTAATGACACCAAAATCACCCACCAAAGGTCAAGCAAAGGGGTCAAAGTGTGGTGCAAGAAAAAGCTAATAGGCTTATTTATATTAGATATATATTTTCTCTCAGGCCCCATCTGTATATTGAAAAATCCATGCCCCACATGCTGGGCAGACCTCAGGAACATGTCAGACTTTGCTTCTGTCCATAAAATTGTGGCCTATGAAGGGGCATGTGACCAACACGTCATCATGCCTCCTTCAAAGACACACAGTGTGCTCAAATTCTGGCGCATATGCAGATGGAGTGCACACTAGACGTCATTGGAGGAGGCATGATGGCATTAGTTATTGCATCCTGAGAGGAAAGATAGATGTTTATTAAGTGCTATACAAGCATAATTTATGCTGATTGCTGGAAAATAATAAGAACCAGTGTGGATTTGTCCATGTTTATGAATGCAGAACAGGTGGGGAATGCAGCCCTTGTACAGTATTTCAAGGGTTGAATTCCGCAACAGAAATCTGAAGCATAAATAGACATGCTGTGGATTTAGAATTCACAGCATTTTTCAAAAATGCTGCAAATTTGTTGTGGAGAATCTCCGCTCCATATGAAGGAAATATTTGAAATGGTTTGTACTGTAAATCTTGTGAAATTTTGTACTGTATGTGTTAAGGTGACCTTATGGTAGCATTATATTTTATGGCGTGCCTTTTTTTATGCAACTCATGTTTTTTATTTTAAAATAAATGTAAAATATCTAAAAAGTCCAATAATTTTCAAAGTCATTTTATGGTAATTGCATAAAATCTTTTTATGTCACCATAATTAATCTTAAATACATTCCAACGATCTGATTTAGAAAAAAACAACTATTAATAGTGCTGAAGTATTTACTGTCTGTTCCATCCAGTTTATAGAATGTGACCTTTGAGTTCTCATATATCCGTATTCTCCAGCTGTTGCAAAGCTATAACTCCCAGCATGCCAATTTAAAGGAATGTATTGTTTATATATTTTAATTAATTAAAACCACATAATGAAACAGATTCCATTTTTTATTTTCTAATTGTAGATTTTTTAAATTCTATTATCTGCACATGACTATGGGGGCTGGTGTCTTACCTGAGCTGCTTTTATCAGAATTTTTAGCTTTTGGAGACATGCTTTACAGTATCTCCGTGGGACATGGAGAACAGACAGGAGTGGACCCATTGCATATATGGGAGTTTGTTCTATGCAAGCTCTGTGACCTGTGCAGGAATAACTGTGTAGAGAGGGGGAGGAGATCAGCTGTAACCATCACCTTTTCTGAATGGTGAATGCTGTGATATTTATATATATATAGACATCACCTTTCATTGTAATTTTGCCCGTGATGATAATGAATTAATTGCTGCAAAGTTTCCTCCACATAAGAGGAAGTATCTGCCTATTATAATACTTAGGCTTAGTGGTCAGTGTGCAAAACACAGGATTTGGGATTTGTTTTTAAATGTAGATTCTGACAATGAAAATTAAAAATAAAAAAAAATTCTTAAAACATATAACTAACATACAAAAACTTTATTTATATAATAGGTCATTATTGAATGATACATTCCTTTTAGGGTGCATTCCCACGAACGTATATCGGCTCGGTTTTCACGCCGAGCTGACATACGTGGTCCTCGTGTGCACAGGGGGGGGGAGGATGGAAGAGCCAGGAGAAGGAACTGAGCTCCCGCCCCCTCTCTGCCTCCTCTCCGTCCCTCTGCACTATTTGCAATGGGGAGAGGTGGGGCGGGGCGAATTCTCGGAACTTAGCCCCGCCCCCAACCCACCTCCTTTCATTGCAAATAGTGCACAGGGGTGGAGAGGAGGCAGAGAGGGGGCGGGAGCTCAGTTCCTGCTCCTGGCTCTACTATCCTGCCGCCCCCCCTGCACACGAGAACAACGTATATCAGCTCGGCGTGAAAACTGAGCCGATATACGTTCGTGGGAATGCAGCCTTAGGCTGTATTTACACAGGCTAGTGCAATTTTGGTCAGTTAAAAACTGAAAATCTTTATTGTAACTTTCACGATTTTCATGCATGATTTGCCTCTGTTTTACATCCATTCTTCCTACGTTTTTAATGTGCTTTTTTCATTGTTCTACACTTTGTTTTTTTAATGCGGTCACCATAGTAACATGCAGTAGAAATACTTCACACTCATAAGCAAATCACAAGGCATGCAATGGTGATCCATTTTTTATGCTCCTATAGAAAATTATAGTTGGTTCTTGAACGAGGATCAAACAAAAATGGGGTATGCAATGATATTTCAAATTCGGACCATTGGTTTGATAGAAAAATCTAGTACATGGAGATGATTCAGTGACTTCTGTATAATAATGTTTTGGTCATGCTCTATAACATGTGCAGAGGTCATTGTGAAGAGAAGAGAAGATGAGTGGTGATTAGTGGTAAATCTATAGTCATTGGAAAAGATGCACCTGCATTCGGGGCCAGGAGCCTTAGTCGGACTATAAAACCTCACTTTGTTATATATGAAGACCAGTACTACGAATGAGGCCTTTCAGTTGAAGGGCCTTGTTATAGAAGGGGACCCTCTATGCCTCTAGAAACCAATTGTGCCTGCTCTGTGATCCCACTTTCTGATAGTGCCCAATGTAAACCTACATTCTTATAGTGACAGGTTCTGTGACCCCACATTCTGAGGTGTCTCCTTGTGTGCCTCTTGCAGTCCTGAGCCCCTGCAATTCTGATAGCATAAAAGCAGTTTTATTACGTACATGGCACAGCTGCATGTATTACACAGCCTAACTCCTGCATGCCAGTGTTCTAAAAGTTCAGTATAAGAGTAGATGATGGTTCCAGGGTCAGACTATGTAATGCATAGAAATACATTATCTTTGTCAACTACCTAAATAGATAATGAAGCTCCTCCTTTTTAGGTTGGCGTCATGGAGGTGAGGAGGGTAAGCAACAGCAGTCTATGTTTGTGGTAGTGTGCTTATGATATGGGGCACAGGCCCTAGATCTAAATGCCTTGTGATACCTTTGATGGACTGACTATCCTATGTGTATGGGACCTCCCAACTGTCACCCAACAGATAACATTAGGAAAAGAAGAATCAGCCATGTTGAATTTCAATACCCGGTAATTTGTTCTCCTAGCTTTTTCTGGAGTGTTCAAACTGTAGAAAATCTCACCTGATGCTCCAACAATAGTCATATGTACATCCCATCTACGTTTGTTGCTGACCAAGAAGGAAGCATACCATTTTAAGGTCAACATAGGTTATCCAATTGTGTTTGTGATATTGCAACAACTCAATGACTCTCTTTATGTCTCCATATTCTCCACAAAGAGAAATTGAATGGCAAATTGGGACTGCACCAAATAAATTGCCATTGTGGAGGAGGATACACTTTAAGCTCCACGTTGAGCTATGGATGAAGAGTCACTCTTTAGTTGAGTTATTGATTAGATTTTTTAATTCCTTCATTAATCCATGTATATTATGGCAATACACAAAAGCACTCTTACTTCTAAAGTATTGAAAGTATTTCTCTATATTGAAAGTAGACTACCTTCACTCCTATTTCAAGCAAGTTTTTCTCATGCAGTCTTGATGCTAGGAGTTCTGAAGCCTTTTTTGATAGTCCCCAATCTCGTGCAAAATAATAAGCTCATGCTGATCAAATCCCTTATGAACTAAGTCATCTTCAATTTCAAAATCTTCATCATTGCTGTGACTTAGTTCTTCACCATAATCATGTTCTTCAAGAGAGGGTAGTTCAGCAAAAACTGGCACTGGGATTTCAATTAAATGAGATACTGTACATATAGTTGATGGTAGACTAGGATACACTATTTTAGATTTATTTCTCTTGTCATATAATGAAGTTTTCGCTATACAAAAGTAACAGTCACCGGAATGATCTCTTGGCTCTTGCCAAATGATAAGTATGACAAATGGCAATTTATCAGGTGTTACCTTTGTCCACATCCATAAACTCTTGACACACTGCTTACACACCTCGTGAGGGGTTAAAGAGTTATCTTGATGACCAAGTTTAACTTTAAAATATGCAAAATAGGCTTTTTGAGAAATGCGCTGCTCTTTACCCTTTGACTGGGAATGGTGAAACTGCCACATATATAGCAAAAGGAATCAGAACTGTTTAGGAACTTACAATGATAAATAGCAGATGCAGACATGATCTGAAGGAATGAAAATAAATGTGTAAATAAAAAATACATTTAGTTAAATCAGTATATATAGCGGCACACAACTCCTCACCACATTGTCGCATGTGTAACTGAATAGCCTAGACAAATAGAAACCTGTCACCTGTCGCCAAGGTCATCCTCCACCCCTCCCCACTCAAGGGAGGTTCACTCTTGGCCAAGAGCAGAATATTAATGCCCAACTCAGCCCAGGCTTGAGTAATCACATTAAGATAAACTGTAGAGAAAAAACCTGACGTGATAGAAGAAAACTTACATTTTTGAAATCAGCATGCCTAATTTAGTCAAAATCATCTAAAAACAGAAATCTACAAAAATTGTGTTCAAAATTGTTCCCAAATGACTGTACTATGATATCCATAGGTATGGCTGATGATTCAACAATTTTCTTTATAAGAACTTTAACACAAAAAACGATATTGGCCCCAAGTAATTTACAATGCTCTAACAAATAAATGCCAAGCTTCCTGTGATATTAGTGTATCATGGTCTGGATCATCAGGATGCTTGCCAAGTACCTATCATAGTATTAAAGCTTTTATAAATCAAACACAGGATATATTTATCATAGATCCTAACAAATAGTTTTTGATACTGATACATGTTATATGATCACTGAAATTCTTTTGTGGGGAAATATAAACTGAGGCTGAAAACGGCAGGGAATATCTTGTCATGTGACATGAAGTGCACAATAAAAACCAAAAGGTCCCTTTATAGTTTTTAGAATAAGTGACACCTGATGATTATAATAGATTTCATCTGGCCAAAAAAAAAAAACATACCAGATCTTTCTACATTGCTATAAATGATCAGAAAAAATGTCATTATATTACTTGTATTATTGTTTTTTTCTCTTTTTATTAGCTTGCATTTATGTCTTACTTATTTCACTTCCTACGGCTTATAATAGTCTCACCAAACATTCTTGTCTGTTCATGTTACTAGCTATAGTATACCTTTGAATGAATATTAGTCCCTTAAATAGGAAATTTAATCCCAGTGAATATATCTAATAGATGTCTGTATGATCTAATAATAATTTCATAAAATGCAGTATATTATAGACAATGCCTCCTTCTCCTGATGAAATGTGAAAGTACTTACAGTCCAGTGGGGATATTATGTTTGCATTTATTGCGATTGGAGTAGTCAATCAGTGATGCAGAGAGAAAATGATTGTGCATACACAATAAGCCCACAGCTGCCCTATCACAGGACCTCTTTAATTTAAAAACCAGAAGCTTGGGGTACATGCATGCCACTGGCCTTCGTTTGGCACTGACACATACTTTGTAAAGGATGGTTTAGTGATGCCTCAATTTCATTGCTGCTCAGTGAAATACCAGTCTAGAAGATGTTCCTTGTTGTTCTCTGATGTCAGAAATGATGCTGAGCAAGTGATAAGAAAATAAGACAGCATAACTGCAGAGAAGCAAAACTAAGTATGTGTGACCACTTTGGAACATTTACTGTGCAGTACTGAATACAGAAAGATTCTTCAAAAGCAGGTAACGCTATTCTGACATTAGTCCTAAAATATCTAGTAAGACATTGTGCAAAAAAACTAGAGCTCTGGCATGAGTCATGGATCTCAATGGAGATGTGATGAATACAAAATGTAGTTTTTTCATTTAACCAGCACATGATGGATTTCGAGGCAGAAAACCTTTTTTTCACAACATAGATGATGATAAAAACTAAGAAATAAAACATAATAAATAAGAATAATAAATTATTAGACCTTATTGTCATAAAAATATGAAGTTTTGTTTATAATTTAAAATCTTTCATCCTACATGAGAAAAAAAGCAACATGATGAAAAATAAATAAACAGACACTTACTGTTAACAAGTTGGTCTCAGAAAACAACATGTTATAAACATAAAATATGCTTCCATATCAAAAGATGGATCTCTGAGAAGGCATAAAAACGTTTGGGTCATTATAATATGCAATTGAATTGCAGTTTTATTACTTATTCTAATGCTACCTCATTCTGATGTGAATTTTAGAAATTTGGATTTTGATATTATTTATTTTAATATTGTCGTATTTATTTTTTCTTAATTTTTTCTGTTCCGTGTCTGGTGGTCTTGCAAAAGGTACTGCACCTTGAAATGCATCACATCCTGGTAATATGAAATACAGCTAGCTTCCATGTCCATCACATCTTCACTGAGTTCCATGTTTCAATCCAGAAGCCTATTTTTTGCACTCTGTCTCCTAGATGGTCATCAACACTGGTCAGCCTTTCTGGCACATTTGTGTTACTAGGCCTACAGAATCTTCCATTTGTCTGACATGATTGACTTGTGTCTCCAACCTTTACTGTTGTTCCACACTGTGTCCTGCCTATTTTTTGCACTCTGTCTGAAATAGAAACATTTTTAATAAACGTAAATACAAAAAATGCTTATAATTATGGGCTAGACCTAAGCATGAGATGACCCCTTTAAGCCTTCGAAAAAAACCTTAAATCATATTACATCTACAGAATAGATTTTATAGATTATGTTGAACTGTTCATAATAAGCACCTTTCATTCAAACCTAAATTGCTTATTTTGACTACAGAAGAAATATGTGGCATTGTCATCATTTTCAGCGCCAAATATCAGTTAAAGATCCTATCACACCTTGTACAGTACTTGAAGTTATTAAAGCACAACACATTTTGTTCAGAAGTGTTTGATGGATGTTTCTCAGCTTTACTGCAACGTCCAATTCAACTCTATATAACTTACAATCTTTCAGTTGCACTTTTTATATTTCAGTTCATTTCAATTTTATTTTCTGCAATTTAAAGCAATTTACAAGTGTCGTTTTGTTTTAGAGTCCATGATTGTGAACATTTAACAATTTATATTTGACAAAAAATTTTATCTACCACTTTTATATATTTTATTTTTTTTATTTAGAAACATGAACGTATAAAAGAAAAAACATACTTTCCTAAAATTCCAATATAACCTTCATAGAAGATGGAGGGGGGCTTTTACCTTAATCACACTCATTTATTAGCCAGAGAGGAAAACAGCTACAAAGAGCATTTCCCTTTCTGGAAGGCCCAGCATATTTGTACATTACTCAAACACTCCATGAAATTTAATTCTCCTGTGTTGCGGAATGAAAATTAAATACTTGATGTATAAATTACAGCTGATTGCTGGGGGTACCTGGCAGGGCATCCTCTGACCAAATGATCATTGGGGGATCCTTCTTACAAATTGTGGATGTCCAAATTAGGCAAAATCAAACAAATGTATAGTAAAGGGAAAATACATGCAATGTAAATAATAAAAATAGAATATATGTATAAACTTAATTTATAATACGGTTGCAAATAAAAAGTGTTGCACGTCGTGACCTGCTGGGCAGCAAATAAAACAAGTGTGTGTTTTCTTCTTCTTCTAGTGTGTGGCTCAGTTCTTAGCAGTTGTTTTTCAGTGCTGGGGTCCTAGGTTGAAATCCCATTAAGGGTAACATTTGCATGGACTCCCCCCAGATGTTGCTCTTAGACTGATTTGAACCTACACCTACAGCATTGCAAAGCAGCAGTAATAACAAAAGGAACCACCACACTTGTCTGTTCTGCTCCAAAAGAGACAAACAACAGTAAGAATGAAAAGACAACAGAAAAAAATTCAACCCAGATTTGAACTTGCAACTCCAGAACTTCAAAGCAGCAGCTATAACAACTGAGCCTCCACACTTGTTTATTCTGTTCCAGAGGAGAAGCACAACAGCAAGAATAAGCACAAAGAGAACAGAACAAATTCCCTTCCAGATGGCCAGATTTGAAGCTACAGCTCCAGTACAAAGCAGCAGTGCTAACAGCTAAGCCAATACACTTGTTTGTTCTGCTCCAAAAGGAGGAGATGAACAACAGCAAGTCTAAATACAAAAATAACAGCAAAACACAATCTATGTTACCCTTAGCCAGATTTAAAACTCAAACTCCAGTACTGCAAATCAGCAGGACTAATGACTGAGACACCATACTTGTCTGTTTTGCTCCAAAAGAGGAGAACAACCGCAAGAATAAACACAAAGAGAACAAAAAACCCATCCATATGTTGCCCAGGTCAGATGTAAGCCTCCAACTCCAGCACTTCAAAAGCAGCATCACCAACAACTAGAAGAGAAGAAGAGCAATAGCAAGAATAAAAACAAAGATAACAGAACAAACCCATGTTGCCCTTGACCAGATTTGAATCTACAACTCTAGCACTGCAAGACAGCAGTGCTAACAACTGAGCCACCCCAATTGTCTGTTCTGCCCCACAGAAAGAGGAGAACAGGAAGAATAAACCCCAAGAGAACATAGAAACACCATCCAGCTGTTACCCCTGGTCAGTTTTGAACCGACAACTCAATCACTGGTAATAACTCATCTGTCACCACATCTGTCCTTTCTTCTCCAGAAGAAGAAAACAGGAATAAACTCAAAGACAACATAAAATCCCCTACAGATGTGTGTCTTGTACAGATTTGAACCTAGAGCTCCAATACTTCAAGTCAGCAATGCTAACAACTGAGCCACCACACCTTTGCGCTCTTTGGAGGAGCAAGGAGGGAATAGGAAGAATAAACCTACAAACTCCATCCAGATGTTGTCCATAATCAGCTGTGAACCTAGAACCCCAGTGCTTCAAGGCAACATTGCAAGTCACTGAGCCACCAAGCTTCTTCCTTTTTCATCCTTTCTCCTGCTGTTTTTTCTTTTCCGGAGGATAAGTAGAAACATATGAAGGAGTAGAAGGAGAAATATAACTTCTTATCCTCATTGCCTTCTTCCCTTTTGTTTCTATTTTCTACTTCCCCTCCTTCTTCTCCTTCTCCTTCACTTTCTTCTTCTCCATCTCCTCAGGAGGAGGAGGAGGAGAAGGAATAAAGATGAAGAATGATAAGAAGGAAGAATAAGCAAGAGAAAGAGCAAGCATGGTAGCTCAGTCATTAACAATGTTGCATCACAGTGCTGAGGTCCTCGGTTCAAATCTGAACAAGTCCATTCCTGATACTTGACTGAATCCATTTTGCACTCCGTATGCTGTTGCTTTGCAGTGCTATAGGAAGTAAAGCAGCCCCAGAGTATCAACAAGCCACCACCATGCCTTGCTATATTCAAAATGCTTTTTTCAGTGTAATCTCCATTCTTCCTCCTCTAGATTTAATGGTAATCCAAGAACCTGAAATCTCTCAGTTTTGTTTCATCGCTCCACAGCACAGAATCCTCAAACATCTGCAGTTTATTTATATGGTTTTGCACATATTGAATCTGGGATTCTTATGATTTTGGGTCAGTAGAGGTATATATCTTGGAGTTCAGAAATGAAGACCTTTAGCATTTAGTATGTGCCTTACTGATTTTCAACCCCTTGTCCCATCTGGAATCTGGTGGTAGCCAATAATAGTCTCCTCTGTCTACCACATCCAGGTAGTGTCGTCAGTGTTCCTTTAAATTTGAACTTGCCATCTATGCTTCCAACTGTATCTGTAGACATAGTTAGTTAATTTGCTGTCTTTATGTATCCCTTTCCTAGTATGTGGAAAGCAATGATTTCTTCCCTTAATTTTTCAAACCACTCTCTTGACTTAGAGGCATTTAGATGAGCCAATTCTCATTTGAACAAGTGAAAAAGCAAGTGACATCGACACTAATCCGTTTGCACTTGTGCAGTCTGTTTAGACAGGCAAATACGTCATTCAAACGAGAATCGTTCAAGATAGTTCAAATCCTATATAAGCAAAAACGGGATTGACCATTTCTGTTTAAAAGTGAATGAGCCAATGATGATTTTTATGCCTGTATAAAATGAATGACAAGCGAAAAGCGAACTATTCTCATTTGTCATTCAGTTGTTTGCTCACATTTAGACCGAAAGATTATCATTCACTTTTGCTCGTTTGAGCGATTTTTTTGAAGGATCATCATTACATGTAAAAGCACTCTTAGGCTTCTTTCCCATGGGCATATATTGACCGCTGTTTTCACTGTCGGCCAATAAAGGCTACGATGTGAGGTGTAAAACCTCATGAATGGGCGCACAAATCTAACGGCATGGGCGCCGGCGTGTATACGCCAAAACTGCCATGCCATTTAGCCTTCCCTTTCCCTCCCTCTCGCCGGCTTACCTTCTCTCTCTTCCCCTCCGGCTGATTCAAATAGAGGGGGTGGGATGGGGGAAGAGCTAAGCCCACCCCACCTCCTTCCATTGCTGGCTATGGACAAGGAGCAGGGATGGTGTGGAGTCTAGCTCCGCCCATGTCCCACCTCTTCTCCACAGCCAGCAATGCAATCAACCGGAGGGGAGGAGTGAAGAAGGAGGGAGCTTAGCAGTCACACTGCTAAACTCCCTCCCACCTTCCTTCTCTGGCCTTTATTTAAGGTAGGAGGGTGGGAAATGTTGCACATGTTGGTTACAGTGCATTTCCTTCTGAAATACTGATGGAAATTGGTTGTTCCAGACATTGTTCTGATGAGGAACGTACTTTTTTTTAATTTTTTTTTTATTTAAATCAAATTTTTTATTGACATTTTGAATTTTATAACAAACAACGACATGCTATAAGAGTATAAGACAACGTCTCCAGTAGTAAATAGAAATCATGAATAAGCAAAAAATAGTTCCTTGAGATACCAAATGCTCAATTTTAGTGCAGAGACAAAAAGGTCAACGATATTAACAACCATTGGAAAGGGAGATCCACATCCGGGGTCGGCCCCAGACGGGATATCTCAGGGTCCAATCCAATATCCAAGAACATAAACAAAAAGGGGGGGGGGCAGATACAGTAGGGAGCTCACTACGAAGGATAGGGTCGGGAGGGGAGAGTTAGGGTGGGGGGGGGGGGGGTAGGGAACAGTAGGGGGGTCGTCTCGTGCCACCCCGGTCGCCGTCTCTCACGCAGTCCGTTCCCAGCGAGACAGAGCATAAACATACTGAAGAGACCCGGTAAGACCCGGGGGTCCTCCTCCAATCGTGAGGGCCGAGCTTAGGGGGGGTGATGTAATAAAATGATGAGATAGTGACAGTGTTGCTAAAGATAATAGTAAAGATATTAATAATAATGTTAAAAATAATAAAAGATAATAAAAATCTAGATAAAAATCTTGATAAGGGGGATCAAAAGTCCAGATACCAGAACGACATGCGGAAGGGTGGGGGAACTGGTGCCGTCTCACGAGGTCCCGGGGGCCTCCCGGGCTTGGCCTATATCCCTCCTGATGGCTCGCCAAGGGCTCCACGTCTCCAAGAATTTCTCGTGGGAACTATTGGCATAACTGCTCAGCTCCTCTAAGCTGGACAGGAGGTCAACCCTCTCTTTCCATTTGGTCAAGGAGGGAGGATCCTTCCTGAGCCAGAGAAGAGGGATAGCAACATCCATCAAGAGTGCTATCAGTTTGTTCCTCTGCGGGTGGAAGGTAGTGGACGGTCTCCACAGAAAAACCACCTCAGGGGAAAGGACCAGCCCCGGTGCTAGCCTACACAGCACGCACCCAACCTCCTTCCAGAAGGGAGCCAACACCGGACAGTCCCACCATAGATGTAGATAGGAGCCGGGCCCAGAGTCACACCTCCAGCAAGTTTCCTTAGATGTAAGTTTGTGGTCCACCAGCCACTGGGGAGTTCTGTACCATCTAGACAACAGCTTATAGTGTGATTCCTGCGAAGTGACACATGGGGAGGCGCCAAATGAATTGCTGAGGATAACCCTCTTATCACCCTCTGACAGAGAAATCTTGAGCTCCTTCTCCCAGGATGTGATGAACGCGGGTTTATAGTTTCGTGGGGGAGATACAAATTGCTTACGGATGACAGCGAGTTTCCTCTTAACTTTGTTTTGATCTTTAAGAGAGTTCTCAAAATTAGTCAGGGGTCTGGTTGACCTATGCATAGTTAGAAACTTCCTGAAGATATGCTCTATATGCATTGACACGAGAAAAGGAAGCTTATGCCCGGGCACCAGAGCCTCCAAAATCTCCGAGGGGGGCAGGTGAGCCCGCGTTTGTAAGTCTGCTAGTATTCTATCAGAGAGGGTCCGCCAACCACTTACGGAGCAAGGGTCTAGTTGAAGTCCCATTACCAAATGTAGAGCATTTAAAGGAATGAGAGGCGAGGGCGGAGGTGCTAGTTCATCTCCCAGCCTAAGCCAGGTCTCCATGACCCCTCTTAAGAGGGGGCCACCTCTCCCTCGTCCCCGTAGAAACTGCTTCGGAAACCATAAATCTCCCAGAAGAGTGGGTCCATGAGATAGTAGAGCAAGATCCTGTACCATATGATCCTTGATTGGGTACACCAGCTCCATCCAGAGACCAAGCTGGGTAGACAAGTATAAGTCCCTGGGATTAGGCAGATCTATTCCCCCGTCCGTCCTTCTCTTCTCTAGCAAACTGTGAGCCAGTCTCGCCCTTCTGCCCCTCCAGACATAGTTCAGGATTATTGAGCGTAATGACTTAAAGAAAGAGTTAGGTATATGGATCGGGAGGAGACGTATCCTATATAAGAGAATTGGCATGACGTAGGAATGAAGAATATTCCTTCTCCCTAGCCATGACAGAAAAGGAAAGTCGTATGAGCGCAACAGATTCTTTATCCTAGGCAGGAGGGGAGCGAAATTAGCCGAGAATAAATCCTCTACTTTCTTAGTTAATCTAATGCCCAGGAATTCAATGTCTGCTGTAGCCCATGTGAAGGGTGAGTTTGACTGCAATGCCCGTCTCCGACTAGTTGAGATCGAAATGCCCAGGACCTGTGATTTTGAATAGTTTACTTTAAAATTAGATAAGGAACCGAACTCCTCCAACAGCGTAGTGAGACGAGGCAGGCCCTCCTCTGGATTAGAAACCAAGAAGACAATGTCGTCTGCGTACGCGGCCAGGGAGAGGGTTTTCTGTCCTATTTTTAGCCCTCGGATGTTCGTATCCAGCCGCACTTTCTGCAAGAACGGCTCAAGGGCGAGAATAAATAGGGAGGGAGATAGGGGACATCCCTGACGAGTGCCATTACTGATGTTAAAGGAAGGTGATAGGATATCGTTAATTTTTATTTTGGCATATGGTGAGGCGTAGAGAGAGAAAATGGCGGCAATGAAAGTGGGCGGTATTTTAAATTGGGAGAGCACTGTTTGTATGTAGAGCCAGTCGACCCGGTCAAAGGCTTTTTCGGCGTCAGAGCCTACCAAAGCCAGAGGGGTGTTAGAGATTTGTGCGTGATTTATAGCGTATAAGAGTCTGATTGAGTTATCTCTGCCCTCTCTTCCTCTGACGAAGCCAGCCTGCTCCTCCTTTATAAGGGATGGGATGTAGCTATCTAGTCTTTTTGCGAGAAGTTTGGCCCACATCTTCACGTCAAAGTTAATTAGAGAGATGGGCCTGTAGCTCCCGCAGGCTTCAGGGTCTTTATTCTCTTTGTGAATTAACGTAATGTGCGCTTCCTGCGCCTGTTTAGGCAGAGCGCCTCCTTGCATCAGGGAGTTAAACAATTCTCTTAAATGCGGAGTCAGGCATGATTTAAAGACTTTATAATAGGCGGCAGGAAGGCCATCAGGTCCAGGGCTTTTGCCCGAGGGGGACGAGGTCAGGATGTCTTCCACCTCCCGAGCGGAGACTGGCTTCGTCAGAGTCTCAATCGCCTCCTCGCTCAAGCAGGGGAGATCTAACTCGTCCAAAAAAGCCTGTATCCGAGTGAGAGCTGTCTGTCTCTCTTCCGGAGTGTAGGGGGGTCTAATGTTATACAATTGGGAGTAAAACGCTTGAAACTCCTCCGCTATATCCTTTGAGGAAGTAACGGTCCTACCCGTACCAGTTTTTAAGGAGCTAATGAAGTTCCTTTTTTGGGCTTTCTTGATAAGGGCTGAGGTCCACTTACTCCCTCTATTACCCTGTATGTATACAGTTTTTTGTAAATGCAGGTATTTTTTGTTGTATTTTTCATCAAAGTCTTTTTTCAGCTCCCTCCTGAGACTGGTAAGCTTATCTAAAGAGGCCTTGCATTGGGAGCTTTTCGCAGCTTGTTCTAGTTTGGTAATTTGCTGTAGCTTTTCATCTGTCTCTTTTTGAAGTTTTTTCTTAATTCTAGCACTCAACGCGATTAACAGGCCTCTCATATAGGCCTTGTGAGCCTCCCATGTCATAGGCACTGAGACCTCAGAGGATTTATTCAAATGGAAGAATTCCTCCAAGCGGGTCCTGAGGTATTGCCTATCCTCTTCAGCGTCCAGGAGCGCTGGGTTCAATCTCCAGATCCATTCGCGGGGGGGGGGGGGGGGGGGTATGGGTAAAGTCAATGCAGATGTGGAGTGGGGCGTGGTCAGAGACCAGGATGGAATCTATTTTAGCCCCCCTGAGTGAGCCCAACAGGGATGAATGGATAAGAAAATAGTCAAGGCGTTGGAAGGAATGGTGGACATGGGAATAAAAGGTAAAGTCTTTCGTAGCTGGGTTGAAATGTCTCCATGCATCCACCAAACCCAACTCCGAGAGACTGCGGTATAGGCGCCTCAGCTTAGTTTGAGACACGTGGGACTTTCCAGTCGACGCGTCTAGGATAGGGCTTAGAGTCAAGTTCAGATCACCTCCCAGGAGAATAGGGCCCTCTGCAAAATACTTCAGGGTCTCGAGCTGTCCTAGCAACCACGGCACCTGCCCCACATTGGGAGCGTACAGATTGGCGATTGTCACTTTTTGATTTTGAAGTTTACCTCTTAAAAAGAGGACTCTTCCCTCCTCGTCCGAATGTTGAGCCTCACACATAAAAGCTACCGAGTGGTGGAACAGAACAGAGACTCCCCTAACAGTGGATGTTGGATGCGTGCTGTGGTATGCCTGCCCAAACTGTTTCCCAGGGAGTGATAGCCGCCTATTTCCCCTGAAGTGGGTTTCCTGCAGAAAAGCAATTTTAGTTCCATACCTTCTCAGCAGCAGCGCTATGTGATGCCTCTTGGATGGGGAGTTCAGTCCCTTCACATTCCACGAGGTCCATTTCAGTGGGTCGCTCATGTCAAGACGGTCGCTGGCAGGCCTAGCTTCGGAATACGCGGGAGAAAAGGAGACGTTAATCTCAGATGGGAGGAATCAGAAGCCCCTTCAATATGTAGGGGCGCTCACCCGGATGAACGAGACTGGTTGGTCAAGGGAGAGAGGTCTGGGACAGAAGACAACACTGGGGAGAGACTGGGCGGGTGAGGGGGAACACACTTGACAGAAACAAAATGGGTGAAAACTTTTGAATAGACCAAACAGAGAACGAATGGACGGACAAGTTAAGTTCCACTCTTTCCGTGAAGGGAGCTACAGGCTCTCACGGCTACTTGTCCGCCTAAATGTGAGAAAATGGGGGAAGGGAGGGGGGAAGGAAGATGTGAGGCGGGTTGGCCGGCCCTTATGGGTATAAAGACCGATCAACTATAGATAGCCTGAACCACAAGGGTCCAGCGGGGTCTTTTGAAAACAAACAGCCCCGAGGGAGGGTTGGGAAGACCCGTATCCCCTCCCGGGAAAGCTAAAGATTAGGTACAAACCAAGCAAAAGGGGCTATTAAACAATTGTCACAACTAAACAAAAAGCATCATCATAATTTGACAATACAACACCGTATCATCGACGACGGGGTCAAGCGGGAGCCAAAACCCGAATGTCGGCTCGGCTTCGCACAGGCCCATTCAAAACCATGCGTAACAGTCCGTATGGGCCCAGCCTGTAAAAAAGGTACATATTAACATTATCAACCGAAGATTCAAGTGTCCTCGTTATTGCAGGGGTCTTTTGCTTTCTTGCGCTTCCCCCTCGGAGATTTAGCGCTGGAAGCAGGTTGCCAAGCATCCGGCAGCGGGAGTATTGGTAGGTCTGGGAACCCTGGAAGTGGGAGCCAACACGGCAGATCCAACGGGGGGATATCCAACAGGGGCCAGGCTTTATGCAGATCTTCTGGGGTACGGATGATAAGTCTGCGCCCTCCCACGGTAATCCCGAGCCCAAAAGGAAACAGCCAGGCATAACGCAGTTCTTTTGCCCTGAGGGCATCAAGCAGCGGGCGCAGGAGTCTCCTCTTGTACAGGGTGGAGGGAGCCAAGTCCTGAAAAAATTGCAGTGCGTGCTCACCATACTTTATCCCATTGTGCCT
This sequence comes from Eleutherodactylus coqui, assembly GCF_035609145.1. NCBI lineage: Eukaryota > Metazoa > Chordata > Amphibia > Anura > Eleutherodactylidae > Eleutherodactylus > Eleutherodactylus coqui. Next base: position 212,090,511 of record NC_089837.1, on the reverse strand, counting down.
TCTCGCCGAATTTAAAATGGCAAGGGTGTCTTGATGGTAGACCATTTTACAAATAATGTCTCTAGGTCGCTCGTTTACAGGAGGCGGGGGTCTGAGAGCCCTGTGAATGCGCTCAATCCCCATTTGAAGCGACTTCCCAGGACCCAGTAAAAGCTCAAAGATTTCAGCTCCTACCTTAAGGAGGGAGTCTGCCTCAAATGACTCGGGGAGCCCCTTTATTCTCACATTGCACCTCCTGCTACGGTTCTCCAGGTCTTCTTGGGCTATCATGGCGCGGTTTAGGTGCTCATGTTGGTCTTTCAACACCTGCGTCACAGCACGGGCATGAGCTGTAATGGCGGAGGAAGAGGCCTCTAAATCTTCCACCCTGCGCCCCAGATGCTTCACATCCTCTTTAATTTCGGCAAGATCAGAAATTAGAGGCTTCAGGACGTTAGCGAGGAGCTGCTTCATAAAGCCTTTGGATATGACTTCGTTGTCCTCTTCTTCATCAAAAGAGGACTCCCCTCCCGTCTCCTTACTGATTCGCGGCGCTGCACCCTCGTGGGACGGCGCCATCTTGGCCGGCTGGCGCGGGGACCGCGAGTCCCGTTCTTTCAGGAACCGCTGCATCCCTACTTGGTTCTTCTGCGCCCGAGGGGTGCTCAGCTGATCCCCGCTCCTCTCCTTCATCGGTTTCGGCATCTTAGTTGTGTATAGCTGCTGGAGGGACCCCGCAGGACTACCTTGCAGACAGAGCGCTTGACTCAGGCAGCCATCGCGCTCGGAGGTCAGGCTCCGCCCCCTTACTTGCTTGGTGGGTTAGAGAATTTTGAAGTGTCTGTTCGGGTATTAGGTGGTGTTCTTCGTCTCTGCTCTGGGGGGCTTATTATATGGGTCTCTTACTCCCTCTTCTTCCCCCTATCATGCTGAGGAGCTTGAGGTGGGAGAGAGAAGGCAGAATGGCGGGTGGGGGGGGGGGGAAGGTTACGCAGGAGAGAGGAACCGCAACAGTGGGGGCCTTCAGGAGGCTTTCAGGGGTTCTGCTTGTCTTGATGAGCTGTGTGATTGAGTTCACAGCGATCTCTCGTACTCACTGCCGGTTCCTCCACCTCAGCCCCTCTCCAGGCTCTGGGCTGCCACTCGCCCCTGCGGTCTCCGTTTCGTCCAGGTCCGGGGTCTCTCCCCTCTGGTGCTGCTGCCTCCCCTCCTGCCTCTCCCTCCCCTGCAGGAGCGATCTAGCTGCCTCTGTCGCCTGGCCGGGTAGAGCCACAGGCTGGTGAGTGACTCAGTGGCCGGTTTCTGCCACGATCCGGCCGCCGCCGCAACTTCCGGTCGGCCGGGGCCGGCAAATTTAGCCCGGGGATCCGCCTTGTGATGTAGGCCGCGGCGGTGAAAATGCCGCTAGGAGGCCCAGAGGGGTCTCTTTTTAAAGCTCTTAAGAGCGCGGTGCCAGCGGTGCTATTTTTATCCCCGGATGGGGCCTCGTGTCGGCGGGATGTCCCTCAGAAGCGCTGCACTCCCAGGAGCCTCCAAAATGGCGCCCGCTCCCGCTGTTGGCTAGGCCACGCCCATGAGGAACGTACTTTGATTAAAAAGTTGACTGCAGAGGAAAAAACATATAGAAAAGGGCAGCGTACTATAGGCTGCTCAGCTAAAATGATCTCAAGTGGCAACTGAAACATGAAAGATGCAGAAGGAAGTGGGGAACCACTGTTGAATGGATTGGAAATAGCCCAAATCACAAAGACTCAGCAATTGATCATTCCAAAAGAAACAAAGAAGATCTGAACTCACCAGTGAGTACTGCTAATCAGATGATGGATAAGTGAAGCCATGTTACAAGAACTCCCCGCAAAGTCCTTTTGCTAAAAAAAGACAAGACCTAAATAGGTTCACATTTTCAAAGGAACACATTCAAAAAAAAAATGGTGCAACATTTTGTGGACTGTTGAAAATAAGATTGTTCTTTTTGGGTCTAGTGGCCGCATCAGTATGTCAGACGACCCCAGAGCAACAAATTGAAGCCACAGTACACTGTGTTGACATTAAAGCATGGGGTTTCTCATACCAGGATGTTACATGATGGACTATTCATCTCATACGAGGGAACTGTCATGTTTTTGCTCCTGCGACCTCTAGTTCTGTGGGTTTCCAGGAGCACACTGCTGCAGGTGTGGTTGATGTGGCTAGCTGATAGTGTGGAGTTCTCAAACCAGCCAATCACCACCAGTCTGCTGCACATGAATACCAGCCCCTCTTACTAGAGGGTGCTGGTCATTTATTTAACCTTTATCATATTCCCAGTGTTATGCATGATATTAATTTTAAGTGTTTCTCCCACCTTCCCTGAGGATGATCTGGACACATGTATTCCCATCCGAATGTTTTGCGGACTTCCTATTCCTTTCCCTTTGACAGCTGTGGCCTGCAGATGTCTGATGTCCTATGTGTTGTCAGGTGGGTGATGCATTACATGGTTCCCTTTACGTCAGTTTAGTATATGATGCTCTTTCCCTTCAGTATGAGGACACTTGCACTAGCTTTTGTTTAATATCTGTATGCATAAATTTTTTGGGTGGTATTTCTGTCTGTTTGTTGGTGTGAACAGCAATGTGTTCAGTGTCTGTGTAGGTGACCAGACATAAGGGGTGAACAGGCCTGCTCAGTGTGTATATATGCCCCTTGTCTGTTGGTGTGTGCGAATGGTATCCTGTCTCTTACCATCTAGGGTGAGACAAGCCCCTAGGTTACAGTAGGGGGCCATCCCTATTGGGATGATTGCACCGCTTGTAGGCAGGACTCCTGGAGTTAAGTTGTCTTGAGTAGGGTTTCATGAAACAATGAGGACCCTTGGCGTGGGCATGTGAGCTTACATACTTTGGCTAAACTACTAACTAATACTTTGTATTTATTAGCTGTTCCATCTGCTTATGTGTGTTGGTATTATGGATATGTGTTTTGGCGTTTATCAGTCATTGTTTACACGCACGTTCTGTGTATCTGCTGTAGCATTACAGTACAGATTGTTGTTGACGTCTGTTCTGTTCACCCTGAGCAAAGCATGCGCCACGCCCACCACCATGCCCAGGATGAAAGCAAGGTTATCGTCACATAGGGAGAGAGAACATGCGTATACAACAACATAGACAACAGATGTCAACAAAATCTGTTCTGTAATGCTACAACCATCAGCCAGCCAAATCAACCACACCTGCAGCAGTGTTCTCTTGGAAACCCACATAACCAGTGGTCCCAGGAGCACAAACGTGACAGTATCATGGATCAGTTTGAACATATCAAAATACTTGAGGACCTCATGTCTCCCTATGACAAAGAAGAAATACCCTGCCGTGATAATGACCCAAAACACGGCAGTAAGCGAACAACATCTTAGTTACAGACAAACAGGACTGAGGTAATCCTGTGACCTTAGAGTGACCTCAAAAATGGGGTTTATGAGGCAAAACAAAAAAATGCAGAAGAACTGTGAATTGTAGTACAATCTACCTGTTCAGAGGTGCCAGAAGTTGGTAGACTCCATGCAACATAGATGTCAAGCCATTCTAAAAAAAACAATGGTTCTGCCACTAAATATTAGTTCCGTAACTGAAAGTAAAGCACAATCTTATCCTTTTTTTAGTTTATACATTACTTTTTTGAGTTTTTATGTAAAAAATGCTGGCACTGCTATATCGCTACATGTTCGACAACAGTTTTAAAAAGAGTGCTTTGTCTTTCCCATACCTCCTTAGCAATATCTAGGAGAACGTGGGACCATCTTTCGTACAGTAATTGAAAGGGGGAAAACCCTGTAGGTGACTGTGACACTTTTCATATGGCAAACAACAAGTACAGTACTAAGTAATTCCAATCTTTTTCATCCCTGTCGACCACCTTTTTTTAGCATTTGCTTTAAAGTTGTATTAAATCTTTATACCAGCCCATCCATCTGAGGATGGTAAACAGATGTGCATAATTGCTGTGCCTTAGGGCGCCCACCCACTGGCGTTTTTTTTCCCTGCGAAATTCGCAGCATTTTTTTTCTCTGCAGGGGTCTATGGGACTTGTAATGTTAAAATCGAGATCGCGATGGACTATTTAATTTGCATTTACTTTGGAAGAACTATTTTGCACAAAAATAGCCTAATGGTAGCAGGTAGCATAATCTACTATCACTAAAATATGTTGCTGCCCCTGAGAAGACTTTACCAATGGGCCACCTAGATGCATACCTATGAGTTCAAAAGGTATATAAGTAATAGACATAGATACCAGGGGACCATGATAGTAAGGTATTGGGACGGAAATTTGATGCTCTTGGCATGACTCACAATATTTCTTGACATCCCCATGTACGCCTGGCTAAAGAATCTCTGTAAACTCCTTCCAGAGGTTTTCTGGCTCACCAAACAGCCACTCAACCTCTTAAGGACGCAGTCTAGAGATGAGCAAGCACCAAAATGCTCGGGTGCTCGGTACTCAAGTCAAACTTTTCGTAATGCTCGAGAGCTCGTTTCTAATAACGAACCCCATTGAAGTCAATGGGGGACTCGAGCATTTTTGTGCTCTGCATAGGTGATGACTTGTGAAACACCAGAAAACATCAGAAAGTCATGGAAACACCACAGAAACAGATAGGGAAGGGAAGGGGCAGCATGCATGGCTGCATCTGAGGCTCCCAGGTCCCACTATTAAGCCAAAATGGGGGCAAGAGCCTGGCGGTCACCCCCCTAATAATTTACTTGGGACAAACCCTCATTAGCAAGGCACACACACTGGCACATCTTAGCTAAGCACCACACTACCTGCAACCAAGGACAATCACTGTCTGCTGGTAACACCGCAGCCTCTTTTCCTGGGTTACATGCTGACATTGCAGTCCAACTCTCTGCACGACCCTGCGTCCACAGTGCACACAAAATTTTCCCTGCGCAGCGTTCAGCTGGCCTCATGCCACACTCTCACTTCATGGCCACACCACCCTCATGTCTATTTATAAGTGCGTACTGGATGATGAGGAATCGGAGGCACATACTGCAGAGGGTTGGCAGGGCTAGGCAGCGACCCTCTTTGAAAGTGTGGGCAATAGCCCACAATGCTGTTGAGAATTGATGATGAATTGACGTACGATCATCATTCCAATCCCTTGCCACCTCCGTCACAAAATTGTCAGGAACCACAAATGTGGGCATAAAGGGGACTCAGGAGCCAGGACTTTTACACATCTCCACAATGCAGCAATACTCTGTGTGGGAAGCACGTGAGCGGTCCCAGGGTCAGGCTCAGTCCCAGCTTGTGTGACCCAAGGTGCCACGAGTTACATAGCACATGGGAAATCCATGTGTCCCATGTGTTCATTCTGTTTAGGTGTCAGATAGCTCAATACTGCAATGGGAAGTTTTTGCGTTCCTTGGGCTTGCATATGCTGTCAGTGCACAAAGATGGTATTACACAGAAAGAAATCAGAGTGCCCAAAAATGGCTGAAATTAACCCCACCAAGGACCTCGGCCTCGGCCCACATTTCTGCTCTAGTCAGTCAGTGTATTTGTGCCAGACAGGTAAAACACCACCGTAGGAAGTCTTTGTGCACCCACAGCATAGGAGAGCCCAAGGAACTCAAACATGGTATTACACATGAGGAAATCAGAGTGCCCAAACATGGCAGAGTTTCACCCCGCCAAGGGCCTCGGCCCACATTTCTATCCTAGTCAGTCAGTGTATTTGTGCCAGACAGATAAAACACCGCCATGGGAAGTCTTTGTGCACCCACAGCATAGGCGAGCCCAAGAAACTGAAAGATGGTATTATACATGAGGAAAACAGAGTGCCCAAACATGGCAGAGTTTCACCCCGCCAAGGGCCTCAGCCCGCATTTCTGCTCTAGTCAGTCAGTGTATTTTTGCCAGACAGGTAAAACAATGCAATGGAAAGTCTTTGTGCACCAACAGCATAGGCGAGCCCCTGGAACCCAAGGAAAGTATTACACATGAAGAAATCCCAGTGCCCAAACATGGTAGAGTTTCATGCCGCCAAGTACCTCCGCCTCGGCCCACATTTTTGCCCAATTCGTTCTTTGTATGTGTCATATAGCTGAACAATGCAATGGGGAAGCCTTTGTGCACCCACAGTATAGGCGAGCCCCTGGAACCCAGGGACAAAATTAAACAAGAAGAAAAGGGGGTACCCAAACATGGCAGTTTCACCCTGTCCAGGACCTCGGCCCACACTTCTGCCCTAGTCATTCAGTGTATTTGTGCGAGATAGGTAAAACACCGCAATGGGAAAGCCGTCTGCACCCTAGCCAAGTCACTCGGTCTATTTCTGCCAGACAGGTAAAACAACACAATGGGAAGTTTTTGTGCACCCACAGCATAGGCGAGCCAATGAAACTCAAAGACGGTATTACACATAAAGAAATCAGAGTGCCCAAACAAGGCAGTTTCACCCTGCCAAGGACCTCGGCCTCGGCTCACATCCTCAGTAATTGTGGGCATAAAGCGGACTCGGATGCTAGTACAGCTGTGAACGTGTCTTTAAATCTGTAATGGTTGCTTTCATTGCTCCAAAGACCGGATGAACCACAAAGAACTTCCACAGCCCATACCTGGCACAGTTGATTCTTTCCCCCCAGGACCTTGGCCTCTGCCCACACCCTCAGTAATCGTGGGCCTCAAGTGAAGTTGGATGCTAGTGCAGCTGTGAACATCTCATTAATGCAGTAACGCTCTTTTTGTTTGGCCCAAACCACTGTCTCAGATATCTGTCGTAACACGAGAGAAAATACATGTTGCCACCGCGGATCCCCAGACCCCAAACAGCAGGAGGAGGTGGCATAATAAGGCAGAGAAACCATGACCTGCAATACTCTGTGAGGGAAGTACGTGATCGGGCCCTGGGTCAGGCTTGGTTCCAGCCTCCACCTTATGTGACCCAAGGTGCCTTGAGTTAAATAGCTATGGGAAATCCATGTGTCCCCACAAACTTCATTCTGTGTATGTGTCAGGCAGCTAAACACCGCAATGGGAAATCTTTGTGCACACACAGTATAGGTGGACCCCAGTAACATTTCTGTAGCAAGAGTATAGGCGAACCCCTGAAACCTTTCAGTAGCGAGTGTATAGGCGGACCCCTGTAACATTTCTGTAGCAAGAGTATAGGCGGACCCCAATAATATTTATGTAGCAAGAATATAGGTGAACACCTGTAACATTTCTGTAGCAAGAATATAGGGGGACCCCTATAACATTTCCGTACCAAGTGTATAGGCAGACCCCTGTAACATTTCTGTAGCAAGAGTGTAGGCGAACCCCTGAAACATTGGTGTACCAAGTATATAGTCGAACACCTGAAAAAAATTGGTTACCAAGAGTATAGGTGAAGGCCGGAAAAATTTGTTAGATAACAGTATAGGCAAGGGCCTGAAAAATTGGTGTACCAAGAGTACAAGTGTTCCCCCGATAAATTGCTCAACCGTGAGGGCAGGTGAAACCCATAAACATTTTTTAAAGATACAGCTCGCTGTTGCTTAATTTGTAACAGAGCCTGGAGGCAGCCCTGTGAAAAAATTGTTTTCTGTTAAAGTATAAATACTTTTGAAACTTTGAAAAATTGTAAAAAACTTTTAAACAGAGCCTTTTGGGCTGCAGAAAAATTGGCAGTTCAGTGTGATGACATGCCGTTTTAGGAGGAGGAGGAGGAGGAGGATGAGGAGTAATAATATCCGAGAGTGATTGACAAAGCTAATTTCCCCTTTTTTGTGGTGATAGAGTATGCATTTTTCTCCTGTTGCAGTAAAAAGAATGATTAGGTTTGGCTGCTTTCCGCCGGTGGAGAAGAGAAGTCTGGGGAAATCCAGCCTTTGTTCATCTTTATGAGTGTAAGCATGTTGGTGCTGGCAGTTGACAGGCGGGTACGCTTATCCGTGATGATTCCCCCAGCTGCACTAAACACCCTTTCTGTCAAGACACTAGCGGCAGGGCAGGCCAGCACCTCCAGGGCGTACAGTGCAAGTTCGTGCCACGTGTCCAGCTTTGACACACAATAGTTGTATGGAGCAGAGGCATCATGGAGGACAGTGGTACAATCAGCCAAGTACTCCCTCACCATCTTTTTACAGTGCTCTCTCCGACTCAGCCTTGACTGGGGAGTGGTGACACAGTCTTGCTGGGGAGCCATAAAGCTGGCAAAGGCCTTGGAGAGTGTTCCCCTGCCTGCGCTGGACATGCTGCCTGATCCCTGCGCCTCCCCTGCTACTCGGCCCTCGGAACTGCGTTTTCTGCCACTAGCACTATCAGATGGGAACTTTAGTATCACTTTTTGCACCAGGGCCCTTGGTATTGCATCTCTCTTGTACCCCTTTCCTCTTCGGGAATGAGAGTGGAAAGGTTCTCCTTATATCGTGGGTCTAGAAGGGTGCACACCCAGTAATTCGTGTTGGCCAGAATGCATCTAACACGAGGGTCACGGGAAAGGCAGCCTAATATGAAGTCAGCCATGTGTGCCAGGGTCCCAGTATGCAACGCATCGCTGTCCTCACTATGAAGATGACTCTTAGGATCCTCCTCTTCAGCCCATACACACTGAACAGATGAGAGGCAAGCAGCATGGGTACCCTCTGCAGTGTGGCCAGCTGTCTCTTCCCCCTCCTCCTCCTCCCCCTCCCTGTCCTCCTCCTCCAAAATGCACTGAGATATAGACATGAGGGTGGTCTGGCTATCAAGCGACATACTGTCATCCCCGTCTCCTGTTCCAACCGCAAAGCGTCGGCCTTTATGCTTAGCAGTGAACTTCTCAGCAGGCAAAACAGCGGGATGGTATTGCTAATGATGGCCGCATCGGCACTCACCACCTGGGTAGACTCCTCAAAGTTTCCGATGACTTGGCATATATCTGCCATCCATGCCCACTCCTTAGTAAAGAATTTCGGAGGCTGACTACGACTCTGCCGCCCATGTTGCAGCTGGTATTCCACTATTGGTCTATGCTGCTCGTACAGCCTGGCCAACATGTGCAGCGTAGAATTCCAGCATGTGGGCACGTCACACAGCAGTCAGTGCTCTGGCAGCTGAAACCGATGTTGCAGGGTCCTCAGGGTGGCAGCGTCCGTGGTGGACTTGCGGAAATGTGCGCAGACACGGAGCTCCTTGCTGAGCAGGTCAGACAAGTGGGGGTAGTTTTTCAGAAACTGCTGAACCACCAGATCGAAGACGTGGGCCAGGCATGGTACGTGTGTCACGCTGCCGAGCTGCAGAGTCGCCACCAGGTTACGGCCGTTGTCACACACGACCATGCCCGGTTGTAGGCTCAGCAGCGAAAGCCAGAGGTCGGTCTGCTCTGTCGGACCTTGCAACAGCTCAGGGGCCATGTGCCTCTTTTCACCTAAGCTGATTAGTTTCAGCACGGCTTGCTGACGCTTGCTCACCGCTGTGTTGCCGTGCCTCACGCTACCGACTGCTGGCGATGTGCTCACACTTCTTAATTGAGAGGTAGACGTGGTGGAGGAGAAGGTGGTATAAAACGCCGCAGACACCAGCACCGAGGTAGGACCCGCTATTCTGGATGTGGGTAGGAAGTGAGCGGTCCCAGGCTCTGACTGGGTCCCAGCCTCCATTAAGTTCACCCAATGTGCCGTCAGAGAGATATAGTGGCCCTACCCACTAGTACTTGTCCACGTGTCCATGGTTAAGTGGACCTTCCCAGTAACCGCGTTGGTGAGGGCACAATTTATGTTGCAGGAGACGTGCTGGTGTAGGGCGGGGATGGCACACAGGGAAAAAAAGTGGCGACTGAGGACCGAGTAGTGCGAGACCACTACCATCATGTTTTTGAAAGCCTCTGTTTCCACAAGCCTGTACGGCAGCATCTCCAGGCTGATTAATTTGGCAATGTGCACGTTTAAAGCTTTTGCATGCAGGTGGGTGGCAGCGTATTTCCGCTTTCGCTCCAACGCTTTTGTTAACGACAGCTGAACGCTGCGCTGAGAAACATTGCTGGATGGAGTGGAGGACGGTGGAAGGGAGGGTGTGGGTGCAGGCCGTGAGGCACTCGTGCCTGTGTCCTGAGAGGGGGATTGGATCTGTGTGCCAGGTTTGGGCACAGGGAAAGAGGCAGTGCTGTGACCGGCAGTGAATGGCCTTCATCCCACCTTGTGGGGTGCTTGGCAATCATATGCTTGTGCATGCTGGTGGTGGTGAGGCTGGAAGTGGTGGCTCCCCAGCTGATCTTGGTGCGACGCAGGTTGCACACCACTGTTCTTTGATCGTCCGCGCTCTCACTAAAAACATCCACACCTTTGAACACCTAGCCCTCTGCACAGAGGCTTGCCGCGAGGGGGTGCTTTGGGAAACAGTTGGGGGATACTTCGCTCTGGCCCTTCCTCTACGCCTGGCCACTCCACTGCCTCTTCCAACCTGTCCTGCTGCTGCACTTGCCTCCCCCTCTGAAGCCCTGTCCTCAGTAGGCTTAGCAAACCAGGTGGGGTCAGTCACCTCATCATTCAGCAGCTCTTCCTCCTAATCGTCTGTGTGCTCCTCCCTCGGACTTACTACACTTACTACTACCTCACTGACAGACAACTGTGTCTCATCATCCACATTCACAAAAAGCTCTTGAGACAATTGCCAGAAGTCCCCAGCCTCATCACCCGGACTCTCCAAAGGTTGGGCATCGGTTATGACAAACTCCTCATGGCAGGGACCTGAGAACAGTTCCTGGGAGTCTGCCTGCTCAGAATATGTCATTTACATGGAGTGAGGGGGCTGGGAGGAAGGAGGAGCAGCCAGAAGATTTAGAGATGCAGTCCCTAGGCCGGGAGTAGTGGACTGCGTAGAAGACTGGGTGGTCGACACATTGCTGGATGCGTTTTCTGCCATCCACAACAGGACCTGCTCACACTGCTCTGTTTGTAATAAAGGTCTACCACGCGGACCCGCAAATTGTGATATGAAGCTGGGGAGCCCAGAAACGTACCTCTCTCCTAATCCCTCAGCAGCTGTGATTCACCGGCTGTGATTCACCCCGCCCAGGAACTCGGCCTGTGCCCACACCCTCATTTGGACGCCTGCATCCACATCCACGTCCTTAGCCTTTACCCCTACTCCTCATTATGGCGGATTAAGAATGGAGCAGGGCCCAAATAAATTACCCCAGCGATGACAACTGTGGCTAATTCACTGCGCACAGAGACTTGTAGATTGTGGAGGCTCTATGCTGTGACTTGAAAAAATTAACCCGCTGTCTTGCGCTGATACCTAGGGGTAATTTGCCGCTCACAGAGACTTGTAGATAAGAGAGGCTGTATGGAGTGGGAGAAGACTCTAAAGCCAGTGGATAGTGCTGGTAACTGTGGCTATCTGAACCACCCCAAGGAAAGGGTATTGTGAGATGCTCTGCACAGTGGCAGAGCTGAAATAGTTTGCAGTGGCCCAAGAATGTTAGAGTACTGTTTAGCGGTGAGACCTCTTTCTAATGCACTGCAGACAAAGAATGATATAACTAATAGTTTGCAGTGGCCAGGAAATATTAGAGTACTGTTTCGCAGTGAGACCTCTTTCTAATGCACTGCAGACATAGAACGATATAACTGAAATAGTTGGCAGTGGCCCAGGAAATATTACAGTACTGTTTAGTAGTGAGACCTCTGTCTAATGCACTGCAGACATAGAACGATATAACTGAAATACTTTGCAGTGTAGCCCAGGAAATATTAGAGTACTGTTTAGCGCTGAAACCTCTACCTAATGCACTGCAGACATAGAACGGTATAACTGAAAGGCTTTGCAGTGGCCAAGGAAATATTAGAGTACTGTTTCGCGGTGAGACCTCTGTCTAATGCACTGCAGACATAGAACAGTATAACTGAAATAGTTTGCTGTGGCCCAGGAAATATTCGAGTACTGTTTCGCGGTGAGACCTCTTTCTAATGCACTGCAGGCATAGAACTGTATAACTGAAATATTTTGCAATAGGCTAGGAAATTTTAGAGTGCAGTTTCATGGTGAGAGCTCGTTGTACCACACTGCAGGCTGAGAATGCTATTACTGAAAGGCTGGGAACAGGCCTAGATGCGTAATACAAAAATTGCTGCACTACTGCCCCCGCCAGCCACAACTGTAAAGCACACGGTGAGATGAAGTCCTAAGAAGGACCATTGGGGTTCTTGCACAGAGTATCAGGAGTCCTGTAAAACTTTCCCTATATAGGCAGCTCTGTCCCTAAACTCTGCATAATACACAGCAGACTAAGAACCCTATAGCTGAAATGGCCTGCACAGCCGAGATGCTTAAAAAAAAATTTGTGCACTACTGCTCCAAGCCAGTCACAACTATAATGCACACGATGAGGAGTAGCCCTAAGAAGGACTGTTGGGGTTCTTGAAGACAGGATCCTACGCTAATACTATCCCTGTATAAGCAGCAGCACTTTCCCTAACCTCTGCCAGCATGCGTCTGAGGCGAGTCGTGGGCGGGACCACTTTAAGTACTCGGCGGTCACCTGATTGGCCCAGCCACTCACTGCTGTTGGTGGGTAGAAGGTTGGCACGTCACAGTAGGAAGTGGTAAAGCTTTCCCCACATGTTTATTGGCTAGAAAATGGCGCTAAACATGCGGGGAAGGAAATGCAATTGACTCGAGTACCGCGTGGTGTTTGTCTCGAGTAACGAGCATCTCGAGTACCCCAATACTCGAACGAGCATCAAGCTCGGACGAGTGTGCTTGCTCATCTCTAATGTAGTCCTTTTTTTTTCGTATTTGTTTTTTCCTTTCAACTTTTAAAGAATCATTACTCTTTTATTTATCCATCAACGTAGTTATCTGACGGCTTGTTTTTTTTACAGCAATAGTTGTACTTTCAGTGGCACAATTTAATGTACAATATAAAGTATTGACAGACTTTTAAAAAATTCCAATTGGAGTGAAATTGAAAAGAAACACAATACCAGTATCTTTGGTGGGTCTTGTTTCTACAGCGTTCACACTTCAGCAAAAATGACATGATAACTTTATACTATGGGTCAGTATGATTACAGCAATATAAAATGTATGTAATTTTTTTGCTGTACTATTTTTAAAAATAAAATATTTTCTGCTGCCATCTTCTGACAGCCATCATTTAAAAAAAAAATTTTCATAATTGTGTAGAGGCTTGTTTTTTTGGAGGACATCCTGTAGTTTCTATTGGTACCATTTTGGAGTACACATGACTTTTTGATGCCATTTAGTTGTGTTTTTATTAGAGGCAGGGTGACCAGAAAAGGGCAATTGTTATGTTGTGTATTTTTTTTCTGTTGACGTTGACTGTGTGAGATAAATGATGCGTTACTTTCATAAATTGGATTTTTACAAACACAGCAATACCAACTATGTTTTTTAATTAGAAATAGGGGAAAAGGTTTTTCAAACTACTACTACCTTTTTTTTTTAAATAATAAAACTTTTAAAAACTTATTTTAACATTTGTCTTAGTCGCCATAGGGGTCTTAAAACTGTGGTCATTTGATCGGTCCTAAAGTATAGTGTAATAATTTAGTATTACATTACACCGTGATATGACGGCCAGTCTAGATGAACTAGATGCAGTGCAGTGACAATGTTCTTCCTGTTATGTGTTTTTTTTCTGCTGTCAATTTTTTATGTTTCTTTATTTGCTAGGAGATAGCCAGTGTGAGATTTACTCCTTCATGTACAGCAGTTACTCCTCACCTATGTGGCTTTACAGGCTCAGGCCCAGCAGGTATAATGCAGCATGGCAGTGCTGCACCATGCACCTAAGAAAGGAGGGAAAAGGACTATAAGCTATGATCCTCAGTGGAGACAGGAAGGCACCCATTGAGGATCTGGAGGAGAAGGAGGATAGGCATTTGCTCTCAGAAGTTGAACAAGACCCGCACAACCTTGGGGGTGTCAGAAATACCTGGCTTTATTGTGGTGGTGCACTGTACTGCAAAATATTTACCCAATGGGCCATGAAACACATGTACTGTGCTGGATATAGTTGCTGCATCATGTGTCAATGGTTGTGTGCACCTTGCTGCACACTAACAATCACAAGGACTAGCCCTCATTCTCCTCCACATGATTATGCAAGGATGGCTTTTTTGGAGAAGTAATGGCAGCTAGGTTTCTGCCACCTAGGCTGACTGCACAACATCAGTTGCGTAAAGGTAACTCAACCAGGTGGTACATTTTTGAGGAGGGGGATTTGCAGATGGAGTCATCACAGGAAGGGTTAGGGGACAAGTCAGACACCCAACATGATAACAGTGAAAATGACTATAATAACTATAATGATGATGATGATGATGATGAACAACCATGACAGTATTGAGCAGAGTTGGAAGCAACCAGGCCCAGGGGTATAACTATAGGGGATGCGGTTGCACCCGGGCCCAGGAGCCTTAGGGGGCCCTTAAGGCCTCTCTTCTCCATATAGGGAGCCCAGTACTATGAATAAAGCATTATAGTTGGGGGCCCTGTTACAGGTTTTGCATTGGGGCCTGGGAGCTTCAAGTTACGCCTCTGACCAGGCCCCTGGCAACACTGGTGAGAATGGCAAGCTGTATACTACTTGTGTGCTGACAGCCATGTTGTTAGCATGAAGGAAATAGATGACTGCTGAATAGCCACAATTTTAGACCCTTGTTAAAAAAACAAACAAACTGGGGAAATGGCTGAGAGGGAGGGAAAATTGGCTTATTAATTAGAGAAGCTAGATTGCCATGGCCTTCAAATCGTAGACAGTTGCCGCAAGTATGTTTGACTGGGGGCCACTCTCCTCTGCTCCCTGCTGAGTCAACACTTCACCACCTTTGCCAGAGCTTCCAACATGTAGCATCAGCATCCCAATTAGTTTAGAGAACATGATGATAAACCTTTCATAATATACTGACCTGACACACATTGTAATCATCACCAGAACCAGAGTCCATGTTACACCCCAGCGCAAAGTTGTTGTATGGTTGCATAAAGCATACTTTTCACATGCATAATAATATATATTGTTTGTACCTTGCATTGCACTGTCTTAGGGCGCCTACCCACTTGCCTTGCCGATTTTCGTGCGTGAAAAACGCAGCGTTTTGGCGCGTTTTCCGCGGCGTTTTTTGCAGCCCTCCATTGACAATCATGGGTGCATTAAGAGAAAAATAAGGAGACATATGCAACTGACAGTTCCTATGTGAAAAAACCCCCACGAAACAGAAAAAAAACCCAGATGGACAAGAACATATTCTATACTAATTGCTCTTGAGAAAAAATGCAAAACATCACAGGAAAAAAAATCGCAAGTGGGTAGGCACCCTTATACTTACAGAATTTTGCATAAGTTCAGGCTATACAGGTGAGATGTGATTTTGGTTATGAAGCAGACCCTCAGTAAATTTTGCAGAGTTGCATCAGTTTTTGCAAAGCTAAATTCTAGCAGGTTTGCAAAACAACACAATCCCCAGGAATGTGGGAGGGGCCAGACAGTAGATAGACAGCCTGAGTTTAGTTTTAGGATAGAGAGTGAGAGAAGCAGTAAGCTAACAGCCCAGTGAAAAGAACAGAGAGAGATCCCTGATAGTGAGCAAGATGAGCAAAAGGAATGCATTTAATGCAGATTTTTTTGTGCCAGTCCTTGCTGTGAATGGAATTACAGTGTTATGAGCTCTGAGGAAAAGGAATAGAGCTGAATCTAGACAGAGAGGATAAGTGTTACGATCGTGTGGTCAAGTAAATACGGGGCCCACACGATCGTGACCAAAGAATGCACACGGGTTTCAGAAAACTAACCCTGTGCTACAGGGAGGATAGCATGGGCCTACCTGAGCGGGGACATCGCTCGGATAAAGGGCGGCCTGGTGGTCTTCGGAAGTGGGCCCTAGCTGCTCCTAGGAACCATGCCACCAGAACAGGATTCATACACATGCCACATGATAGGGACTACTGGACAGATCAAGAAAACACACAGAGCCACAAAATACAGCAGCCAAAATGCAAACACTAGTAGCAGATAGTAAAGCTGAATATAAATACCAGGTATTAGTTGACATTTTGATTAAAACGTGGAAGCTAGCAAGCCACATCATGGCTCCTGGCTATACCACTAGTCCTTACACTAACCAGGAGTCCAGCGGCACCAGACACAGTTCACACCTCAAGCTGCAACAGCACAGACAACAGAACACAAATCACACAGCAAGCTGTACAGGACAGACAACAGGATACTGGCTTACAGGCACTGGCTTACAGCAGACTACAACATATAGTGCAAACCACTCGGACTCCACCCAGAGCTTACATGCACACAGATGAAACTCACAGCAAGTCTAACAGTGTCCTCATACCAGGGGGATAGACAGTCAGCCACGGTGATGACATAGGGAACTGTGTCAGGGATCCACCAACTGACACAGAGACGAGACATAAGACGTTGAGAGGCCGCACCTGCGAGGGGAAGGGAAAAAGGGGTTCTGCATGTGCTACAGACAAGGACTACAGGTGTCCAAACTGTCTTTAGGGAAGCAAAGAGGCACAACAGACCTACATGCAACCCCAGATCTGAGTGGGAACAAAACAGATACATCCAAACAGTACAAGACCAGCATCAACTACTGAGAGAAGCTGGGTTTATATATGCTGCAGGCTAAAGGGGATTGGGTGTTGGAGAATACCATACCCAGCCAGCTTAATTAACCCTCACCTGTGGAGCTGTGCTGCTAGGAACCTTAGTACTATAGATTCCAGCAGCACCCCCTGACAATAAGTTGAACAAGGACCCCTCTGCATATGCTAATTTTTAACCTCTGATAGGAATAGTGCCAGACAGCTACCACGCTAATGAATCGTCCCCACGTGCGTCCTTCTAGGTACCACATGACGGAACTGAATTGTGAGTAACAAGTGGATATTGTAATGCAATTTGAGTGGAGCCCCACAACAGAGGTTAATCTAAATTGGACTGTGCTTGTTAAGAATTGAATCAATAAATGTTAGCAAAGATATTTATGTTACCATCAAGTAAGAGACATTCCCAAGAGCATTATAGGCTGTATCTTCAGTAACTCTGCTAAAGCAGTCACCTTTAAAGGCATGATAACCAAATGATCATTTATCTATTGCTGTGTGGTAATACCTCATGTTATCCTATGATTGACTGTTTGAGCCTGGAGTGTGCATAACCAGTTGCAGTAAAGTGTTCAAAGTTGTTTCACGAAATCTCAGTGTCAAACAGCTCCTTTGGCAAATGGTATGGTGTGGAGCTCGGGAACCTCAGGTTAGTGAAGCCACTCTGCTACGTGACATAAGAACTACAGCCCCGGCTAAGCTGCTGTATTAAGCCCAGTGCACCACACATATAACATAGATCAAGCATGTGCTATATGCATTTTATTTTTCATCTCTGTGAATTAAAGTGGGCAATGTAACCAGTCTTCATTGTGCAGCTTAATTTTTGAACATTCTGTAGAAGTACAAAATTAGGATGTCCTCTTGCTAAAAAATCCATCTGAAAAATGCAGGTGATAGAGGCAATGTAAGAACCAGTAAGGGACCTTTCACATGGGACAGAATTGTCTTCAGGACACAGCACAGAAGTGGATTTTGTCAACTAGTGTAGATTTCTGCGATGGCTGGAAGATACAGCCCATTGGTATGTGCTTTGTAGTCGGAATATGCAGGTGAGTAGCTGGATCTTACAGTCTCTTTGTTGCAAAAATGTTAGGTGAACTTGTCTTTCAATTATTAACTTGCTCCAATTCAAAGTGAACTTTTATGTAAATAATGTCTAAATATCTTTTAAGATTTTGATGGTCACTGCATAAGATGTATATAAGAAACAATCACAAGTGGAAGGGGGAAGAGGACAAATATATACAGTTCTAGCTATAAAATAAAACGTTTATTCAGATGAAAATTTTTATGAATGGGATCCAACGAATAGAACTAAAGATTTTGAACTATGGTAATCTGTTATCTAGGTCTATTATAATACCTGACAACTGAGTGACCATATCTGTCACTGTGAATATAGGGCAAAGGTCCAAGACAGTGCTGAAAGATGCCATTAATATCTGCTCAATTATGGAAATTTATTGTCAAAGTAGTTATAATATGATCATTATATTGAAATGATGTACTAATTACATTCATGTTAGAAAAACCGTCATAAACTACCTGTATGAAAGACTGTTGCAGTCAGTCAATTGATAAATATACTATACAAACATTGGCGTATACTCCCACACATAGTGGATACAAAGTGCCAGACCATTCTGATATAAGTAATTCACCATGCAGACCAGTAACCTATTAATGATGCCATGATAATTTGGCGGGTTGCCCTGCACTTCCATCAGTGAACCACATTGGTACTGCCACCCTAGGGGCTCCCCTTGGAGTCTTAAAGCCACGCTGCATGTGAATGATAGATAATAAATGCAAGGCATTGGTTGGATTTTGGCCAAGATATATGAGCCCACTAACCACATCATGGTTCCTTGTGTTGTAGTCGGTCCCTACACAAATATAAATGCATCACAGAAGAGGAAATATAAAAAAAATTAAAAACAATCACAGAAAACGGCCAATACGGCCTAATGGCTGTTTTCTGTGATTGTTTTTAATTTTTTTATATTTCCCCTTCTGTATTGCATTTAATTTAGTGTAGGGACCCACTACAACGCCAGGATAGCAGATGACATCTATCAAAGAATGATACCTTTTAATATAAAATAAGTACTAACACCATTTGCATTACAGCATTGCAGGCCAATTATGTATCCTGTCTACTAGTGGCTAAACTATAACAGTATAACAAATTACTAAATTGTATATTTAAAGTGGGTGTCTGGTACCTCTACTGTTGATGAGACGCCGTCTGCCGCTCGGTATCACCCAGCCCCCTATCAGTGGGAACAGCGCTGGAAGCATATCTGTCTTACTAGTTATAGGACAAAAGGGAATTATGATAAGAAATGTGCTGAGTTTCTCAGACACAAGTTTCATACGGCTGCCTAAATATGGGTTAAAGAGGTTTTCCAGGCCAAAACTACTAATGACCTATCCTATAATAACCGGGGACCCATCACTCAGGATCCCCAGCAATTACCTGATTGATCGGCCCGCTATTGGTGCAGTGGGCTGGATGTGCATAATAGGAGACTGTAGTGGAAATACTTTAGCTGGCTTCACTCCCAATGAAATCAATAGGCACTTGAAGTGGCTAATATACTTTAATTTCCCTCCCCGTTGTCAGAAGCGGCAGTGCCATAAATGTAATAGCTGCTTCATCTTCTATTGATTTCAATTTGTGTGAAGCCAGCTTGAGCACTTCCACTCCCACCTTCTATAACACATGGTTACTGCACTGACAGCAAGCTGGGCAATCAGGTGATTGCCAGGGATCCTGAGTAGTGACCTACCTCAAGGGTTTTTTATTTCCCTGGAAAACCTCTTTAAGGCTTTTCTCATTCAGGCTTTCTTCACACAAACATTTCTTGTGACTCTTGATTTTCCATGTAAAAAATATATTTAATATGCACAGGATGACAGCTGCTAATCAGTAGCCAGAAGGTGTGGTTCACGTGTTTAGCTCTGTTAGTGGGTGGGCCTAGTTGTAGCTTATGAATATTAAGCACTAGGCCTAGTCCTGTATGTGTGGCTACTAGAGATGAGCGAGCACCAAAATGCTCGGGTGCTCCTTACTCGGGACGAAAATTTCGCGATGCTCGAGGGTTCGTTTCGAATAACGAACCCCATTGATGTCAATGGGCGACCCGAGCATTTCTGTATATCGCCGATGCTCGCTAAGGTTTCCATTTGTGAAAATCTGGGAAATTCAAGAAAGTGATGGGAACGACACAGCAACGGATAGGGCAGGCGAGGGGCTACATGTTGGGCTGCATCTCAAGTTCCCAGGTCCCACTATTAAGCCACAATAGCGGCAAGAGTGGGCCCCCCCCCCCCGTCCCAACAAAGCACAATCACTGCCTGCATGACACTCCGCTGCCACTTCTCCTGGGTTACATGCTGCCCAACCCCCCCCCCTCCCCCCGCACGACCCAGTGTCCACAGCACACACCAAAGTGTCCCTGCGCAGCCTTCAGCTGCCCTCATGCCACACCACCCTCATGTCTATTTATAAGTGCGTCTGCCATGAGGAGCAACCGCAGGCACACACTGCAGAGGGTTGGCACGGCTAGGCAGCGACCCTCTTTAAAAGGGGCAGGCTGATAGCCCACAATGCTGTACAGAAGCAATGAGAAATCCAATCCTGTGCCACCTCCATCAGGAGCTGCACACGTGGGCATAGCAATGGGGAACCTATGTGCCACACACTATTCATTCTGTCAAGTTGTCTGCATGCCCCAGTCAGACCTCGGTTTTTTATAAATAGTCACAGGCAGGTACAACTCCGCAATGGGAATTCCGTGTGCACCCACAGCATGGGTGGCTCCCTGGAACCCACCGGCGGTACATAAATATATCCCATTGCAGTGCCCAGCACAGCTGAGGTAATGTCATGTTAAATGCAGGTGGGCTTCAGCCCACACTGCATGCCCCAGTCAGCCTGGGGTTCTTTAGAAGTGGACACATGCAGTTACAACTCCGTGTGGACCGACAGCATGGGTGGGTGCCAGGAAGCCACCGGCGGTACATAAATATATCCCATTGCATTGCCCATCACAGCTGAGGTAATGTCATGTTAAATGCAGGTGGGCTTCGGCCCACACTGCATGCCCCAGTCAGACTGGGGTTCTTTAGAAGTAGACACATGCAGTTACAACTCCCTGTGGACTCACAGCATGGGTGGCTCCCTGGAACCCACCGGCGGTACATAAATATATTCCATTGCAGTGCCCAGCACAGCTGATGTAATGTCATGTTAAATGCAGTTGGGCTTCGGCCCACACTGCATGCCCCAGTCAGACTGGGGTTCTTTAGAAGTAGACACATGCAGTTACAACTCCCTGTGGACCCACAGCATGGGTGGCTCCCTGGAACCCACCGGCGGTACATAAATATATCCCATTGCAGTGCCCAGCACAGCTGATGCAATGTCATGTTAAATGCAGGTGGGCTTCGGCCCACACTGCATGCCCCAGTCAGACTGGGATTCTTTAGAAGTGGACACATGCAGTTACAACTCCGTGTGGACCGACAGCATGGGTGGGTCCCAGGAAGCCATCGGCGGTACATAAATATATCCCATTGCAGTGCCCAGCACAGCTGATGTAGCGTCAGCTTTAATGCAGGTGGGCAAAAAAATTAATTGGATTACAGTGTAGGCGAGGGCCCAAAAAAATTGGTGTACCAACAGTACTAATGTACCTCAAAAAAATTGCCCATGCCCAACCAAGAGGGCAGGTGAAACCCATTAATCGCTTTGGTTAATGTGGCTTTATTTGTAACTAGGCCTGGAGGCATCCCAGTTAAAATAGAAATTGGTTCAGGTGCAAGTTTCAACGCTTTAATGAGCATTGAAACGTATAAAAATTGTTCACAAAAATTATATGACTGAGCCTTGTGGGCCTAAGAAAAATTGCCCGTTCGACGTGATTACGTGAGGTTTCAGGAGGAGGAGCAGGAGGACGAGGATGAATAGAATACACAGATTGATGAAGCTAAAAGGTCCACGTTTTTGATGGTGATAGAGAACGATGCTTCCATCCTCGGGTGCAGCCTACGTATTGTTTAGGTATCGCTGCTGTCCGCTGGTGGAGAAGAGAAGTCTGGGGAAATCCAAGCTTTGTTCATCTTGATGAATGTAAGCCTGTCGGCACTGTCGGTTGCCAGGCGGGTACGCTTATCCGTGATGATTCCCCCAGCCGCACTAAACACCCTCTCTGACAAGACGCTAGCCGCAGGACAAGCAAGCACCTCCAGGGCATACAGCGCGAGTTCAGGCCACGTGTCCAGCTTTGACACCCAGTAGTTGTAGGGGGCAGAGGCGTCACGGAGGACGGTCGTGCGATCGGCTACGTACTCCCTCACCATCCTTTTACAGTGCTCCCGCCGACTCAGCCTTGACTGGCGAGCGGTGACACAGTCTTGCTGGGGAGCCAGAAAGCTGTCAAACTGCGCCTTCGGCCACTAGCGCTGTCGGATGGGAATTTTACCATCAGTTTGTCCGCCAGGGTCCTGTGGTATAGCATCACTCTCGAACCCCTTTTTCCTCTTCGGGTATGAGAGTGGAAAGGTTCTCCTTATACCGTGGGTCGAGCAGTGTGTACACCCAGTAATCCGTAATGGCCAGAATGCATGTAACGCGAGGGTCACGAGAAAGGCATCCTAACATGAAGTCAGCCATGTGTGCCAGGGTAACTGTACGCAACACATGGCTGTCCTGACTAGGAAGATCACTTTCAGGATCCTCCTCCTCAGGCCATACACGCTGAAAGGATGACAGGCAAGCAGCATGGGTACCCTCAGCAGTGGGCCAATCTGTCTCTTCCCCCTCCTCCTCATCCTCCTCATGCTCCCCCTCCTCCTCCTCAACGCGCTGAGATATAGACAGGAGGGTGCTCTGACTATCCAGCGACATACTATCTTCCCCCGGCTCCGTTTCCGAGCGCAAAGCGTCTGCCTTTATGCTTTGCATGGAACTTCTCAAGAAGCATAGTAGAGGAATGGTGACGCTAGTGATTGCAGCATCGCCGCTCACCATCTGGGTAGACTCCTCAAAGTTTCCAAGGACCTGGCAGATGTCTGCCAACCAGGCCCACTCTTCTGAAAATAATTGAGGAGGCTGACTCCCACTGCGCCGCCCATGTTGGAGTTGGTATTCCACTATAGCTCTACGCTGCTCATAGAGCCTGGCCAACATGTGGAGCGTAGAGTTCCACCGTGTGGGCACGTCGCACAGCAGTCGGTGCACTGGCAGATTAAACAGATGTTGCAGGGTGCGCAGGGTGGCAGCGTCCGTGTGGGACTTGCGGAAATGTGCGCAGAGCCGGCGCACCTTTCCGAGCAGGTCTGACAAGCGAGGGTAGCTTTTCAGAAAGCGCTGAACCACCAAATTAAAGACGTCGGCCAGGCATGGCACGTGCGTGAGGCTGCCGAGCTGCAGAGCCGCCACCAGGTTACGGCCGTTGTCACACACGACCATGCCCGGTTGGAGGCTCAGCGGCGCAAGCCAGCGGTCGGTTTGCTCTGTCAGACCCTGCAGCAGTTCGTGGGCCGTGTGCCTCTTCTCTCCTAAGCTGAGTAGTTTCAGCACGGCCTGCTGACGCTTGCCCACTGCTGTGCTGCCGTGCCGTGTGACACCGACTGCTGGCGACGTGCTGCTGCTGACAGATCTTGATTGCGAGACAGAGGTTGCGTAGGAGGAGGAGGAGGAGGAGGGGGAGGGTGGTTTAGTGGAGGAAGCATACACCGCCGCAGATACCACCACCGAGCTGGGGCCCGCAATTCTGGGGATGGGTAGGACGTGAGCGGTCCCAGGCTCTGACTCTGTCCCAGCCTCCACTAAATTCACCCAATGTGCCGTCAGGGAGATATAGTGGCCCTGCCCGCCTGTGCTTGTCCACGTGTCCGTTGTTAAGTGGACCTTGGCAGTAACCGCGTTGGTGAGGGCACGTACAATGTTGCGGGAGACGTGGTCATGCAGGGCTGGGACGGCACATCGGGAAAAGTAGTGGCGACTGGGAACTGAGTAGTGCGGGGCCACCGCCGCCATCATACCTTTGAACGCCTCCGTTTCCACAACCCTATACGGCAGCATCTCCAGGCTGATAAATTTGGCTATGTGCACGTTTAACGCTTAAGCGCGCGGGTGCGTGGCAGCGTACTTGCGCTCCAACACTTGCGCTAGCGACGGCTGGACAGTGCGCTGAGAGACATTGGTGGATGGGGCCGAGCACAGCGGAGGTGAGGGTGTGGGTGCAGGCCAGGAGACGGTAGTGCCTGTGTCCTGAGAGGGGGGTTGGATCTCAGTGGCAGGTTGGGGCACAGGGGGAGAGGGAGCGGGCAAACCGGAGGCGGTAAACGGCCTTCGTCCCACCTTGTGGGGTGCTTGGCCATCATATGTCTGCGCATGCTGGTGGTGGTGAGGCTGGTGGTGGTGGCTCCCCGCTGATCTTGGCGCGACAAAGGTTGCACACCAAGGTTCGTCGGTCGTCTGCACTCTCAGTGACAAAATGCCAGACCTTTGAGCACCTCTGCCTCTGCAGGGTGGAATGGCGCGAGGGGGCGCTTTGGGAAACAGTTGGTGGATTATTCGGTCTGGCCCTGCCTCTACCCCTGGCCACCGCACTGCCTCTTCCAACCTGCCCTGTTGCTGCACTTGCCTCCCCCTCTGAAGACCTGTCCTCAGTAGCCGTAGCAAACCAGGTGGGGTCAGTCACCTCATCGTCCAGCTGCTCTTCCTCCGAATCCTCTGTGCGCTCCTCCCTCGGACTTACTCCAATTACTACTACCTGAGTGATAGACAACTGTGTCTCATCGTCATCGTCCTCCTCACCCACTGAAAGCTCTTGAGACAGTTGCCGGAAGTCCCCAGCCTCATCCCCCGGACCCCGGGAACTTTGCAAAGGCTGGGCATCGGTCACGACAAACTCCTCCAGTGGGAGAGGATTCGGAACCATTGCTGCCCATTCTGGGCAGGGGCCCGAGAACAGTTCCTGGGAGTCTGCATGCTCCTCAGAATGTGTCATTGTAATGGAGTGAGGAGGCTGGGAGGAAGGAGGAGCAGCAGCCAGAGGATTCAGAGTTGCAGCAGTGGACGGCGCAGAACTCTGGGTGGTCGATAGATTGCTGGATGCACTTTCTGCCATCCACGACAGGACCTGCTCACGCTGCTCATTTTCTAATAAAGGTCTACCGCGTGGACCCATTAATTGTGAGATGAATGTGGGGACGCCAGAAATGTGCCTCTCTCCTAATCCCGCAGCAGTCGGCTGCGATACACCTGGATCAGGAGCTCGGCCTGTGCCCACACCCTCACTTGGGCCTCCGTGCCCTCGCCCGCGTCCACGTCCACATCCTCTAGGCCTACCCCTACCCCTCAGCATGGTGTATTACCAGTAGTGCAGAAACAGAACGCTGTAATTAAATGTGCTGCTTATTGGCCTGTCGTTGGAGGCTGACTTCGCTTACGGAACGCACAGCAGAGCCAGGAAAGAATTTTGCGCAAGCCTGCTGTAACACTTAGCTGGCTGCGTATTAATTAGGACTACCACCGCCAGCACAGACGCAGTACACTGAGGACGGTCACAGGCAGCCCAAATAGAAAGTTTTTTCCCAATTTTTTTTGGAAAAGCCCACTGCCTATATAGACAGTATATCTCTGTCACTGTCCCTGCCTCACCACCACTACTGGCCCTATACTATGTTAAATTACTGCAGACTGTTTCCCTCTAGACAGGATGACAGCGGTGATGTAACGGCCAACGCAGAGCCAGGAAAGAATTTTGCGCAAGTCTGCTGTAACACTTAGCTGGCTGCGTATTAATTAGGACTACTACCCCCAGCAGAGAAGCAGTACACTCAGGACGGTCACAGGCAGCCCAAATAGAATGTTTTTTCCCAAATTTTTTTGGAAAAGCCCACTGTCTATATAGACAGTATATCTGTTTCACTGTCCCTGCCTCACCACTACTGGCCCTGGACTATGTAAAATTACTGCAGACTGTTTCCCTCTGGACAGAATGACAGCGGTGATGTAACGGCCAACGCAGAGCCAGGAAAGAATTTTGCGCAAGCCTGCTGTAACACTTAGCTGGCTGCGTATTAATTAGGACTACTACCCCCAGCAGAGACGCAGTACACTCAGGACGGTCACAGGCAGCCCAAATAGAATGTTTTTTCCCAAATTTTTTTGGAAAAGCCCACTGCCTATATAGACAGTATACGTCTTTCACCTTTTTTACTGTCCCTGCCTCAGCACTACTGGCCCTGGACTATGTAAAATTACTGCAGAATGTTTCCCTCTGGACAGGATGACAGCGGTGATATAACAGCCAACGCAGAGCCAGGAAAGAATTTTGCGCAAGCCTGCTGTAACACTTATCTGGCTACGTATTAATTAGGACTACTACCCCCAGCAGAGACGCAGTACACTCAGGACGGTCACAGGCAGCCCAAATAGAATGTTTTTTCCCAATTTTTTTGGGAAAAGCCCACTGCCTATATAGACAGTATATGTCTTTCACCTTTTTCACTGTCCCTGCCTCAGCAGTACTGGCCCTATACTATGTAAAATTACTGCAGACTGAGGACGCAATGCTCTGCACGGCCGATATACCAAAAAAAAAAAAATTTGCAACACTGCAAAAAGCAGCCTCAACAATACTGCACACGGTCAGATGTGGCCCTAAGAAGGACCGTTGGGGTTCTTGAAGCCTAAAATAACTCCTAACACTCTCCCTATAGCAACTCCAGCAAGACAGCACTTTCCCTGAACTATGTCAGAATGCCTCTGTGGCGAGCCGCGGGGGGGGGGGGGGGCCGATTTATATACTCGGGTGACACCTGATCTCGCCAGCCACTCACTGCAGGGGGGTGGTATAGGGCTTGAACGTCGCAGGGGGAAGTTGTAATGCCTTCCCTGTCTTTCTATTGGCCAGAAAAGCGCGCTAACGTCTCAGAGATGAAAGTGAAAGTAACTCGAACATCGCGTGGTGCTCGCTTCTAGTAACGAGCATCTCGAACATGCTAATGCTCGAATGAGTATCAAGCTCGGACGGGTACGTTCGCTCATCTCTAGTGGCTACTAAAAATAAAATGCAAATTTCTCCAAAATTACTGCATGTATACATACAGCAGATATATCACTGTAGTCAGTGTTACTGTTTCTACCTTGCACCTTGTTCACACGAGCGTGATTTTAGTGCAGAATAGGTGCGTGAAAAGATTGCATCTAATGGAACCAGTAGTTTCCTTCTGAAAATGTTCAGATGAAGGAATTTTAGACGTGCAAAAAACAAAGAAAATAAAAGACGTGCACCTAACAAAGATAGGACATGCGTGTGAAAAGCTCGCATCTAAGGTCTGTGCTGCGAGAAAAGATAGGACCTGACCTATCTTTGGTGCGTGCTGCGCAGGAGTTTCCATAGACTCCCATGGGAGCTGGATAACACCCCCAATGCGCCTCCCAATTGTGTGAATGGGCAATTTTTAGTGCAGTATAGCCGCAATATTTTCACGTGTCTATACTGTGCTAAAACTACGCTTATGTGAACGAGGTCTTTATGCTGCTAGAGATAGCAGCAAAAAGATGCTGAGTAGAGATGAGCGAGCATGCTCGTCCGTGCATGATGCTCATTCGAGCATTAGCATACTCGAATGTACTCATTACTCAAGCTGAGCACCACACGGTGCTCGAGAAAATTTCACCCTCTCCTCCCCACATGTTTTCAATGGAGCTGTGGCTGCTGCTGGCGGCTCCATTGAAAAAATGGTCTGCCGGCACCCCTGAATTGTTTTTCATGGAAGGGCTTTACATATAAACCCTTCCCTGAAAAACAATAATTTTAATGTAAAAAAAAAAGAAAGCTTACCCTGCGCTGCTTCCGTGTCCTCCGCGGGGATGAAGAACACATCTGCCACATGCGGCAGATGTTTCCTTCATCCCAGCTAGTAAAAAGAATTCCCTGCTGCTACATCTGCCACAACTGTGCCAGATGCAGCAGAGGAATTCTTCAATTCCCTACCGCAGCTGTCACACATGGCAGATGCAGCAGAGGAATTCTTCAATTCCCTACCGCAGATGTCACACATGACAGCTGCGATAGAGGATCTTGCTGCCAGCCCCCAGGAATTGGATTTCAGGGAAGGGCTTTAAATATAAGCCCTTCCCTGAAAAACCAGGAAAAATAGTGTAAAGAATAGAGATGAGCAAACGTACTCATCCGAGCTTGATACTCGTTCGAGTATTAGCGTGTTACTAGAGGCGAGCACCACGCGATGTTCGAGTACACTTTCACTTTCATCTCTGAGACGTTAGCGCGCTTTTCTGGCCAATAGAAAGACAGGGAAGGCATTACAACTTCCCCCTGCGACGTTCAAGCCCTATACCACCCCCCTGCAGTGAGTGGCTGGCGAGATCAGGTGTCACCCGAGTATATAAATCGGCCCCTCCCGCGGCTCGCCACAGATGCATTCTGACAGAGATCAGGGAAAGTGCTGCTGGTGCCGGAGCTGCTATAGGGAGAGCGTTAGGAGTGATTTTAGGCTTCAAGTACCCCAACGGTCCTTCTTAGTGCCACATCTGACCGTGTGCAGTACTGTTGAGGCTGCTTTTAGCAGTGTTGCGCCATTTTTTTTTTTTTTGTATATCGGCCATGCAGAGCATTGCGTCCGCAGTCTGCAGTCATTGTACAGAGTATAGGGCCAGTACTGGTGAGGCAGGGAAAGAGATATTCAGGCTATATAGGCAGTGGGCTTTTTCCAAAAAATTGGGGAAAAATACTATATTTGGGCCGCCTGTGACCGTCTTCAGTTTACTGCGTGTCTGCTGGGGGTAGTAGTCCTAATTAATACGCAGCTGAGCGTTACAGCAGGCTTGCGCAAAAGTGTTTCCTGGATCTGCTGTCTCTGTTACATCAGCGCCGTCATCCCACCAGAGGGAAACAGTATACATAATATTATACGCTGCCTACAGTATCTATCTGCTGGGGGTAGTAGTCCTAATTAATATGCAGCTAAGCGTTACAGCAGCCTTGCGCAAAATTGTTTCCTGGATCTGCTGTCTCTGTTACATCAGCGCCGTCATCCCACCAGAGGGAAACAGTATACATAATATTATATGCTGCCTACAGTATCTATCTGCTGGGGGTAGTAGTCCTAATTAATATGCAGCTAAGCGTTACAGCAGCCTTGCGCAAAATTGTTTCCTGGATCTGCTGTCTCTGTTACATCAGCGCCATCATCCCACCAGAGGGAAACAGTATACATAATTATTATACGCTGCCTACAGTATCTATCTGCTGGGGGTAGTAGTCCTAATTAATACGCAGCTAAGCGTTGCAGCAGCCTTGCGAAAAATTGCTTCCTGGATCTGCTGTCTCTGTTACATCAGCGCCGTCATCCCACCAGAGGGAAACAGTATACATAATATTATACGCTGCCTACAGTATCTATCTGCTGGGGGTAGTAGTCCTAATTAATACGCAGCTAAGCGTTACAGGAGCCTTGCGCAACATTGTTTCCTGGATCTGCTGCCTGTTACATCAGCGCCGTCATCCCACCAGAGGGAAACAGTATACATAATATTATACGCTGCCTACAGTATATATCTGCTGGGGTAGTAGTCCTAATTAATACGCAGCTAAGCGTTACAGGAGACTTACGCAAAATTGTTTCCTGGATCTGCTGTCTCTGTTACATCAGCGCCGTCATCCCGCCAGAGAGAAACAGTATACATAATATTATACGCTGCCTACAGTATCCATCTGCTGGGGGTAGTAGTCCTAATTAATACGCAGCTAAGCGTTACAGCAGCCTTGCGCAAAATTGTTTCCTGGATCAGCTGTCTCTGTTACATCAGCGCCGTCATCCCACCAGAGAGAAACAGTATACATAATATTATACGCTGCCTACAGTATCTATCTGCTGGGGGTAGTAGTCCTAATTAATACACAGCTAAGCGTTACAGCAGCCTTGCGCAAAATTGTTTCCTGGATCTGCTGTCTCTGCTACATCAGCGCCGTTATCCCACCAGAGGGAAACAGTATACATAATATTATACGCTGCCTACAGTATCTATCTGCTGGGGGTTGTAGTCCTAATTAATACGCAGCTAAGCGTTACAGCAGCCTTGCTCAAAATTGTTTCCTGGATCTGCTGTCTCTGTTACATCAGCGCCGTCATCCCACCAGAGGGATACAGTATACATAATATTATACGCTGCCTACAGTATCTGCCTGCTGGGGGTAGTAGTCCTAATTAATACGCAGCTAAGCGTTACAGCAGCCTTGCGCAAAATTGTTTCCTGGATCTGCTGTCTCTGTTACATCAGCGCCGTCATCCCACCAGAGGGAAACAGTATACATGATATTATACGCTGACTACAGTATCTATCTGCTTGGGGTAGTAGTCCTAATTAATACGCAGCTAAGCGTTACAGCAGCCTTGCGCAAAATTGTTTCCTGGATCTGCTGTCTCTGTTACATCAGCGCCGTCATCCTGCCAGAGGGAAACAGTATACATAATATTATACGCTGCCTACAGTATCTATGTGCTGGGGGTAGTAGTCCTAATTAATACGCAGCTAAGCGTTACAGCAGCCTTGCGCAAAATTGTTTCCTGGATCTGCTGTCTCTGTTACATCAGCGTCGTCATCCCGCCAGAGGGAATCAGTATACATAATATTATACGCTGCCTACAGTATCTATCTGCTGGGGGTAGTAGTCCTAATTAATATGCAGCTAAGCGTTACAGCAGCCTTGCGCAAAATTGTTTCCTGGATCTGCTGTCTCTGTTACATCAGCGCCGTCATCCTGCCAGAGGGAAACAGTATACATAATATTATACGCTGCCTACAGTATCTATGTGCTGGGGGTAGTAGTCCTAATTAATACGCAGCTAAGCGTTACAGCAGCCTTGCGCAAAATTGTTTCCTGGATCTGCTGTCTCTGTTACATCAGTGCCGTCATCCCGCCAGAGGGAAACAGTATACATAATATTATACGCTGCCTACAGTATCTATCTGCTGAGGGTAGTAGTCCTAATTAATACGCAGCTAAGCGTTACAGCAGCCTTGCGCAAAATTGTTTCCTGAATCTGCTGTCTCTGTTACATCAGCGCCGTCATCCCACCAGAGGGAAACAGTATACATAATATTATACGCTGGTTACAGTATCTATCTGCTGGGGGTAGTAGTCCTAATTAATACGCAGCTAAGCGTTACAGCAGCCTTGCGCAAAATTGTTTCCTGGATCTGCTGTCTCTGTTACATCAGCGCCGTCATCCCGCCAGAGGGAAACAGTATACATAATATTATACGCTGCCTACAGTATCTATCTGCTGGGGGTAGTAGTCCTAATTAATACGCAGCTAAGCGTTACAGCAGCCTTGCGCAAAATTGTTTCCTGGATCAGCTGTCTCTGTTACATCAGCGCCGTCATCCCGCCAGAGGGAAACAGTATACATAATATTATACGCTGCCTACAGTATCTATCTGCTGGGGGTAGTAGTCCTAATTAATACGCAGCTAAGCGTTACAGCAGCCTTGCGCAAAATTGTTTCCTGGATCTGCTGTCTCTGTTACATTAGCGCCGTCATCCCGCCAGAGGGAAACAGTATACATAATATTATATGCTGCCTACAGTATCTATCTGCTGAGGGTAATTGTCCTAATTAATACGCAGCTAAGCGTTACAGCAGCCTTGCGCAAAATTGTTTCCTGGATCTGCTGTCTCTGTTACATCAGCGCCGTCATCCCACCAGAGGGAAACAGTATACATAATATTATACGCTGCCTACAGTATCTATCTGCTGGGGGTAGTAGTCCTAATTAATACGCAGCTAAGCGTTACAGCAGCCTTGCGCAAAATTGTTTCCTGGATCTGCTGTCTCTGTTACATCAGCGCCGTCATCCCGCCAGAGGGAAACAGTATACATAATATTATACGCTGCCTACAGTATCTCTCTGCTGGGGGTAGTAGTCCTAATTAATACGCAGCTAAGCGTTACACCAGCCTTGCGCAAAATTGTTTCCTGGATCTGCTGTCTCTGTTACATCAGCGCCGTCATCCCGCCAGAGGGAAACAGTATACATAATATTATACGCTGCCTACAGTATCTATCTGCTGGGGGTAGTAGCCCTAATTAATACACAGCTAAGCGTTACAGCAGCCTTGCGCAAAATTGTTTTCTGGATCTGCTGTGCGTTCCGTAAGGGAAGTCAGCCTCCAGCGACAGGCCAATAAGCAGCACATTTAATTACAGCGTTCTGTTTCTGCACTACTGGTAATACAGCATGCTGGGGGTAGGGGTAGGCCTAGAGGACGTGGACGCGGGCGAGGATGCAGAAGCCCAAGTCAGGGTGTGGGCACAGGCCGAGCTCCTGATCCAGGTGTATCGCAGCCGACTGCTGTGGGATTAGGAGAGAGGCACATGAGCAGTGTGAGCAGGTCCTGTCGTGGATGGCAGAAAGTGCATCCAGCAATCTATCGACCACCCAGAGTTCTGCGCCGTCCACAGCTGCAACTCTGAATCCTCTGGCTGCTGCTCCTCCTTCCTCCCAGCCTCCTCACTCCATTACAATGACACATTCTGAGGAGCAGGCAGACTCCCAGGAACTGTTCCCAGGCCCCTGCCCAGAATGGCCAGCAATGGTTCCTCTCCCACCGGAGGAGTTTGTCGTGACCGATGCCCAACCTTTGGAAAGTTCCCGCGGTCCGGGGGATGAGGCTGGGGACTTCCGGCAACTGTCTCAAGAGCTTTCAGTGGGTGAGGAGGACGATGACGATGAGACACAGTTGTCTATCACTCAGGTAGTAGTAATTGGAGTAAGTCCGAGGGAGGAGCGCACAGAGGATTCGGAGGAAGAGCAGCAGGACGATGAGGTGACTGACCCCACCTGGTTTGCTACGCCTACTGAGGACAGGTCTTCAGAGGGGGAGGCAAGAGCAGCAGCAGGGCAGGTTGGAAGAGGCAGTGCGGTGGCCAGGGGTAGAGGCAGGGCCAGACCGAATAATTCACCAACTGTTTCCCAAAGCACCCCCTCGCGTCATGCCACCCTGCAGAGGCCGAGGTGCTCAAAGGTCTGGCAGTTTTTCACTGAGAGTGCAGACGACCGACAAACAGTGGTGTGCAACCTTTGTCGCGCCAAGATCAGCCGGGGAGCCACCACCACCAGCATGCGCAGACATATGATGGCCAAGCACCCCACAAGGTGGGACGAAGGCCGTTCTCCGCCTCCAGTTTGCACCGCTGCCTTTCCCCCTGTGCCCCAACCTGCCACTGAGATCCAACCCCCCACTCAGGACACACGCACTACCGTCTCCTGGCCTGCACCCACACCCTCACCTCCGCTGTGCTCGGCCCCATCCACCAATGTCTCTCAGCGCACCATCCAGCCGTCGCTAGCGCAAGTGTTGGAGCGCAAGCGCAAGTACGCCGCCACGCACCCGCACGCTCAAGCGTTAAACGTGCACATAGCCAAATTTATCAGCCTAGAGATGCTGCCGTATAGGGTTGTGGAAACGGAGGCTTTCAAGGGTATGATGGCGGCGGTGGCCCCGCGCTACTCAGTTCCCAGTCGCCACTACTTTTCCCGATGTGCCGTCCCAGCCGTGCACGACCACCTCTCCCGCAACATTGTACGCGCCCTCACCAACGCGGTTACTGCCAAGGTCCACTTAACAACGGACACTTGGACAAGCACAGGCGGGCAGGGCCACTATATCTCCCTGACGGCACATTGGGTGAATTTAGTGGAGGCTGGGACAGAGTCAGAGCCTGGGACCGCTCACGTCCTACCCACCCCCAGAATTGCGGACCCAGCTCGGTGGTGGTATCTGCGGCGGTGTATGCTTCCTCCACTAAACCACCCTCCTCCTTCCTCTCCTCCTCCTACGCAACCTCTGTCTCGCAATCAAGATGTGTCAGCAGCAGCACGTCGCCAGCAGTCGGTGTCTCGCATCGTGGCAGCACAGCGGTGAGCAAGCGTCAGCAGGCCGTGCTGAAACTACTCAGCTTAGGAGAGAAGAGGCACACGGCCCACGAACTGCTGCAGGGTCTGACAGAGCAGACCGACCGCTGGCTTGCGCCGCTGAGCCTCCAACCGGGCATGGTCGTGTGTGACAACGGCCGTAACCTGGTGGCGGCTCTGCAGCTCGGCAGCCTCACGCACGTGCCATGCCTGGCCGTCGTCTTTAATTTGGTGGCTCAGCGCTTTCTGAAAAGCTACCCACGCTTGTCAGACCTGCTCGGAAAGGTGCGCCGGCTCTGCGCACATTTCCGCAAGTCCCACACGGACGCTGCCACCCTGCGCACCCTGCAACATCGGTTTCATCTGCCAGTGCACCGACTGCTGTGCGACGTGCCCACACGGTGGAACTCTACGCTCCACATGTTGGCCAGGCTCTATGAGCAGCGTAGAGCTATAGTGGAATACCAACTCCAACATGGGCGGCGCAGTGGGAGTCAGCCTCCTCAATTCTTTACAGAAGAGTGGGCCTGGTTGGCAGACATCTGCCAGGTCCTTGGAAACTTTGAGGAGTCTACCCAGATGGTGAGCGGCGATGCTGCAATCATTAGCATCACCATTCCTCTGCTATGCCTCTTGAGAAGTTCCCTGCAAAATATAAAGGCAGACGCTTTGCGCTCGGAAACAGAGGCGGGGGAAGACAGTATGTCGCTGGATAGTCAGAGCACCCTCCTGTCTATATCTCAGCGCGTTGAGGAGGAGGAGGAGGAGGGGGAGTAGGATGAGGAGGAGGGGGAAGAGACAGCTTGGCCCACTGCTGAGGGTACCCATGCTGGTTGCCTGTCATCCTTTCAGCGTGTATGGCCTGAGGAGGAGGAGGAGGAGGAGGATCCTGAAAGTGCTCTTCCTAGTGAGGACAGCCATGTGTTGCGTACAGGTACCCTGGCACACATGGCTGACTTCATGTTAGGATGCCTTTCTCGTGACCCTCGCGTTACACGCATTCTGGCCACTACGGATTACTGAGTGTACACACTGCTCGACCCACGGTATAAGGAGAACCTTTCCACTCTCATACCCGAAGAGGAAAGGGGTTCGAGAGTGATGCTATACCACAGGACCCTGGCGGACAAACTGATGGTATAATACCCATCCGACAGCGGTAGTGGCCGAAGGCGCAGTTCCGAGGGCCAGGTAGCAGGGGAGGCGCGGAGATCAGGCAGCATGTACAGCACAGGCAGGGGAACACTCTCTAAGGACTTTGACAGCTTTATGGCTCCCCAGCAAGACTGTGTCACCGCTCCCCTGTCAAGGCTGAGTCGGCGGGAGCACTGTAAAAGGATGGTGAGGGAGTACGTAGCCGATTGCACGACTGTCCTCCGTGACGCCTCTGCCCCCTACAACTACTGGGTGTCGAAGCTGGACACGTGGCCTGAACTCGCGCTGTATGCCCTGGAGGTGCTGGCTTGTCCTTCGGCTAGTGTCTTGTCAGAGAGGGTGTTTAGTGCGGCTGGGGGAATCATCACAGATAAGCGTACCCGCCTGTCAACCGACAGTGCCGACAGGCTTACACTCATCAAGATGAACAAAGCCTGGATTTCCCCAGACTTCTCTTCTCCACCAGCGGACAGCAGCGATACCTAAACAATACGTAGGCTGTACCCGAGGATGGAAGCATTGTTCTCTATCACCATCAAAAACGTGGACCTTTTAGCTTCATCAATCTGTGTATAATATTCATCCTCCTCCTCCTCCTGCTCCTCCTCCTGAAACCTGACGTAATCACACCGAATGGGCAATTTTTCTTAGGCCCACAAGGCTCAGTCATATAATTTTTGTAAACAATTTTTATACGTTTCAATGTTCATTAAAGCGTTGAAACTTGCACCTGAACCAATTTTTATTTTAACTGGGCTGCCTCCAGGCCTAGTTACAAATTAAGCCACATTAACCAAAGCGATTAATGGGTTTCACCTGCCCTCTTGGTTGGCATGGGCAATTTTTCTGACGTACATTAGTACTGTTGGTACACCAATTTTTTGGGGCCCTCACCTACAGTGTAATCCAATTAATTTTTTGCCCACCTGCATTAAAGCTGACGTTACATCAGCTGTGATGGGCACTGCAATGGGATACATTTATGTACAGCCGGTGGGTTTCAGGGAGCCACCCATGCTGTCGGTTCTCACGGAGTTGTAACTGCATGTGTCCACTTCTAAAGAACCCCAATCTGACTGGGGCATGCAGTGTGGGCCGAAGCCCACCTGCATTAAACATGACATTACCTCAGCTGTGAAAATTTTGTCCCGAGTAACGAGCACCCGAGCATTTTGGTGCTCGCTCATCTCTAGTAAAGAATAAAAAAAATAGATACTCATCTCCCTTCAGCTGCCGTGCTGTCGTGCTGATCTATCAGCAAGCGGGAAGTTAAAATCCCCACCTGCTGAAAGAGCTGATTGTGATTGGCTGAGGCACTCAGCCAATCACAGGCAGCTCTCGCCTGTCATTCATTTGGTGCATGTGGCAGATGTGTTCTTCATCCACATGGAGGACTAGGCAGCGGCGGAGGGTAAGTTTTTTTTTCCACTAAAATTATTGTTTTTCAAGGAAGGGCTTATAAGTAAAGCCCTTGCATGAAAATAATTCAGGGGTGCCGGCAGACCATTGTTTTCAATGGAGCCGCCGTCAGCAGCCGCGGCTCCATTGAAAACAATGCAGAGCATGGGACACTTTCAAAAATGCTTGAGTCTCCCTTTGACTTCAATGGGGTTCGCTACTCGAGCTGAGCTCTCGAGCATTACAAAAAGCTTGACTCAAATAACGAGCACCTGTGCATTTTGATACTTCCTCATCTCTAATGCTGACATATTCCTATTAGCACTAATTAAATGGCTATTTGAATTTGCCTTTCGGTAATTATAAATGTTTTTGATGCCATTTTCTGTGATTTGTTTGTAATGCAAGTGTAGGGACTTGCAAGGCAATGAGGACACTTGTCACAAATTACAAGCTTGCAGATTTTGGCTAAAACATCAACTAATACCTCATGTTTCTTATTAGTCTTGCAGATTGCCGTTCAGTCTTGAGATGTTAGGGGAGTTTGGGATGTTAATACTTTATGTGGTACACTTAGATTGCCTTCACATAGGACAGAATATTCTGCAGTATGCAGTGGAATATTCTGCTATCACAATATACATGTCTAAATGCAGATCTTGGGTGGAATTGCCAGCAGAATTGTGTAATTTTCATTTCTGCATCAAAACCTGTATGTTGAATGTGCAGATTTTGGTTCAGATTTTTCTGAAATGTGTTGTGGAATGTTCTATTCAGTTTGAAAGCACCCTTAGAGCATGTGAAGCAGCCTATTTCATCTAATAGTATGTGTGTAACTTAGGACTTTGACAGATGAACAAGAAACAACGTGATTATGCGAGCAGGAAATTTCTGCGTGCATAATGTAGAGAATATAACCTATTGATTTCAATGGGTTCATTCTCGCTTCTTTTTGCTTGTTTGGACCTCACCTATTTTTCAGCATTTTGAGCACCAAAGTCTTCCATAGAGGTCTATGGGAGGTGAGCAAACACGCACATCTGCCCACGTGGGTATGCGCTAAATGTAGTGCATACCCGCAATTACCAACAACTCGTTGGTAATTTTAAATCAGGGTGGGGTGATTCTCCCAACCATTTGAATGAGTGATGCCTGCGCAAATACGCTCCGTATTTGCACAGGTATGAGTGCTAAATACACTCATTCACTGCAAAAAAAAAATTATGCAGAAGCAGGTGTATGAGAGTGTATTATGTTACACTCTCATCTATCAAAGCCCTAATAGTCTGCAAAGCTGGAAGGTATACTAATGCAAAACCATGTGACTGGCACCTTAGAGGAGCCTTATCTATATAGAAGTGTAATATTAAGCAGCCACCTCCACTGATAAGTATTGTGCACTGGTGCCCCTTCCCAATACAGAACTTTGCCTTTTCTGCATGCTGTGTAAGGGGGTATGTTACTGTAACTTTTATTGTTAATGTGCATTTTTTTGTAATGATCAAGTGCAGGTTCGAAGTCTCTAATGCGACCAGTGTGGGCCAGTAGCATGGTCAGAGGAAGCCAGAGGTCAGTACACAGGTAGTATTGGTTACGATACGAAGGAGCAGACAGGTAGTAGGAATATTAGGAATAAAGGGGTTTATTTACTAATCAAAATACAACAGTCTTCTGGCACAAATTGCTACAGAAAACTGTCTTACATGCTTGCGTCACATTTATTATGTGTTTTTAAAAACCTTTCAGACAGTTTTCCTGACTTGTCCAAAAAAGGGGTGTAACCTAAATTGTGCCAAATTGTCGCAAATTGTGCCAAAATGGGCCAACTAATAGGTTGTCTACACATAGACTAGATAGTCTTAAAATGTGACAAGTTTATCATTCAGTCTAAGTTTGCGCTATCTAACTTTTAGACAGTATTATTAAATAAGCCCCATGGTGTGCACGTCAGGCAATAACTTTTACATACTGTATGACTTATTTTAAAAAAAGGCAACCAAAAAAGGAACAAAAGTGAAGTAAAGGTCAGTAATTTCAAATTCCACTTCATCAAATTCAAATGTTTGAAGGATAGGCTTTGATGTAAAGGTCACATAATGGGCAATAAGCAACTTGGGTGCTTTTTGTTCCTTCATTTACTGAGTCATATGTAAGCAGGTAAGTTGTTGAAGATAAAAGTAGTTTACATGAAAAGGTTACATATAAACAGCCTTTATAACTACAGTCTTTCATCATTCTTTAAAATAAGCAGCAAAATACTGATTTGCTTTCAGTAATATTAAAATTGGGCATTTTTAAATTTGTCATTATCCTCTGTATGGTTTCACCAAAGTAATTTCTATGGTAGACTGTAAAAAAATTAAACATTTTTTTATTGAACCAATGCATTTAAAATAAAAAAATGAAGCAACTTTAGAAATAGCAATAAAGGAAAAAACACATGGGTGCATGCGCCAACACGCTCACTGCTACAGAGTGTATTAGTGCATGAACTATTCAAAATCTGTGATAGAGCACGCGTGTTTGAAAAAAAAAATACATGAAGAAGGGGCCTACCCTAACTTTCTCGCACATAATATTAACTTTGCCGCTACAGAGCATATTAGCGCATGAACCAGTTAAAATTTTTCTTGACAGTTCAAATTTCATGCTGTTGTTCATGGTGTGGGAAGACAGCTCAGTAGAGTGCGGGTTTGCGGGGTGTTCGACAGTCAGAGACGGAGACACATATTTAAAGTCCAAGTACAGGCGTGACCGTGTTTATTTCAGACCAACAAATCAAAAGCAAATCCAGCCTTGGCTTCTGGCATGAAAACAATAGTCCAGCATTTAATATAACAGACAGTCCCTGCCTGTACAGGTCACTTGCTGCAGGTGCACCAAACAGCAAGGCTTTTACCTTCAGTAGGT
This sequence comes from Eleutherodactylus coqui, assembly GCF_035609145.1. Lineage (NCBI taxonomy): Eukaryota > Metazoa > Chordata > Amphibia > Anura > Eleutherodactylidae > Eleutherodactylus > Eleutherodactylus coqui. The sequence goes on along the minus strand of NC_089837.1, from coordinate 212,051,492 downwards.
ATATCAGGCTTCCTGGGTCCAGCAGCCATCCAGTCTCTCTCTCTGTGTCAGTGCACACTGCTATTTATATACAACACTTCCTGGCCCACCCTCAGCACCTGTGATGATTAACCTTGCGCATAACCTGGAGTGGGGGAAGTAGAATGGATGGCCCCACTACCAACCTGTCATCCATTCCAAAAAACGAGGCCCAAATACTTTTAATGAAAAGTTCTCCAGCAACTACTTGCTAGAGATTACATTGCACTCCTGGGTTTTCGTGTCTCAAACAGTGGGATATGACCTTCCTCCAGCCCCACTAGGCATAATAGCGGAACCTAGGGGCGATGTAACGACCATCCACTATCATGCCCCTCAGTACCTCACATACCCTCCCCCTCTGCTCGAACATTTTTAGTAACCAAGCAGTGGGTTCGGGATAACACATCGGCATTTCCTTGTAGCTTACCAGCTATGTACTCCACAACAAACTTAAAGTTTTGTAAAGTAGGGAACCACCTCGTCACCCTAGCGTATCGCTCTTTGGCCTGACTCATCCAGGTGAAAAGGGAGTGGTCTGTCACCAATCTGAAGTGCCATCCTAGCAAATAATATCGCAGGGACTCTAAAGCCCACTTTATCGCCAGACACTCTTGTTCCACGTTGCTATAATTTCTCTATGCGGGGATAAGTTTCCTACTAAGATACGTGACCGGGTGCTCCTCGCCTCTTACCTCTTGGGAAAGGACAGCCCCCACACCTACATCAGAAGCATCTGTTTGTACTATGAATGTTTTGGTGAAGTTGGGAGTAATTAAGACCAGCTCTCTACACAGGGTTGATTTAACTTCCGAAATGCCTGCTCAGCCTCGTCATTCCACTTGGTCATGGTGGAACTTCTTCTGTTAGCTCTGTCAAGGGCGCTGCTGTGGTGGCAAAGCTAGGGATGAACCTGCGGTAGTAGCCTACAATACCTAGAAACGCTCTCACCTGTATCTTGGTCAATGGTTTGGGCCAGTTTTGGATGGCCTCTACTTTATTAATCTGGGGCTTAATAACGCATCTTCCTATTATGTACCCCAAATAACGTGCTTCTTTCACTCCTAACATACACTTCTTGGGGTTTGCCGTTAACCCTACATCCCTGGGGGAATCAACTACCGCTTGTACCTTTGCCAAGTGACTCTCCCAGTCATCACCAAATATAATGATGTCATTCATTCAGTTTCAGGATGATATCCATCATTCTTTGGAAAGTAGCCGATGCCCCATGTAGCCCAAAAGGTAAGCAGACATACTGAAAGAGTCCCTCGGGAGTAGCAAACGCAGTCTTCTCTTTGGCCTTGTCGGTAAGTGGTACCTGCCAATACCCTTTAGTCAGTTCCAAGGTAGAGAAGAACCTAGCATGTCCCAGCCTTTCTATTAGCTCATCTACTCGTGGCATCGGGTAGGAGTCAAACTTTGAGACTCCGTTCAACTTCCTGAAGTCGTTGCAAAACCTCAAGGTGCCATCGGGCTTAGGAATCAGGACAATGGGACTAGACCAATACCTTTTTGACGCTTCAATGACCCCAAGAGCCAACATCTTACATTTTACTTCCTCCGATATAGCCTGTCTATGAGCTTCAGGAATTATGTATGGTTTCACCCGGACCCGTACGTGAGGTTAAGTGACGATGTCATGTTTCATCACTGAGATACATCCTGGTAGTTCCGAAAATACATCCGTGTTTTGAAGCACAAACTCCTTTGCCTCCTGTTTTTGTACCCTAGATAGGGACCCTGAGAAAGCCACTTCAGGATCTTTGTCCACGGACTTTACAAAAACTCGGCTGCTCAGCGCTTTCACAGCTGCCAGAGACTCTTGTTCTTTCCAGGGCTTAAGCAAATTCACATGGTATACCTGCCTCCTCCTTCCAGGTTGGTACACTTTGTAATTGACTTCTCCTATGCGCTCAAGCACCTCATAGGGCCCCTGCCATTTGGCCAAGAACTTGCTATCTACCGTAGGCACCAAAACTAACACCCTATCTCTAGGGCAAAAGGTTCTGACTTTGGCCGACCTGTTATAGACCCGACTCTGTGCCACTTGTGCTTGTTCCAAGTGTTCCTTCACGATGGGCATGACAGCTGCTATCCTGTCCTACATCACTGATATATGTTCTACAACACTTTTGTAGGGTGTGTGTTCACTTTCCCAAGTTTCTTTGGCGAGGTCGAGGAGACCGCGTGGGTTTCTACCATACAGCAGTTCAAACGGAGAAAAACCTGTGGAAGATTGGGGAACCTCACGTATTGCAAACATCAAGGCTGGTAACAAACAATCTCAATCCTTCTCATCTTGGCTGACCACCTTTTCAAACATAATCTTCAAAGTTTTTTTAAACCTTTCAACCAGGCCGTCAGTTTGCGGGTGATATACTGAGGTACGCAGTTGTTTAATTTTTAGAAGTTTGCACATCTCTCTCATTTCTTTGGACATGAATGGAGTCCCCTGATGGGTAAGGATCTCTTTGGGAATCCCGGTGCGGGGGAACATCTGGAACAGCTCTCGGGATATGAGTTTGGAGGAGGTATTTCTCAAAGGAATTGCCTCCGGATACCGTGCGGCATAGCCTAGAATGACCAGTATATACTGATGTCCCCTAGCGGACTTCACTACTGGACCGACTAAATCCATGGCAATCCGGTATCTCTATAACGGGAAATGGCACCAATGGACTTCTGAAGTGAGACTATGGGGCAGTTAATTGACATAAAGGACACGAGGCGCAATACTGCTTAACCTCCTCATGTACGCCTGGCCAATAGAGCCTTTGCAACACTCGTTCTCTGTTTTTTTCGCTCCCCATATGACCTCCCAGCACATGTTTATGAGCCAGGTCAAGAACTACCCGACAATACGTTTGGGGTACCACCAGCTGTTCCAGTTCTTCCCCGCGCACCTTATCCACTCTGTACAACATATCATTGTTAACAGCCATATAAGGGTATGCCTCACTCCCACCTGGAGTTTGAGGTACACCATTTATTTTTTTTACAGCCTCACTGGCCCTGATCAATCTTGGGTCTTTCAGCTGAGCAGACACAAAATTTTCATGTGACACCTCAAGTTTCGGCATGGCAGGAACTTCTGCCATGCTTTCAGTGTCACTAACTAGTACAGCTAGGAGACAATCGACATTGTCACTTGTGGTCACCCCTACTGCGGGCACGGCAGTGCCTGGGTCATATGGCTCAGGGCTTACCTCCTGACACACAACACTATTAGTAACATTCTTATTGTCCACATTCCTTTTTCTCCACATGGAACAGAACAGTGGAAAGTCCCTTCCGATAATAGGCTCATGCATTAGGGACTTAACCACTCCTACCTCGTGGGTAGTTGTGCCGCAAGGGGTGGCTATTTGTATGGTAGCGGTGGGGTATTCCCGAGTGTCCCCATGGATGCACAGTACACCCACTCGGCCTCCATTGTAACACGTTGAATTCACCAACGAACCATGCACTAGTGTCACTAGGCTTCTGGAGTTCAGCAAAGCCTGCACCAGAAAGTCCCCAATGTTCACCGAACATACCTGCGGCTCATCCCCGGACCAGTTTTCGGCGGCTAGTGCGAGGCGTGTGTACAGAGAGACCCTCAGCGAAGAGCTGCACACCATCGGCTCGGAGTCTAGGGGGCAGAGTGCCGCAACATGACCCCATTTGTGGCACCGCCAGCACTGTAGGCATGCGGGGTACCGCTCTCGAGCCCCCCGATGTAGGCCAACCGCTGGATCATCTCCTGAGCCCCTCTCTTCTCCCACATAGACCCACTGGGAGTAGAAACTGGCATAGTCTTACCAACACGACTGAAACCCTTAGCCTCTTTGTCACAGCCCCTTCTGGTAGAGGCTTTTAACAGTTCCTCCGTGGCACAGTACCTCTCGACCAGATTCACGAGTTGATTGGCGTCAGTTGGCCCAGCCTGTCCCACCCAATGCAGCACTGCAGGTGGCAAGGAACGGTGAAGATATCCAAAACGATCCTCTCTACCATTTGAGCAAGAGTACAGTTCTCTGGCTGAAGTCACTTGGAGACAAAGCGAAACTTGCACCGTGGCCATCGCAGTTGGGTGCTCTGACCCGCTGCGACCGCAGGCCGTTGTACCATCACCGCCTCTTGCAGTGTCACAATTTGTTCCATTAGCAGATGATTAGTCTCTTGCTGCACCTGCCTTGCCTCTGCATGGGCATTTTGTTGCTGTAGACTAACCTGCACCAGCTGTCGGACCAGGTCCTCCATGGCAGCAGTCTTCTTAGGTAGTGCACCAGCGGCTTTTACCCAGGACATACAGTGTTAGCCAAAGGTGTCAATTCTTTGCGTATGTCTCCTTAAGACTGCGTATTCCACTGCCCGCATCCTCCACCATATGTGGGACGACAGCTCAGTAGAGTGCGGGTTTGCGGGGTGTTCGGCAGTCAGAGACGGAGACACGTATTTAAAGTCCGAATACAGGCATGACCTGTGTTTATTTCAGTCCAACAAATCAAAAGCAAATCCAGCCTTGGCTTCTGGCATGAAAACAATAGTCCAGCATTTAATATAACAGACAGTCCCTGCCTGTACAGGTCACTTGCTGCAGGTGCACCAAACAGCAAGGCTTTTACCTCCAGTAGGTATATCAGACTGCCTGGGTCCAGCAGCCATCCAGTCTCTCTCTCTCTCTCTGTGTCAGTGCACACTGCTATTTATATACAACACTTCCTGGCCCACCCTCAGCACCTGTGCTGATTAACCTTCAACATAACCCGGAGTGGGGGTAGTAGAATGGATGGCCCCACTACCAATCTGCCATCCATTCCAAAAAACGAGGCCCAAAGACTTTTAAAGAAAAGATCTCCAGCAACTACTTGCTAGAGATTACATTGCACTCCTTTTCATGTCTCAAACAGTGGGATATGACCTTCCTCCAGCCCCACTAGGCATAATAGCGGAACCTAGGGGTGATGTAATGACCATCCACTATCATGCCCCTCAGTACCTCACAATGGGTAAAAAAAAAGGCAGAAAGATACTGTGGTGGCTGCCCTGCCTACTAATTAAGTTACCCTGCCTGTTCAAACATGGCGCGTCCAGTGTGGATGCGCTTGGTCGGGCGCTTTTACGTCGCGGAAATACACTCCTGTGCACTGATGCATTGTAAGCCAATGCATCAGAGGGGCAGCGTATATCGGCTGGGCGTAAAACCCAGACGATATAGGCCCATGTGAATAAGCCCTCATAATGAAAAAAAGCTATTTGGTCCCTGTTCACACCATGACATATATTTTTATTGCGCTTTTTTGCACTTTTTTGTGCGTTTTGGGGTATTTACTGCAGCTTTATAGGCATGACTGATGAAAACATCAAAGATAAAACAAAACTGGTGTTTGAAATTGATGGTACTTCACTATATGGAAAAAAGTAAAAATATGAAAAATAATTATAGATATTGTTTGGGAGCTGTCAGTGAACTGAGGACACAAAATGGAAGCACAATGGTATTATTAATCCTGTAACAATTCAAATAATTAGAATGAATTTAAAAGAGAAAACTTTTTCTCCTTACTGACATTTTGTAACTAAAGGGTAAATCTTACACAGCTGAAGTGTTTAGAGTAGTCAGAGATATGTATTTATTCTTAGTCTTTTTATTCTGAGCATTTTGTTATAGCACTTCACCCTGAAGAAAGCGGAGTTAATTTTGCTAAAACACATAGGAGGCTTAACGGAATGTTTTTGTAAAAGTTTATGTTTCACTGTCCTGTATGAAGATAAAATAAAGTATCATTGATTGGAGATCAATGTGTTGAAGCTGGTTACCTCCTCTTTCTGTGCGCAAATGCACCCTGTGTTTGCGCACCCAAAAAAATATGCACAAAATGATTTTCTGCATGTATGTGCAGCAAATACGCATATTTACAGGATTTACACACATACATTATTTCTAGGAACTCTTGTGTTTGTGCACCAAGATAGTTCATGCTGCTTATTTTTTGAAACAATTGCACATCTTTTGAAAAAATATGCTTATGTGAACAAGCCCTAAGTGAGAAAAACACACCACTACAAAAATGTATTTTTTGTAAGTCATTTCATTATTCCCTATTGCCCTACAGTTAACAACTAGATGCAGCAATTTTTGCCGCAAGCATCAAAAAGGTATTGTTTTTGCCCCCAAAAAACAGTGTGGCATCACAAGCTTATTTTCCACTCAATTTTCAGACCGAAGATCAGATGGAAATAGAACCCATTCATTGAACTAGATGTATGCACATAGGCTTTTCCTTTCTCTGACAAATTGTTTGAGTAAAAAAAATCGCAGTAAGTCCTGTTCTTGTCTAATTTTCAGATTTTCCCGTACATCGAACAGCACACGAATAAAATTTCCATGTGCTGTCCGATCCAAGTTGCACTCCAGAATCTAGGGCGCAACTTTTTAAACGTCTGTGTGCATGTACCCTAAGAACAGCTTCAGACGAGCGTGTATGTGCATGCACATGCGTAGAGAATAGAAGCATTGTGTTCAATCGGCTCATTGTCACTTCCTTTAATGCACACGCCAAAAAAAATCCACAACATGCTCTATTTTGGTGTGCATTTGCGCACCAAAGGCACTATAGGAATCTATGTGGCATGGACAAGTGCGCACCCAATTCCCATGAATTGCGCAATGACCTGCACAATTTTGCGGGGAAGACAACACATTGGGGACTAATTAAGGCTACACAGCCTTTTAAATCATGGCGCAGGTGTTTCCTCTTGCCGATGTTAACAGTCCCCGACACCACAGAAAGTACAACAAGATGCACAGATACGCATGCAATAGCACAGCCTTCACTGGCTAAAAAGTTGCACTATCATGTGCGTTTTTGCACTTATGCTCTTCTGAAGCCACTCCACTAATGGGACAAAACAAAACCATTGATGCTCCATGCAGATGTTGTCCTTTGTGGGATTAGAACCCAGGACCCCAGCACTACAAAGCAACAGCACTAACCACTGTCAGTACAAAGCATGAAATCTGTCCATGAAAATCCCCCATTCTGAGCAAGAATGAATATTCTCTAATCACCACGCTGATTATTTTTCTCCTACATGTGGATAAGAGATTGTGGAAACCCTATCCACGTGTAGGCTTTTTTTGCCCTTCAAGTTTCTGAGATGCAGAAACCACACTGAAAAACTGAAATAATTCTACAGAGTCTATATGCAGTTCCGGCTGCTACACGTAGAAGGGGGAGTCTATATAAGACAGATTTATACAGGTGCTATTGAACATAAAGGGATTTTCACGCAAATATATTGTTTATTTTTAAATCTAGACCATAATTAAAAACATTTTTTTGTATTTGGACTTATTAAAAAAGTTCCTATACTCAGATATTCTAGGACTAGTATTAGAATAGTGCCACCTGCTGTTTATATTCAGTGTTCACCTCAGTAAATGTTCCAAGGTGGTCACACATGCTCAATCTTGCTTCTCTCTTTTTGCTCCACAGGGTATGTGGAGGGATGCCTGGGGTGGTGAGTGGCTGCCTTTGAAGCTGCTACATCTTCTCTTATATCAGAAAAGATGCTAAGTGATAAGAGGGTGGAACAGCATTACTGCAAAGAATACTAAACATGTGTGACCACCTTGGTCCATTTACTGAGGTGGATCGGACACAGCAGACTCAGACTAGCCAATAGAGAAACAGGTGAATCCCCTAGAAGGGGAGCCCAACCCCCACATGAACAGCACATCCCCTGCCATACATACTGGTAAGCATAGTACAGCATCTTAGTTAGAAAATATTTTCATGTAACTGTTGGGAATAAATGTTTACTCCCTGTAAACATCATTGTACTCAAATTCTTACCTCTCCTGTTTCAATATGGCAGCCAAACATTTTAACAAAACTCTTGAAAGTGCCCTGGACAAGCAAACTCCTGAGACACAGACTAAAACACTTGGCACACACCTCAGATATATTTTCTTCAATGGTTCTCTAGGTGTGCTGAACATATGAAGAGAAAATCCTATGACAACATGTTTCCTTAATTACAAACTCATGCTTAGAACTTACAACTCTGCCCTTCACCATGCCAAACAAGCCTATTTTATAACTCTCATTTCCTCAGTGCTCAGTAATCCAAAATTACTCTGAAATTTTTCACTCCTGTCTTAGCATAAAGTAGTCGTCTATGGAGTCGGGAAGGAATTTTTCCCCGAATGGGCGAATTGGTTTCTGCCTCTTTGGGTTTTTGCCTTTCCCTGGATCAACAAGGGGGTTGAAACAGGCTGAACTAGATGGCATTGTCTTCATTCAGCCTAATCTACTATGTCACTATGACAGATCTTAGGACTGAAGACCTGGCCATATATTTCAAGGATAAATTTGACAACAACTGGCAGGAAATAATCTCCCAAGCTCGAAGTAGCTTTGATCACCTTCCATCATGCATCTCCTCTGTTCACACTGAACATTTGAACCAATTACAGAAGAAATTGTTTCTCATCCTACTACATCCATTAATGACCCTATTTCCTCACAACTCATCCAGTCTCTCTTCATGGCTGTCACTAGTCACTTCAGTTCAATATTCAATCTTTCTTCTGGCTTCTTTCCTTTGTCTTTTAAACATAAAGTCATACCCATTCCATGCTGCTTGCTATTGACCCATTTTTAATTTCCCTTTCATCTTCAAACTCCTGGAATGCTTGGTCTACTCTCACTTAATTCAATTTCTCTCTACTAATTCTCTTCTCAACACCTTTCACCTATATTGTATAGAAACTGCTGTAAATCTAACAGCAACTACTTTCTACTGATTATTCTATCCTTCTCTAAAGCATTTGATACTGTAGACCACTAATTCCTTCTCAGTATGTGTAGTGACTGAGAACCAGGCCTTTAGCCAAGGAGACTGCAGGGTACAGAATGGCAATGGTTGAAAGTGGCTCCACCATCTCCTTCCATCGAAGGTTGAAGTGTAATCCAGCTCAGCCACTAGCAGGGAAGATAAGATTTTAGCAGACTTGATAATTGCAATTCAGTCCTAAATTGTAGTCCTGACACCAGTGTCCCTAGATGAGTCATCAATTACTCGCAATGAATAAATGAGTTCACAGACAAACAAAATGCTTTTCAAAACTGGGGATATGCGGTTTCCTTTTACTCATGTTTCAACTTTGATTTTCCAATACAGACAAATTTACTGGTACTTCTTAACATGAAGTTACAGGCTTAGGAACAGTTTCCTGAACCCTACTTTTCTGAACACATTTGACAATAGACGGTTCTTCTCCCAAAGCACACACATTCTCAGTCGCTGTTATCTGAAGGGCACTTCCTTGGCTTACACAGTCTCTCATATCATTCTCACTTTAGCCATTGGCAGTAACTGACTTCTGCACTTCCCCTCCATATGCAGTACATCGGGGGCACGTATGGCTCTTGCATTTCCATACCGAGTCTTAAGCAGCATCTCTTACGCTTTCATCCCCAGAGGAGACAAGCTTTCCAACAGCAGAGACATAGTCACGGCCTAGCCTCGGCAGGAGCATCAGCCCGTCTCTCCTGCACGCACCTCCTTCTCTGACTACACACACCACACTTCTCCACTCTCTCACTTATTAACCCCTCCCTATTCTCCTCAAACCATCAAACCACCAATCACAACACACTGATGAGACACAGAGACAGACAGATTTACAAATGATACAAATGATGGAGGGACTGTACTCTGGGTCACTACATATGCTTCCCTCCATAGGCCTTAAAAGAGTTTCTTGACACAGTCACTCTGGTATTGATGGAACCTGTCAGTCACTATGGCAGAGGAGCTGTGTAGAGTGATGGGAAGGAACTGCTGTTATGTGTGAAGAGGAGAGGAAGGCAATAAAGGGAGGGGTAACAGCTGGTATATATGGAGCAATGCTGTGTATACATGCCCCGGCTTTTGTCTACCAGTGCTAAGCCCTTTTGGTAGTTCCATTGATGCATTGGAAGAAATGCTATATTCCTCTAGTGCACCTATATTGGCAGATATGTGGGGTCTGGATAGCAAACGGCCCCAGTTTGGAATCGGACTACAGTCTGCCAGTTGAATGCCCCTGCTGTATACTATTGATGTTCTCATTACCATTATTTAGATACTACTGTGTATTAGCTTAAATGTGAGCAGTTTTGTCTCTCTGAATTGAGATGATCTTGATAATGCAAATGAGGTTAATTTCAATGACAACTGGGCGCACTGTCATCTGCTTACTTTTGGTTATGCAGCACTGACAAGAAGCTTGACTATACTAAACATGTGACAGTGATGTGATGGATTGAAGGTGGTTTGCTGGAGCCAGCATGGTCTGAGTGCCCAAGAGTAACCATATGTGCATGATTGGACCACCTTGTCCACCAATGAACCAACAACCTGGTCAGTACTGGGAAGAAGGGGAAGGACTACACAAGTGGTGCAAATGGAGTAAGCCTCTATATAAAGGATATTAACCCCTTCCAATCCAATTGTGGATTCAGGGTTTCGTAAAAGGCTTTCTCCTTTGGCTGTTATACAATGGTGCCATCTGCTGGCTAAAGCCAGTGTGTGCGCCAGAAAGGCTCCAACAGTGGAGTGGCTGGCAATAGAGGGTAAGGATGCCCTTTAGGACGTCTTCTGACATTGGAGCTGTACAAGCTTCAATCAGAATGTAGGAAAACATCAGACAGTGGATTGGAAAGGATTAATGCAAAATATGTGCTTTTATCAGTGACTACTGTGACCATGACCATCAGATGGCCACCATTCCTGCAAATATCATTGCTCTTACAGGGGGTTGGGAAAGCATTGGATATAACATTATTGCACCATTCTTCTATTTCTAGTGCTGAATATTGTCATCAAATGAGTGTTCTGTACTCATTAATTTGGTAGTACATATTTTCTGTATCTTGGACAAAGTACATATTATTTTCACAATTTGATCATATATATTCGCTATAGTTAGAAAATGTTTGATTTTGTCTGGTTAGACATGAGATTTGAAATGGACATTGGTTCTCTATAGGCTCCCTGATGAACCCACAAAAAATGCCAGACCTATTTTTGTCTTCTATGTTGGGTACTATTGACTTTGCATATGTCAAAGATGGTTCATAGCAATTTGGCTCCCATATGTTTTCCAGACCTTTAGGTTGGATTCACACAGGGCGAATTTGCTGTGAAATTTCCGTGTGGAAATTCGCTGTGGCAAATTCGCCTGCGGCCGCTAATCCCTGATTTAGCCAGCCATGTGGATGAGATTTGTCAAAACTCTCATCCACATAGGGTGGCGAATCTGTCGCGGCAAAGCCGATGCGGCGGCACGGATTCCCGGGACGCAGCATGTCCATGCTTTTTTTTTTCTGCTGCGGCCTCGCTCTCCTCTATGGGAGAGCCAGCCGCAAAACAGAAAAGCAGGTAGCGAAGCTGCTCCAAAACCCGCAGCTAAACCACGAGATTTCCGCTGAGAATACGACCCGTGGAAACCCAGCCTTAAGATTTTGATTGTATGTACTTTTTCTTTTTACAGTGGGCTAATTTTTGTCCTGATGCTGATGGTTAACAAAATTGTTATCATCATAATATATTCCGGTCTCTGAAATGAAGAATGAGGGTTTATAGGTAGAGGCTGGAGATTTATCAAGGCGGGCGTTCTACTGAGGTAGAATGTTAATAGGGATTAACTAATGATATTTATGCCTCTGCTCTATTTTGAGCATTTGCAAATGTGGCTATTTACTGGTGGAGTGGAAGTATTTTTTATCAGTATTTGTCCAACCACTAGTGATTATTATTCTTTTTTATGCGGTTCAGAATGGTGCTGGGGAAATTTAGATACCATTTGATATTTTTTTGTTATATCAGCTTGCATTTTTAAATTACTTAATAATTATTAAAAGTTACGTTTTAGGGATTCTACAACTAAGGATATTCAGGGATTTTTTTTCTTTTTTTAATTGTATTTTTAAATTATAATTAAGAATTTTTAACAAGTGCGAGACAAAATATAAACATTGACATACAAGTTAATAACCTCATAGGCATCGTGACTTAAATTGTTACAAACATAACAGTATATTTAAAGAGGTAAATATGAACATAAATTTTATTGGTATATGACTTCTAAACGAAAATAAAATGACAAAATAAGGTAGGGCATAGAAAGTAGGTATGCAGTTAAATTATTACATTGGGCAAATAACAAAAGGAGCTTTGAATCCAATCTCCACTAAATTTTTATTTCCTATTTAAGGCACTTGCGTGCGTACTTTCAAACGAACAATTCCTATCAACTGATTTGATTATATCAGAAATACAAGGAATGGAGTTACTATTCAAGTGTTGTGCAATATGGAGAAGAGGAGTGCGTAGCATAGAGGGTATTTGATCTGCATCAATATTTAACAAAGCTAGAGCAGGATTAAGATGTTACTAAAATTGTCAATCAGTTGGAAGGCCTTAGTCTAAAGGTCAGAGACAATCGCACCATAAATGTAAAAATGTACCGTCTGATAAACCACATCAACAACACCATTTGGAAAATCGAGATGTCATCTTGTTGAGAGCATAGGGAGTTAAGTACCATCTGTATAATATTTTACAAGGATTTTCAAAGTGATTGGTACATTTAGAGACCGAGTTACTTGAGGAATATGCCTAACTCCACTGATTCTCTGAGATTTGGATTTTTAAGTTGTTTTCCCATTTTTTGTGTAAGTTTTCCAAGGGATCCACTAGCGGGGGGTTTTAATGTAAGATAGCAGGTATATAGGCCCTTATTGGAGTCTTGAAGCGACTCTTGTGGGAGATGAAAATGGTTTTAAAAGGTGAATAGTTTGAAGGTTCTTGAGAAAGTCTGATTAAAAAATCTTTAACCTGTTAGCAAGTTTTGAAAAAGACAAAAAACTTAATTTGCCCAAAATTGGTTAATATGAGTCAAGCCTATTTTTTCCAATTAGAAAGAGACAAGTTTTCAATGGCTACCTCTAATAAAGTTATTGGGATCTATTTATCCTGCTCGATACACTAGGTTTTGTTCACTATTTATTTATTTTTTTAATTTCTCAGACAGCCCCTTTAAATCCAATAAAGGAAGAGTGGTGTTAAAATGATTGTAATGCAAAAAAAAAAAAGATTTTATGTGTGGGAGTTTAGGTAATAAATGAAATACAATTGCCATGCCAGATGACTAAACTGTGATGACCATATCACATTCACATTACTAGTTAATAGCCATCAGGTATGGAGCATATTTGATTTCTGAACCCACTCAATACAACCCTCATGTTTGCACTACTTAGGGGTCGGTCAGATGAGCAATTTTTTAGCGCACGAATAGCCATGCTATAAAAGTGGCTATATTAGAACCAATGCTTTGCAATGAAAGCGATCACATGTACGTTTTTTAGTAGTGCTATAAAATTGCACCTTAAAAGATAGGACATGCAAGTTTAAATACACCCGTTCACGTGATTTTTCTACACACAATGTGCGATTATTGTTTTTTTAGCGCGGCGATTCATGCGCTAAAAAAATCACTCGGCTGATTGAGGCCTTATATATTCTTATGGCAGTCATGAAGGGCTTAAAGGGGTTGTACCAGAATATCAAGTTATTCCACATCCACAGAATAGGGGATAACTTGCTGATCGGTGGGGTCCCATATCCCCTATCTTTCTCACTATGAGCGTACTGCACCCCCTGCAGTGAAAAGGAGACTGAATGCAGCTCTGGTCATGCAAGCACACGACCACTCCATTCACTTTCAATGGGACTGCCGGCGCACCTGTTCTAGTATTTCTGTCACTCCCATTGAAATTAATGGAGTGCTGACTGCGCATGCTAGGCAAAAGCTCCATTCAGAGTGACATCACTGCGGGGAGAGAAGCAACACCCGCAGTGATGGGAGAATGGGACACAGGGGTCGCATTCTCCAGATCGGCAGGGATCTCAACAGTGAGACTCCAACTTAGCACGTTATCTTCTATCCTGTGGACGGGGGATACATTGTTATTCTGGTACACCCCCTTTAAATGGGTATTGTTTCTTTTAGTATAAGCAAAAGTTATATAGTTTTTCAATAATATTTTATTCCTAAGGCACTGTCCAGTTATGAGTTGTTGATGACCTAACCTCAGCAGATCAGCATGGGTCTACTGCTAGGAACTCCTCTGGTCATCTGCTTATTGAGCCGTTTCGCTTGAACACAGAACTGATTTCTGCTGAAAACAAACATATTTGTTCCCATTTCAGAGGTCTGCCTGGGTATTGCAGTCCAAAATTCCATAGGAATTTGACCCGCAACATCAAGCCAGGCCACTACAGTTGTAAAGGAGGTGTCTGTTTTTGGCAGAAATCTGCTCAGTGCCCAAGTACAGGGTAAACCCCCTGCTGATCTGTTATTGATAGGGTAATCTTAGGAAAGGCCATCAACAACTCATAATAACTAGACAACTCCTTTAATTCCTTACAACTTCCAAGATCTTTGATTGCAGTTATTCAATGGAAACTTTCACAGTTTAATTCCAGTGGATAAAAATCTGTTCTGATCATGTGATGCAGACTGATTATTGCTGCAGCCTTGCATCTGTGTATCTATCACATGGAAAGGAAGATTTTTATCAAATGGAAGTAAATATTGTTTTTTCATATTTAACCCCTTCCCGCTTCAGGACATACATTTACGTCCTGGAGCGTTGGGGTACGTATGCAGAAAGGTTGTGGGGCGACCTCTCTGCATACAGCGCGGGAGTCAGCTGTTTACTACAGCTGACACCCACGGGACGATCGCGGCTATTAACCCTTTAAATGCCGATGTCAGTTCTGACAGTGGCATTTAAAGCCCCCGAACGCTGTTCGGGGGTCCCATATGCCCCCCCCCCCCCATGCGGTGAGATCGGGGGAGCCGTGCAGGTGTCATGGCTGCCGGGGGCCTTCTGAAAGGCCCCAGGGCTGCCTTGAGAGACTGCCTGTCAAGCCATCCCCGTGGGGGGGCTTGATTGGCTGCCTGTCAGAATGCAGTATGACGTAATGCTATAGTATTACGTCATATTGCAGGAGCGATCAAAGTATCGCATATTGTAGTCCCCCAGGGAACTTAAAAGTAAAGTGAAAAAAAGAGCAATACGTTTTTTTGAATTGTAAAAAAAAAAAAAAAAAAAAGTCATAAAAGTTTAAATCACCCCCCCCTTTTGCCATATCTATAATTAAAAAGTCTAAATAATAAAATAAAAATACATATTTGGTATCGCCATGTCTGTAAAAGTCCGATCTATCAAAGTAGTGCATTATTTACCCCGCATGGTGAACGTCGTCCAAAAAAAAAAATAAAGGACGCCAAAAATGCACTTTTTCAGTCACCCTGTCTCCCAGAAAAAACGCAATAAAAAGTGAACAAAAAGTCGTTCGTATTCCGAATTAGTACTAACGGAAACTACAGGACATTCCACAAAAAATGAGCCATCGCTGAACTACATCAACGTAAAAATAAAAAAGTTATTGCGTGCACAAGATGACAGCAGAAAATAATTGAAAAAAATTAAATGTCTTTGAAAAAAAAAAAGTAGTATAGTAAAAAAAACTATGCAAGTTAGGTATCTTAGCAATCGTACTGACCCATAGAATAAAGTTATCATGTCGTCTTTGTTGCAGTTTGTGCGCCGTAGAAACAAGACGCACTGAAAATGGCGGAATGTCGGGTTTTTTTTCATTTTACTCCACTTAGAATTTTTTAAATGTTTTTCAGTACATTATATGGTACATTAAATAGCACCATTGAAAAATAAAACTCGTCCCGCAAAAAACAAGCCCTCATACAGCGACTTCGATAGATAAATAAAGGAGTTATGATTTTTCTAAGGGGAAAGAGGAAAAAACAAAAATGAAAAAAAAAAAAGGGGGCCGCGTCATGAAGGGGTTAATGGCAGTCATCAGAGATCTTGAAAACAATGAGGACTTGATGCAAAAGTATACTGAAAAATTGTTTAACATTTCAGCTAATAATTAAGTCTTTGGAATACTTATTTTTTTTATAATGCTTATGAAAATAAATGAGATACGTTTACAGTTAAGAAAAGCAAAGTTGTTATAATTGTGTGAAATTCAGATTTGGAATTTGCTGCTGTTAATTTAAACACTTTGTACATTGTCACATACCTTCTGTTAGTGAGTTTACTAACACTTGTCATAATGCAATTTTCACAGATCAATAGCTTTTAACGAAATATCTACATATCTTAACTATACCACAAAGCATGCATACAAATGAGACAGGCTTCCTTCAGACGCCAACATAATTGAATGAAGTCTGCATTTTTACTGTCGTTTTAATTGATGTTTCTTTCCTATACAATACAAGACTTTTTTGACGCAGTCTCACCTGCATTCAGATTTTACCTAGATCGATCACGATATCACCACAAGTAAAGAAGATCTGATGGTGGTGTGCCCAGACAGAGAGGAGGACTCTGAATTCCTGAGTGTCCTTGATTGGACACAAGAACGTTCGTGGTGCAGCTGACAGCTGATTAAGCGGTAGGAGGAACAATTTACTATCCAATGTGATGTTTGCACTCTCCTTGTTTTAAACTATTTAAGGGGGGTGGAGATTTTGTATAACATGCTTGACAAAGGCTGTTTGTAACGGCCGAAACGTTGCATTATTACTGAGGATGGAATAAAGGAATAATACCTGTTTTACTGCACCTGGATGCTCCTGCTGCTTTCTATTGGATATATCACCACAAGTAAATCGTGGAAATATCGTAGCTTTTGTACCACTATTTTTAAGCGTCAGCGATGCTTTTTCTTGTGAAAAATCATGCATCACATTGCTGCTGCCTGCGATTTTCTGATGAGAAAGTTAATAAGAATTAAAAACATATCACATTGCATGAAAATCTCAAGTTTGTGCTATGCAATGCAATAAACAGGGAGGCTCTATAGGGAAACATGGGAGATAAAAAATAGCACATCACAGAAAGATAGAATTATTTGCAATTATTTGCAATATATGCAATTATTTTTTGCAACATAGCATCAATGAAAGCATCGCTAATGTGAACGAAACCATTGAAAAGCAGGGTTTTCACAAACATGCATTTTCTCGAGCGATTGCATTGCCAGAGAATCACACGATTTTGTCCTCTATGTGAAAGCGGCCTAAGTGTTCCACATATCTGCATATGCTTGACAAAGGGTCTTAAGTCCGAAATGTTGCAATGGTGTTCTTAGTGTGAACATCTGGACTGTTCCAATAAACCTTATGAGCAATTAAAAATAACCCTCAGTGTGTGCTGTCCAACTGTTTACTTCTTTCCTATAGAGAAGCCTATGAGAAAATGCCAAAAACCGACAGAGCCAGAGTATGCTGCGATTTAAAAAAGATGCCACAAACAAACATGCATTTTCTCACGCTATTGCATAGCCAGAAAATCGCACGATTTGTCGCCCATGTGAAAGTGGGCTAAGTGTTCCAGATATCTACATTTTGTTTGACAAAGGGTGTTAAGTCCGAAACATTGCAATTATACCCTTTACACCCATATTTATAGCATGTGGCTTAGCTCTGGGCTAGCAGCACTTCTACATATAACCACATTTTTTTTTCCGTTAGATCATCATGGCCTTAACCCCTTTAGTGGCATGCCCGGAAAATCTCCAGGATTTCCTGCGCTGACCATGCAGTTAAACCCTGAAAGATTTCCGTGGACAGCTCTAGTGCTGAAATGTGCAGAGCACTGAGCTGTCATCTGAAATCTTCCAGGGTTTTAACTGCATACTCAGCACAGCAAGCCCCGGAGATTTCAATGCCATAATACCAACTGCTCCAATATCCCATTGTCAGACATGCGTTCGGGAGAAAAAATTTTCATTTGTCTCCAATGCATGCCATGCAACGCACGAGAACGGCTCAGGCCCCATTGAAATCAATGGGTGATGATCGTTATCCACTGCCACTGCTATAACAGCAGTAGCATAGGATTCCTTCACCCCTGCAGGGAGTCCCCTCATTGCTGAACGCTGTTACAGTGCTGTCACAGTGTTCAGTGATGAAAGGAATCCCCGCGGTGATGATTTTTTTTTGGGGGGGGAGGCTTGAAATATAATCCCTTCCCCAAAAATCATCCCAAGCGTGTGTAGAAAATAAAAAAGTCCGACGGGTCTTGCTGCTTGGCATCCCAGCTCTGTACTGAAATCTTTCAGCCGGCGAGGATTTAAAATCTCCACCTGCTGAAAGTGCTGTGTCTGATTGGCTGAGTGCTCAGCCAGTCACAGGCAGCGCTCAGCTGTCATGCAATGAATGACTGAGCACTCAGCCAATCAGATACAGCACTTTCAGCAGGCGGGGATTTTATATCCCCTCCGGCTGAAAGATCTTTAGAGCAGTGCAGGGAGACAAGAGGCAAGGCCCGGCAGACCCGGGCCCGCCAGACACAAGCTAGGGAGGATTTTTAGGGTACCATTTGGAGAGATGACTATATATATATTTTTTTATTTTTTAAACAAGCTAGCCAGGGGGCCAAGCAGCAAGACCCACTGGACCCCGACAGCGGCAGAGAGGTGAGTATATATATATTTTTTTTATTTTTTGCACAAGCTAGGGAGGATTTTTAGGGTACCATTCGGAGAGGTGAGTATATATATTTTTTTATTTTTTACACAAGCTAGGGATAATTTTCAGGGAAGGGTGTATATTTCAAGCCCTTCCCCAAAAATCACTGCTGGGGTTGCCTGCATCCCAATGCTTTCAATGGGGCCAGCGGCTGTAGCATAATATCTTCTAAACTATACTAAATGTTTTTAAAAACATTACACTCCCAAGTTCAAAAAAAAAATCATAGAATTAAAATTGCTAATATAAAAGTCACATTTTTTAACCCATAAATAACTAAAAAATGCATCACTTAAGGGGTTAAATTGCATTGCTGACTCATTTGAAAAACCTGCCCTGTGAAGCATGACATGGTAATAATAAACCTGCCACTGAAGGGGTTAAGGGACACATGCAGATACTTGTTAGGGGTGCTTCACTCTTTTTCGCACCAATACATTTCTGTGCAAAACAGATGTATCACGGTTATCCTTTACAGAGAAATAGACAAATCTGAGAGTGTACTGAAGGCTTGTATATGGTGCTAGTCGCAGGTTTACGCATGGTGCACGGTGCAGGATTATAGCCTACTAGCTACCCCCACACCATTAAGTGGGCTGCACAACACTTTTGAAGTGCAACACACAAGGAAACTGACATCCCATGTCTTCTCAATATTGCAAGGCAAGACTGCACCCTGTACAGAAATTCTTACTACTTGAACTCTAATAGTTCTAAAAAGTAAATGACAGACAACGTGGGACACAATTATATCCAAACAAATGGGAGACAAAGAAGTTTTATCAAACAGTTGCAAAAAATGTATTGCGTATCCTGAGACGATAACCTTGAATAATTCACTGCAAATAAGGTTTAAAAGAGTTGTCAATAGAAAGTTGATATACTAAAGAAAAACATTTTCCTTTAAGATGAATCACACAATCTGCCTTTTGCATAAAAAAAGAGGTAAATAGCTAAGTAAAATGGTTGGTTTCTTTTTAAGTGCTCTTAGTCATTTCCAACAAATTATTTTGTGTAAGCTAAGAAAAGTTTAATAGCATGCCCTAGGTTGGTCCCCACTGGTTGATAGGGAAGAGATGTGCTGATTATTGAAGCTAGGGAAGTACATAATTAGGTGGATGGCAATTAAAGTTGGTCTTTGTATTTTAAAATCATCCCCAGAGGCACCGATGCTTACTTTTTAAGGCAGTTAAAAAGTTATTCTGTTCAGCTTACTGCACCATGTTACTATTTATACCTCTCCAATTTAAGTAAACAGAGACAATTGCTTTTATGAAAAAAGCCTAAAGAAACATTCAGGTTCTATACATTGCAGGGACAACAAAATAGTATTTTCTTTCTTTCTTTCTTTCTTTCTTTCTTTCTTTCTTTCTTTCTTCCATCAATATTTTCATAATGTCTTATACATATATCTATGACTATGCCAAAAAGTATATTTAATGTACAGAATATCACAAACATACATTGCACCTGTTTGGACATTTTTAAATATTGAATTATGTTTTCTTGTATTTTTAACATTTATGATTATGCATGCTAGTAGACTAAGTATGTTAGATTCTGTTCTGTTAATTTTAAATCTACTTAGTAGTTTCAAGTATACAGTACATTTATATTTTTCTGTAACTGGTACATAACGTCATTACTCCAGAGAGTCAAGTAGGATATGTTTTCAAACTAAGTTACACACTTTAAAATTAGCCCTGCTCTAATTTCGATTAGACTAATTATATGTAAATGCCTTCATGAATATGCATTTGAAGAAAATAGCTTCATTGATCTAAAACTGTGCCACCTGCAATAAGAATGACTAGAAGAAAACAAACACTTCAGAACTTTTATATAACAATAAAGCTAAAAAATCAACATGGTAATTGCACATACTCTTAAAATTGTTTCTTTTCTGTGCAGCTTCAAAATGCGCTAGCATAATTCTGGCTTTTTGGTAATAAATTTATAAAAACTGAATATAGATTACAAAAATGAAATGTAAAAGTTTGATGATTTAGTTAAAGCACACAAAGACTATCTTCTTACATAATTGATCATTGATGGGATTATACAATAACCTCTCTATAGAGATAACTTACTGATTAGCACCCCTTTTGAAATATTTCTTTGGAAGATAACTGTCACTATTAGATAGTAAATTGAAAAACCATATCACAGGTTGCATCAAAAGGGTCAAGATGCATATGAGAAATTTTATTTCTGTACAAATGACTAGATAGACTGTACATGGAAAATTGTCTGCCACTTTCAGCATCCATGTTCCAGAAAGACATACCAGAGATGGCATATATATAATCAGAGTTGTTTTTATTTTATAAATAGTGTGACTATAGATCTTTCTGCCACATTATATGATTATAGTTAATTCCTTGATAGATTTTTGAAGGATCTGGAAATCTTCCTAGAACATAAAATATTAGTCCTAGTTTTCTAGAGGTGGGTCATTGATTCAGATGTTTTTTTATTCTCATTTTATGTGTTGGGAAGAAATTGTTTTCCCAGAAGATGAGGAAAATTGGCTTCAGCAATGGATATTTGTCTTTTGGAACAACATTTCAGAATAACAGGTTGAATTACATTTGCTTATTTGTAAAGGCATAGATGTATCAGTTAGAAAAAAGATAATGGGCTCATAATGCAAAAACAGAAGCATTGAGGAGTATGTATTATGTTTTGTATGCTAGTTTTGTGGCATACAAAAGTTACAATTTTGGAGCACACACCACATTCGACTTTTTGAGGTTTTCTGCCAGGCGCTGGCAGGTTTCACAAAGTGGATGGGGTTTGGCTTCAGGGGCAATCCATCAGATTTACTATAATTTACGTCAGAAACTAAATTATAGCTGAAACTTATGCCAGCTCCTTGTTGGTTTAAATATCTTCCTAGAATATGGAGGAGCCACCAGACATGACAAATCTATTAAGAAGCTTGCACCTCATTTGTCACACTGATGCTAGTGCACAGTTTACTTAGACAGACGTATTAAACACGGGTTTAGATAAATATGCTCTACTGTTTCTTCTTTTAGTTGTGTTTAGCAATAAAACTTCACTTTTATTTATATGCTTTGGTCCCTCCTCATTTTTTACTGGATTTATCATATTTGTTGATGATTTTTGAATTTTTTTAGAGATGAGCAAGCACCAAAATGCTCGGGTGCTCAGTACTCGAGTCAAACTTTTCGTAATGCTCGAGAGCTCGTTTCGAGTAATGAACCCCATTGGAGTCAATGGTCAATTCAAGCATTTTTGTATGGGACTGATGCTTCACATAGGGGATGATTTGTGAAACACCTGAAAACATCAGAAAGTCATCGAAACACCACAGAAATGGATCGGGACCTCTGAGGCTCCCAGGTCACACTATTAGGCCAAAATGGGGGCAAGAGCCTGGCGATCACCCCCCTAACTATTTACTTGGAACAGACAATAAGCAGCAAGGCACACGCACTGGCACATCTTAGCTAAGCACTACACTAGCTACAACCAAGGACAATCACTGCCTGCGGGTAACACCGCTGCCTCTTCTCCTGGGTTACATGCTGGCATTGCTGTCCAACCCCCCGCACGACCCTGCGTCCACAGCGCATACAAAATTTTCCCTGCACAGCGTTCAGCTGCCCTCATGCTACACTCTCGCTTCATAGCCACACGACCTCCATGTTCATTTATAAGTGGATCTGCGATGAGGAGGAGCCGGAGACACACACTGCAGAAGGTTGGCAGGGCCAGGCAGCGACCCTCTTTGGAAGTGTGGGAGATAGCCCACAATGCTGATGACAATTGATGATAAATTAACGTACGATCATCATTCCAATCCCATGCCACCTCTGTCACAAAATTGTCAGGAGCCGCAAACGTGGGCATAAAGGGGACTCTACACATCTCCACAATGCAGCAGTGCATAGTAACACCAAAGATTGGTTTGAAGCAGGAGTTGTCACAAAAGTAGCCACCACAGGTATACAGTGACCCTGTGAAAGTCTCATGAAATCACTAACACTTCCTGTGAGTGCTCCAATCCAGTATCTCGGATAACTGTATTTACGCTGATCCCCAGACCCCAAGCAGGAGGAGGAGGTTGCATAATAAGCCCGAGAAACCATGACCGAGGTAGGACCCGCAATACTCTGTGTGGGAAGCACATGAGCGGGCCCAGCGTCAGGCTCTGTCACAGCCTCCACCTTGTGTGACCCAAGGTGCTGCGAGTTACATAGCAATGGGAAAAACTATGTCTCCCCACACAATTCATTCTGTGTAGGTGTCAGATAGCTGAACACCGCAATGGGAAAGCCTTCTCCGCCCTACCCAAGTCAGTCAGTGTATTTGTGTCAGATAGGTAAAACACTGCAATGGGAAATCTTTGTGCACCCACAGCATAGGCGAGCACATTAAACTCAAAGACAGTATTACACATGAAGAAATCACAGTGCCCAAACATAGCAGAGTTTCACCCCGCCGAGGACCTCAGCCTTGGCCCACATTTCTGCCCAATTCATTCTTTGTATGTGTCAGATAGCTGAACAATGCAATGGAAAAGCCTTTATGCACCCACAGCATAGGCAAGCCCATGAAATCAAAGACAGTATTAAACATGAAGAAAAGAGAGTGCCCAAACATGGCAGAGTTTCACCCACCCAGGACCTCAGCCCACACTTCTGCCCTAGTCATTCAGTGTATTTGTGCCAGATAGGGAAAACACCGCAATGGGAAAGCCGTCTGTACCCTAGCCAAGTCAGTCGGTGTATTGGTGCCAGACAGGTAAAAGAACGCAATAGGAAGTCTTTGTGCACCCACAGCATAGACGAGCCTATGAAACTCAAAGACGGTATTACACATAAAGAAATCAGAGTGCCCAAACATGGCAGTTTCACCCGGCCCAGGACCTCAGCCCACACTTCTGCCCTAGTCATTCAGTGTATTTGTGCCAGATAGGTAAAACACCGCAATGGGAAAGCCGTCTGCACCCTAGCCAAGTCAGTCGGTGTATTGCTGCCAGGCAGGTAAAAGAACGCGATGGGAAGTCTTTGTGCACCCACAGCATAGGCAAGCCCACGAAACTCAAAGACGGTATTACACATAAAGAAATCAGAGTGCCCAAACAAGGCAGTTTCACCCCGCCAAGGACCCCGGCCTCGGCTCACACCCTTAGTAATGGTGGACTCGGATGCTAGTGCAGCTGTGAACGTCTCATTAATGCAGTAACGCTCCTTTTGTTTGGCCCAAACCACTGTCTCAGATAACTGTGGTAATACAAGAGAAAATACATGTTGCCCAGCGCTGATCCCCATACCCCAAGCAGGAGGAGGAGGTGGCATAATAAGGCCGAGAAACCATGACCGAGGTAGGACCCGCAATACTCTGTGTGGGAAGTACGTGAGCGGGCCTGGGTCAGGCTCGGTCCCAGCCTCCACCTTGTGTGACCCAAGGTGCCATGAATTAAATAGCTATGGGAAATCCATGTGTCCCCACACACTTCATTCTGTGTATCTGTCAGGCAGCTGAACACCGCAATGGGAAACCTTTGTGCACCCACAGTATAGTCGGACCAATGAAACTTTTCTGTTGCAAAAGTATAGGCGAACCCCTCAAACCTTTCGGTAGCAAGTGTATAGCCGGACCCTAGTAACATTTATGTAGCAAGAGTATAGGCAGACCCCAGTAACATTTCTGTAGCAAGAGTATAGGCGGACCCCAGTAACATTTATGTAGCAAGAGTATCGGCAGACCCCAGTAACATTTCTGTAGCAAGAGTATAGGTGGACCCCAGTAACATTTATGTAGCAAGAGTATCGGCAGACCCCAGTAACATTTCTGTAGCAAGAGTATAGGTGGACCGCAGTAACATTTATGTAGCAAGACTATAGGCGGAGCCCAGTAACATTTCTGTAGCAAGAGTATCGGCAGACCCCTGTAACATTTCTTTAGCAAGAGTATAGGCAAACCCCTCAAACCTTTCAGTAGCAAGTGTATAGGCAGACTTCAGTAACATTTCTGTAGCAAGAGTATAGATAAACCCCTCAAACTTTTCATTAGCAAGTGTATAGCCGAACCCCAGTAACATTTTTGTAGCAAGAGTATAGGCGGACCCCGGTAACATTTATGTAGCAAGAGTATAGGCAGACCCCAGTAACATTTATGTAGCAAGAGTATAGGCGGACCCCAGTAACATTTCTGTAGCAAGAGTATAGGTGGACCCCAGTAACATTTATGTAGCAAGACTATAGGCGGAGCCCAGTAACATTTCTGTAGCAAGAGTATCGGCAGACCCCTGTAACATTTCTTTAGCAAGAGTATAGGCAAACCCCTCAAACCTTTCAGTAGCAAGTGTATAGGCAGACCCCAGTAACATTTCTGTAGCAAGAGTATAGATAAACCCCTCAAACTTTTCATTAGCAAGTGTATAGGCGAACCCCAGTAACATTTTTGTAGCAAGAGTATAGGCAGACCCCAGTAACATTTCTGTAGCAAAAGTATAGGCAAACCCCAGTAACATTTCTGTAGCAAGAGTATAGGCGGACCTCGGTAACATTTCTGTAGCAAAAGTATGGGCGGACCCTAGTAACATTTATGTAGCAAGAGTATAGGCAGACCCCAGTAACATTTATATAGCAAGAGTAAAGGAGGACCCCAGTAACATTTCTGTAGCAAGAGTATAGCCGACCCCTGAAACGTTGGTGTACCAAGAGTGTAGGCGAAGGCCGGAAAAATTAGTTAGATAACAGTATAGGCAAGGGCCTGAAAAATTGGTGCACCAAGAGAACAAGTGTACCCCTGAAAAATTGCTCAACCATTTTTTAAAGATATAGCTCGCTGTTGCTTAATTTGTAACAGAACCTGGAGGCAGCCCGTTAAAGTATAAAAACTTTTGAAACATTTAAAAATTGTAAAAAAAATTTAAAAGAGTATTTTGGGCCGCAGAAAAATTGGCAGTTCAGCGTGATGACATGCTGTTTTGGGAGGAGAAGTAGGAGGAGGAGGAATAATATTTGAGAGTGATTGACGAAGCTAATTCCCCCTTTTTTTGTGGTGATAGAGGATGCATTTTTCTCCTGTTGCAGCGAAAAGAATCATTAGGCTTCACTGCTTTCCGCCTGTGGAGAAGAGAAGTCTGGGGAAATCCAGCCTTTGTTCATTTTTATGAGTGTAAGCATGTTGGCACTGGCAGTTGACAGGCGGGTATGCTTATCCGTGATGTTTCCCCCAGCTGCACTAAACACCCTCTATGACCAGATGCTAGCGGCAGGGCAGTCCAGTACCTGCAGGGCATACAGTGCAAGTTCGTGCCACGTGTCCAGGTTTGACACCCAATAGTTGTATGGAGCAGAGGCATCACGGAGGAGAGTGGTACGTTCGGCTACGTACTCCCTCACCATCTTGTTACAGTGCTTCCTCCGACTCAGCCTTGATTGGGGTGTGGTGACACAGTCTTGCTGGGGAGCCGTAAAATGGGCAAAGGCCTTGGAGAGTGTTCCCCTGCCTGCGCTGGACATGCTGCCTGATCCCCACGCATCCCCTGCTACTTGGCCCTCGGAACTGCGTCTTCTGCCACTAGCGCTGTCAGATTGGAACTTTAGCATTACTTTTTCCACCAGGGCCCTTTGGTATTGTATCACTCTCATACCCCTTTCCTATTCGGGAATGAGAGTGGAAAGGTTCTCCTTATACAGTAGGTCGAGAAGAGTGGTGGCCAGAATGCGTCTACCACGAGGGTCACGGGAAAGGCAGCCTAGCATGAAGTCATCCATGTGTGCCAGGGTCCCAGTAGGCAACACATCGCTGTCCTCACTAGGAAGATGACTTTCAGGATCATCCTCCTCCTCCTGTTCAGCCCATACACGCTGAACAGATGAGAGGCAAGCAGCATGGGTACCTTCTGCAGTGTGGCCAGCAGTCTCTTCCCCCTCCTCCTCCTCCAAAACGTGCTGAGATATAGACATGAGGGTGGTCTGGCTATCAAGCAACATACTGTCATCCCCCGTCTCCTGTTCCAACCGCAAAGCATCAGCCTTTATGCTTAACAGCGAACTTCTCAGCAGGCACAGCAGCGGGATGGTAATGCTAATGATTGCCGCATCACTGCTCACCATCTGGGTAGACTCCTCAAAGTTTCCAAGGACCTGTCAGATATCTGCCATCCATGCCCACTCCTCAGTTAAGAATTGCAGAGGCTGACTACCACTCCGCCACCCATGTTGCAGCTGTTATTCCACTATTGCTCTACGCTGCTCGTAGGGCCTGGCGAGCATGTGCAGTGTAGAATTCCAGCGTGTGGCCACGTTGCACAGCAGTCGGTGCTCTGGAAGCTGAAACCGTCATTGTAGGGTCCTCAGGGTGGCAGCGTGCCATGGTAGACTTGTGGAAATGTACGCAGACGCGGCGCACCTTACCAAGCAGGTCAGACAAGGGGGTAGTTTTTCAGAAACTGCTAAACCACCAGATTGAAGACGTAGGCCAGGCATGGCATGTGTGTGAGGCTGCTGAGCTGCAGAGCCACCACCAGGTTACGGCAGTTGTCACACACAATCATGCGCGGTTGGAGGCTCAGCGGCGAAAGCCAGAGGTTAGTCTGCTATGTCAGACCCTGCTACAGCTCGGGGGCCGTGTGCCTCTTGTCACCTAAGCTGATTAGTTTCAGCATGGCTTGCTGACGCTTGCCCACCGCTGTGCTGGCGCGCTACCGACTGCTGGTGACGTGCTCACACTTCTTAATTGAGAGGTAGAGGTGGCAGAGGAGGAGGAGGGGGGTTTGAAGGAGGGGCCATAAAACGCTGCATTTACCAGCACCGAGGTAGGACCCGCTATTCTGGTTGTGGGTAGGACGTGAGCGGTCCCAGGCTCTGACTCGGTCCCAGCCTTCACCAAGTTCACCCAATGTGCCATCAGGGTGATATAGTGGCCCTGCCTGCCAGTACTTATGGACCTTTCCTGTAACCGCGTTGGTGAGGGCACGATTTATGTTGCGGGAGATGTGCTGGTGTAGGGCGAGGATGGCACACCGGGCAAAATAGTGGTGACTGGGGACCAAGTAGTGCGGGATTGCCGCCGCCATCATGTTTTTGAAAACCTCTGTTTCCACAAGCCTGTACAGCAGCATCTCCAGACTGATTAATTTGGCAATGTGCATGTTTAAAGCTTGTGCATGCGGGTGGGTGGTGGCGTATTTGCACTTTCGCTCCAACACTTGTGTTAGTGACAGCTGAACGCTGCGCTGAGAGACATTGCTGGATGGAGTGGAGGACCGTGGAGGTGAGGGTGTGGGTGCAGGCCGGGAGGCCCTCGTGCCTGTGTCCTGGGAGGGGAGACGTAGCCCTAAAAAGGACCATTGGGGTTCTTGTAGAGAGGATCATGACTGTTAAACTTTCTCTATATAAGCGGCTCTGTCCCTAAACTCTGCCTAATGCACTGCAGACTGAGAACGCTATAGCTGAAATACTTTGCAGTAGCCTAGGAAATATTAGAGTGCTGTTTCACGATGAGACCTCGGTGTACGGCATTGCAGGCTGAGAATACTATAACTGCAAGTCTGGGAACAGGCCTAGATGCGTAATAAAAAAATTGATGCACTACTGCTCCCAGCCAGCCACAACTATAATGCACACGGCGAGAGATAGTAGAGATGATCACGATTGTAAAACTTTCCCTGTATAAGCAGCTCTGTCCCTAAACTCTGCTTAATGCACTGCAGACTGAGAATGCTATAGTTGAAAGGGCCTGCACAACCCGAGATGCTTAAAAAAAAAATTGGTGCTTTCCGCCTGTGGAGAAGAGAAGTCTGGGGAAATCCAGCCTTTGTTCATTTTTATGAGTGTAAGCATGTTGGCACTGGCAGTTGACAGGCGGGTATGCTTATCCGTGATGTTTCCCCCAGCTGCACTAAACACCCTCTATGACCAGATGCTAGCGGCAGGGCAGTCCAGTACCTGCAGGGCATACAGTGCAAGTTCGTGCCACGTGTCCAGGTTTGACACCCAATAGTTGTATGGAGCAGAGGCATCACGGAGGAGAGTGGTACGTTCGGCTACGTACTCCCTCACCATCTTGTTACAGTGCTTCCTCCGACTCAGCCTTGATTGGGGTGTGGTGACACAGTCTTGCTGGGGAGCCGTAAAATGGGCAAAGGCCTTGGAGAGTGTTCCCCTGCCTGCGCTGGACATGCTGCCTGATCCCCACGCATCCCCTGCTACTTGGCCCTCGGAACTGCGTCTTCTGCCACTAGCGCTGTCAGATTGGAACTTTAGCATTACTTTTTCCACCAGGGCCCTTTGGTATTGTATCACTCTCATACCCCTTTCCTATTCGGGAATGAGAGTGGAAAGGTTCTCCTTATACAGTAGGTCGAGAAGAGTGGTGGCCAGAATGCGTCTACCACGAGGGTCACGGGAAAGGCAGCCTAGCATGAAGTCATCCATGTGTGCCAGGGTCCCAGTAGGCAACACATCGCTGTCCTCACTAGGAAGATGACTTTCAGGATCATCCTCCTCCTCCTGTTCAGCCCATACACGCTGAACAGATGAGAGGCAAGCAGCATGGGTACCTTCTGCAGTGTGGCCAGCAGTCTCTTCCCCCTCCTCCTCCTCCAAAACGTGCTGAGATATAGACATGAGGGTGGTCTGGCTATCAAGCAACATACTGTCATCCCCCGTCTCCTGTTCCAACCGCAAAGCATCAGCCTTTATGCTTAACAGCGAACTTCTCAGCAGGCACAGCAGCGGGATGGTAATGCTAATGATTGCCGCATCACTGCTCACCATCTGGGTAGACTCCTCAAAGTTTCCAAGGACCTGTCAGATATCTGCCATCCATGCCCACTCCTCAGTTAAGAATTGCAGAGGCTGACTACCACTCCGCCACCCATGTTGCAGCTGTTATTCCACTATTGCTCTACGCTGCTCGTAGGGCCTGGCGAGCATGTGCAGTGTAGAATTCCAGCGTGTGGGCACGTTGCACAGCAGTCGGTGCTCTGGAAGCTGAAACCGTCATTGTAGGGTCCTCAGGGTGGCAGCGTGCCATGGTAGACTTGTGGAAATGTACGCAGACGCGGCGCACCTTACCAAGCAGGTCAGACAAGGGGGTAGTTTTTCAGAAACTGCTAAACCACCAGATTGAAGACGTAGGCCAGGCATGGCATGTGTGTGAGGCTGCTGAGCTGCAGAGCCACCACCAGGTTACGGCAGTTGTCACACACAATCATGCGCGGTTGGAGGCTCAGCGGCGAAAGCCAGAGGTTAGTCTGCTATGTCAGACCCTGCTACAGCTCGGGGGCCGTGTGCCTCTTGTCACCTAAGCTGATTAGTTTCAGCATGGCTTGCTGACGCTTGCCCACCGCTGTGCTGGCGCGCTACCGACTGCTGGTGACGTGCTCACACTTCTTAATTGAGAGGTAGAGGTGGCAGAGGAGGAGGAGGGGGGTTTGAAGGAGGGGCCATAAAACGCTGCATTTACCAGCACCGAGGTAGGACCCGCTATTCTGGTTGTGGGTAGGACGTGAGCGGTCCCAGGCTCTGACTCGGTCCCAGCCTTCACCAAGTTCACCCAATGTGCCATCAGGGTGATATAGTGGCCCTGCCTGCCAGTACTTATGGACCTTTCCTGTAACCGCGTTGGTGAGGGCACGATTTATGTTGCGGGAGATGTGCTGGTGTAGGGCGAGGATGGCACACTGGGCAAAATAGTGGTGACTGGGGACCAAGTAGTGCGGGATTGCCGCCGCCATCATGTTTTTGAAAACCTCTGTTTCCACAAGCCTGTACAGCAGCATCTCCAGACTGATTAATTTGGCAATGTGCATGTTTAAAGCTTGTGCATGCGGGTGGGTGGTGGCGTATTTGCACTTTCGCTCCAACACTTGTGTTAGTGACAGCTGAACGCTGCGCTGAGAGACATTGCTGGATGGAGTGGAGGACCGTGGAGGTGAGGGTGTGGGTGCAGGCCGGGAGGCCCTCGTGCCTGTGTCCTGGGAGGGGAGACGTAGCCCTAAAAAGGACCATTGGGGTTCTTGTAGAGAGGATCATGACTGTTAAACTTTCTCTATATAAGCGGCTCTGTCCCTAAACTCTGCCTAATGCACTGCAGACTGAGAACGCTATAGCTGAAATACTTTGCAGTAGCCTAGGAAATATTAGAGTGCTGTTTCACGATGAGACCTCGGTGTACGGCATTGCAGGCTGAGAATACTATAACTGCAAGTCTGGGAACAGGCCTAGATG
This sequence comes from Eleutherodactylus coqui, assembly GCF_035609145.1. Classification (NCBI taxonomy): domain Eukaryota; kingdom Metazoa; phylum Chordata; class Amphibia; order Anura; family Eleutherodactylidae; genus Eleutherodactylus; species Eleutherodactylus coqui. Next base: position 212,020,640 of record NC_089837.1, on the reverse strand, counting down.
CGTAATAAAAAAATTGATGCACTACTGCTCCCAGCCAGCCACAACTATAATGCACACGGCGAGAGATAGTAGAGATGATCACGATTGTAAAACTTTCCCTGTATAAGCAGCTCTGTCCCTAAACTCTGCTTAATGCACTGCAGACTGAGAATGCTATAGTTGAAAGGGCCTGCACAACCCGAGATGCTTAAAAAAAAAATTGGTGCTTTCCGCCTGTGGAGAAGAGAAGTCTGGGGAAATCCAGCCTTTGTTCATTTTTATGAGTGTAAGCATGTTGGCACTGGCAGTTGACAGGCGGGTATGCTTATCCGTGATGTTTCCCCCAGCTGCACTAAACACCCTCTATGACCAGATGCTAGCGGCAGGGCAGTCCAGTACCTGCAGGGCATACAGTGCAAGTTCGTGCCACGTGTCCAGGTTTGACACCCAATAGTTGTATGGAGCAGAGGCATCACGGAGGAGAGTGGTACGTTCGGCTACGTACTCCCTCACCATCTTGTTACAGTGCTTCCTCCGACTCAGCCTTGATTGGGGTGTGGTGACACAGTCTTGCTGGGGAGCCGTAAAATGGGCAAAGGCCTTGGAGAGTGTTCCCCTGCCTGCGCTGGACATGCTGCCTGATCCCCACGCATCCCCTGCTACTTGGCCCTCGGAACTGCGTCTTCTGCCACTAGCGCTGTCAGATTGGAACTTTAGCATTACTTTTTCCACCAGGGCCCTTTGGTATTGTATCACTCTCATACCCCTTTCCTATTCGGGAATGAGAGTGGAAAGGTTCTCCTTATACAGTAGGTCGAGAAGAGTGGTGGCCAGAATGCGTCTACCACGAGGGTCACGGGAAAGGCAGCCTAGCATGAAGTCATCCATGTGTGCCAGGGTCCCAGTAGGCAACACATCGCTGTCCTCACTAGGAAGATGACTTTCAGGATCATCCTCCTCCTCCTGTTCAGCCCATACACGCTGAACAGATGAGAGGCAAGCAGCATGGGTACCTTCTGCAGTGTGGCCAGCAGTCTCTTCCCCCTCCTCCTCCTCCAAAACGTGCTGAGATATAGACATGAGGGTGGTCTGGCTATCAAGCAACATACTGTCATCCCCCGTCTCCTGTTCCAACCGCAAAGCATCAGCCTTTATGCTTAACAGCGAACTTCTCAGCAGGCACAGCAGCGGGATGGTAATGCTAATGATTGCCGCATCACTGCTCACCATCTGGGTAGACTCCTCAAAGTTTCCAAGGACCTGTCAGATATCTGCCATCCATGCCCACTCCTCAGTTAAGAATTGCAGAGGCTGACTACCACTCCGCCACCCATGTTGCAGCTGTTATTCCACTATTGCTCTACGCTGCTCGTAGGGCCTGGCGAGCATGTGCAGTGTAGAATTCCAGCGTGTGGGCACGTTGCACAGCAGTCGGTGCTCTGGAAGCTGAAACCGTCATTGTAGGGTCCTCAGGGTGGCAGCGTGCCATGGTAGACTTGTGGAAATGTACGCAGACGCGGCGCACCTTACCAAGCAGGTCAGACAAGGGGGTAGTTTTTCAGAAACTGCTAAACCACCAGATTGAAGACGTAGGCCAGGCATGGCATGTGTGTGAGGCTGCTGAGCTGCAGAGCCACCACCAGGTTACGGCAGTTGTCACACACAATCATGCGCGGTTGGAGGCTCAGCGGCGAAAGCCAGAGGTTAGTCTGCTATGTCAGACCCTGCTACAGCTCGGGGGCCGTGTGCCTCTTGTCACCTAAGCTGATTAGTTTCAGCATGGCTTGCTGACGCTTGCCCACCGCTGTGCTGGCGCGCTACCGACTGCTGGTGACGTGCTCACACTTCTTAATTGAGAGGTAGAGGTGGCAGAGGAGGAGGAGGGGGGTTTGAAGGAGGGGCCATAAAACGCTGCATTTACCAGCACCGAGGTAGGACCCGCTATTCTGGTTGTGGGTAGGACGTGAGCGGTCCCAGGCTCTGACTCGGTCCCAGCCTTCACCAAGTTCACCCAATGTGCCATCAGGGTGATATAGTGGCCCTGCCTGCCAGTACTTATGGACCTTTCCTGTAACCGCGTTGGTGAGGGCACGATTTATGTTGCGGGAGATGTGCTGGTGTAGGGCGAGGATGGCACACCGGGCAAAATAGTGGTGACTGGGGACCAAGTAGTGCGGGATTGCCGCCGCCATCATGTTTTTGAAAACCTCTGTTTCCACAAGCCTGTACAGCAGCATCTCCAGACTGATTAATTTGGCAATGTGCATGTTTAAAGCTTGTGCATGCGGGTGGGTGGTGGCGTATTTGCACTTTCGCTCCAACACTTGTGTTAGTGACAGCTGAACGCTGCGCTGAGAGACATTGCTGGATGGAGTGGAGGACCGTGGAGGTGAGGGTGTGGGTGCAGGCCGGGAGGCCCTCGTGCCTGTGTCCTGGGAGGGGAGACGTAGCCCTAAAAAGGACCATTGGGGTTCTTGTAGAGAGGATCATGACTGTTAAACTTTCTCTATATAAGCGGCTCTGTCCCTAAACTCTGCCTAATGCACTGCAGACTGAGAACGCTATAGCTGAAATACTTTGCAGTAGCCTAGGAAATATTAGAGTGCTGTTTCACGATGAGACCTCGGTGTACGGCATTGCAGGCTGAGAATACTATAACTGCAAGTCTGGGAACAGGCCTAGATGCGTAATAAAAAAATTGATGCACTACTGCTCCCAGCCAGCCACAACTATAATGCACACGGCGAGAGATAGTAGAGATGATCACGATTGTAAAACTTTCCCTGTATAAGCAGCTCTGTCCCTAAACTCTGCTTAATGCACTGCAGACTGAGAATGCTATAGTTGAAAGGGCCTGCACAACCCGAGATGCTTAAAAAAAAAATTGGTGCTTTCCGCCTGTGGAGAAGAGAAGTCTGGGGAAATCCAGCCTTTGTTCATTTTTATGAGTGTAAGCATGTTGGCACTGGCAGTTGACAGGCGGGTATGCTTATCCGTGATGTTTCCCCCAGCTGCACTAAACACCCTCTATGACCAGATGCTAGCGGCAGGGCAGTCCAGTACCTGCAGGGCATACAGTGCAAGTTCGTGCCACGTGTCCAGGTTTGACACCCAATAGTTGTATGGAGCAGAGGCATCACGGAGGAGAGTGGTACGTTCGGCTACGTACTCCCTCACCATCTTGTTACAGTGCTTCCTCCGACTCAGCCTTGATTGGGGTGTGGTGACACAGTCTTGCTGGGGAGCCGTAAAATGGGCAAAGGCCTTGGAGAGTGTTCCCCTGCCTGCGCTGGACATGCTGCCTGATCCCCACGCATCCCCTGCTACTTGGCCCTCGGAACTGCGTCTTCTGCCACTAGCGCTGTCAGATTGGAACTTTAGCATTACTTTTTCCACCAGGGCCCTTTGGTATTGTATCACTCTCATACCCCTTTCCTATTCGGGAATGAGAGTGGAAAGGTTCTCCTTATACAGTAGGTCGAGAAGAGTGGTGGCCAGAATGCGTCTACCACGAGGGTCACGGGAAAGGCAGCCTAGCATGAAGTCATCCATGTGTGCCAGGGTCCCAGTAGGCAACACATCGCTGTCCTCACTAGGAAGATGACTTTCAGGATCATCCTCCTCCTCCTGTTCAGCCCATACACGCTGAACAGATGAGAGGCAAGCAGCATGGGTACCTTCTGCAGTGTGGCCAGCAGTCTCTTCCCCCTCCTCCTCCTCCAAAACGTGCTGAGATATAGACATGAGGGTGGTCTGGCTATCAAGCAACATACTGTCATCCCCCGTCTCCTGTTCCAACCGCAAAGCATCAGCCTTTATGCTTAACAGCGAACTTCTCAGCAGGCACAGCAGCGGGATGGTAATGCTAATGATTGCCGCATCACTGCTCACCATCTGGGTAGACTCCTCAAAGTTTCCAAGGACCTGTCAGATATCTGCCATCCATGCCCACTCCTCAGTTAAGAATTGCAGAGGCTGACTACCACTCCACCACCCATGTTGCAGCTGTTATTCCACTATTGCTCTACGCTGCTCGTAGGGCCTGGCGAGCATGTGCAGTGTAGAATTCCAGCGTGTGGGCACGTTGCACAGCAGTCGGTGCTCTGGAAGCTGAAACCGTCATTGTAGGGTCCTCAGGGTGGCAGCGTGCCATGGTAGACTTGTGGAAATGTACGCAGACGCGGCGCACCTTACCAAGCAGGTCAGACAAGGGGGTAGTTTTTCAGAAACTGCTAAACCACCAGATTGAAGACGTAGGCCAGGCATGGCATGTGTGTGAGGCTGCTGAGCTGCAGAGCCACCACCAGGTTACGGCAGTTGTCACACACAATCATGCGCGGTTGGAGGCTCAGCGGCGAAAGCCAGAGGTTAGTCTGCTATGTCAGACCCTGCTACAGCTCGGGGGCCGTGTGCCTCTTGTCACCTAAGCTGATTAGTTTCAGCATGGCTTGCTGACGCTTGCCCACCGCTGTGCTGGCGCGCTACCGACTGCTGGTGACGTGCTCACACTTCTTAATTGAGAGGTAGAGGTGGCAGAGGAGGAGGAGGGGGGTTTGAAGGAGGGGCCATAAAACGCTGCATTTACCAGCACCGAGGTAGGACCCGCTATTCTGGTTGTGGGTAGGACGTGAGCGGTCCCAGGCTCTGACTCGGTCCCAGCCTTCACCAAGTTCACCCAATGTGCCATCAGGGTGATATAGTGGCCCTGCCTGCCAGTACTTATGGACCTTTCCTGTAACCGCGTTGGTGAGGGCACGATTTATGTTGCGGGAGATGTGCTGGTGTAGGGCGAGGATGGCACACCGGGCAAAATAGTGGTGACTGGGGACCAAGTAGTGCGGGATTGCCGCCGCCATCATGTTTTTGAAAACCTCTGTTTCCACAAGCCTGTACAGCAGCATCTCCAGACTGATTAATTTGGCAATGTGCATGTTTAAAGCTTGTGCATGCGGGTGGGTGGTGGCGTATTTGCACTTTCGCTCCAACACTTGTGTTAGTGACAGCTGAACGCTGCGCTGAGAGACATTGCTGGATGGAGTGGAGGACCGTGGAGGTGAGGGTGTGGGTGCAGGCCGGGAGGCCCTCGTGCCTGTGTCCTGGGAGGGGAGACGTAGCCCTAAAAAGGACCATTGGGGTTCTTGTAGAGAGGATCATGACTGTTAAACTTTCTCTATATAAGCGGCTCTGTCCCTAAACTCTGCCTAATGCACTGCAGACTGAGAACGCTATAGCTGAAATACTTTGCAGTAGCCTAGGAAATATTAGAGTGCTGTTTCACGATGAGACCTCGGTGTACGGCATTGCAGGCTGAGAATGCTATAACTGCAAGTCTGGGAACAGGCCTAGATGCGTAATAAAAAAATTGATGCACTACTGCTCCCAGCCAGCCACAACTATAATGCACACGGCGAGAGATAGTAGAGATGATCACGATTGTAAAACTTTCCCTGTATAAGCAGCTCTGTCCCTAAACTCTGCTTAATGCACTGCAGACTGAGAATGCTATAGTTGAAAGGGCCTGCACAACCCGAGATGCTTAAAAAAAAAATTGGTGCACTACTGCTCCCAGCCAGCCACAACTGTAATGCACACGATGAGAAGTAGCCCTAAGAAGGACCATTGGGGTTCTTGAACACAGGATCCTACTCTAACACTTTCCCTATATCAGCAGCAGCACTTTCGTTAACCTCTGCCAGCATGCGTCTGAGGCGAGCCGCGGGCGGGCCAACTTTGGGTACTCGGCGGTCACCTGATCGGCCCAGCCACTCACTGCTGTTGGCGGGCAGAGGGCTGGCACATCACAGCAGGATGTGATAATGCCTTCCCCGCATGTTTATTGGCTAGAAAATGGCGCTAAACATGCAGGGAAGGGAAATGCAATTGACTCAACTACCGTGTGGCGTTCGTCTCAAGTAACGAGCATCTCGAGTACCCTAATACTCGAACGAGCATCAAGCGCGGACGAGTGTGCTTGCTCATCTCTAAATCTTTTACATTTAACTCTAAAATCAAGCTAAAATCCTTTGTAATTACTTTAATAAGACATTATGATATTAGAGTGCATTATATCGAATGTGCAAAATGACAAACAGTACTGCTGCACTGAGCAATTGCATCTGTATGTTTTTTAGATAAAGATGAGGTTATTCTAAAAGGGAAATTTGTCAAACAAACTGATTGTAACATTATGTTTGGACAGTCTCATCAGATTATTCATATTTTCATTGTAGATAAAATATTCAAGCTCTTACATTATTTATTTCTTACTACATAAGATCTTTGTCAACTATAAACTATGATCTAAATGCATTTATTTATTTAAAGTCTCCTGAAACTTTGTTTTTGTAAAAGAAACTATTTCATGTAGTGCTATTTTTTAGCTTATCTCTTGCCATTTCTGTGTAATGTTAAATATTTTTGTGTAGAAGGGGCACAGAACCAAAAAAAAAGAAAACTATTCTAAGGCTTTGTTCACATTTCCAACATATACCTCTGATGAAAGTAAAAAAACAGTGTGAACAGAGCGAAAGAGAGATAGCCTTATTGAGTATCTAAAAGAGCACCTTTACCATTCAAAGTGTACATGAATGTAAGCAGAACCAATAATAGTAGACCCCCATATAGACTCTGTAATAATGTTTCCTGTTGTGCCACTGTGTAGCTCCTAAACAGCATATGCAAAGTACCCTCCCTTAACACATTGTTTCCTCATGGCAGAAGCAACAAACATGTTCTTTCTTAAAAGACACAACCACAGTACAACCCCTTAACAGATTGAGCCAAAGTGTTCCCCAAAGGCACATAGTTATATATAGAAGATGCAGAATAACAGTATCAGTTGCTCTTCAGTCTTTATACTTGAGGGTGGGGGCAAAAAATCCCTCTGGCACTTAAAAAGATATGAGTATTGTAAATAGCACATAGTTTTTTTAATATAAGTTTTGCATTGGGTAAAAGAGCTTAAAGTTCTGTCACTGCCTATCCATAAATAGAGCCAGACAAATGGTTTCACCTTAAAATCACACAACATAGTGGTAACAGAGAAACATTTTGCTTATCTCCTCCTTTGTCTTTTATATGGGGTTAGTTAAATGGGGCAGCCATTCAGTGACCAGTTACATATCTGCTTCCTTCATTTCTGTCCTGTCTCAGTGGGGACTTTTGGATTATTAAGACGTTTTCACAATACTACAGGCAGCAAGTTAAACTTTAGATATGACAAATAAAGATTGCTTGTTCAAATCGGTCCATAAAAAGCAAGTGGTAGCTTTTTCGAATTCTGTTTAGCTCACATCTGACAACTCACGTCTAAAAGGCTTAGAATTTTACTGTTGTATTATTAATATTTTTTAATTCCCACTTTTTCCATGTAAGCTACTATAGTACTATTTCAAGTAACAGAACCGTAATGTGCCTATATTATAGTGCCATGTAATCAACATATATCATTGCCATACAGTGGCTAAACATTATAACTATATAAACTCCACATAGTCTTATTTACACCACTGTCTGCAACATGGATAGTTTTGAATCAATATATGACATATTCGTAGAAGGCTGTGGGTAATTGACTTTCTCAGTGTTACGTCTAGTTCTTACATGAACTCAAAAACCAAGAAAGGACGAGCAGACATAACCAAATGACAGACAAACACCCAAAACACTCACCTACCATACCTGCATGCATGTACAGATTCATTCCTACTTTAAGTATGAGGTATTGGTTTGTATTTTGGCCAATATACTTAAGCCAACAAGCCCGAGACAAGGGTTCTCATTTTCTTGTAGGTCCTTACTCTCAGAAGACAACTTACACCATGAATCCTGTATGCAAGTCTGGGATCATCCCAATAAGAACAGCCCCACGCTGGAACCTAAAGACCTGACTCGCCCTAGATGGAAAACGATCCAAGCAGAACAGGACACTGTTCACACCAACACACCATGGAATGCATCATACATGGAACAGGAATGTTCACCTCAAGTCCAGCCACCTGCACAGACACAGAACTTGTTGCCATTCACACCAATACACCCTGAACAGGAATGTTCCTACAACATGTCTGTCCACCTGCACAGCCACGCAGAACTTGTCACTGTTCACACCTACAGAACCCTGCATAGAGGCAAACACAATGGTATTGTGAGGAAACTGAGGAAATCAGCACCCACTAGCCAGAGGGGCTGGTATTTATATACAGCAGACTAGTGGTGATTGGCAGGCTGGAGAACTTCACACCCAGCCAGCTCAAACATCCCATACATGGGGCAGTGTTCTCCTGGAAACCCATAGAACTACAGGTTCAAGAAGCACAACCTAATACTCAGCATGTTATGATATAGCCCTAGAAGCACATATTGCACATTTGTATAGTGTTAGAACAATAGATATTAGCAAATTTCCTCATATTTGTGGATTTAGTTATATTGTACTATACACCAATTCTATTTAATTGTGGTTTTATTAAGGGCTCCCACAGACTTATGTTTTTTTAACACTGCGTTTTTTGTTAACACGATTGTCAATGGGACTTTCTAATGTTAAAAACTCAACGCACCAAAAACGCAATTGCGTTGCGTTTTTAACATTAGAAAGTCCCATTGACAATCGCGTTAAAAAAAATGCAGCGTTAAAAAAACGCAAGTGTGTGGGAGCCCTAAAACACAACATTTCCTTTCTTACAAAAAAAAATAGTGGGGGGCATGGCTTGGAGAGGAACCAAGTTGGAAGCAGCAGAGTGAGCTCCTCTCGGCACCTTCCCTCCTGCAGCAACTAAACCAGCACCACTGGTAACAAAAACTGCTGACCTTAGTTCAGCACTTACCCTGGACTACAGGGATGACAAAAAGAAAGGCCTCCAGAGCAAATCCAGGGTGGCTGGAGGAATTCTTTGCACTCCTACAGTCTCCCCTGATAATGGCCATGGAGGACATGCCCACTTCCTGCTTCTTTTCAAATGAAACACAGAACACTAAGGAGAAAAGACCTGACAGCCAGCCCCCACAGTGGTAATGAGTCCATAAATCCTAACAAAACAAGCCTGGGGACCCTGTCAGAGGTGGGGGCAGAGAGGAGGGGGACAATAGAGCAGAGAGAAGTTGCTGCAAGATCACACAGCACAGCCAAGATGGCACTGGCCACACAGGCATGTAGCAACAGCAACTCCCCTACAAGCAGTCCTGAAAAACAGAGGCAAAAAATGTCTAACAGAGAGGGTATGCAAACTGCTCTAAACCCTGAAACAACAGTAGAAGATCTATATATATAAAGCTGAAAGCCCTCACTCACTCACTGACTGACTGACTGACTGACTCACTGACTGACTGACTGACTGACTGACTCGCCAAAAGTTCTCCAACTTCCCGATGTCGTAGAAACATGAAGTTTGGCACGAGCATAGATTATCTCCAAAATAGGAAAAGAAATTGGGTCCCAACTCGATTATTCAATTCTAGCGCAAAAGAATTGGCGTCAAAATTTAACATACATAATCTAAATCTCTCACTTCCCAATGTCATAGAAACTTTAAACTTGGCACGGGCATTGGATATGTCATAAATAGGAAATGTTAATAGGTCTCAAATTGATTATTCAATTCTATGCGCAAAAGAATTAGCGTCCAAATTTTACGTACGGAATCTAATTCTTTCACTTTCCAGTGTCATAGAAACGTGAAATTTGGCACGAGCATTGATTATGTCATAAATAGGAAAAGCTTATGGGTCCCAACTCGATTATTCAATTCTATGCGCAAAAGAATTAGCGTCCAAATTTTACGTACGGAATGTAATTTTCTCACATAGAAACTTAAAATTTGGCACAGGCATTGAATATGTCATAAATAGGAAAAAATAACGGGTCCCAACTCGATTATTCAATTCTATGCGCAAAAGAATTAGCGTCCAAATTTTACGTACGGAATGTAATTTTCTCACATAGAAACGTGAAATTTGGCACGGGCATTGATTATGTCATAAATAGGAAAATTTAATGGGTCCCAACTCGATTATTCAATTCTATGCGCAAAAGAATTAGCGTCAAAATTTTACGTACGGAATGTATTTTTCTCACTTTCCGGTGTCATAGAAACGTGAAATTTGGCAAGAGCATTGATTATGTCATAAATAGGAAAAGCTAATGGGTCCCAACTCCATTATTCAATTCTATGCGCAAAAGAATTAGCGTCCAAATTTTACGTACGGAATGTAATTTTCTCACATAGAAACTTAAAATTTGGCACGGGCATTGAATATGTCACAAATAGGAAAATCTAACGGGTCCCAACTCGATTATTCAATTCTATGCGCAAAAGAATTAGCGTCCAAATTTTACGTACGGAATGTAATTTTCTCACATAGAAACGTGAAATTTGGCACGGGCATTGATTATGTCATAAATAGGAAAAGTTAATGGGTCCCAACTCGATTATTCAATTCTATGCGCAAAAGAATTAGCGTCCAAATTTTACGTACGGAATGTATTTTTCTCACTTTCCGGTGTCATAGAAACGTGAAATTTGGCACGAGCATTGATTATGTCATAAATAGAAAAAGCTAATGGGTCCCAACTCCATTATTCAATTCTATGCGCAAAAGAATTAGCGTCCAAGTTTTACGTACGAAATGTAATTTTCTCACATAGAAACTTTAAATTTGGCACGGGCATTGATTATGTCATAAATAGGAAAAGTTAATGGGTCCCAACTCGATTATTCAATTCTATGCGCAAAAGAATCAGCGTCCAAATTTTACGTACGGAATGTAATTTTCTCACTTTCCGGTCTCATAGAAACGTGAAATTTGGCACGAGCATTGATTATGTCATAAATAGGAAAAGTTAATGGGTCCCAACTCGAATATTCAATTCTAGCGCAAAAGAATTAGCGTCCAAATTTTACGTACGGAATGTAATTTTCTCACTTTCCAGGGTCATAGAAACATGAAATTTGGCACGAGCATTGAATATGTCATAAATAGGAAAAGCTTATGGGTCCCACCTCGATTATTCAATTCTAAGTGCAAAAGAATTAGCATCCACATTTTACGTATGGAATCTAATTCTCTCACTTCCTGATGTCATTTTATATAAAGGAAATGTCTCATGGTTACCTCCACGTGGTGTTTTCTGGGTAACACAGAGAACTATGCGAAATGGTGAACATATGTTTTCCGGTATCTCTAAAGTAACCACGACTTCATAAGATTTCCGTGTGAACACCAGATAAACACCAGTACCAAATTAACTCGGGCGAAGCCGGGTATATCAGCTAGTTGGTTTATAAATCTCTGCTCTACAAATAGACCAGCCACTGAGTTGTTTATTAAAGAAGCAATTATAGCACTAAGAGACACTATACAAGCTTATTTTAAAAGTTTTTCTTACAACATTAATGCAACAGTTTCAGAAATCAGTGACAGGATGGACCATGCAGAGAATAAGATGGAGGAAGTGGTTAAATCCCATAATAAAAATACTAGATGCCCATTACGCCCTGGAAGAGGTGGTGGCTAAATTACAAAATAATTAGAGATGAGCGAGCACACTCGTCCGAGCTTGATGCTCGTTCGAGTATTAGGGTACTCGAGATGCTCGTTACTCGAGACGAACACCACGCGGTACTCGAGTCAATTGCATTTCCTTTCCTGCATGTTTAGCGCCATTTTCTAGCCAATAAACATGCGGGGAAGGCATTACCACTTCCTGCGGTGACGTGCCAGCCCTCTCCCCCACCCCTACAGTAGTGAGTGGCTGGGCCGATCAGGTGACTGCTGAGTACTTAAACTGGTCCCGCCCGCGGCTCGTCTTAGACACATGCTGGCAGAGGTTAGGGAAAGTGCTGCTGCTTATACAGGGATAGTGTTAGCGTAGGATCCTGTCTTCAAGAACCCCAACGGTCCTTCTTAGGGCTACAGCTCATTGTGTGCATTACTGTTGTGGCTGGCTAGAAGCAGTAGTGCAACAATTTTTTTTTAAGCATCTTGGGCTGTGCAGGCCATTTCAGCTACAGCGTTCTCAGTCTGCAGTGTATTACGCAGAGTTTAGGGACAAAGCTGCCTATATAGGGAAAGTTTTACAGGACTCCTGATCATCTGTGCAAGAACCCAACGGTCCTTCTTAGGGCTACATCTCACCGTGCGCATTATAGTTGTGGCTGGCTGTGAGCAGTAGTGCACCAACTTTTGTATTACACATCTAGGCCTGCTCCCAGCCTTTCAGTAATAGCGTTCTCAGCGGTACAACGAGCTCTCACCGTGAAAATTTCCTAGCTTACTGCAAAGTAGTTTAGTTATACCGTTCTGTGTGTGCTGTGCATAACGCAGAATTTAGGGACACAGCGACTTCTATAGGGAAAGTTATACAGTCCTGATCCTCCGTACAAGAACCCCAAATGTCTTTCTTAGGGCTACATCTCACCGTGTGCTTTACAGTTGTGGCTGGCTGGGAGCAGTAGTGCACCAACTTTTGTATTACACATCTAGGCCTGCTCCCAGCCTTTCAGTAATAGCGTTCTCAGCCTGCAGTGGTGTACAGCCAGCTCTCACCGTGAAACTGCATTTAAAAATTTCCTAGCCTACTCCAAAGTAGTTCAGTTATACCATTCTGTGTGTGCTGTGCATAACGCAGAGTTTAGGGACACAGCGACTTCTATAGGGAATGTTTTACAGGACTCCTGATCCTCTGTGCAAGAACCCCAACAGTTCTTCTTAGGGCTACATCACACCGTGTGCTTTACAGTTTTGGCTAGCTGGGAGCAGTTGTGCACCAACTTTTGTATTACACATCTAGGCCTGTTCCCAGCCTTGCAGTTATAGTGTTCTCAGCCTGCATCGGCGTACAACGAGCTCTCACCGTGAAACTGCAATCTAAAATTTCATAGCCTACTGCAAAGTAGTTCAGTTATACCGTTCTGTGTCTGCAGTGCATTAGGCAGAGGTCTCATCGCTAAACAGTACTGTAATATTTCCTGGGCCACTGTAAAGTATTTCAGTTATAGCGTTCTATGTCTGCAGTGCATTAGACAGAGGTCTCACCGCTAAACAGTACTGTAATATTTCCTGGGCCACTGCAAAGTATTTCAGCTCTGCCACTGTGCAGAGCATCTCACAATACCCTTTCCTTGGTGGGGTTGAGATAGCCGCAGTTACCAGCACGATCCACTGGCTTTAGAGTCTTTTCCCACTCCATACAGCCTCTCTTATCTACAAGTCTCTGCGAGCGGTAAATTACCCCTAGGTATCATCGCAAAACAGCGGGGGTAATTTTTTCAAGTCATAGCATAGAGCCTCCGCTATCTACAAGTCTCTGTGTGCTGTGAATTAGCCACAGTTGTCAGTGCTATACAGTGGGGTAATTTATTTGGGCCCTGCTCTATTCTTAATCCGCCATGATGAGGAGTAGGGGTAAGGGTTGAGGACGCGGACGCGGGCGTCCAAGTGAGCGTGTGGGCACTGGCCGAGTTCCTGGGCGTGATGAATCACAGCCGGCTGCTGCAAGATTAGGAGAGAGGCAAGTTTCTGGGCTCCTCAGCTTCATATCACAATTTACGGGTCCTCGTGGTAGACCTTTATTACAAACAGAGCAGCGCGAGCAGGTCCTGTTGTGGATGGCAAAAAACGCGTCCAGCAATGTATCGACCACCCAGTCTTCTAAGCAGTCCACTACTCCCGGCCTAGGGACTGCAACTCTGAATATTCTGGTTGCTCCTCCTTCCTCCCAGCCTCCTCACTCCATGAAAATGACATATTCTGAGCAGGCAGACTCCCAGGAACTGTTCTCGGGTCCCTGCCATGAGTGGGAAAAAAACGGTTCCTCTCTCACCTGAGGATTTTGTCGTGACCGATGCCCAACCTTTGGAAAGTTCCCGCAGTCCGGGTGATAAGGCTGGGGACTTCCGGCAACTGTCTCAAGAGCTTTTTGTGGATGAGGATAATGAGTCACAGTTGTCTGTCAGTGAGGTAGTAGTAAGGGCAGTAAGTCCGAGGGAGGAGCACACAGAGGATTCGGAGGAAGAGCAGCTGGATGATGATGTGACTGACCCCACCTGGTTTGCTAAGCAAGTGCAGCAGCAGGACAGGTTGGAAGAGGAATCCCCCAACTGTTTCCCAAAGCACCCGCTCACGGCAAGCCTCCCTGCAGAGGGCTAGATGTTCAAAGGTGTGGATGCTCTTTAGTAAGAGTGCGGACGACCAACGAACAGTGGTGTGCAACTTGTGTCGCAACAAGATCAGCTGGGGAGCCACCGCTACCATCACCACCACCAGCATGCGCAGGCATATGATGGCCAAGCACCCCACAAGGTGGGACAAAGGCCATTTACCACCTCCAGGTCACACCACTGCCTCTTCCCCTGTGCCACAACCTGACACACAGATCCAATCCCCCTCCCAGGACACAGGCATGAGCACCTCCGGGTTTGACCCACACCCTCACCTCCACCGTCCTTCACTCCATCCAGCAATGTCTCTCAGCGCAGCGTTTAGCTGTTGCTAACACAAGCGTTGGAGTGAAAGTGGAAATACACCGCCACCCACCCGCACACACAAGCTTTAAATGTGCACATTGCCAAATTAATTAGCCTGGAGATACTGCCGTAAAGGCTTGTGAAAACGGAGGCTTTCAAAAACATGATGGCGGCGGTCCCACGCTACTCGGTGCCCAGTCGCCACTATTTATCCTGGTGTGCCGTCCCCGCCCTACACCAGCACGTCTCCCGCAACATAAATCATGCTCTAGCCAACTCGGTTACTGGGAAGCTCCACTTAACCACGGACACGTGGACAAGTACTGGCGGGCAGGGCCACTATATCTCCCTGACAGCACATGTGAGCAAGGGTGAACTTGGTGGAGGATGGGACCGAGTCAAAGCCTTGGACCGCTCACGTCCTACCCACACCCAGAATAGCGGGTCCTACCTCTGTGCTTAAATCTGCGATGTTTTATGCCACCTCCTCCAAACCCTCCCCCTGCTCCTCCTCCACCACGTCTACTTCTCCATCAAGACTGAGTCGGAGGGAGCACTGTAAAAAGATGGTGGGGGAGTACGTAGCCGATTGTACTACTGTCCTCCGTGATGCCTCTGCTCCATACAACTATTGGGTGGCAAAGCTGGCACGAACTTGCGCTGTACGCCCTGAAGGTGCTGGCCTGTCCTGCCGCTAGCGTCTTGTCATAGAGGGTGTTTAGTGCAGCAAGCGTACCCGCCTGTCAACTGACAGCGCCAACATGCTTACCCTCAAAGATGAACAAAAACTGGATTTCCCTAGACTTCTCCACCAGTGGAAAGCAGCGGATCCTAAAGAATCTTTTCGCTGCAACAGGAGAAAAATGCATCCTCTATCACCTCAAAAAAGGGGGGGGGGGGAAAGCTTTGTGTATCCCTTTCGGATATTATTACTCCTCCTCCTAAAACAGCATGTGATCACGCTAAACTGCCAATTTCTAAAAGGCCCCAAATGCTCTGTTTAAAACTTTTAAAAGTTTTATCAGTTTTTACAGTTTTAAAAGTTAAACTTAAACCAATTTTTGTGGAGGGCTGCCTCCAGGTTCTGTTACAAATTAACCAATAACGAGCTGTATCTTCAAAAAATGTTTGTGGGTTTCACCTGCCCTCGTGGTTGAGCAATTTTTCAGGCCATTGCCAATACTGTTAGCAAACTAATTTTTCCAGGCTTCGCCTATACTCTTGGTAAACTAATTTTTACAGGTGTTCACCTATACTCTTGATACACAAATGTTACTGGGGTTTGCCTATACTATTGCTACAGAAATGTTACAGGGGTTCGCCTATACTTTTGCTACAGAAATGTTACTGGGGTCTGCCTATACTCTTGCTACAGACATGTTACTGGGGTCCGCCTATACTTTGGCTACAGAAATGTTACTGGGGCCTGCCTATACCTTTTCTACTGAATGGTTTGAGGGGTTCACGTGTACTTTTGCTACAGAAATGTTACTGGGGTCTGCCTATACTTTGGCTACAGAAATGTTACTGGGGTCCGCCTATACTCTTGCTACAGAAATGTTACTGATGTCTGCCCATACTCTTGCTACAGAAATGTTACAGGGGTCCGCCTATACTTTGGCTACAGAAATGTTACTGGGGTCCGCCTATACTTTTGCTACAGAAATTTTACTGGGGTCCGCCTATCCTCTTGCTACAGAAATGTTACTGGGGTCTGCCTATGCAGTTTCTACTGAATGGTTTGAGCGGTTGACCTATAATCTTGCTACTGAAATGTTACAGGGGTTCGCCTATACTTTTGCTACAGAAATGTTACTGGGGTCCGCCTATACTCTTGCTACATAAATGTTACTGGGTCCGCCTATACTCTTGCTACATAAATGTTATTGGCGTCCGCCTATACCTTTTTTAAAGAATGGTTTGAGGGGTCGCCTATACTTTTGCTACAGTAATGTTTCTGGGGTCCGCCTATTCTCCTGCTACAGAAATGTTACTGGGGTCCGCCTATACTCTTTCTACAGAAATGTTACAGGGGTCTGCTTATACTTTTGCTACAGAAATGCTACTGGGGTTCTCCTATACTCTTGCTACAGAAATGTTAGAGGGGTTTGCCTATACTTTTGCTACAGAAATGTTACTGGGGTCTGCCTATACTGTTGGAGCACCAAGACTTCCCATTGCATTGTTTTACCTATCTGGCACAAATACACTGACTGACTTTGGCAGAAATGTGGGCCGGGGCTGAGGTCCTGGGCGGGGTGAAACTCTGCCATGTTTGGGCACTCTGATTTCTTCCTGTGTAATACCATCTTTGTGCACCGTCAACATAAACGAGCCCAAGGAACTCAAAGACTTGGCATTGCGGTGTTGAGTTATCTGACACCTACACAGAATGAATTGTGCGGGGACACATGGATTTCCCATTGCTATGTAACTCGCAGCACATTGGGTCACACAAGGTGTAGGCTGGGACCGAGCCTGACCCAGGGCCTGCTCAGGTACTTCCCACACAGAGTATTGTCGGTCCTACCTCGGTCATGGTTTCTCGGCCTTATTATGCCACCTCCTCCTCCTGCTTGGGGTCTGGGGATCAGCACTGGGCAGCATATATTTCCTCTCATGTTACCACAGTTATCTGAGACACTGGTTTGGGCCAAACAAAAGGAGCATTACTGCATTAATGAGACGTTCACAGCTGCACTAGCATCTAAGTCCGCTTTATGCCCACGATTACTGAGGGTGTGAGCCGTAGTTGAGGTCCTTGGCAGGGTGAAACTGCCTTGTTTGGGCGCTTTGATTTATGTATGTGTAATACTTTCCTTGGGTTCCAGGGGCTCGCCTATGCTGTAGGTGCACAAAGACTTCCCATTGCGTTGTTTTACCTGTCTGGCACAAATACACCAACTGACTAGGGCGGAAATGTGGGCCGAGGCCAAGGCTATTAGCAGTTTGAAACTCTGACATGTTTGGGGACTCTGATTTGCTCATGTGTAATACCATGTTTGAGTTCCTTGGGCTTTCTTTCTGTGTAATACTATCTTTGTGCACCGACAGCATAGGCGAGCCCAAGGACTCAAAGACTTCCCATTGCAGTGTTGAGCTATCTGACACCTACAGAGAATGAATTGTTTGGGGACACATGGATTTCCCACTGCTATGTAACTCACGGCACCTTGTGTCACACAAGGTTGAGGCTGGGACCAAGCCTGACCCTGGGCCTGCTCATGTGCTTCCCACCCAGAGTATTGCTGCATTGTGGAGATGTGTAGAAGTGCTGGCACCTGAGTTCCCCTTATGACCACGTTTGCAGCTCCTGAAAATTTTGTGACGAAGGTGGCACGGGATTGGAATGATGATCGTATGTCAATTTATCAGCAATTCTCAACAGCATTGTGGGCTATCGCCCACACTTTCAGATATCGTCGCTGCCTAGCCCTGCCAACCCTCTGCAGTGGATCCTTCTCATCCATTACGCACCTATAAGTAGACATGAGGGTGGTGTGGCTTTGAAGCGAGTGTGGCATGAGGCCAGCTGAACGCTGTGCAGGGAAAATTTGGGGTGCTCTGTGGACACAGAGTCATGCGGGGGGGGGGGGGGGGGTTGGACACCCATACCAGCATGTAACCCAGGAGAAGAGGCAGCGGTATCACCCACTGGCAGTGATTGTCCTTGGTTGCAGCTAGTGTGGTGCTTAGCTAAGATGAGCCAGCGCGTGTGCCTTGCTAATGAGGGTTTGTCTGAGGTAAATTGTTAGGGGGGTGACCCCAGACTCTTGTCCCCATTTTGGCTTAATAGTGGGACCTGGGAGCCTCAGATGCAGCCATGCATGCTGCCCCTGCCCTTCCCTATCTGTTTCTGTGGTGTTTCCCTGACTTTCTGATGTTTTCTGGTGTTTGACAAGTCATCACCTATGCGGAACATCGGTCCCATACAAAAATGCTTGAGTCGTCCATTGACTTCAATGGACAACTTGAGCAACGAGCACCTGAGCATTTTGGTGCTCGCTCATCTCTAAAAATAATCTCACAGATTTAGAGGACAAAAATAGGCATAATAATGTGAAGTTTAACGGTGTCCCTGAATCTGTCTCTTCGGCGGAGATTCAAAGGTATTTGATAAGTGTCATCCATTAAAATCCTCCCGGACATTCCTGAACATAAATTAAAGATCGATAGGGCGCATAGATTACCCCGTTCCAAATTCCTGCACGAATCCATCCCATGAGACATTATTGCATGCATTCATTATTACAGTACTAAGAAACCCCTCATTACAGCTGCGAGTAAGCTAAAAACACTTCCAAGTCCATATTCAGATGTACACCTATATATAGACCTGTCACAGGCAGCAATGGGAGCAAGACAAGGTTTTGCAAAATTGGGACACGCAAGCATCCCATACAAATGGGGATTCTCAACTGAGATAGTAATAACAAAAGACAACACCAACCATGTCTTCCAAAACCCTGCAAAAGAAAAAATGGCAATGAAAGCATGGCAGATACACATCCAAGCTCAAAAAAGTCTCTTTGTTTCGAACATTACTAATCCCTACTTTTAAGTGTTCCATAGCCAAAATTTAAAGCCAGTTATCAGAATTTATATGGGAAGGAAAGAGATCCTGCTTAAGCATATCAATTCTGACTCTACATTGTCATAATGTAGGAGCAGATGTCCCTAATATAGAGGCCTACTATAAAGCTAGCAGTCTAAATCCAGTGAAATATTGGATGGGCAACGGTAATAGACCTAGTTGGGCAAGTTTAGAAGAAGGATGCTTGAGGGGGAAAATATTGAAAAATCAATTACATGCAGCATCATTGAAAATATGCATGGAGGCCCAGAAAAAAGAGATACTAGATTGGAGCTTATATCCTACTGTGATAGCAACGATTGAAGCATGGCAGGCCTATACTCTGAGAGTGGCATCTTATGACCATCTGAGGAAACTCATAGTACCAATAGAAGTCCTCGAATTCTTTATACCAAATCTAGATGTCTTAAGTTGGAAGAGGAAGGGACTTTTAGGGGTGGAAGATTTAGTAACATCTAATAGAATAAAAAGCCCTTTGAGTAGATACAAGCAAAATATCATTTAAAAGCTAGAAATAGCTTTGATTATTTTAGGATCAAATCCTTTCGTGAGAAAGTTTCCATTCATAATATAAAATTACCACACAAGATAATAAAAAAGTTCACATCTCTGCCAAATTTAAACAAATCAGAGACGAGACCTTTTATGATGTGTTGACAGGTAACCACAACTTATTGAAAAAGGCGCACCTTTTAAACTGGGAAAGAGAGTTAGGAGAAGACATCTCTGTGGAGGAATGTGCGAAGGCTTTTAGATATTCATTAAAATCCACCAGGGGTGCAGCTATATTAGAAACACAACAAAAAATACAAATGAGATGGTATTGCTCCCCCCAACTTATAGCCATCCATATCACAGGAGGAGTCAGCCTTTGGTGGAGGAACTGTGGTCAAGGGGGTTCACTGACGCACTTGTTCTGGGCATGTCAGAAGCTGAAACTTTTCTGGAAGGGTATTTTTGACATGTTGCAAAAGATATTAAAAACAAAAGTTCCCAGAAATCCGAAAGTTGTGATGCTGCTGTTGGGCCTCAGAGAAATGCTCCGACCTACTAGATACATAATAGGCCACTCCCTCATAATGGCCAAAACAATCATTGCAAAACACTGGAAATCCCTGATCCTCCTAACATGGAGGAATTTGTGAACCAAATAGCAGAACACTGTGTATTTGAAAAACGGTTGGCCATCCGTTGCAATACAGTCAATATGTACTCAGGAATGTGGGATTTGTGGGTAAAGTATCATCAACATTAAGAACACAAGGATATTGTTGAGATGCCGTATTAAAGTTAGAAGTTAACTCATAAAAGTTAAATGTTTGAAGCCCAAATAAAAGTCTGTTTCTCACCAGAGGAATTATCGATAGGGCAGTTTATAAAGTTTATAGAGATAAGGAAACTCATAAATACCTAAGGGAGTTTGATGTTGTTAAGAAAATGATATGAATATTAAAGGGGTTGTCCCGCGGCAGCAAGTGGGGTTATACACTTCTGTATGGCCATATTAATGCACTTTGTAATATACATCGTGCATTAAATATGAGCCATACAGAAGTTATTCACTTACCTGCTCCGTTGCTGGCGTCCCCGTCACCATGGTGCCGTCTAATTTCTGTGTCTTCTGGCATCTTTAGACGCGCTTGCGCTGTGCGGTCTTCTGCCTGGTGAATGGGGCCGCTCGTGCCGGAGAGCTGGTCACCGCGTCGTCATCGAAGCTCCGCCTCCGTCACGTGGTGCCGATCAGCCAATGAGGTGGCTGTATAAGCAGTGGAACGCGGAAGACAGAAGAAGAAACTCCACGGTGCATCATGGGAAGACCCGCGGTGCACCGTGGAAGAAGACCAGCGGCGCCATCTTTAAAAGAAGAAATGAAGAAGCTGCAGAACGCTGATGCAGGTAAGTGCAATGTGCTTTTTAAAAACTAACAAATGCTTTCTTTTTAACAGGGCATAATGCAGGGGTCCATTTAAAGAAAAAAAGTTTTGCATTCGCCGCGGGACAACCCCTTTAAGCAATGTATGTCTCCTTTATCTATATCCTTGTATAAGAATCAATGCAACATGTTGTATATTATGTACTTTCAATTGCCTTTTCTAATAAAAATCTAATGTTCAAAAAGAAAAAAAATAGTCTGCTTACATTTTTTTGTTTAAGTTCCTCCACACATATTGAGCTAATCCTGGCTGTTTCCTATATTAAGATCTCCATTATAAGCTAAAAAATACATCATATTGCTGCTAGAACAATGTGTAAAACCTTTTAACTGAATCATCTGTATGTATGGTGGAATGCAAAAAATTCAATATAAACTGTGCATATGCTAATTCTTCTATAGGGAATCCCTTATTTTCTGCTACTTTAGTTTTATATACAAACATGATGATATTCTTTTATCCAATATTTAAATTATTCTGCAGGATTTTTGGGTCAATGGTAAGTTATTGTGTACACTTAGATAAACTGAATAGTACATTATAATTACAAGCTTGTGAACTTTAAGTATTTGAGTGATTTTGTTATGCTGTAAAAACCATGTGGAAGATTAACTCAAACAGATTTTCCAGCTAAGAAAATGACCTTTCAAATAAAGAATGCAAGTTAGCGTATGTAACTGTTGTTAAATACAGGCATATTTTTACATGCCATATTGAGAAATGTCATTTCTTAGCTATAGCACATAAAAATAATAATTTTCATTTACACAGCTGAAAAGCACAGATGTGTTTTGCATTGGAAAACTGACTTGGAAAATGAGGAGAGAAGCAAGCTTATTATGTAGAATATTTTATTTCATACATTGCATCTTCAAAGTCAAAGTATCCTTAGGGAAGGAAAAAAAACACAACATCAATCCTAAAGGGGAATTTGGCATTATGAATCATGCTTCAAGCTTAGTTGTCAAAGTACTAGCAAACCAGGGACAAAAATACAGGTTTACATAAAACCCTGCGTGTACAATACTGTGCTCTGATATTCTACAATTATTGGATTGTAATTGGTTATATTTTAGCTGTATATGAATATGCATATAATAAACTTGTTTTTGTCATTGCAATGCCACTGCAGTTTTTGGATGAAATTTTTTGAGATATATCCAGGAATAGATTCCTGGAAGGAAGATATAAAGGCAGCAGCCCATGACCTAAAAAGATGGTGGGTGATATAACGAAACAAGGATTCAAAGCACGCAAGTAAATCAACTAGAGAATAGCTGAAAAGAAGACTACAGGTTAATAAATTTAAGGGTATGCTTACCTTTCTCCCCGCATTGTGAATGTTTAGTCAAAGTAGTTAACCTACCAAAATTATTTATTATCTGTCCATAGGATAGCTGATTAATGTATGATGACTTCCTGGGAGTCCCCCAAGGATCATGGGAATAGCGCACCCTTCATCCCCCATGTCAAAGGATTTTTAGTGGCTATGCATGACCACTAGTGCTGCTCATCTTGATTGGCTGGGCGATAAAATCACCTGGATTCTAGCAAAATCAAATTAGATACGTCCAAACCGATTTTGGGTGAAAATTGCATTTCCCATAATGTCTGTTGCAGAGGTCTGCATGTAGCCAATCAGCATCCGACTTGATGGTGTCACCATATGTGTCCTACATCTTGCATATGCACAGCGGTTTCATTGGATACCTGTTTCACATGACTTAGCAGTCAAAAGTAATATTCTTCACTATTGTCATTTTGAGCCTTTTTTAAAACTTCCCCCAGAAGTGCTTTTGATGGCTCTACAGTCCCATGCTGACATGTGGCTGACCCCAAACAATCTGAAGCCAGGCATGGTCATGTGGGACGATGGGGCTAACATGTTGACAGCCCTTTGCCTTGGTAATTTCACACGTATACCCTGCCTGGCCCAAGTGATGAACCTGGTAGTGCAGTGCTGTAAAGGCTAGGAAGCTGTGCTAGCATTCACACCCAGCCACCTTTTGTCTGGTGCAGGAACATTTCGGGCAACTACACAACTGCCTAATCTGTGATGTGCCTACTCAATGGAATTCCAAGTTGCATATGTTGAAGAGGCTAAGCCAGCAGCAGAGTCTTATGCCGGCTACCTATGTCTGCCACCCTCCTGCTTTCCTGGGCAAATGTGGGCGTCGCTCTGCTCCTTCATGAGCACTGTAGGAGTTAATCCTCCATAGTGCCCTCAGCTCTTAGCTGTGAATTCCATCAGCACTGAAGAAGTTAACTCTCCTCAGTGTTCTTAGCCCAGCTGCAGGGTAATAGGCAATCACCCTCCTATTTAGCGGAGCTGGGGATCCTACTCCTTGTCTGAGTATTGGTGTTAGTTTGTCCTAGTCACTTAGCAAAGGTCCTCTGCTTCCTGACTCCTGCATCTACCTCGATCCTGGACTCATTTCTTGGAATACACTTGTACCCTGTCTGCTCTGATATTGGACCAGCTTCTGTTATAGTTGAGTTGGTTCCGCGGTATGTAGCACCTATATCTCTGACTTCCGTGGGTCAACTGCCAACTAGGGACTACTCCAGGAGGTAGCAGCCTGCTCAATTTCCCCCAGAGAAGTCTAGATTCCTGTACAGAAGTTAAAGGGTGAATACCGGGGAACTATCAGGATAACACCCTTAGAAATAGCTGAAAGCCAAACAGATTAGTTGGCCCAGTGGGTTCACACTCACTGCACTAAACAGTATACTCATCCCCCCTGTGGGGCACTCCGAGAATTGCGCTAAGAGATGGCTCAACAGTGTGATCGCCAGGGGCAAATACTATCATATATTGTCCCATCCCTATAGGCAACCTTGGTGGCAGGTTATCTGCTTCTCCATGTTATGAAGGAGATCCCAAGCAATGCTATGGATTCATTAATCAGTGCTCTTGACACTTCAAACTTTTGTCTCACCTGTTCCCTACTAACCCTCTTTGGAAGACACACAACTATTTAAATATGTTTGTGGAGATGTTCTTAAGGGTTTTTGATGAGCCTGGTCATACAACTAGGCTGCCTCCTCCCTACTGCATCTACAACAGGGCAGTCTCACTGTGGGCTAATACAGTATTCAATTCTGAACCCTGGTATTGGAGTTGGGCTGGAATAATGAGGCCCTGGTAGCAGCACTTTGGGAGGGTCTGGTAAGTTGCATTAAGGACAAATTGGCAGGTCGTGTGATTCCGCCTTCCCTGGAGACCTTGATTTTTCTGACTATAAGAATTGACCTTCGATTCCAGGAAAGGAACATGGAGGCGGCACAGGAGAGGAAATCTATCTGACTAACACCCACGTTTTAGAGACCACTTTTTAACTCTCTGACTACCACATGGCTATTGGTCCAGAGCCCATGCAGATCGATAGGCTCAAGCTAACAGAGGAGTGCATGCTCAGACATTCCAATAATCTGTGTATGTACTGTGGAGCCCAGGGGCATTACGTCCGTATCTGTCCTCTTAAGCCAGGAAACTCTCAAGCCTAGAGTCAGTAGGAGAAGCTACCCTAGGTGAAGATCAGTCCTCTCCAAAATTGAATTTACCTGTGCTTTATTTGTCTCCAGTACATAGTCCATAGTGTCCGCCTTCCTGGATTCTAGTCCAGCAGGGAACTTTTTGCATCAGACCGTGGTGGAACACTACCAAATTACTGTGTAATGTCTTGAGAAACCTTTTGTGGTGACACCTGTGAATGGAAGTACCCTTTCCGAGACCATTCAGTTTGTTACGGAGCCGCTGGGTCTGAAAGTAGACATTCTCTGCTCAGAAAAGATTTCCTTGCTTGTCCTTGTGAAGTCCACCAGTTCCCTGTTGCTGGGCCTGCTTTGCCTTTATCTACATAATCCTACCTCGAATTGGAGGTCTGGGGAGGTTTTACGTTGGTGGTCATCCTGCTATACCAAGTACATGCTTCTAATAGAGCCGGTTCAACATCCTCCAGTTCCTCTGAATCTCTAGGTATTGCCAGAGGCTGACTCCAGTTTTGTGAATGTCTTCGTCATGCAAGAGGCAGAATGTCTGCCACAGCATCATCCATATGACTGCCTGATTGATCTGCTGCCAAGTTTCTTACCTCCCCGATGCAGGGTATACTCCATCGCTCCCTGAGACCCAAGCTACGGCAGAGTACATCAAAGACAATCTCAACAGAGGATTCATTTGCAAGTTTTCTTCTCCTGCTGGGGCTGGATTCTTCTTCATTAAGAAAAAGGGCGGGTCACTCCGGACCTACATAGACAATTGGGAATTAAACTCCATTACTAACACGTTAATCATCCCCAGTGCCTTCAGCTCTTAGCAGTGTATTCCATCAGTACTGAAGGAGTTAATCCTCCTCAGTGCTCCCAGCCCAGCTGCAAGTTAATAGGTAATCGCCCTCCTATTTATCTGAGCTGGGGATCCTCCTTCTTGCCTGAGGATTGGTGTTAGTTTGTCCTAGTCATTTAGCAAAGGTCCTCTGCTTCCTGACTCTTGTATCTACCTTGATCCTGTACATATTTCTGTCTGCCCTGATATCGGACCAGCTGCTATTATAGTTCAGCTTGTTCCATGGTGCGTAGCACCGGTGTCTCTGACTCCCGTGGGTCAACTGCCAACTACATCGGGACTACTCTAGGAGTTAGCAGCCTGCTGGGTTTCCTGAAGGAAAGTTCAGATTACTAAACAGGAGGTAAAGGGTAAATCCTGTGGAACTGTCAGGATAACACAATTAGGAGTAGCCGAAAGGTAAACTGGTTAGCTGGCACAGAGGTTTCACACTCGCTGCACTTAACGCAGAGAGTGGTCACAGAGTTCCAGATGGTGTTTGTTGTTAGCAGGTGTATCCTGGAAATCGGTCACTTGACGCCTGTGGAACGATTGTGCTGTTTTATAAATTCTTTATTTATGCCTTTTTCTCTTTTTCTGTTAAAAGAAACAAAAACAAAAATCCTGCTAGGGGATAACTGCAGTATACAATATTTCGGAATATATTGAAATAACAACAATGAAATAATAAAATACAAATTGTGGCGAGCTCTGACAAAGAAATATTAAATGGTTCAATTCCCCGGACCTAAGAGTCTACTTTCAATTATGTAACCTCCGGGTTTGCAATGTGACTGTAAATAAACCTCAAGGATTACCTCAATTACTTAAGAATGTGAGGATTCAATTTGCCAGAGGATACCTCTCTACCAAATACCTAGGCTAGAGGAAAATAGAAAGGGGATCCGTCATAAAACAAAGGCGGTATTATAAAGCAAATCGGGGAATGGAAAAGAGCATATAGAAAATATATAGAGCTTTTAGGGAATAAATACAAATAGATTAAACACAAACAAACGAAAAATTTATTGAAGGATAAAAGAGAAAAAAAAGGGTGTGCTTGGGGCTGGGAAGGAACGGGATCCCGACAGGAACCCACTTAGAGCTCAGTCAGATGAGCATTTTTTTCACAGATGTTTAGGTCTGTGAAAGCAAAACACAAAACGCATGTATAAAAAACGCATGACCGAAGTGGCAGACGCGTTTTTTTTTTGCACTTGTGCGGTCACACGATTCTAAAATTTGCACATACAGTGCGGCCCCATTGACAACAATAGGACAGGATTGCTATCGCCTTCTGCAGCTGTGACAGCTGCAGCAGGGGATTCCTTGAATGTGAAACCCCTGGATGCTGTCATTTCCAGGGGTTTTACCTAGTTGTCAATGGGGCCGGTGGCAGCTGTGCCGACCCCATTGAAAAGATAGGGAGAAGATGGCGTTCCTCTGCCATGGCTGCGACTGCTGTGGCAGGGAATTTCTTCATCCCTGTGGGGAGTCCCCTCATCCGTGGACATTGTGACAATGTTCAGTGATGTGGGGTCATTCCGCAGGGATGAAGGAATCTCCTGCCACAGCTATCACAGCCGTGGCAGAGGAGTACGATCTCCCTAGGTTTTCAATAGGGGGCTGGCGCTCCCTGCCACCCCATTGAAAACAATCGAATGAAGGGAACCCCTGCAGGGATTTTCAGGGGGTGGGGCTTTCAATATAAACCCTAGCCAAAAATAAGCCCTAGATGCTGGAAAAAAAATAAATGTAACATCACCTAGAGACATCTCTGTCTCCGTTACATCTTCTCCCCAGGTCCCCGACACTGTTCTTCATTTTCTTCTGGCCGTGGATTGAAAACTACCTACCCGCTGGGAACGCTGCCTCTGATTGGCTGAGCGCTTTGACAAATCACAGCCAGAATGAAGAACAGTGCCGTGGACCCGGGAAAAGACATGTCGGAGCGGGACACCGCTTCTAGGTGATGTATTACTTATTTTATTTTTTTCCCAGCATCTAGGGCTTATTTAAGAGCTTTGTCAGTAGGATTTTGTGTGAAAATTGGAGCTTGTCATTATTCACTTCAATGCATGTGAGCTGCAGTAACAGACACAAACCATGAACAGGTTTCTTCTGCTGCCTTTAGAAGAGAGCAACCATGTTTTTCTAATCCTGGACAACCCTTTTAATTACCCTCAAAAGTTTTCATCAGCGGGGGGGGGGGGGGGGGGGGCGAGGCTAGCCAGCAGCAGGAAGAGAAGCAGCAGTGAAAACTCCTGGCTGCTAGAAAACTCCGGTGCCAATAGCTCCGGCCCAAAAGCTCCCACGGGGCCGAAACCACTACCGCTAGCACCACCGGGACCTGGGCTTTAAAACGAGACCTCTCACAGGTCTCTAGCTGAAACCGCGATTTTGCGGCCTACTGGACCGGGCGCATCCCCAGGCTAAATTTATAAACGCGGCCGACCGGAAGTGAAGGCCGGCCGCGATCGGCAGCAACAGATACCTCCTGCAAAGAAGCAGGCAAGGAGGAGCAGCCACTGGCAGGAAAGAGACAGCCAGAGAGCAAGAGGAACAGGGAAACAAGAGCAACAGGGACACAAGTAAGTGCTCTCCCAGGACAGCCCCCACAGACACCAGAAGTGGAGCAGGCAGTGGGCCACTGCAGGGGAATTAAACTCTTTACATGAGGGTCGGAGCCTGACCTCCGAGCGTGATGGCTGCCTGAGTCCAGCGCTCTGTCTGCGAGGTGTTCCTGCGGGGTCCTATCATCAGCTTGACACAGCAGACATGCCGAACACGGTGAAGGAGAGGAGCGCAGAGCAGCTGAGCACCCCTCGGGCGCTGAAGAATCAAGTCGGGATGCAGCGGTATCTGAAAGATCGGGACTCGCGGTCACCGCGCCAACCGGCTAAGATGGCGCCGTCCCACGAGACTGCTGCACCAGCATACAGTAAGGAGAGGGGAGGGGAGTCCTCATCTGAAGAAGAAGAGGATAATGAAGCCATATCAAAAGGCTTTATGAAGCAACTCCTTGCCGATGCCCTGAAGCCCCTAATTTCAGACCTTTCTGAAATAAAGGAGGATGTGAAACATCTGGGGAGAAGGGTTGAAGACTTGGAGGTCTCTTCCTCCTCCATCACTTCTCACGCCCGTGCTCTGACGCAAGTGTTGAAGGAACAACACGAGCACCTGAACCGCGCCATAATAGCCCAAGAAGACTTAGAGAACTGTAACAGGAGATGTACCGTTCGCATAAAGGGGCTCCCCGAGTCATATGAGGCGGACTCCCTCCTTAAGGTAGGAGCTGAAATTTTTGAACTTTTATTAGGAACTGAGAAAACTCTACAAATGGGCATTGAGCGCATTCACAGGGCTCTTAGACCCCCTCCTCCCATAAACGAACCACCCAGAGACATTATTTGCAAAATGTTCTCACACCAAGACACCCTTGCGATCTTAAACGCTGCGAGAGGTCACAAAGGATTAAAGTACGGAGGGCACGCATTGCAATTCTACCAGGACCTTGCGCCCTCTACCCTCTACAAAAGGAGACTCATGCGACCGCTACTTGAAGCCCTCAGGGCTAAAGACTTACGTTACGCATGGTTGTTCCCTTTTGGACTTGGGATTACTGTAGGAGGGCGCAGGCTTACTATAAGAACCCCAGAGGATTTGCATAAAGCTTGGCCCTTGTTGGATATCCCCCCTCTTGATCTGCCGTGCTGGCTACCACTTCCAGGGTTCCCGAACTTGCTAAAACTACCTTCGCCGGATGCCTGGCAACCAGCCTCCAGCACAAAATCCCCGAGAGGGAAACGCAAGAAGGCGAAGGAAACCAGCAATAACGAGGACACTTGAAGCTTCCGTACGCTACTGATATTGTTCACCTTTTTACAGGCTGTACACACACGGACTGGTTATACGTTGTTAAGAAAATGCTCGTGTGGAATTATGCCGGCGTCCGAGCCTTCAAGCCTCTCGGCTCCTGACCGACCTCGCCTTCGCCGATTCGGTTTTGTATATTCACCATACAATGTCGCAACATGTTTTGTTAGGCTTACTATGTTAAAGTGGACTTTCTCGCTATGATTGCACCCCTCTCATGCTCAACTTGAGAGGGGATTCAAGATCGTTTCCCCCCCCCCCTTCCACGGATGTCCTAGCTTAAGGACCCTGCTGGACCCCTGCAGTTCAGGTTGTACATAGTTAATCGGACTTTATTTGCGTAAAGGCCGACCAACCCGCCTCACACCCACCTTACCCTCCCTCCTTCCATCTTCTCACGAATAGACGACCTTGTCGTTGTGAGACCCTACAGTTCTCTCCATTAGGAGAGTATAGCCTATCTTTCTCGTTTATACGTTCCCTATAGTCTACCCTCCCTCTTGTCTCTGTTAAGTTAGTCCTCCCTCCCCAGCCTCTCTCGGGTTGCTCTCTCCTTCCCCCCCCCCCTATCCCTTTACCCATTAGTCTCGTGTACCCGGCTAGGCGACTCCGTACACAGGAGGCGTAGCTGACCTTTATCTGCTCACGACTGACGCTTCTTTTTCTCCCACGCTCTCCAAAGCTAGGTGTGCTAGAGCCTATCTTAGCATGAATGAACCACTGAAATAGACCACGTGGAACGTGAAAGGACTGAACTCCCCATCCAAAAGGCATCACATTGAGCTGCTGTTGAGAAGGTACGGTACTAAAATTGCTTTCCTGCAGGAAACCCATTTCAGGGGAAACAGACGCTTATCACTCCCTGGTAGACAATTTACGCAGGCATATCACAGCACGCATCCGACATCCGCCGCTAGGGGAGTCTCTGTACTGTTCCATCATTCAGTAGCTTTTACATGTGAAGCCCAACATTCAGACGAAGAGGGAAGGGTCCTCTTTTTAAGAGGTAAACTCCTAAATCAAAAAGTGACTATCGCTAATTTGTATGCTCCAAATGTGGGGCAGGTGCCCTGGTTGTTGGGACAGCTCGAGACCCTAAAGTATTTTGCAGAGGGCCCAATTCTCCTAGGGGGTGATTTGAATCTGACTCTAAGTCCCATTCTCGATTCATCGACCGGTAGGTCCCACGTCTCTCAGACTAAACTCAGACGACTGTACCGCAGTCTTTCGGAGTTGGGTTTGGTAGATGCTTGGAGACATTTTAACCCGTCCACGAAAGATTTTACCTTTTACTCCCATGTACACCTCTCCTTCCAACGCCTCGATTATTTTTTCATTTCCTCATCCCTTTTAAACACCCTCAAAGGAGCTAAAATAGACTCCATTTGAATTTCTGACCATGCTCCACTCCACATCAGCATAGATTTTATCCCTCCCTCTCCTCGGGAGTGGTGTTGGAAATTAAACCCATCGCTCCTGGACGCGGAGGAGGATAAACAATTCCTTAGGTCCCGCTTGGAAGAATTCTTCCGATTAAATAAATCCCCAGAGGTTTCAACTCCAATGACATGGGAAGCACACAAGGCAAGGGGCTTATTAATCGCGCTGAGCTCTAGAATTAAAAAAAGGCATCAAAAAGAGACAGAGGAAAAGCTCCAGCAAATTACTAAACTAGAACAAGCCGTGAAAAGCTCCCAATGCAAGGCCTCATTAGATAAACTAACTAGTCTCAGGAAGGAACTGAAAGATGATTTTGACTCAAAGTACAACAAGAAATATCTACACTTGCAAAAAATAGTTTATATACAGGGAAATAGGGGGAGTAAATGGACCTCTGCTCTTATCAAAAAAGCCCAGAAAAGAAACTTCATCAGTTCTTTAAAGACCAACACGGGTAGGACCGTTACATCCTCTAAGGACATAGCGGCGGAATTTCAAGCCTACTACTCCCAACTGTATAACATTCGCCACCCCTACACCCCGGAAGAGAGACAGACAGCTCACACACAGATACAGGCTTTTCTGAGCGAGTTAGACCTCCCTTGTTTAGACGAAGATGCAGCTAATACCTTGACGAGGCCAGTCTCCTCTCAGGAGGTGGAAGACATTCTGACCTCATCTCCATCGGGTAAAAGTCCCGGCCCCGACGGCCTACCGGCCGCCTATTACAAAGTCTTTAAATCCTGCCTGACTCCCCATTTAACGGAATTGTTTAACTCCCTACTCCGAGGAGATTCACTACCCAAACAAGCGCAAGAAGCGCATATCACGTTAATACATAAAGAGAACAAAGATCCTGAGGCCTGTGGAAGTTACAGGCCTATTTCTCTAATTAACTTTGACGTGAAGATGTGGGCTAAACTTCTCGCAAAAAGATTGGAAAGATACATCCCATCCTTGGTGAATGAAGAGCAGGCTGGCTTCGTGAGGGGCAGGGAGGGTAAAGATAATTCCATTAGACTTATACATGCAATAAGACACGCACAAACATTAAACATCCCATTAGCTTTAGTCGGCTCCGACGCAGAAAAAGCCTTTGACCGGGTCGACTGGTTATACATGCAAACAGTTCTCTCTCAATTTAAAATACCTTCCACTTTTATCACAGCCATTTTCTCTCTCTACGCCGCACCGTATGCCAAACTTAAAATAAACGAGATCCTGTCGCCCTCCTTTAACATTGGTAACGGCACGCGACAGGGATGCCCCCTATCTCCCTCGTTATTTATCCTCGCCCTGGAACCGCTCCTACAGAAGATTCGTCTAGACGCAGGTATCCGTGGGCTAAAAGTAGGTCAGAAGACCCTCTCTTTGGCTGCTTACGCAGACGACATTGTCTTCGTAATCACAAACCCGGAGGAAGGCTTGCCGCGTCTTACCACTCTGTTAGAGGAATTCGGAACCCTATCCAATTTCAAAATAAATTACTCAAAATCAAAGGTCCTGAGTGTCTCGATCCCATCTAACCGGAGTAGGGCACTAAAGTCAAATTCACCTTTTACATGGGCCACAGCAGATATTGAATTCTTGGGTATACGGCTGACCAAAAAAGTGAAGGATCTGTTCTCGGCTAATTTTTCTCCTCTCCTACCTATGATAAAAAATTTGTTGCGCTCATATGACCTTCCTTTTTTGTCATGGTTAGGGAGAAAGAATATCCTTCAATCTTACGTTATGCCTATTTTCATATATAAAATGCGTCTTCTCCCGATCCATATCCCTAATACTTTCTTTAAATCATTGCGCTCAATTATTTTGAACTATGTATGGAGGGGTAGAAGAGCGAGAATAGCTTACAGCTTGCTAGAAAAAAGAAGGTCAGATGGTGGTATAGATTTGCCTAACCCAAGGGACATATATCTGTCAACCCAACTAAGTCATTGGATGGAGCTGGTACATCCTATTAAGGATCATCTGGTACATGACTTTGCACTATCTTCTTACGGCCCCACCCTCCTTGAGGACTTATGGTGCCCTAAGCAGATCTTACGGAGACGGGGTACGGTTAGTCCCCTCTTGAGGGGAGCTATGGAGACCTGGCTTAAGCTGGGAGAGGAGTTGGCCCCTTGGCCCTCTCCTCTCACCCCCTTAAACGCTCTACACGCGACAATAGGCTTACAACTGGACCCATGTTCTGCTGGCAGTTGGAAGATCCTGTCTGATAAAACAATATCAGACTTACAGATGAGGGCCCACCTGCCTCCCTCGGATATCTTGGAAGCACTATTACCCGGACATAAGCTACCTTTTCTTGTGACAGCGCACATGACACATATTTTTAGAAAGTTCTTGGCCATGCATAGGTCGACGAGACCCCTATCTAATTTTGAGAAATCTCTTAACGACCAAAATAAATCCAAGAGGAAACTAGCTGTCATTCGTAAACAGTATGTCTCACCACCACACAACTCTAAACCAGCATTCATCACCTCCTGGGAGAAGGAGCTCAAGATCTCTCTATCGGAGAGTGATACGAGGGTCATTCTCAACAACTCATTCGGCACTTCCCCCTGCGTCACTTCACAGGAATCACATTATAAGCTGCTATCTAGATGGTATAGGACTCCCCAGTGGCTCTCGGACCATAAACTCACTTCTAAGGACTCCTGCTGGAGGTGCGACTCCGCAACCGGCTCCTATCTACATCTGTGGTGGGAATGCCCGGTGCTGGTTCCTTTCTGGAAAGATGTGGGATGCGTGCTGAGCAGACTTGCTCCAGGGTTAGTCCTTTCCCCTGAGATGGTATTTCTGTGGAGGCCGACCGCTACCTTCCATCCGCAGAAAAACAAATTGATAGCACTTTTGATTGACGTCGCTAAGTCTCTCATCCCCCTTCTCTGGCTTAGAAGGGATCCCCCTTCCCTAGTTAAATGGAGAGAAAAGGTTGATCTCCTGTCGAGTTTGGAAAAGCTGACTAGCTATGCCAGAGGTTCTCATGAGAAATATCTAGAGACCTGGAGCCCTTGGCATGCTATCAGGGTAACCCTGTGACTAAATTATAGGCCCCCCTGGGCGCCTTGGGAAGGATACCCGGTCACCCATACCTCTGCAGAACCTTGACTCAGGATCTACCCTCCTATTATATTATATGGCGACCCCCCGAGTTAGCCCTCACGATCTGTGGGCTGCTCCCCTAGCCGTTTCAATCCTCTTAGAGCGGGCTCTCACTATACACAGAGACAAACGAAACACGAGTCCTATCGTACACATTTGCCCGAGCTATGTGAATTATTTTATTCATGATTAGGTTATAAGGCAGGCTCTCTTGTAAGTTATGGCCCTTTCACATGGGCCGACAGTCGCTTAAACATCACTGCTAAGGTGGTCAGCACTCGTACAGAGAGTTTAAACTAAAAGACATTGCTGGCTTCTCACTCAGCACTTCACCTTCTATGTGAAGCCCTGAATGGGGAGCGTGTGCATGCAACAAGAAGCTAGCAATAGTTTTTTTACTGACTAAAAGTCAGTGATAAAAAAACAGTGAATGCATAGAAGGCGAGTTTTTTTGTCTTTAATGGAGATGAGCGAGCACACTCTTCCAAGCTTGATGCTCATTCGAGTATTAGGGTACTCGAGATGCTCGTTACTCGAGACGAACACCACGAGTCAATTGCATTTCCTTTCCCGCATGTTTAGCGCCATTTGCTAGCCAATAAACATGCGGGGAAGGCATTACCACTTCTTGATGTGACGTGCCAGCCCTCTGCCCGCCAACAGCAGTGAGTGGCTGGGCCAATCAGGTGCCCGCCGAGTACATAAAAAAGGTCCTGCCCGCGGCTCGCCTCAGACGCATGCTGGCAGAGGTTAGGGACAGTGTTAGAGTAGGATCCTGTCGTCAAGAATCCCAACGGTACTTCTTAGGGCTACTCCACATCATGTGCATTACTGTTGTTGCTGACTGGGAGCAGTAGTGTACAAAACTTTTTTTTTAAGCATCTCGGGCTGTGCAGGCCATTTCAACTATAGTGTTCTCAGTCTGCAGTGCATAACACAGATTCTAGGGACAGAGCTGCTTCTATAGGGAAAGTTATACAGTCCTGATCCTCCATGCAAGAACCCCAACAGTCCTTCTTAGGGCTACATCTGAACATGTGCTTTACAGTTGTGGCTGGCTGGGAGCAGTAGTGCACCAACTTTTGTATTACGCATCTAGGCCTGTTTCCAGCCTTTCGGTAATAATGTTCTCAGCCTGCAGTGCTGTACAACGAGCTCTCACCGTGAAACTGCACTCTAAAATTTCCTAGTCTACTGCAAACTAGTTTAGTTATACCGTTCTGTGTGTGCTGTGCATAACGCAAAGTTTAGGGGCACAGCGACTTCTATAGGGAAAGTTATACAGTTCTGATCCTCCGTACAAGAACCCCAACGGTCCTTCTTAGAGCTACATCTGACCTTGTGCTTTACAGTTGTGGCTGGCTGGGAGCAGTAGGGCACCAACTTTTATATTACGCATTTAGGCCTGTTCCCAGCATTTCCGTAATAGCGTTCTCAGCGTGCAGTGCCGTGCAACCAGCTCTCACCGTGAAACTGTACTATAACATTTCCTAGCCTACTGCAAACTAGTTCAGTTAAACCTTTCTGTGTGTGCTGTGCATAACGCAGAGTTTAGGGACACAGCGACTTATATAGGGAAAGTTATACAGTCCTGATCCTCCGTACAAGAACCCCAACGCTCATTCTTAGGGCTACATCTCACCATGTGCTTTAGAGATGTGGCTGGCTGGAAGCAGTAGTGCATCATTTTTGTATTACACATCTAGGCCTGTTCTCAGCCTTGCAGTTATAGCATTCTCAGCTTGCAGTCCATAACGCAGAGTTTAGGGACAGAGCTGCTTCTATGGGGAAAGTTATACAGTCCTGATCCTCTGTACAAGAACCCCAACTGTCCTTCTTAGGGCTACATCTGACTGTGTGCTTTACAGTTGTGACTGGCTGGGAGCAGTAGTGCACCAACTTTAGTATTACGCATCTAGGTCTTTTCTCAGCCTTTCAGTTGTAGCGTTCTCAGCCTGCAGTGCTGTACAATGAGCTCTCACCGTGAAACTGCACTCAAAAATTTCCTAGCCTACTGCAAACTAGTTCAGTTATACCGTTCTGTGTGTGCTGTGCATAACGCAGAGTTTAGGGACGCAGCGACTTCTATAGGCAAAGTTATACGGTCCTGATCTTTCCATAAAAGAA
This sequence comes from Eleutherodactylus coqui, assembly GCF_035609145.1. Taxonomy (NCBI): domain Eukaryota; kingdom Metazoa; phylum Chordata; class Amphibia; order Anura; family Eleutherodactylidae; genus Eleutherodactylus; species Eleutherodactylus coqui. The sequence continues at coordinate 211,984,784 of NC_089837.1, read as the reverse complement.
CCCCAACAACGGTCCTTCTTAGGGCTATATCTGACCTTGTGCTTTACAGTTGTGGCTGACTGGGAGCAGTAGGGCACCAACGTTTGTATTACGTATCCAGGCCTGTTCCAGACTTTCAGTAATAGCGTTCTCAGCCTGCATTGTCGTACAACCAGAGCTCACCGCAAAACTGCACTCTAACATTTCCTAGCCTACTGCAAAGTAGTTCAGTTATACCGTTCTGTGTGTGCTGTGCATAACGCAGAGTTTAGGGACACAGCAACTTCTATAGAGAAAGTTATACAGTCCTGATCCTCTGTGCAAGAACCCCAACGGTCCTTCTTAGGGCTACATCTGACCATGTGATTTACAGTTGTGCCTGGCTGGGAGCAGTAGTGCACCAACTTTTGTATTACGCATCTAGGCCTGTTCCCAGGCTTTCCGTAATAGCTTTCTCAGCCTGCAGTGCCATACAACCAGCTCTCACTGTGAAACTGCACTATAACATGTCCTAGCCTACTGAAAACTACTTCAGTTATACCATTCTGTGTCTGCAGTGCATTAGACAGAGGTCTCATCGCTAAACAGTACTGTAATATTTCCTGGGCCACTGCAAAGTATTTCGGCTCTGCCACTTTGCAGCGCGTCTTACAATACTCTTTCCTTGGTAAGGTTGAGATAGCCGCAGTTACCAGCACTATCCACTGGCTTTAGAGATTTCCCCCACTCCATACAGCCTCTCTTATCTACAAATCTCTGCGAGCGGTAAATTACCCCTAGGTATCAGCGCAAGAGAGCGGGTTAATTTTTTCAAGTCACAGCATTGAGCCTCCGCTATCTACAAGTCTCTCTGTGTGGTGAATTAGCCACAGTTGTCAGTGCTGTACAGTGGGGTAATTTATTTGGGCCCTGCTCTATTCTTAATCCGCCATGATGAGGAGTAGGGGTAAGGGTCAAGGACGCAGACGCGGGCGTCCAAGTGAGGGTGTGGGCACAGGCCGAGTTCCTGGGCGCAGTAAATCACAGCCGGCTGCTGCGGGATTAGAAGAGAGGCAAGTTGCTGGCCTCCCCAGCTTCATATCACAATTTACGGGTCCGCGTGGTAGACCTTTATTACAAACAGAGCAGTGCGAGCAGGTCCTGTTGTGTATGTCAGAAAACGCGTCCAGCAATGTATCGACCACCCAATCTTTTACGCAGTCCACTACTATCGGCCTAGGGACTGCAGCTCTGAATCCCCTGGCTGCTCCTCCTTCCTCCCAGCCTCCTAACTCCATAAAAAATGACATATTCTGAGCAGGCAGACTCCCAGGAACTGTTCTCGTGTCCCTGCCATGAGTTGGAAAAAATGGTTCCTCTCTCCTCTCTCTGAGGAGTTTGTCGTGACAGATGCCCAAATTTTGGAAAGTTCCCGGAGTCCGTGTGATAAGGCTGGGGACTTCCGGCAACTGTCTCAAGAGCTTTTTGTGGATGAGGATGATGAGGCACAGTTGTCTATCAGTGAGGTAGTAGTAAGGGCAGTAAGTCTGAGGGAGGAGTGCACAGAGGATTCGGAGGAAGACCAGCTGGATGATGAGGTGACTGACCCTCCCTGGTTTGCTAAGCCTACTGAGCACAGGGTTTCAGAGGGGGAGGCAAGTGCAGCAGCAGGACAGATTAGAAGAGGCAGTGTAGTGGCCAGGGGTACAGGCAGGGCCAGAGCAAAGAATCCCCCAACTGTTTCCCAAAGCACCCCCTCGCGGCAAGCCTCCGTGCAGAGGGCTAGGTGTTCAAAGGTGTGGATGTTTTTTAGTGAGAACGCGGATGACCGACGAACAGTGGTGTGCAACCTGTGTCGTACCAAGATCAGCCGGGGAGCCACCACTACCAGACTCACCACCACCAGCATGCGCAGGCATATGATGGCCAAGCACCCCACAAGGTGGGATGAAGGCCGTTCACCGCCTCCTGGTCACACCACTGCCTCTTCTCCTGCGTTAGAACCTGGCACACAGATCCAATCCCCCTCCCAGGACACAGGCACGAGTGCCTTCCAGGCCTGCACCCACACCCTCACCTCCACCGTCCTCCACTCCATCCAGCAATGTCTCTCAGCACAGCGTTTAGCTGCTGCTAACACAAGCGTTGGAGCGAAAGCACAAATATGCTGCCACCCACCCGCATGCACAAGCTTTAAACGTGTACATTGCCAAATTAATCAGCCTGGAGATGCTGCCTTGAAGGCTTTTGGAAAGGGAGGCTTTCAAAAACATGATGGCTTTTTCCGAGTCGCCACTATTTTTCCCGGTGTGCCATCCCCGCCCTACACCAGCACGCCTCCCGCAACATAAATGGTGCCTGCACCAACCCGATTACTGGGAAGGTCCACTTAACCACGGACACGTGTACAAGTACTGGCGGGCAGGGCCACTATATCCCCCTGACGGCACATTGGGTGGACTTGGTGTAGGCTGGGACCAAGTCAGAGCCTGGGACCGCTCACATCCTACCCACACCCAGAATAGCGGGTCCTACCTCGGTCCTGGTATCTGCGGTGTTTTATGCCACCTCCTCCAAACCCTCCCCCTTCTCCTCCGCCACGTCTATCTCTCAATTAAGAAGTGTGAGCACGTTGCCAGCAGTCGGTATAGCGCCGTGCGGCAGCACGGCGGTGGGCAAGCGTCAGCAAGCCGCGCTGAAACTAATCAGCTTTGGTGACAAGAGGCACACAGCCCCCGAGCTGCTGCAGGGTCTAACAGAGCAAACCAACCTCTGGCTTTCGCCGCTGAGCCTCCAACCAGGCAGGGTTGTGTGTGACAATGGCCGTAACCTGGTGGCGGCTCTGCAGCTCGGCAGCCTAACACGCATCTGCGCACATTTTCGCAAGTCCACTACAGATGCAGCCACCCTGAGGACCCTACAATATCAGTTTCTGCTGCCAGAGCACCGACTGCTGTGCGACATGCCCACACACTGGAATTCTATGCTGCACATGTTGGCCAGGCTGTACGAGCAACGTAGAGCAATAGTGGAATACCAGCTGCAACATGGGCAGCGGAGTGGTAGTCAGCCTCCGCAATTTTACTGAGGAGTGGGTATGGATGGCAGATATCTGCTAGGTCCTCGGAAACTTTGAGGAGTCTACCCAGATGATGAGCGGTGATGCGGCAATCATTAGCATTACCATTCCGCTGCTTTGCCTGCTGAGAAGTACGCTGCTAAGCATAAAGGCCGCCGCTTTGCCGTTGGAGCAGGAGACGGGGGATGACAGTATGTCGCTTGATAGCCAGACCACGCCCATGTCTATATCTCAGCGTGTTTTGGAGGAGGGGGAGTGGGAGGAGTAGGAGGAGGGGGAATAGACAGCTGGCCACACTGAGGAGGGTACCCATGCTGCTTGCCTCTCATCTGTTCAGCGTGTATGGGCTGAAGAGGAGGAGGATCCTGAAAGTCATCTTCCTAGTAGGGACAGCGATGTGTTGCATACTGGGACCCTGGCACACATGGCTGACTTCATGTTAGGCTGCCTTTCCCGTGACCCTCGTGTTAGACGCATTCTGGCCAACACGGATTACTGGGTGTACACCCTTCTTGACCCACGGTATAAGGAGAAACTTCCCACTCTCAATCCTGAAGAGGAAAGGTGTATGAGAGTGATGCAATACCACAGGGTCCTGGTGGAAAAAGTGATGCTAAAGTTCCCATCTGACAGCGCTAGTGGCAGAAGACGCAGTTCAGAGGGCCAACTAGCAGGGGAGGCACAGGGATCAGGCAGCATGTCCAGCGCAGGCAGGGAACACTCTCCAAGGCCTTTGCCAGCTCTATGGCTCCCCAGCAAGACTGTGTCATCACTCCCCAGTCAAGGCTGAGTCGAAGGGAGCACTGTAAAAAGATGGTGAGGGAGTATCTAGCTGATCATACCACAGTCCTCCTTGATGCCTCTGCTCTATACAACTATTGGGTGTCAAAGCTGGACACGTGGCACGAACTTGCGCTGTACGCCCTTGAGGTGCTGGCCTGCTCTGCTGCTAGCGTCTTGTCAGAGAGGATGTTTAGTGCAGCTGGGGGAATCATCACGGATAAGCGTACCCGCCTGTCAACTGACAGCGCCAACATGCTTACACTCATAAAGATGTACAAAGGCTGGATTTCCCCAGACCTCTCTTCTCCACCGGTGGAAAGCAGCGGAACCTAAAGAATCTTTTCGCTGCAACAGGAGAAAAATGCATTTTCTTTCACCCCCAAAAAGGAGAGAATTGGCTTTGTGTATCCCTCTTGGATATTATTACTCCTCCTTCTCCTAAAACAGCATGTCATCACGCTGAATTGCCAATTTCTATGCGGCCCAAAATGCTCTGTTTAAAACTTTTAAAAGTTTTATCAGTTTTTACAGTTTTAAAAGTCAAACTTAAACCAATTTTTGCGGAGGGCTGCCTCCAGGCTCTGTTATAAATTAACCAATAACGAGCTGTATCTTAAAAAAATGTTTGTGGGTTTCACCTGCCCTCGCGGTTGAGGAATTTTTCAGGGGTACACTTGTACTCTTGGTACACCAATTTTTCAGGCCATTGCCTATACTGTTAGCAAACTAATTTTTCCAGGCTTCGCCTATACTCTTGGTAAACAAATTTTTGCAGGTGTTCACCTATACTCTTGGTACACCCATGTTACTGGGGTTCGCCTATACTATTGCTACAGAACTGTTACAGGGGTTTGCCTATACTTTTGCTACAGAAATGTTACTGGGGTCCACCTATACTTTGGCTAAAGAACTGTTACTGGGGTCTGCCTATACTTTTGCTACAGAAATGTTACTGGTGTCTGCCTATACAGTTTCTACTGAATGGTTTGAGGGGTTCAGCTATACTCTTGCTACAGAAATGTTACTGGGGTCCACCTATACTCTTGCTACAGAAATGTTACTGGGGTCCACCTATACTCTTGCTACAGAAATGTTACAGGCGTTCGCCTATATTTGCTACAGAAATGTTACTGGGGTCCACCTATACTCTTGCTACAGAAATGTTACAGGCGTTCGCCTATATTTGCTACAGAAATGTTACTGGGGTCCGCCTATACAGTTTCTACTGAATGGTTTGAGGGGTTCGCCTATACTCTTGCTACACAAATGTTACAGGGGTTCGACTATACTTTTGCTACAGAAATGTTACTGGGGTCTGCCTATGCTGTGGGTGCACAAAGACTTCCCATCGTGGTGTTTTACCTATCTGGCACAAATATACTGATAGACTAGGGCAGAAATGTGGGCCGAGGCTGAGGTCCTTGGCGGGGTGAAACTCTGCCATGTTTGGGCACTCTGATTTCTTCCTGTGTAATACCATCTTTGTGCACTGACAGCATAGGCGAGCCCAAGGAACTCAAAGACTTCCCATAGCAGCGTTGAGCTATCTGGCACCTACACAGAATGATTTGTGTGGGGACAAATGGATTTCCCATTGCTATGTAACTCGCGGCACCTTGGATCACACAAGGTGGAGGCTGTGACCGAGCCTGACCCTGCACCCGTTCACGTGCTTCCCACACAGAGTATTGCTGCATTGTGGAGATGTGTAAAAGTGCTGGCACCTGAATCCCCTTTATGCCCACGTTTGCGGCTCCTGACATTTTTGTGATTGAGGTGGCATGGGATTGGATTGCTGATCGTACGTCAATTGAACATCAATTCTCAACAGCATTGTGGGCTATCGCCCACACTTTCAAAGAGGGTCGTTGCCTAGCCCAGCCAACCCTCGGCAGTGTGTGCCTCCGGTTCCTCCTCATCCATCACGCACCTATAAATAGACATGAGGGTGGTGTGGCTATGAAGCGAGCTTGTGGCATGAGGCCAGCTGAACGCTGCGCAAGGAAAATTTTGGGTTCGGTGTGTGTAGGGGGGGGGGGGGGGGTTGCACAGCAATGCCAGCATGTAACCCAGGAGAAGAAGCAGTGGTGTCACCCGCAGACAGTGATTGTCCTTGGTTGCAGGTAGTGTGGTGCTTAGCTAAGATGTGCCAGCGCGTGTGCCTTGCTAATGAGGGAATGAGGGTTTGTCCAAAGTAAATTGTTAGGGGGGTGATGCCAGACTCTTGCCCCCATTTTGGCTTAATTGTGGACGTGGGAGCCTCAGATGCAGCCATGCATGCTGCCCCTGCGCTTCCCTATCCATTTCTGTGGTGTTTCCATGACTTTATGATGTTTTCTGGTGTTTGACAAGTCATCACCTATGCGGAGCATCCGTCCCATACAAAAATGCTCGAGTCGTCCATTGACTTCAGTGGGGTTTGTTACTCGAAACAAGCTCTCGAGCATTACGAAAAGTTCGACTTGAGCAACGAGCACCCGAGCATTTTGGTGCTCGCTCGTCTCTAAAAATAATCTCACAGATTTAGAGGACAGAAATATGCATAATAATGTGAAGTTTAACGGGGTTACTGAATATGTCTCTTCGGCTGAGATTCGCGCAACGAGCACCCGAGCATTTTGTTGCTCGCTCATCTCTAGTCTTTACACAATTTGAACTCATTTTGAGCTATAATCGTTACATGTAAATGGGCCATTATACAGTTATACAGCAGTTTTTAATTAAACCTTTCTGCTTCTGATGCACTTTCCTATGCCTAATACATACACGCTCTAAGATTGGACAGCATGACGTTAGTGGAAGGTTTTGTTTTTTTAAGTGAATATGTCATCACAAAATGTTGCATTATATAAATCACATTTTTGTGTTCAACTTTTAATTTTGGTATTTTTTAAAACAGAATGGGCAAAAATCCCATTTTCTGCATTTGTTGATACTTACCTATTAAAAAATATTTTGCAGCTTCAAAGTGTGAGGCAAACTGTGTAAACTAATTGATACAAGCCCCCAGAAGAGCCAGTTTATTTCCACGTTGTAATGCAACAAAATAGGTAAGACACCAAGGAAGGGGGGTGAATACATTCGCAGGACACTGTAAGGCCTCCCTCAGATGGAGATATGCGTACTTGCGCACGCTTCATACATACCCCGAAGCTACAGGACGTAACTGTCCTGTGGCTTTAATGGGTTAAAAGCTAAATACAGCAATAAATCGTTCATTTAATATAATCCAATAGAAGGTAGTTGTGATTATTTCATATAGTTTTAACATGCCCATGCAACTGCTTTTAATCACTAGTCTGTAGTGACACTATTTCCCATATAAATTCTTCTGAAGCATTTTACTTTTACAATTATGGACAACTTTTTTGGGCTTATTTTGCTTGAATTAATTTATTTGGGGATGAAAATATTTTTTTCTGTGCAGTTTAAGTAAAAATTTTGTGCTATTTGACTTCTGTAGTTTTTTTTATATTATTGTATACAGTAAACTACAGACTACATGCATTTAAGTAAAAAAAAATCGCTAAGGTCTCATTTACACGAGAGTGTGAACCAATGGTTTACTATAGAAGTGTTCATATGCGCATAATTTGATGCGCAAAACAGAGCGCACCTAAAAAAGACAGAACATGGGCTATCTTAGGTGCGCATTTTGCGGGAGTTTCCATTGACTCCTATGGGAGCAGCAGTTAATGGAAACTACGTTAACCCCCGCGGGGAGTCCCCTGATCACTGAACACTGTGACAGCAATGTCACAGTGTTCAGTGAGGATGGGACTCCCATTGGGGATGAAAGAATCTTATGCCACAGCTGTCACATCTGTGACAGAGGAGTGCAATGCTATCCTATTGCTTTAAATGAGGCTGGTGCTACTGCTGCCCCACTGAAAGGAATGGGATGAAGTCAACCCCCATAGCAATGATTTTCAGGGATGGGGGTGGCTTGAAATATAAGCCCTACTCCGAAAACCATCCCTAGCAGTAGAAAAAAAATCTTAACTCACCTACAAGCGCTGTCTGGCTCTTTTGCCCGGACCCTGGCAGTCTTCTTTCTGGGGGCCAGGGATTAAAAAATACCCACCTCCTGAAAGCGCTGGCTCTGACTGGCTGAGCTCTGTGACCAATCAAAAGCAGCACTCAGCCATTCATTGAATGACAGCTGAGCGCTGCCCCTGATTGGTCACAGCACTCAGCCAATCAGAGGCAGCGCTCAGCCATCCATTGAATTCAATGAATGGCTGAGCACTACCTCTGATTGGCTTAGAACAGGGACCAATCACAGTCATTCAATTAACATTATCAAATATCGATGATAATATATAACTTTAAACTAATGATCGCAAAGACCTAGGCCAGCCTGACCATATAGAAAACCCTCTTCTTTATGACACCACAAGGCTTCTCTGTGATATTTAAAGGGAGGTTTCATTAGTAAATGAAAATTTGCATCAATTGCTATTATATTGTACCATTCAAATTATTTTATATTTTTTTATCTTTCTTAGCTGGAAACAATTTTTTTGCTCACTTCTGATTTCAGTACCTAAATATTAACCCCTTCGTGACCACCCCATTGTCTTTTTACACCCTGCTTTCCTGGGCTTTAATCCCCAGGAATGTAAATCCATGTCCCTCTGAGGATTAAAGACCTGCAGGATCTGGATGTGACAACTTCATGTTGTTTGTTCCCGGAGGTAGCCTCCAATCTGGAGCTGTCATGGGGGCCTGTAATTGCCATTATGCTTTGGAAAAGTGAAAAAAAGTTAATGTTTCAGGTCCCCTCATGGATCGGATCCATGAGAGCAGCTGAAAATACTCACCTCTGTGATGTTCCGCGATGATCTGGACCTGCCGCGGGCTTCTGTGCATGTGCAAATGTGGCGCGCATGCGCAGAAGGCCAGGGAGCCTGGCAAATTTAAAATCTCCCTGCACCCGGCTATCAGAGATAGCAGAGTACAGGGAAATGTCACCGAGGACCACTGTATGAGGTTCCTGGTCACATGATCACTGTTATTCATCGGATAAGTTAAAAAAAGTTAAAATAAAAGTTTAAAAAGTTAAAGTTTCAATTCTGTTTCAGATTGTATCCATGAGGGGAGACAAAATTACATAACTAAGGTCCCTGGATTTGTCCCACGATGGAATCTTTATCAGCGGACCTTACCCTGGCTTCTGCACATGCGCCCGTCAGCAAAATGGTGGACGCGTAAAAGTCGAGGATTGCCCAGGAAATTTTAAATCTCCCTACTCCTGAAATTGTGAATTCTGCAAGTGTTTGATCTGTGGTAATACACTTATCAATCAAATGCACTGGATTACACAATTCTCCTCACATTAGCAGGTAGGAATTACATAATCTACTAAAAGGAAACAGAATGCAGCTGGTTCTATATTACAGTGGATATCCACAACATAGAGCCCATTGTGCTCCATGGTCGCAGATATACCCACAGCCCATACGCAATTACATCGTGTACACGCTGTGAGTACCTGCATCATTGCTAAGCGACGGCACAGGCAATATAAACAAAAAAAGGTGTACTGCGCATGACTGCCTGTGTAAGTACACAGTTATGCGCAGTACATTACTCAGCTGTATGCAGGGCCATGGCCAGCTCATAGCTGGAATCTGCTGCAGTCCTCCACAAGCAGAATCCACATATGGCTGTGTGAGCCCAGCATTATTCAGATCGCTTCCTGTAATACATAATTTGCTAGAAGTCCCCGGGAACGCTCACCTTCCTGCAGTTCTAGGAGCAGCATGTTGAGAGTCTTCTGTGTGAGAACACCACACCTCTTTTTACATCCCATCCCAGCCGCTGTGGTCAAGAAATACCCCCCTAAAAAATCATGAGTGGAGAAGGGATACCCAAATTTATTGCCACATTTGCCCCTCCCATTCGGGCCTCTGTAATTACCCCTGTCTGTGGACATACCACACTTTGTATATTATTACTTTAATCTAAGATTTAGGGAATGCCAAAAAGGAGGGAGCTGAGCAGGTTATTTTTGGGGAGTCAATTATTTTTCTGCACCAGTGTAAAAATGGTGCCTGGAATTTATTCAGTTGTGTCCTGAAATCCAATGGTGTTTCCTCCATTATAGGCCTATCCATGTTTCCTATAAGTAGATTGGGACTACAATGGGTATGTTTCTGAACACAGGACAAACAGGGGTATCCATTTTGGGTGAAATTCATTCATTTTGGGTGAAATTAAAAAAAATTGACAGAATTGGCAAAAAAATGAAAATCATTATTTTTTCCTTTTGCTTTGCTTAGATTCATTCAAAAACCGTGGGGTCAAAAAACGCAATACACCCCTAGATAAATTCACTAAGGGGACTAGCTTGGTGTAATTTGTGGGGGTTCTCTGTCGTTTTGGCTGCTCAAGGGCTCTACAAGTGTGTTGTGGGGCCTGAAACACCTTCAAGCAAAATGTCTGTTCTGAAAGCCACCAGCTGCTCCTTTTTCGGTTTGGGCCCTGTTGTGCATACGGACATAAGATTAGGGCCACAATGGGAATGTTTCTGAACACAGGATAAACAGAGGTATTCATTTTGGGGTGCAAGTCTTCATTCATATGTGTGATATACAAAAAACTGTTTTTAAAATAACACAATTGCCAAAAAACTTAAAAACGTAATTTTAAACTTCTTCTTTGTTTAGATTCATTCAAAAATGGTTGAATCAAAATACGCAATACACCTTTAGATAAATTTGTGAAGGGGTCTAGTTTTCAAAAGGGCATCATTTCTGGGTGTTCTCTGTAGTTTTGGCCACTCAAGGGCTCTACCAGAGTGCTGTGGGGCCTAAAATGCCTTCAAGCAAAATATCTGTTCTGAAAGCCATAGGCTGCTCCTTTCGTTTTGGGCCCTGTTGTGCATACAGACATAATATTAGGGCCACAATGGGTATGTTAATGAACACAGGACAAACACGGGTATCCATTTTGGGGTGCAAATCCTCAATTTACTGTACACTATAGAATAAAACCCTGCCTTTAAAATAACATATTTGCAAAAATATTAAATTATACTTTTTCTCCTCTAAATTGCATTAACTCCTGAAAAAAAACTGTGGGGTAAAAATACTCGTGACACCCCTCAATGAATACATTAAAGCATGTAGTTTTTAAAATGGGCTCATTTGTGGAGGTATCTATCATTCTGACACCTATGAGCCTTTGCAATCTTGGCTTGGTGCAGGAAAACAAAATGTTAATAATTATCCTAAATTTGTACATGTTCTAAATAGTTTCAAAAAAATGAAAGTTTTTCAAATGTGCATCCAGAATAAATGAAACAGATGAAAATATGTATCTTGTCAAAAATGTGTACAGTATGTTTTCACATATTTGAGATATTACAATTAAAAATGTGAAAACATTCAAAATTTTCCCAATTCTGGCACTTTTAATAAATATACACTGATGCTATCGGTCTATTTTTACCACCAAAATGAAGTACAATATATGGTGAAAAAACAATGCCAAAATCACTTGGATACACAAAACCTTAACAGAGTTATTCAATGTTAAATTGACACATGTCAGATTTACAAAATTTGGCTTGGTGATTAAGGCGCAAACAGGCTTGGTCACTAAGTGGTTAATACTGGTTTTATCACTATTATTACAAGATTACTAAAATATTAAGGTATATGATGTCCATTTTTCCTTTCAATCTTAGCAGACAGTTATTTAGCAGAATTTTAACAATAATTCAACAAGGAGACTCTTTTGCTTTAAATTGCTTTCTTTTCTTCTGCATGAAAGGTAAGAGACTGCTGACTATATGTAGAAAGAGTCAAAAGCACATTGCATGCTTTGAGGAAAATAATGATCTCATTAGCCCCAGGCATTGTACTTTTTCTCAGTAGTGGAGATTAAATGTCAGCTAACAACAGTACAAACAATAGGTCTCTACACAATGAGACTATCACCGTTATGATCTATTATCTGGGCTCTTAGAAGACATCATCAACAATTGATTCATTTCTACCCCACATTATCTGTACAGATCCTGAGTTAAGATTTCAAAGGCATAATGTTTCTTTTCATATGATGCTTACAGTACACATATCCATATCCTACTGTCATGGTTTCATTTAATTTCCTCCAGCACCTTGCCTTTCATTATAGAGATGATCTTACTGAATTATTAAATGCTGTTTTACAATAGGTTGAACACAGAACAAAAGTATTTTTACAATAAACTTTGTATTAGAAATGTCAAAGAAAGGCAAATGGCAAAAGAGATGGCCTCTTTGCTGTCTGCTTGAAATATTCTTTTATAGTGTTAATAGTCACATCAGTTCTCTGCCACTATTGTACTCATAGGCAATTCATCACTAAGCTTTATACAACGGGTGACTTAATGTTGATAGAACAGAATTACATCTTTCAAATCATGTCTGATTTTTTTCATACCTATTAAGAGAAATCTTGGTATTTGGCAAGCTATAGCAAATGTAGGTCCAGTACTTTCCAATTCTTTGTCTTCTTTAGATTCATTATTACAAGCTTTCAGGCATAGCGTTCTTCTCTTTTGTCGTTTGTTCTTTTTAATAGGAATATTAGCAAGTCAGAATTTCTTCATGTAGACTTTTTTCTTTTTCAATAAGACATTTCATGATTTAAATATAGAATTGATGTGCAAATTCAATAAGGTTTTACTGCATGGAAATGAAGGGAAAAAAACTAATAATTTTGTATCAGGAAAGTCTTTTTTTAAATTTATATATGCATTATTTTGTCAGTAGGTAACTGTAGCCGTACAAGGTTACTCAAGTCTTGACCTAACATTACAGTTTTGTCTATAATCTACGGTGTACAATATATTAGAAAAAAAAAACAGTACTGTTTGACAGGCCACTAAATTAGAAAGATTAACAAATAGATGACTATGTTCAGCATATTTTCAAATCAGATTTAGTGCACACACACACACACACATATATATATATATAGATAGATAGATAGATAGATAGATAGATAGATAGATAGATAGATAGATAGATAGATATAGATATATATATATAGATATATATGGGGACCAGCCGATGTGTGATAGCATGCACACAAGACGACTGGGCTCAGGACACCTCCAACAGACCACCAATAAAGAGGATCGTCCGACAAGCATGAGTATCTCCAACTGTTTTGTTGTCCGCCATGCAGAAACAGGTAGCACCATCATTACAGGCCCCTGTGTCTGTTGGTCAAAGGACATTTGGTCTCACATTGCCCTTTACGAATATTGCCTTTGACATTCACCCACCATCGCCTCCCGTTACAGCGGTGTCGTGAATGATGAAACTGGACTGGTACGGAATTGATCAGGTTGCCATCAGTGAAGAATCCAGCATTAGTTTGGTCACAGACGACAGCCATGTTTGTGTCTGGAAACCTAGTGGTGAGCGTCTCAATCCGGCCTTTGCTGTGGAGTGACACACTGGCCCCACTGCTGGTCTGAGGAATGATTGCATGTGACAGTTCGTCACCCCTAGTGGTGATATGAGGGACAATGACTGCTTAGCAATATTATCCGGACATTCTACAGCCACATGTGTTGCCTTACATGGGACATTTTCCAGCAGGCTAATGCTTGATTGCACACAGCAATGGTGTCACAGGAATGCCTCCACAACATTGTCACACTTCCGTTGCCTGTCTGGTCACCAGATTTATTATTGATAGAGCATGTATTGGACCATCTGGGATGCCAACTTTGACAGCCTATGGGTTTGCATGATCTGGAGGCTTGGTATCCAAGCTAGAGGCAACCCGGCAGGGTACTAGAGCCTACTTTCAAATGTTCAGTTTTCCAGGTGCCTGATTTTTTGACAATGAGTATATATATATATATATATATATATATATATATATATATATATATATATATATATATATATATATATATATATATATATATATATCATAGAGACTCACAAGATAATGACAAGCCTTGATGTGTGTTGCATATTTTGGTTAAAATATTAACTAATATCTCATATTCATTTGTATTTATATTTTTTTTTTACAGTAACCGCTTTGGCTTTAAAAATTCTGGGGGAGTCCGGGGTGATAAGGGTGATAAAACTTTTCTGAGAAAAAATGTAGAAGATGAGTAAATGAAGTTCAATTAGATTAATGGATGTGACAGGCCTTGCTAAAATGATGTGTTTTATGGCATGCTTAAAACTGTGGATATTGGTGATTAATCTGATTGTCAGTGTAACACATTAAAAAGATTTAGTGCAGTTCAGGAAAAAGTTTTTGAGATGGAAGTGGTAGTTTTGGAATGTGGATGAATTTAGTATAGGATCATTAGCAGAACAGAGAGCATGTATAGGTTGGTAGAAAGAGATGAGGGAAGAGAAATAGGGTAGTGGAGAACTTTATAGGTGAGAAAAACTTTAAATTCTATTCTATAGTAGTCAAGCAACTAATGCAGTGACTAATACAGCATAGATGCATCAGTGTGGAGGTTGGACAAAAAGATGAACCTGATTACTGCAGGAGAGAGGGCAGTTTTGTGAGGGGAAGAGTGATTAGCAATTTACAATAATGAAGACCAGAATATATCAAGGCAAAAATGAGAGTTTTTATTTAACTGTTTCCACAGTAAGAAAATTATGAATTCCAGATATGTATTTTGCTATCTCTGTCTCTCTATAGTTCTCTCTTTCTGTCTATCTCTCTATTGCTCTCTCTCTATTGCTCTTTCAGTTTCTCTATCACTCTCTCTCCGTCTGTTTCTCTATCATTCTCCCTCTGTCTGTTTCTCTATTGCTCTCTTTCTGTCTGTCTCTCTATTGCTCTCTATCTGTCTGACTCTTTATTACTCTGTCTGTCTCTATATTGCTGTCTCTCTCACTATCTATCTCTCTCTGTCTCTCTATCGCTTTCTTGCCATGTTTCTATCAGTCTTTCTCTCACTGTCTCTCTATTGCTCTTTCTGTCTCTACCGCTCTCTCATTCTGCCTCTCTATTGCTCTCTCTCTCTGTCTGTGTCTCTATCGTTGTCTCTCTCTCTATCACTGTCTCTCTATGGCTCTTTCTCTCACTGTCTCTCTCTCTCTCAATCGTGCTCTCTGTCTCTGTGGCTCTCTCACTCTGTCTTTCTATGGCTTTCGCTCACTGTCTCTCTATATTGCTCCCTCATTCTGTGTCTCTATCGCTGCCTCTCTCTGTCTCTCTATCGCTCTTGGTTGAGCAGTGTATGGTGCAGGTAAACAGTGTATGCTGTGGTGCTTAGCAATGCTTCACTTATTCCAGCGCATGCCTGAAGCACAGTGTGCCCATAGACTTAAAATTGTAATTTTCAACCCGCCTGACAGGTCTCTGAATGTATTAAACTCACATTTGATGATTTTATGGCATCAGTGAGCATCTGTGTCATCTAATGACACCAACATCATACACCAAAGTTAAAGCAAAGGGGTCAAAGTGTGGTGCAACAAAAAGCATGTAGGCTTATTTATGTTAGATTTGCTCTATAAATAGCAACATCTATACCTTAACATCAATTTATGCCATAAACAAAATCAAACACACTTGGTCTCAAGATATTACACTTAGTAGCTAAATGTAAGGTAAGCTTCTTATTTGAGGAGACTTTACTATTGCATCAGATACAGATATGGACACAACCACTAAAACCCATACACCGACCCATTCTCTCGGCGATATATGGTTGAGGGAGTTATTTGATGCTTGGAGAGTGATGCATAGCTCTGCTACAGATTATTCCTTTTTTCTAATGTCTATAACAGTTATTCAAGGATTGATATGTTTATAGCAGATAAAAATCTATTACTACTCTGCCAGGACTCTACGATGGAGATCATATGGTCACACCATGCCACTATTTCTTTAACTTTAGAAGAACAATTCACCCACCTCCCAAAGTTCCTTTGCAGATGCAATGATTTTCTATTATAAAATGCCAAATTTAGGAATTATTTAGAAATAGAGTTAAAGGCATATTTTGAGATGAATGTTTCTACAGTCTCTGACCACACATAATGTTGAAAGCTTATATACAGGGCATATTTATCAAACTTGGTCATCCAGTTAAAAAAGAAAGGAATCAAATGCTTTAAACTTTCACAGAGAACATCTGAATTCTTGAGAGTCAAAATAATCTTTATCTAGCACCTCAGTATGCAGAACCCCTTTTTGAATGCAGACAATAACTTTGTAGTCTTCTATAGGACTAGTGGAAAAAAAATAAAGAAAACCAAATTGCAATACTGCTCCCATAATATTAAGGCAGAGAAACTTTTAGCTGCCGTCTTAAAGTTCAACATCTCAAATCTAGAATTCCTTACCTGTTTGATAAGCATAAAAAAGCAAACTAATTAACCATATGGATATGAGAAATACATTCAGGAAGTTTTGCTCGTCTTTGTATAACTTGAAAGATGATCCATTCATGTCCCCATGTACAACATATTACATCCAGTCCTTTTTACAAAATATTGACCTACGCACTTTATCAGATGAACATCGTTGCTTTCAAAGTGATCCAACATCTATCGTAGAAGTAGTAGATAGCATCAATTCCCTACCAAATGGCAAGTCTCCAGGCTCAGATGGTCTAACTAATGCTTACTATAAAGTCTGCTGGGATATTCTCTCCTCTTATTTATGCAATATCTTTCTTAAAACCATTGCAAACAGAGGTTCTCCCAAAGAAAATCAATCAGCCTTGATAGTCACCTTGCTTAAACCTGAAAAGCTCCCTGAGCTTTTCAGATTTCTGTCGAATCTCCTTGCTAACCACAGATTTAGAAAAATACACCAAAATAATTGCACTTAGGCCGCGGTCAGACGAGTGTGGTTTACACACTGCTAAACAACGTGTAAAACCATTCTCCTGACATGCAGAAAAAGATTGCATGACCGGGCTGTCTCTAGATCCAAGGAGCAGCCATGTGTCCGTGGGGCGGGCTGTGTGCTTCCACGGCTCCCATAGGAGCCTATGGTAAGCACGCTAGACAGCGTGCACCACGGAGCTGACAGGCGAGTCGGCAGTTGCTGTCCATTCTTTTTTAGAAGAGCAGATTTTCCGCTTCTAAAAAGGGTCTATTGGTTGCTATAGAAGTGTGGCTGTACGCGCTGCTGTAGCAGCATGTAAAACACGCTCGTCTGACAGAGCCCTCAGACTGACAGCTGTTATTAAGGACTTTGGGGGGGAGGGGTTCTCTTATATAAGCTGAACATTCAGAAGTCCCAGATTTTACCTTTCAATATTTCAACAGAGTCACTGGATTTCATAAGAAGAAAATATATCTTAGACTAGCAACGATGAGGTATTCAATACCTTGGGGTTGCAATAACAGCTTTGAGCAGAGATCTTTACAAGTACAATTATGACCCAGTAATATGGTCAATACAGCTGGAAGCTCAGAGACTGACCAAATTTGAAATGCCATGGCTGGGTAGAATTGCAGCTTTTAAAATGTTGTTATTACCTAACTTGTTTTATTTATTTTTAACTCTCCCTGTAGTGGTCCCACACAATTTCTTTGTTGGCATGAAGCATGTTAGTTACTTTTGTCTGTGTGCAAACTTTGCATTGCCCATCACCTACTTTCAAAAAATAAACATGTCAGTGGACTGGGAATACCAAGCATCAACAACTATTGTTTTGCTACACATGTTTCCCGGGTAGTGCATTGGTAGAGGATGGAACCCAATCAGCAAATATATCCCCTTACCTATGAGAGTGGGAAAAGCTTCTAAATTGACATATAGAGCTCTTATGTGTAGTATTAGAGATGAGCGAGCACCAAAATGCTCGGGTGCTCGTTACTCGGGACGAAATTATCGCGATGCTCGAGGGTTCGTTTCGAGTAACGAACCCCATTGAAGTCAATGGGCGACTCGAGCATTTTTGTATATCGCCGATGCTCGCTAAGGTTTCCATTTGTGAAAATCGGGGTAATTCAAGAAAGTTACGGGAACGACACAGCAACGGATAGTGCAGGCGAGGGGCTACATGTTGGGCTGCATCTCAAGTTCCCAGGTCCCACTATTAAGCCACAATAGCGGCAAGAGTGGCCCCCCCCCCCAACAACTTTTACTTCTGAAAAGCCCTCATTAGCAATGCATACCTTAGCTAAGCACCACACTACCTCCAACAAAGCACAATCACTGCCTGCATGACACTCCGATGCCACTTCTCCTGGGTTACATGCTGCCCAACCCCCCCCCCCGCACGACCCAGTGTCCACAGCGCACACCAAACTGTCCCTGCGCAGCCTTCAGCTGCCCTCATGCCACGCCACACTCATGTCTATTTATAAGTGCGTCTGCCATGAGGAGGAACCGCAGGCACACACTGCAGAGGGTTGGCACGGCTAGGCAGCGACCCTCTTTAAAAGGGGCGGGGCGATAGCCTACAATGCTGTACAGAAGCAATGAGAAATATAATCCTGTGCCACCACCATCAGGAGCTGCACACGTGGGCATAGCAATGGGGAACCTATGTGCCACACACTATTCATTCTGTCAAGGTGTCTGCATGCCCCAGTCAGACCGCGGTTTTTTATAAATAGTCACAGGCAGGTACAACTCCGCAATAGGAATTCCGTGTGGACCCACGGCATGGGTGGCTCCCTGGAACCCACCGGCGGTACATAAATATATCCCATTGCAGTGCCCAACACAGCTGATGTAACGTCAGCTTTTATGCAGGTGGGCAAAAAATTAATTGGATTACACTGTAGGCGAGGGCCCCAAAAATTGGTGTACCAACAGTACTAATGTACGTCAGAAAAATTGCCCATGCCCAACCAAGAGGGCAGGTGAAACCCATTAATCGCTTTGGTTAATGTGGCTTAATTTGTAACTAGGCCTGGAGGCAGCCCAGTTAAAATAAAAATTGGTTCAGGTGAAAGTTTCAACGCTTTAATGAGCATTGAAACGTATAAAAATTGTTTACAAAAATTATATGACTGAGCCTTGTGGGCCTAAGAAAGATTGCACGTTCGGCGTGATTACGTCAGGTTTCAGGAGGAGGAGCAGGAGGAGGAGGATGAATATTATACACAGATTGATGAAGCTAAAAGGTCCACGTTTTTGATGGTGATAGAGAACAATGCTTCCATCCGCGGGTGCAGCCTACGTATTGTTTAGGTATCGCTGCTGTCCGCTGGTGGAGAAGAGAAGTCTGGTGAAATCCAGGCTTTGTTCATCTTGATGAGTGTAAGCCTGTCGGCACTGTTGGTTGACAGGCGGGTACGCTTATCTGTGATGATTCCCCCAGCCGCACTAAACACCCTCTCTGACAAGACGCTAGCTGCAGGACAAGCAAGCACCTCCAGGGCATTTAGCGCGAGTTCAGGCCACGTGTCCAGCTTCGACACCCAGTAGTTGTAGGGGGCAGAGGCGTCACGGAGGACGGTCGTGCGATCGGCTACGTACTCCCTCACCATCCTTTTACAGTGCTCCCGCCGACTCAGCCGTGACTGGGGAGCGATGACACAGTCTTGCTGGGGAGCCATAAAGCTGTCAAGGGCCTTAGAGAGTGTTGCCCTGCCTGTGCTGTACATGCTGCCTGATCTCCGCGCCTCCCCTGCTACCTGACACTCGGAACTGCGCCTTTGGCCACTAGCGCTGTCGTATGGGAATTTTACCATCAGTTTGTCCGCCAGGGTCCTGTGGTATAGCAACACTCTCGAACCCCTTTCCTCTTCGGGTATGAGAGTGGAAAGGTTCTCCTTATACCGTGGGTCAAGCAGTGTGTACACCCAGTAATCCGTAGTGGCCAGAATGCGTGTAACACGAGGGTTACGAGAAAGGCATCCTAACATGAAGTCAGCCATGTGTGCCAGGGTGCCTGTACGCAACACATGGCTGTCCTCACTAGGAAGATCACTTTCAGGATCCTCCTCCTCCTCCTCAGGCCATACACGCTGAAAGGATGACAGGCAAGCAGCATGGGTACCCTCAGCAGTGGGCCAAGCTGTCTCTTCCCCCTCCTCCTCATCCTCCTCATGCTCCTCCTCCTCCTCCTCAACGCGCTGAGATATAGACAGGAGGGTGCTCTGACTATCCAGCGACATACTGTCTTCCCCCGACTCTGTTTCCGAGCGCAAAGCGTCTGCCTTTATGCTTTGCAGGGAACTTCTCAAGAGGCATAGCAGAGGAATGGTGACGCTAATGATTGCATAAAGAATTGAGGAGGCTGACTCCCACTGCGCCGCCCATGTTGGAGTTGGTATTCCACTATAGCTCTACGCTGCTCATAGAGCCTGGCCAACATGTGGAGCGTAGAGTTCCACCGTGTGGGCACGTCGCACAGCAGTCGGTGCACTGGCAGATGAAACCGATGTTGCAGGGTGCGCAGGGTGGCAGCGTCCGTGTGGGACTTGCGGAAATGTGCGCAGAGCCGGCGCACCTTTCCGAGCAGGTCTGACAAGCGTGGGTAGCTTTTCAGAAAGCGCTGAACCACCAAATTAAAGACGTGTGCCAGGCATGGCATGTGCGTGAGGCTGCCGAGCTGCAGAGCCGCCACCAGGTTACGGCCGTTGTCACACACGACCATGCCCGGTTGGAGGCTCA
The DNA here is from genome assembly GCF_035609145.1 of Eleutherodactylus coqui. Lineage (NCBI taxonomy): Eukaryota > Metazoa > Chordata > Amphibia > Anura > Eleutherodactylidae > Eleutherodactylus > Eleutherodactylus coqui. The sequence goes on along the minus strand of NC_089837.1, from coordinate 211,964,386 downwards.
GCGGCGCAAGCCAGCGGTCGGTCTGCTCTGTCAGACCCTGCAGCAGTTCGTGGGCCGTGTGCCTCTTATCTCCTAAGCTGAGTAGTTTCAGCACGGCCTGCTGACGCTTGCCCACCGCTGTGCTGCCACGCCGCGCGACACCGACTGCTGCCGACGTGCTGCTGCTGACACATCTTGATTGCGAGACAGAGGTTGCGGGGGAGGAGGAGGGTGGTTTAGTGGAGGAAGCATACACCGCCGCAGATACCACCACCGAGCTGGGGCCCGCAATTCTGGGGGTGGGTAGGACGTGAGCGGTCCCAGGCTCTGACTCTGCCCCAGCCTCCACTAAATTCACCCAATGTGCCCTCAGGGAGATATAGTGGCCCTGCCCGCCTGTGCTTGTCCACGTGTCCGTTGTTAAGTGGACCTTGGCAGTAACCGCGTTGGTGAGGGCGCTTACAATGTTGCGGGAGACGTGGTCGTGCAGGGCTGGGACGGCACATTGGGAAAAGTAGTGGCGACTGGGAACTGAGTAGCGCGGGGCCGCCGCCGCCATCATACTTTTGAAGGACTCCGTTTCCACAACCCTATACGGCAGCATCTCCAGGCTGATAAATTTGGCTACGTGCACGTTTAACGCTTGAGAGTGCGGGTGCGTGGCGGCGTACTTGCGCTTGCGCTCAAACACTTGCGCTAGCGACGGCTGGACGCTGCGCTGACAGACATTGCTGGATGGGGCTGAGGACAGCGGAGGTGAGGGTGTGGGTGCAGGGGGAGAGGCAGTGGTGCAAACCAGAGGTGGTGAACGGCCTTCGTCCCACCTTGTGGGGTGCTTGGCCATCATATGTCTGCGCATGCTGGTGGTGGTGAGGCTGGTGGTGGTGGCTCCCCAGCTGATCTTGACACGACACAGGTTGCACACCACTGTTCACCGGTCGTCTGCACTCTCAGTGAAAAACTGCCAGACCTTTGAGCACCTTGGCCTCTGCAGGGTGGCATGGCGCGAAGGGGCGCTTTGGGAAACAGTTGGTGGATTATTCGGTCTGGCCCTGCCTCTACCCCTGGACACCGCACTGCCTCTTGCAACCTGCCCTGCTGCTGCCCTTGCCTCCCCCTCTGAAGACCTGTCCTCAGTAGGCGTAGCAAACCAGGTGGGGTCAGTCACCTCATCGTCCTGCTGCTTTTCCTCCGAATCCTCTGTGCGCTCCTCCCTCGGACTTACTGCCCTTACTACTACCTCACTGATAGACAACTGTGTCTCATCGTCATTGTCCTCCTCACCCACTGAAAGGTCTTGAGACAGTTACCGGAAGTCCCCAGCCTCATCCCCCGGACCCCGGGAACTTTCCAAAGGTTGGGCATCGGTCACGACAAACTCCTCTGGTGGGAGAGGATTCGGAACCCTTGCTGCCCATTCTGGGCAGGGGCCCGGGAACAGTTCCTGGGAGTCTGCCTGCTCCTCAGAATGTGTCATTGTAATGGAGTGAGGAGGTTGGGAGGAAGGAGGAGCAGCAGCCAGAGGATTCAGAGTTGCAGCAGTGGACGGTGCAGAACTCTGGGTGTTCGATAGATTGCTGGATGCACTTTCTGCCATCCACGACAGGACCTGCTCACACTGCTCATTTTCTAATAAAGGTCTACCGCGTGGACCCATTAATTGTGAGATGAATGTGGGGACGCTAGAAACGTGCCTCTCTCCTAATCCCGCAGCAGTCGGCTGCGATACACCTGGATCAGGAGCTCGGCCTGTACCCACACCCTGACTTGGGCCTCCGCGTCCTCTCCCGCGTCCACGTCCTCTAGGCCTACCCCTACCCCTCAGCATGGTGTATTACCAGTAGTGCAGAAACAGAACGCTGTAATTAAATGTGCCGCTTATTGGCCTGTGGTTGGAGGCTGACTTCGCTTACGGAACGCCAGGAAATAATTTTGCGCAAGCCTGCTGTAACGCTTAGTTGGCTGCGTATGAATTTGGAGGACAACTACACCCAGCACAGACCCAGTACACTGAGGACAGTCACAGGCAGCCCAAATAGATTTTTTTTCCCAAATGTTTTTGGAAAGGCCCACTGCCTATATTCAATAAATATATGTCTTCTGTCCCTGCCTCACCGCTACTGGCCCTGGAGTATGTAAAATAACTGCAGACTGTTGCACTGTGGACAGGAATACAGCGGTGATGTAACAGCCAACACAGAGCCAGGAAATAATTTTACGCAAGCCTGCTGTAACACTTAGCTGGCTGCGTATGAATTAGGAGGACAACTACACCCAGCACAGACCCAGTACACTGAGGACAGTCACAGGCAGCCCAAATAGATTTTTTTCCCCAAATGTTTTTGGAAAGGCCCACTGCCTATATTCAATAAATATATGTCTTCTGTCCCTGCCTCACCACCACTACTGGCCCTGGAGTATGTATAATTACTGCAGGGCACAATGCTCTGCACGGCCGATATACCAAAAAAAAAAAATGTGCAACACTGCAAAAAACAGCCTCCACACTACTGCACACGGTTAGATGTGGCCCTAAGAAGGACCGTTGGGGTTCTTGAAGCCTAAAATACTCCTAACACTCTCCCTATAGCAGCTCCGGCACCAACAGCACTTTCCCTCCTCTATGTCAGAATAAATCTGTGCCGAGCCGCGGGAGGGGCCAATTTTTATACTCGGGTGACACCTGATCTCGCCAGCCACTCACTGCAGGGGGGTGCTATAGGGCTTGAACGTCGCAGGGGGAAGTTGTAATGCCTTCCCTGTCTTTCTATTGGCCAGAAAAGCGCGCTAACGTCTCAGAGATGAAAGTGAAAGTAACTCGAACATCGCGTGGTACTCGTCTCGAGTAACGAGCATCTCGAACACGCTAATACTCGAACGAGTATCAAGCTCGGACGAGTACGTTCGCTCATCTCTATGTAGTATACATGTAGAGACAGCACACTAATTCTACTCATGTTTGTTGGAGGAATTGCGGACATAAAGGTACTTTATTTCATATTCTGTGGGATTGCTCAATTTTTTTTTTAAATCACTTTTTATTAAAGTTTTGCATTACAAAACAAACAGGGTATCATAGGCAGTCAACATCTCTACAATATACGAATGCGATCTTCCACTTAAGTCGTAGGAAAGAAATACAAAGAGATTTGTGTACAATTCGGAATATGTAATCAGCAAGGATTTGCAGGGTTGCCTGCCTATCAAGTAATCAACATGGGGAACGGGTAAATAAAAAGCAAAAAGAGAAAAATCACAAATAAAAATCGAGGGGGGATGGATGGGTAGGGGGAGACCATGGGGGGAAGGGGGTCAGGTGGGGGGAAGAGAAAAGAAAGGGGACGCCTCAATGAGAGAAAATGTCCAAGAGCCTCAAACTACGCCATGGATTCCATATCCTAAGGAATCTATCCTGGGTGCCATTATTCCAGCTCGATAACTCCTCGAGATTAAAAAGCCTATCCACTTTCTCCTTCCATTGTTTCAAGGAGGGGAGTGCATCGCATCGCCAGTGCAGGGGGATAAGTGCCTTTGCTGAGTCAATAAGAAAGGCCATCAATTTATCTCTTGGCGGATGAAACGTCGAGGTAGGTTTCCATAGGAACAATACCTCAGGCAAGAGTGAGAAACTTGGCTTAATTCTCCTCAAAATCTCCTCCACACCCCTCCAGAAGGGCTTCAAAGGTGTGCAGTTCCACCATAAGTGGAGATAGGACCCCACCTCTCTATTGCATGTCCAACAGTTGTCTTGTGGTGCTAATTTGTAAGTGTGGAGCCACTGCGGGGTCTTATACAACCTGACAAGAAGTTTGCAGTGAGATTCTTGGGCCGTGATGCAAGGAGAGATTCCGAAAGAGGTTCCTAATATTGAGTTGATATCCTCTTGAGATAGGGAGACACCCAGCTCTTTTTCCCAGGAGATAATAAAAGATGGTTTAGTGATGGTCTGGGATATAATGAAGCGTTTACATAAGAAGGAAATTCTCCTTGTATTGATATCGTTCTTACTCAATGCACTCTCAAAGGGAAGCAAAGGTCTAGTCGATCTAATAGTTTTAATGAAGTCTCCTATCACTCTGGTCACCGATGTTTGGTGTAGAAAGGATAAATTATGTGAAGGTACAAGGGTTTGAAGAATCTCCGTCGGAGAAAGGTGGGCTAAGGTCTGCAAATCTCCTACTGTATATGTTCCGAATTTTTTCCATACCGAAGTAGAAGCTGGGTCTGTCTAAAGGCCTAATAACTAGAGATGAGCGAGCATCAAAATGCTTGGGTGCTCGTTACTCGAGTCGAACTTTCAGTGATGCTCGAGAGTTCGTTTCGAGTAACGAACCCCATTGAAGTCAATGGGTGACTCGAGCATTTTTGTATATCGCCGATGCTCGCTAAGGTTTTCATTTGTGAAAATCTGCAAAACACTAGAAAGTGATGGAAACGACACAGAAACGAATAGGGCAGGCGAGGAGCTACATTTTGGGCTGCATCTCAAGTTCCCAGGTCCCACTATTAAGCCACAATAGCGGCAAGAGTGAGACCCCCCCCCCCACTGTCAGCGTAAAGATCGTTCTCCTCTGCCACAGCTGTAACAGCTGTGGCAGAGAAGAACGATGTTAGCCCATTGAATTCAATGGAGCCGGCAATACAGCCGACTCCATTGAAAGCAATGGGCTGCCGGCGATCGCGGGATGAATTGTCGGGAAGGGGTTAAATATATAAGCCCTTCCCTGCAATTCATCCAGAAATGTGTAAAAATAAAAAATATATATATACTTACCTGGTCCCGGCAGACGGAGTTCAGCGCGGCAGGCTGCAGTTCTCCTGAACTGCTCTAAACAGCTGTGAGTAGTATTCAGCAGCCGGGGATTTAAAATCCCCGCCTGCTGAATGAGATGCCTCTGATTGGTCACAGCCTGACCAATCAGACGCATCCCTCACTCACACCCATTCATGAATGGGTGAGTGAGGGCTGCCTCTGATTGGCTCAGCGCAGGGACAGCTGAGAGCTGCCCCTGAGCCAATCAGAGGCAGCCCTCACTCACCCATTCATGAATTCATGAATGGGTGTGAGTGAGGGATGCCTCTGATTGGTCAGGCTGTGACCAATCAGAGGCATCTCATTCAGCAGGCGGGGATTTTAAATCCCCGGCTGCTGAATACTACTCACAGCTGTTTAGAGCAGTTCAGGAGAACTGCAGCCTGCCGCGCTGAACTCCGTCTGCCGGGACCAGGTAAGTATATATATATTTTTTATTTTTACACATTTCTGGATGAATTGCAGGGAAGGGCTTATATATTTAACCCCTTCCCGACAATTCATCCCGCGATCGCCGGCAGCCCATTGCTTTCAATGGAGTCGGCTGTATTGCCGGCTCCATTGAATTCAATGGTCAGTGCTCGTTTAATCGAGACGAGTACCGCGTGGTGCTCGTCTCGAGTAACGAGCATCTCGAGCACCCTAATACTCGAACGAGCATCAAGCTCGGACGAGTATGCTTGCTTATTAGAGATGAGCGAGCACCAAAATGCTCGGGTGCTCGTTACTCGGGACGAACTTTTCGCGATGCTCGAGGGTTCGTTTCGAGTAACGAACCCCATTGAAGTCAATGGGCGACCCGAGCATTTTTGTATTTCGCCGATGCTCGCTAAGGTTTTCATGAGTGAAAATCTGGGCAATTCAAGAAAGTGATGGGAACGACACAGCAACGGATAGGGCAGGCGAGGGGCTACATGTTGGGCTGCATCTCAAGTTCACAGGTCCCACTATTAAGCCACAATAGTGGCAAGAGTGGGCCCCCCCCTCCCAAAAACTTTTACTTCTGAAAAGGCCTCATTAGCATGGCATACCTTTGCTAAGCACCACACTACCTCCAACAAAGCACAATCACTGCCTGCATGACACTCCACTGCCACTTCTCCTGGGTTACATGCTGCCCAACCGCCCCCCCCCCCCACACAGTGCACACCAAAGTGTCCCTGCGCAGCCTTCAGCTGCGCTCATGCCACACCACCCTCATGTCTATTTAGAAGTGCGTCTGCCATGACGAGGAACCGCAGGCACACACTGCAGAGGGTTGGCACGGCTAGGCAGCGACCCTCTTTAAAAGGGGCGGGGCGATAGCCCACAATGCTGTACAGAAGCAATGAGAAATAGAATCCTGTGCCACCGCCATCAGGAGCTGCACACGTGGGCATAGCAATGGGGAACCTATGTGCCACACACTATTCATTCTGTCAAGGTGTCTCTGCATGCCCCAGTCAGACCGGGCTTTTTAATTCATAGACACAGGCAGGTACAACTCCCTATTGTGAAGTCCCTGTCGACCGACAGCATGGGTGGCTCCCTGGAACCCACCGGCGGTACATAAAAATATCCCATTGCATTGCCCAACACAGCTGAGGTAGTAATGTCGTGCTTAATGCAGGTGGGCTTCGGCCCACACTGCATGCCCCAGTCAGACTGGGGTTCTTTACAAGTGGAAACAGATGCATTTATAATTCCCTGTGGACCCACAGCATAGGTGGCTCCCTGGAACCCACCGGCGATACACAAAAATATCCCATTGCATTGCCCAACACAGCTGAGGTAGTAATGTCGTGCTTAATGCAGGTGGGCTTCGGCCCACACTGCATGCCCCAGTCAGACTGGGGTTCTTTACAAGTGGACACATGTAGGTTAAACTCCGTGTGCACCTACAGCATGGGTGGCTCCCTGGAACCCACCGGCGATACACAAAAATATCCCATTGCATTGCCCAACACAGCTGAGGTAGTAATGTCGTGCTTAATGCAGGTGGGCTTCGGCCCACACTGCATGCCCCAGTCAGACTGGGGTTCTTTACAAGTGGAAACAGATGCATTTATAATTCCCTGTGGACCCACAGCATGGGTGGCTCCCTGGAACCCACCGGCGATACACAAAAATATCCCATTGCATTGCCCAACACAGCTGAGGTAGTAATGTCGTGCTTAATGCAGGTGGGCTTCGGCCCACACTGCATGCCCCAGTCTGACTGGGGTTCTTTAGATGTGGAAACAGATGCATTTATAATTCTCTGTGGACCCACAGCATGGGTGGGTGCCAGGAAGTCACCGGCGGTACATAAATATATCCCATTGCATTGCCCAACACAGCGGATGTAACGTCAGCTGTAATGCAGGTGGGCTAAAAATTCATTTGATTAGACTGTAGGCGAGGGCCCACAAAAATTGCTGTATCAACAGTACTAATGTACATCAGAAAAATTGGCCATGGCCAACCAAGAGGGCAGGTGAAACCCATTAATCGCTTTGGTTAATGTGGCTTAAGTGGTAACTAGGCCTGGAGGCAGCCCAGTTTAACGAAAAATTGGTTGAAGTTAAAGTTTCAACGCTTTTAAGAGCATTGAAACGTATAAAAAATTTTTAGAAAAATTATATGAGTGAGCCTTGTGGCCCTAAGAAAAATTGCCCGTTCGGCGTGATTACGTGAGGTTTCAGGAGGAGGAGCAGGAGGAGGAGGAATATTATACACAGATTGATGAAGCAGAAATGTCCCCGTTTTGGATGGTGAGAGAGAACGATGCTTCCATCCGCGGGTGCAGCCTACGTATTGCTTAGGTATCGCTGCTGTCCGCTGTTGGAGAAGAGAAGTCTGGGGAAATCCAGGCTTTGTTCATCTTGATGAGTGTAAGCCTGTCGGCACTGTCGGTTGACAGGTGGGTACGCTTATCCGTGATGATTCCCCCAGCCACACTAAACACACTCTCTGACAAGACGCTAGCTGCAGGACAAGCAAGCACCTCCAGGGCATACAGCGCGAGTTCAGGCCACGTGTCCAGCTTCGACACCCAGTAGTTGTAGGTGGCAGAGGCGTCACGGAGGACGGTCGTGCGATCGGCTACGTACTCCCTCACCATCCTTTTACAGTGCTCCCGCCGACTCAGCCTTGACCGGTGACACAGTCTTGCTGGGGAGCCATAAAGCTGGCAAAGGCCTTGGAGAATGTTCCCCTGCCTGCGCTGTACATGCTGCCTGATCTCTGCGCCTCCCCTGCTACCTGGCCCTCGGAACTGCGCCTTCTGCCACTAGCGCTGTCGGATGGGAAGTTTACCATCAGTTTGTCCACCAGCGCCCTGTGGTATAGCATCATTCTCGAACCCCTTTCCTCTTCGGGAATGAGAGTGCAAAGGCTCTCCTTATACCGTGGGTCGAGCAGTGTGTACACCCAGTAATCCGTAGTGGCCAGAATGCGTGTAACGCGAGGGTCACGAGAAAGGCATCCTAACATGAAGTCAGCCATGTGTGCCAGGGTACCTGTACGCAACACATGGCTGTGTTCACTAGGAAGATCACTTTCAGGATCCTCCTCCTCTTCCTCCTCCTCAGGCCATACACGCTGAAAGGATGACAGGCAAGCAGCATGGGTACAGTCAGCAGTGGGCCAAGATGTCTCTTCCCCCTCCTCCTCATCTTCTTCCTCCTCCTCCTCCTCCTCCTCCTCCTCCTCACCGCGCTGAGATATAGACAGGAGGGTGCTCTGACTATCCAGCGACATACTGTCTTCCCCCGGCTCTGTTTTCGAGCGCAAAGCGTCTGCCTTTATGCTTTGCAGGGAACTTCTCAAGATGCATAGCAGAGGAATGGTGACGCTAATGATTGCAGCATCGCCGCTCACCACCTGGGTAGACTCCTCAAATTTTCCAAGGACCTGGCAGATGGCTGCCAACCAGGGCCACTCTTCTGTAAATAATTGAGGAGGCTGACTCCCACTGCGCCGTGCAAGTTGGAGTTGGTATTCCACTATAGCTCTACGCTGCTCATAGAGTCTGGCCAACATGTGGAGCGTAGAGTTCCACTGTGTGGGCACGTCACACAGCAGTCGGTGCACTGGCAGCGTGCGTGTGGGATTTGCGGAAATGTGCGCAGAGCTGGCGCACCTTTCCGAGCAGGTATGACAAGTGGGGGTAGCTTTTCAGAAAGCGCTGAACCACCAAATTAAAGACATGGGCCAGGCATGGCACGTGCGTGAGGCTGCCGAGCTGCAGAGCCGCCACCAGCTTACGGCCGTTGTCACACACGACCATGCCCGGTTGGAGGCTCAGCGGCGCAAGCCAGTGGTCGGTCTGCTCTGTCAGACCCTGCAGCAGTTCGTGGGCCATGTGCCTCTTCTCTCCTAAGCTGAGTAGTTTCAGCACGGCCTGCTGACGCTTGCCCACCGCTGTGCTGCCACGCCGCGTGACACCGACTGCTGGCGACGTGCTGCTGACACATCTTGATTGCGAGACAGAGGTTGCATTGGAGGAGGAGGAGGAGGAAGGTGGTTTAGTGGAGGAAGCATACACCGCCGCAGATACCACCACCGAGCTGGGGCCCGCAATTCTGGGGGTGGGTAGGACGTGAGCGGTCCCAGGCTCTGACTCTGTCCCAGCCTCCACTAAATTCACCCAATGTGCCGTCAGGGAGATATAGTGGCCCTGCCCGCCTGTGCTTGTCCACGTGTCCGTTGTTAAGTGGACCTTGGCAGTAACCGCGTTGGTGAGGGCGCGTACAATGTTGCGGGAGACGTGGTCGTGCAGGCCTGGGACGGCACATCGGGAAAAGTAGTGGCGACTGGGAACCGAGTAGCGCGGGGCAGCCGCCGCCATCATGCTTTTGAAAGCCTCCGTTTCCACAAGCCTATACGGCAGCATCTCTAGGCTGATCAATTTTGCAATGTGCACGGTTAACGCTTGAGCGTGCGGGTGCGTGGCGTCGTACTTGCGCTTGCGCTCAAACTGTGGCGCTAGCAACGTCTGGACGCTACGCTGAGAGACATTGCTGGATGGGGCCGAGGACAGCGGAGGTGATGGTGTGGGTGCAGGCCAGGAGACGGTAGTGCCTGTGTCCTCAGAGGGGGGTTGGATCTCAGTGGCAGGTTGGGGCACAGGGGGAGAGGCAGTGGTGCAAACCGGAGGCGGTGAACGGGCATCGTCCCACCTTGTGGGGTGCTTGGCCATCATATGCCTGCGCATGCTGTTGGTGGTGCCTCCCCAGCTGATCTTGGCGCGACAAAGGTTGCACACCACAGTTCGTCGGTCGTCAGGCGTCTCTGTGAAAAACTGCCACACCGTAGAGCACCTTGACCTGTGCAGGGTGGCATGGCGCGAGGGGGCGCTTTGGGAAACAGTTGGTGGATTATTCGGTCTGGCCCTGCCTCTACCCCTGGACACCGCACTGGCTCGGCCTGTGCCCACACCCTCACTTGGCCCTCCGCGTCCTCGGCCGCGTCCACGTCCTCTAGGCCTACCCCTACCCCTCAGCATGCTGTATTAGCAGTGATTTGATTTCCCAGGCAGGAAAGAAATTGGCGCAAGGCTGCACTCAACCGTAGCTGGTTGCGTCTGATTTTTTTACGTTCTCCACGCAGCACACACGTACCCAGAGCCCTTAGGACTGACAGAGGCAGGGCAAATATACTTTCTTCCCTTTTGTTTAAAAGGATAGGCCCACTGCGTCTATTCACTGAATAATAAGTTTAATAACTGACACTGTGTTGCGGCCCTGCAAAAGTGTCACAGAACTTTACTGTTGCAGAGTTATTAACTGTGGCAGAGCAGGTATTTCCCAGGCAGGAAAGAAATTGGCGCAAGGCTGCACTCAACCGTAGCTGGTTGCGTCTGATTTTTTTACGTTCTCCACGCAGCACACACGTACCCAGAGCCCTTAGGACTGACAGAGGCAGGGCAAATATACTTTCTTCCCTTTTGTTTAAAAGGATAGGCCCACTGCGTCTATTCACTGAATAATAAGTTTAATAACTGACACTGTGTTGCGGCCCTGCAAAAGTGTCACAGAACTTTACTGTTGCAGAGTTATTAACTGTGGCAGAGCAGGTATTTCCCAGGCAGGAAAGAAATTGGCGCAAGGCTGCACTCAACCGTAGCTGACTGCGTCTGATTTTTTCTGAACGTTCAGCGCACAGCACACACGTACACAGAGCCCTGAGTACTGTAAGAGGCAGGGCAAATAGAATTTTTTCCCTGCTTTTTACAAGGAACACCCACACTGCGTGTATTCAATGAATACTAAGTTTAATAACTGTGTTGTGGCCCTGCCAATTTGTCCCAGAACTGCAGTGATGCAAAGTAATTCGCTACCTACAGCAGATCAGGGATTTCCCATGCAGGAAAAAAATTGCCGCACGCCTGCGGTAAAACGTAGCTGACTGCGTCTGATTTTTTCTGAACGTTCAGCGCACAGCACACACGTACACAGAGCCCTGAGTACTGTAAGAGGCAGGCCAAATAGAATTTTTTCCCTGCTTTTTACAAGGAACACCCACACTGCGTGTATTCAATGAATACTAAGTTTAATAACTGTGTTGTGGCCCTGCCAATTTGTCCCAGAACTGCAGTGATGCAAAGTAATTCGCTACCTACAGCAGATCAGGGATTTCCCATGCAGGAAAAAAATTGCCGCACGCCTGCGGTAAAACGTAGCTGACTGCGTCTGATTTTTTCTGAACGTTCAGCGCACAGCACACACGTACACAGAGCCCTGAGTACTGTAAGAGGCAGGCCAAATAGAATTTTTTCCCTGCTTTTTACAAGGAACACCCACACTGCGTGTATTCAATGAATAATGTATGTCTTCTGGCCCTGCCTACACAATTCTATCCCTGTAGTATTAATGCCGGGTGCAATGCTCTGCACAGCCGGTTTTGAGAAAAAAAAAAAAAAATGCAACACTGCTAACAGCAGCCTGGACAGTACTGCACACGGATAGATGTGGCCCTAGAAAGGACCGTTGGGGTTCTTGAAGCCTACACTAACTCCTAACACTCTCCCTGCCTAACCCCCACTTCTGTCCCTATTGCAGGGCGCAATGCTCTGCAGATCCAATTTTGGAAAAAAAAATAAAAAATACTGTGCTAACACAGTACTGCACACTAGTAGATGTGGCCCTAAGAAGGGCCGTTGGGGTTCTTGAAGCCTACACTAACTCCTAACGCTCTCCCTACAGCAGCTCCAGCACGATAGTACTTTCCCTCAGCTAAGTCACAAGGCATGTGTGGCGAGCCGCGGGAGGGGCCGATTTTTATACTCGGGTGACATCTGATCTTTCCAGCCACTCACAGCAGGGGGGTGGTATAGGGCTTGAACGTCACAGGGGGAAGTTGTAATGCCTTCCCTGTCTTTCAATTGGCCAGAAAAGCGCGCTAACGTCTCAGAGAGGAAACTGAAAGTAACCGGAACACCGCGTGGTACTCGTTACGAGTAACGAGCATCCCGAACACCCTAATATTCGCACGAATATCAAGCTCGGACGAGTACGTTCGCTCATCTCTATCGCTCATCTCTACTAATAACTTATAGATTACGTTTAGCGGGATGATTGGCAAGGGTAACGGGGCCAGCCTATCTCTCACGCCATCCCAGACCTCACAGGGGCCTCTTAACCGGGGGTTGAAGCTCTTTACTCTGTAATGACTTTTCTCCGGGAGCCGTAGGTCCTCCAATGAGGTTTCCTTGTTGTGTCGCAGGGCCATCACCGGAAGTAGCTTATCCGTAATCGGGTTCACTAAGTTCATCCAGTAGCTTAACTGGCATGCTCGGTAATATTGGGTAGATCAATGCCACCCTCAGAGCCGCTCCTTATCATTAGGCTATAGGCCAATCTCGGTCTCCTAAGTCTCCAAACGAAGCCTGAAAAAATAGTGCGAAGGGTCTTAAAAAAGCTTGTTGGAAGGTGGATGGGAAGCATCCTGATTCTGTATGACATATGACTTCAGGATGTTCTTCCTACCGAACCAAGAAATAATCGGTATATCATATGTTCTTAAGAGGTTTTTGATATTATTTAATAATGGTACGAAGTTAACCGCAAACAGATCCTCCGCTTTTTTTAGTTATTATTACTCCCAAATAATCCAGTGCGATCTCTGACCATGTAAAAGGGGAGGACAAAGCGAGGGTTCTAGAAAGAGCTAGGGGTATGGAGATGTTTAGTACTGTGGACTTGTGGAAGTTGATTTTGAAATTTGAGATCTCCCCGAAGAGGTTCAACAGTTCCTCTAGCCTGGGGAGGCCCCTGTCAGGATTAGTGATCAAAAAGACTATGTCGTCCGCGAATGCTGCTGTAGATAGTACCTTATCGTCTATGGTTAAGCCCTTTATGTTCGGGTCCTGTCTAACATGCACCAAGAGAGGTTCCAGGGCCAGTATAAACAGTGTGGGGTAGAGAGGGCATCCTTGACGAGTGCCATTATGTATCTCAAAAGGAGATGACATAATCTTGTTTATTTTTAGTCTCGCGTTGGGTTTAGCGTAAAGAGAAAAAATAGCAGAGACCAAATCAGGAGGCAAATTATAGTGGAGCAGGATGCTTCTCATATATGCCCAACTAACCCTAAACGTCAGTGCCAATAAAGGCTAAGGGAATATTATGGCGTTGGGCATAGCGAGCTGCATGGAGTAGTCTGTGACAATTGTCCCCCCCCCCCCCCAAACCCAGCCTGTTCCTTATTAATCAAAGAGGGGATGAAGGTTTCGAGCCTCTTAGCTAAGAGTTTCGCCCATAATTTTATATCAAAGTTGATAAGCGAGATGGGCCTATAATTACCACAAAGAGCGGGGTCTTTATTGTCTTTAGGTATAAGGGTGATGTGAGCCTCCTGTGCTTGTCTGGGTAGTTCAGCTCCAGCGAGTAAGGCATTAAAAAGATCCGTTACTTTGGGAATTAGAATGGCTTGAAAGGTCTTCTAATAAGCCATGGTTAGTCCGTCGGGGCCCGGGCTTTTATTGGGCAGGCATGAGACTAATAAGTCTTTCACTTTGGTTTGAGAAACTGGTGTCATAAGAGAGTTCGCCTCTTCATGACCCAATTTGGGCATCTGTAATTGCTGGAGAAAGAGGTCTATTCGTTCCTTTACTTTGGAAGTTTCCTATGTCGTAGTGGAACTCTATATATTATATAATTCTTTATAAAAGATCTGAAACTCCTTAGTGATTTCTGAGGAAGAGGTAGCTAATTGTCCCAAGGAAGTTTTTATAGATCTAATTATATTTTTAGCCCGGGCTTTTTTAATTAGCGATGTCATAAATTTACTACCCCTATTTCCCTGAGCATATACTACCTGTTTCATATAGAAGTTCTTTTTATTGAACTTCGGTTTAAGAGAGAGTTTTAGTTCTTTTCTTAGATCTTCTAATTTCTCAAGGTTGGTAGTTGTTTGTGAAAGTTTAACAGATTGTTCTAGCTTAGCTATTTGTGTAAGCCTATCATCTATTTCTCTTTGCAGTCTTTTCTTAACCCTAGAACCTAATGCTATCAACAGGCCTCTTACATAGGCTTTATGATCCTCCCAGACTGTGGGAGTGCCAACCTCTCCATTTGAGTTGAGAAGAAAGTATTCTTCGATTGCTTTAGAGAGGGCTACATTCTCTTCCTCAGAGTCCAATAATGAGGGATTAAGCCTCCATCTCCATTCTCTATAAATTGGTTGGAGTGGGCGGACTATGACATGTATGGGAGCGTAGTCAGAGATGGTCATAGGATCTATTATGGCTCTGTCCAGAGATTCCAGGAGTCCAGAGGAAACAAGTAAATAGTCCAGTCTCTGGAATGAGGAATGAACCAGGGAAAAAAAGGTAAAATCCTTCACTGAAGGGTTGAGGAGATGCCAAGCGTCTACCGTCCCCAATTCCTAGAGGCCCTGGCCGAGTTTCCTTAATTTTACCTGGGGGACCTGAGACCGGCCCACAGAGGAATCCAACAAGGGGTTGAGGGTGACATTGAAGTCCCCTCCCATAATTATATGACCCGTTGCAAAGTGTTTCAGTGCATCGAGCTGTTTAAGCAACCAAGTGACCTGTTCTACATTCGGAGCATATAAACTCGCTATGGTAATTTTCACGTTATCTAGGGAGCCTTTAAGAAATAGTACCCTTCCCTCACCGTCCGAGTATTGGGCGTCGCATATGAAATTTACCGACCTATGAAAGAGTGTGGAGACCCCTTTAGATGCTGAGGAGGGGTGGGAACTGTGAAAGCTCTGAGGAAAGTGTTTGCCAGGCAATGCAAAGCACCTATCCCCCTTAAAATGAGTCTCCTGCAGGAGGATAATTTTTGAGTCGTACCTTTTTTAGGAGTAGTGCTACATTATGGCGTTTCAATGGCGAGTTGAGACTCTTGACATTAAATGATGTGAGGCGCAGATCTCCCATGGCTTGTAGTCTTTGATAGCAAGAGACGCAGTCTGAGGAGAGAAGGTATAGTTAGGTAAAAGCAATACTTTTGTGACTGAACGGCAATTACCCCCACCTGAGGGAAAGGGGATGGGAAGGTAGGATAGAGAGGAAGGAAGGTACAAATAAGCTTAGGAACACTAGTGAGTACTAGTCGGTTATAAACAGTGATTAACATTAACACTTAAAACACTGTTAAAAGAGGGAACCAAGAGAATCCACTGGTCCTTTTTTAGGGAGAGGGTGAGCCTCAATTAGGTACTGCAACGCAGTATCTAGTGAGAAAAAAAAAAAAGACCAGAAAAACTGCAAACGGCCTGACCTGGCAGGCACGTACCAGGACTGTCCCAACCATGCAAGGGAGAAGACATTTATTAAAGAATTGGGAGACAGCAGGGTCACCACCAAAAAACAAAAAAAAAGGAAGCTGCTGTGGGGAGTATTAAACCAAGAAAACTATTGATTCCCCGGAAACACTTCTCCGTCACTCCCGGGGGATAATGGCGGGTTTCCTGCTGCTAGTTATGGTAACGGGCCCTGCTCTCACCCAGAGAACGTTGCCCAGCTAAGGGCGCAGTAAATAAACATAAAAGATTGAAACATAACATTATCGGAGGAGGGGGAAAAGAGTGACGTCTATGAGTAGACATCTTTTTGAACAGGTGCCAACTATACAGAGATATTTTCCTTCAAGTGTCCATTTCTGCAGACTCTTCTCTTGTCTTCTTCTTATTATTTTTTGGGGATTTGTAGGTGCAGACTAGTTGCCAGCTCTCCGGGGAGGTTAGCCTGGGGAACTTCAGCAAATCTGGCAATGGGAGCTACCCCTGGAGCTGTATAGGTGCAATGTCCAGCAAATGCCAAAGTTGTTGGAGCTCCTCCGGGGAGCGGACGTTGAGCCTACGGCCTTTATGGGTAATTCCTAGCCCGAAAGGAAACAACCAGGCATATTTTATGCCCTTATCTCTGAGGGCTTCCAGGAGTGGGCGCAGAGCTCGGCGCTTCGCCAGGGTTGAGGGGGCTAAGTTTTGAAATATTTGTATAGGTGCGTCAGCATAGCAGAGTTCCCTTTGTTGTCTGGCTGCTCTCAATATTGCTACAGCGTCCGAAAACATAAGCAGCTTGCAAAACGACATCTCTCGGGGGCTCCAATGCAGGGGGTAAAGGTCGTAGGGGTCTATGTATTCGTTCTATGGTGATAGAGGCAGCCCTTTCAGCCCCCAGTAATAAAGAAAATATTTCGCTGGCCACTTTGGACAGGCAATTAGTAGCCTAAGTTTCAGGGAGTCGCTTAATGCGCACATTGCTGCGCCTGTTTCTATTCTCCTAATCTTCCTGCATAATGAGGGTTTTGTTCAGTTGCTTGTGCTGCTCTTTTAAGATTTTCTCTATTTCGCACGAGTGAGTGATGATGGAGGCAGAAGTAGTTTCCAAGTCCTCTACCCAGCACCCCATATGCCTGAGATCTTCCTTGATTTCTGCTAGGTCAGATCTCAGTGGGAGTAAGGCCTGAGAGAATAGGTCCCTCATAAATGCTCTGGAGACATTTTCTCCCTCTTCTCTGTCTGACGAGCCCCCATCTTCCCCCGCCTTACTGTTCAGAGCTGCAGCTTCCTAGGCCGGCGCCATCTTGAGCAGGGCGCGGGGTGCAACGAGCGCTCCAATCTTTAAGGTAGCGCTGTAGGTCAGTCTGTCCCTTTTGTGATCGGGGGTGCCTGAAGGTTCTCCCCCTCTCTCCTTACTTGTCTTTCCCATCTGCGCTGCTTCTGGCCGCTGTATTCAGTCCCGGAAGGTGCCACTGAGACGAAGCTCTGTGCCTAGACCTCCCTCACGCTCAGCAGTCAGGCTCCCTGGGATTGCTCAATTTTGAAACAATATTGGGATTCTCTTTTTCTATTACTATCCTTGGTTATTCAGTGAAATGTACCAAAGTCTCCCTCTTTGGCTTTGTTATCTTTCAGGGCAAATATTATTCCTCCTGGGCATAAAGTTTTGACTTGCAAGTTTCTAGTGACAGCTAAGTTGGTGATAGCTCAGCACTGGAAGAATCCTGGTCTTCCAAAATTTGGAGAAGCCATCTCATTACTCAATGTCACTTTTATGTATGAAAAAATGATAGTTACTGATTCTTTTACAGTCCATGCCTTCCAACATACCTAGATAAATAATACACATTTTTTTAAAAGCGTGAGACACATAACATTATGCACTTGCCAATCTCAGTTCATGTTTTTTCTTTCCTTGTACGGTAGTTTGCTCTACTCTTTAATATTCTGAGAGTCTACTTGTTTACCTAGACTTGTTATTTGTTTCTCCTTTTCCATTTTTTTTACAGTACTGTTATAAGATGCTATGATGTGTATCTGACAATTTAAATATAGGTTGCTACTAGAGATGAGCGAGCATACTCGCTAAGGGCAATTGCTCGAGCTAGCATTGCCCTTAGCGAGTACCTGCCCGCTCGAGAGAAAAGGTTCGGGTGCCAGCACGGGGGAGCGGTGAGTTGCGTAAGTCAGCAGTGGGGAGCGGGGAGGGAGAGGGAGAGAGAGATCTCCCCTCTGTTTCTCCCCGCTCTCCCCCGCAGCTCCCTGCCCGCCGCCGGCACCCGAACCTTTTCTCTCGAGTGGGCAGGTACTCGCTAAGGGCAATTCTCGCTCAAGCAATTGCCCTTAGCGAGTATGCTCGCTCATCACTAGTTGCTACATTTATATAGCATTGCTTACCTATATGTTTTCTGTATTATGTTTTATAAGAAATAATTTTTTTTTTTAATTCAAAGATATTCCATAAAGTTCTCAATTTTAGAACAAAATGTAAGCAGTAGAGATGAGCGAACGTACTCGTCCGAGCTTGATGCTCGGGCGAATATTAGCGTGTTCGGGATGCTCGTTACTCGTAACGAGTACCACGCGATGTTCGGGTTACTTTCACTTTCCTGTCTGAGACGTTAGCGCGCTTTTCTGGCCAATTGAAAGACAGGGAAGGCATTACAACTTCCCCCTGTGATGTTCCAGCCCTATACCACCCCCCTGCTGTGAGTGGCTGGGGAGATCAGATGTCACCCGAGTATAAAAGTCGGCCCCTCCCGCGGCTCGCCTCAGATGCCTTGTGAGATAGCTGAGGGAAAGTGCTGTTGTGTTGGAGCTGCTGTAGGGAGAGTGTTAGGAGTGAGTGTAGGCTTCAAGAACCCCAACGGTCTTTCTTAGGGCCACATTTAACCGTGTGCAGTACTGTGCAGGCTGCTGTTAGCAGTGTTGCATTTTTTTTTTTTTCAAAATCGGCTGTGCAGAGCATTGCGCCCTGCAGTAATACTACAGGGACAGAAGTGGTGGTTAGGCAGGGAGAGTGTTAGGAGTGAGTGTAGGCTTCAAGAACCCCAACGGTCCTTCTTAGGGCCACATTTAACCGTGTGCAGTACTGTGCAGGCTGCTGTTAGCAGTGTTGCATTTTTTTTCTTTTCAAAATCGGCTATGCAGAGAATTGCGCCCTGCAGTAATACTACAGGGACAGAAGTGGTGGTTAGGCAGGGAGAGTGTTAGGAGTGAGTGTAGGCTTCAAGAACCCCAACGGTCCTTCTTAGGGCCACATTTAACCGTGTGCAGTACTGTGCAGGCTGCTGTTAGCAGTGTTGCATTTTTTTTTTTTCAAAATCGGCTGTGCAGAGCATTGCGCCCTGCAGTAATACTACAGGGACAGAATTGTGTAGGCAGGGCCAGAAGACATATATTATTGATTGAATATAGTCAGTGGGCCTTTTCTTTAAAAAAAAAAAGGGAAACATTCTATTTGGCCTGCCTCTGACAGTCCTCAGCATTCTGGGTACGTGTGTGGTGGGTGGAGAACGTAAATAAATCATACGCAGCCAGCTACGTTTAACAGCAGGCTTGCGCCAATTTATTTCCTGCCTGGGAAAAATCACCGCTCTGCTGCACTTCATATAACACTGCAGTTCTGTGGAACACATTTCTTATCTGATTGAATATAGTCAGTGGGCCTTCCCTTTAAAAAAAAAAGGGAAACATTCTATTTGGCCTGCCTCTGACAGTCCTCAGCGTTCTGGGTACGTGTGTGGTGGGTGGAGAACGTAAATAAATCATACTCAGCCAGCTACGTTTAACAGCAGGCTTGCGCCAATTTATTTCCTGCCTGGGAAATCAAATCACTGGTAATACAGCATGCTGAGGGGTAGGGGTAGGCCTAGAGGACGTGGACGCGGCCGAGGACGCAGAGGGCCAAGTGAGGGTGTGGGCACAGGCCGAACTCCTGATCCAGGTGTATCGCAGCCGACTGCTGCGCGATTACGAGAGAGGCACGTTTCTGGCGTCCCCACATTCATCGCACAATTAATGGGTCCACGCGGGAGACCTTTATTAGAAAATGAGCAGTGTGAGCAGGTCCTGTCGTGGATGGAGGAAAGTGCTTCGAGCAACCTATCGTCCACCCACAGTTCTGCGCTGTCCACTGCTGCAAATCCGAATCCTCTGTCTGCTGCTCCTCCTTCCTCCCAGCCCCCTCACTCCACGACAATGACACATGCTCAGGAGCGGGAACACTCACAGGAACTGTTCTCGGGCCCCTGTTCAGATTGGGCAGCAGTGGTTCCTCTCCCACCAGAGGAGTTTATTGTCACTGATGCCCAATCATTGGAAAGTTCCCGGGGTCCGGGGGATGAGGCTGGGGACTTCCGGCAACTGTCTCAAGACCTTTCAGTGGGTGAGGAGGACGATGACAATGAGACACAGTTGTCAATCGGTGAGGTAGTAGTAAGGGCAGTAAGTCCGAGGGAGGAGCGCACAGAGGATTCTGAGGAAGAGCAGCAGGACGATGAGGTGACTGACCCCACCTGGTTTGCAACGCCTACTCAGGATAGGTCTTCAGAGGGGGAGGCAAGGGCAGCAGAAGGGCAGGTTGCGCCAAGATCAGCCGGGGAGCCACCACCAACAGCCTCACCACCACCAGCATGCGCAGACATATGATGGCCAAGCACCCCACAAGGTGGGACGAAGGCCGTTCACCGCCTCCGGTTTGCACTGCTGCCTCTCCCCCTGTGCCCCAACCTGCCACTGAGATCCAACCCCCCTCTGAGGACACAGGCAGTACCGTCTCCTGGCCTGCACCCACACCCTCACCTCCGCTGTCCTCGGCCCAATCCACCAATGTCTCGCACCGCTCCGTCCAGCCGTCGCTAGCGCAAGTGTTTGAGCGCAAGCGCAAGTACGCCGCCTCGCACCCGCACGCTCAAGCGTTAACCGTCCACATAGCCAAATTTATCAGCCTTGAGATGCTGCCGTATAGGGTTGTGGAAACGGAGTCCTTCAAAAGTATGATGGCGGCGGCGTCCCGGCGCTACTCAGTTCCCAGTCGCCACTACTTTTCCCGATGTGCCGTCCCAGCCCTGCACGACCACGTCTCCCGCAACATTGTACGCGCCCTCACCAACGCCGTTACTGCCAAGGTCCACTTAACAACGGACACGTGGACAAGCACAGGCGGGCAGGGCCACTACATCTCCCTGACGGCACATTGGGTGAATTTAGTGGAGGCTGGGACAGAGTCAGAGCCTGGGACCGCTCACGTCCTACCCACCCCCAGAATTGCGGGCCCCAGCTCGGTGGTGGTATCTGCGGCGGTGTATGCTTCCTCCACTAAAGCACCGTCCTCCTCCTCCTCCTCCAACGCAACCTCTGTCTCGCAATCAAGATGTGTCAGCAGCAGCAGCACATCGACAGCAGTCGGTGTCGCGCGTCGTGGCACCACAGCGGTGGGCAAGCGTCAGCAGGCCGTGCTGAAACTACTCAGCTTAGGAGATAAGAGGTACACGGCCCACGAACTGCTGCAGGGTCTGACAGAGCAGACCGACCGCTGGCTTGCGCCGCTGAGCCCCCAACCGGGCATGGTCGTGTGTGACAACGGCCGTAACCTGGTGGCGGCTCTGCAGCTCGGCAGCCTCACGCACGTGCCATGCCTCGCCCACGTCTTTAATTTGGTGGTTCAGCGCTTTCTGAAAAGCTACCCACGCTTGTCAGACCTGCTCGTAAAGGTGCGCCGCCTCTGCGCACATTTCCGCAAGTCCCACACGGACGCTGCCACCCTGCGGACCCTGCAACATCGGTTTACTCTGCCAGTGCACCGACTGCTGTGCGACGTGCCCACACGGTGGAACTCTACGCTCCACATGTTGGCCAGGCTCTATGAGCAGCGTAGAGCTATTGTGGAATACCAACTCCAACATGGGCGGCGCAGTGGGAGTCAGCCTCCTCAATTATTTTCAGAAGAGTGGGCCTGGTTGGCAGACATCTGCCAGGTCCTTCGAAACTTTGAGCAGTCTACCCAGGTGGTGAGCGGCGATGCTGCAATCATTAGCGTCACCATTCCTCTGCTATGCATCTTGAGAAGTTCCCTGCAAAGCATAAAGGCAGACGCTTTGCGCTTGGAAACAGAGCCGGGGGAAGACAGTATGTCGCTGGATAGTCAGAGCACCCTCCTGTCTATATCTCAGCGCGTTCAGGAGGAGGAGGAGGAGCATGAGGAGGATGAGGAGGAGGGGGAAGAGACATCTTGGCCCACTGCTGACGGTACCCATGCTGCTTGCCTGTCATCCTTTCAGCGTGTATGGCCTGAGGAGGAGGAGGAGGATCCCGAAAGTGATCTTCCTAGTGAAGACAGCCATGTGTTGCGTACAGGTACCCTGGCACACATGGCTGACTTCATGTTAGGATGCCTTTCTCGTGACCCTCGCGTTACACGCATTCTGGCCACTACGGATTACTGGGTGTACACACTGCTCGACCCACGGTATAAGGAGAACCTTTCCACTCTCATTCCCGAAGAGGAAAGGGGTTCGAGAGTGTTGCTATACCACAGGACCCTGCCGGACAAGCTGATGGTAAAATTCCCATCCGACAGCGCTAGTGGCAGAAGGCGCAGTTCCGAGGGCCAGGTAGCAGGGGAGGTGCGGAGATCGAGCAGCATGTACAGCACAGGCAGTACAACAGTCTTTAAGGCCCTGGACAGCTTTATGGCTCCCCAGCAAGACTGTGTCACCGCTCCCCAGTCAAGGCTGAGTCGGCGGGAGCACTGTAAAAGGATGGTGAGGGAGTACGTAGCCGATCGCACGACCGTCCTCCCTGACGCCTCTGCCACCTACAACTACTGGGTGTCGAAGCTGGACACGTGGCCTGAACTCGCGCTGTATGCCCTGGAGGTGCTTGCTTGTCCTGCGGCTAGCGTCTTGTCGGAGAGGGTGTTTAGTGCGGCTGGGGGAATCATCACAGATAAGCATACCCGCCTGTCAACCGACAGTGCCGACAGGCTTACACTCATCAAGATGAACAAAGCCTGGATTTCCCCAGACTTTTCTTCTCCACCAGCAGACAGCAGCGATACCTAAACAATACGTAGGCTGCACCCGCGGATGGAAGCATCGTTCTCTCTCACCATCCAAAACGGGGACATTTCTGCTTCATCAATTTGTGTATAATATTCCTCCTCCTCCTCCTCCTCCTCCTGCTCCTCCTCCTGAAACCTCACGTAATCACGCCGAACGGGCAATTTTTCTTAGGGCCACAAGGCTCACTCATATAATTTTTCTTAAAATTTTTTATACGTTTCAATGCTCTTAAAAGCGTTGAAACTTTAACTTCAACCAATTTTTCGTTAAACTGGGCTGCCTCCAGGCCTAGTTACCACTTAAGCCACATTAACCAAAGCGATTAATGGGTTTCACCTGCCATCTTGGTTGGGCATGGCCAATTTTTATGGTACATTAGTACTGTTGGTACACCAATTTTTTGGGGCCCTCACCTACAGTGTAATCATAGTAATTTCTATGTTCTTCGCCTGCACTCATGGTACAGAAAGGTGTGTGTGGTTGGCCTACACTTTAGCTACATAAATGTAACTGGGGCCTTGTCTATACTGCAGCTACTGAAAAGTGAAAGAGACTGTTATCTCCCTAAACTGCTGCAATGGGAATGTTACTGGGGCCTGTCTTGAGTGCTACTATTACTGAAATGGAACTAAGACAGCGCTCCCCCTATACTGCTGCTAGTGATATGTTAGTGGGGCCTGTCCCTAATGCTACCGCTGAAATGTTAATAATTCTGGGCTCTGCCTATACCGCTGCTGATGGTATGTCACTGGGGTGTGGAAACAGAGGCTTCACAAAGACATGATGGCGGCGAGGCCATTTCCCACCAACGCTGTTACTGTTAAGGTGCATATAACAACGGACACGTGTAGAGGACACATAGTGCCTCCAAAACATCCCCCTCCTCCCCCAACAATGAAAACATTCTTGGCAAATACCTTTGCATTGGTCCGTCTGGTGGCAGTCCAAGAATTTCACCTTTAACGACACAACAATAGAGCACCACCACCATCCCCCCGCCACGGCCCACTTAATCCTGGCCACATTCCAAAAACCAACTACATAAAACCGCGCTACCAGGTCCGCAGTCACCACCACATTACCACCAACGAGGTTACTGTTAAGGTACATATTACCAGTCAGACTGGGGCATGCAGTGTGGACCGAAGCCCACCTGTATTAAGCACGACATTACTACCTCAGCTGTGTTGGGCAATGCAATGGGATATTTTTATGTACCGCCGGTGGCTTCCTGGCACCCACCCATGCTGTGGGTCCACAGGGAATTATAAATGCATCTGTTTCCACTTCTAAAGAACCCCAGTCAGACTGGGGCATGCAGTGTGGGCCGAAGCCCACCTGCATTAAGCACGACATTACTACCTCAGCTGTGTTGGGCAATGCAATGGGATATTTCTATGTACCGCCGGTGGCTTCCTGGCACCCACCCATGCTGTGGGTCCACAGGGAGTTGTTACTACATCTTTCCACTTGTGAAGAACCCCAGTCAGACTGGGGCATGCACTGTGGGCCGAAGCCCACCTGCATTAAGCACGACATTACTACCTCAGCTGTGTTGGGCAATGCAATGGGATATTTTTATGTACCGCCGGTGGGTTCCAGGGAGCCGCCCATGCTGTGGGTCCACAGGGAATTATAAATGCATCTGTTTCCACTTCTGAAGAACCCCAGTCAGACTGGGGCATGCACTGTGGGCCGAAGCCCACCTGCATTAAGCACGACATTACTACCTCAGCTGTGTTGGGCAATGCAATGGGATATTTTTATGTACCGCCGGTGGCTTCCTGGCACCCACCCATGCTGTGGGTCCACAGGGAATTATAAATGCATCTGTTTCCACTTCTAAAGAACCCCAGTCAGACTGGGGCATGCAGTGTGGGCCGAAGCCCACCTGCATTAAGCACGACATTACTACCTCAGCTGTGTTGGGCAATGCAATGGGATATTTCTATGTAACGCCGGTGGCTTCCTGGCACGCATCCATGCAGTGGGTCCACAGGGAGTTGTTACTACATCTTTCCACTTGTGAAGAACCCCAGTCAGACTGGGGCATGCACTGTGGGCCGAAGCCCACCTGCATTAAGCACGACATTACTACCTCAGCTGTGTTGGGCAATGCAATGGGATATTTTTATGTACCGCCGGTGGGTTCCAGGGAGCCGCCCATGCTGTGGGTCCACAGGGAATTATAAATGCATCTGTTTCCACTTCTGAAGAACCCCAGTCAGACTGGGGCATGCAGTGTGGGCCGAAGCCCACCTGCATTAAGCACAACATTACTACCTCAGCTGTGTTGGGCAATGCAATGGGATATTTCTATGTACCGCCGGTGGCTTCCTGGCACCCACCCATGCTGTGGGTCCACAGGGAATTATAAATGCATCTGTTTCCACTTCTAAAGAACCCCAGTCAGACTGGGGCATGCAGTGTGGGCCGAAGCCCACCTGCATTAAGCACGACATTACTACCTCAGCTGTGTTGGGCAATGCAATGGGATATTTTTATGTACCGCCGGTGGGTTCCAGGGAGCCACCCATGCTGTGGGTCCACAGGGAATTATAAATGCATCTGTTTCCACTTCTAAAGAACCCCAGTCAGACTGGGGCATGCAGTGTGGGCCGAAGCCCACCTGCATTAAGCACGACATTACTACCTCAGCTGTGTTGGGCAATGCAATGGGATATTTTTATGTACCGCCGGTGGCTTCCTGGCACCCACCCATGCTGTGGGTCCACAGGGAATTATAAATGCATCTGTTTCCACTTCTAAAGAACCCCAGTCTGACTGGGGCATGCAGTGTGGGCCGAAGCCCACCTGCATTAAACATGACATTACTACCTCAGCTGTGATGGGCACTGCAATGGGATATTTTTATGTACCGCCGGTGGGTTCCAGGGAGCCACCCATGCTGTCGGTCCACAGGGACTTCACAATAGGGAGTTGTACCTGCCTGTGTCTATGAATTAAAAAGCCCGGTCTGTACAGCATTGTGGGCTATCGCCCCGCCCCTTTTAAAGAGGGTCGCTGCCTAGCCGTGCCAACCCTCTGCAGTGTGTGCCTGCTTTTCCTGTGGCAGACGCACTTTTAAATAGACATGAGTGTGGCGTGGCATGAGGGCAGCTGAAGGCTGCGCAGGGACACTTTGGTGTGCGCTGTGGACACTGGGTCGTGCAGGGGGGGTTGGGCAGCATGTAACCCAGGAGAAGTGGCAGCGGAGTGTCATGCAGGCAGTGATTGTGCTTTGTTGGAGGTAGTGTGGTGCTTAGCTAAGGTATGCTTTGCTAATGAGGGCTTTTCAGAAGTAAAAATTGTTGGGAGGGGGGGGGGCACTCTTGCCCACTCTTGCCACTTATTTTTACAAGAAAATGCTCACAAGTAATACTTTTGCACTTCTAAATTTTTTCATACATGGAGAATTTGGTCATCAGGTTGCTATTGCATTCCTGATTAATTATAAATCCTCAGTCTCATGAAACGCCCATAAACTCCCGCAGCAAGATGATAGAGACTTGGAGCATTTACTGAATTATTTCCATTTTACCTGGTACCTATTTTTTTGTTTCCATGCCTTATTTCTTTTATTCTCCTTTTCTTTCAGCTTTATAGTTATACACTCAGATTATATCATTCAATCAATGTAAAGCTGTTTCTATATGTTATATGTAGTGTTATGATTGTATATTCGTTGTCTATGAAAGTTGATTGCTTAACTGCTTACTAGAGATGAGCGAGCACCAAAATGCTCGGGTGCTCGTTACTCGGGACGAAATTTTCGCAATGCTCGAGGGTTCGTTTCGAGTAACGAACCCCATTGAAGTCAATGGGCGACCCGAGCATTTTTGTATTTCGCCGATGCTCGCTAAGGTTTTCGTTTGTGAAAATCTGGGCAATTCAACAAAGTGATGGGAACGACACAGCAACGGATAGGGCAGGCGAGGGGCTACATGTTGGGCTGCATCTCAAGTTCCCAGGTCCCACTATTAAGCCACAATAGCGGCAAGAGTGGGCCCCCCTCCCCCGCACTGTCAGAGTAAAGATCGTTCTCCTCTGCCATAGCTGTAACAGCTGTGGCAGAGAGGAACGATGTTTGCCCATTGAATTCAATGGAGCCAGCAATACAGCAGGTTCCACTGAAAGCAATGGGCTGGCGGCGATCGCAGGATGAATTGTCGGGAAGGGCTTAAATATATAAGCCCTTCCCTGTGTCAGGGTAAAATATTCTAAGTACAGCACCAATCAGGCCCACCCCACTTGCCCCGCGGCCGGCGGTAAGAAGAGACACCACACAGAGGTCTGGTATAGTTTCTCACACGGGACATGGCTCTCGCTGTGCCGTGCTTTATTACAGATTACATGAGATCTTATACCCTTTGTCCCATCACCAGCAAGGGGTGATGGGCTCATAACCATATATGGGAAGTCCGGATTTCCGGCCTGAGACAGTGAAAATTATGTACATGGTTGAACATCTTGATATCTTGCTACGGCGCCTCTGGAAAAACAGCCAAGTACGCGTCCTTGTGTCTGGTTCTTCCTTTGCTGTGTTTAAAGATACATTTTGTTCAAGATACATTTTGTCTTCCAAGGCCTTTGGAATATCTGATGTTAAGGCGACAGATTAAGTTTTTTCTTATTTGGAATTGAATAGAACTTGCATATAGGTATGAAGCATAAAAATCATATGGCAATATATACATATACCCTCACAAACCCCCCTAAAAAACTTAATATGGAGATCAAGTACTAGGCCTTGCACTCTTCCTCGGTCGCCTCTCCCTTGCGTCAGGGTTTCTCCACTTGCCCGTAAGTCCCTACTCCTAAAAGGGGAGGGATCCCTACCTCACCTCAGAAGGAGGCCATGGATTCCCTGGGCTTATTTCCGGGCCTCCATACCCTCTATCTGTACGAGTTAACACCCCGCAGGGTGTGCCCTCGCCGGAACCTAAGGTCTTCTGCACTGTCCCTAGGCAAATGGGAAGTCCACTGACAGTCCATCTTATGAGACCGGGGCGGCGCAGTACTAGTCCATTTCTCCATTTTTCTGGTAACGTATCTGGTTGGCATTATCAGAACTGGCTCTTCATTTTTTTTCAAACAAGGGAAATGTTGGTCACATTATCCAGTCCCTTACTCATACTCTTTTTGATCAAAGGGATAATACACATACATGAAATTACATACCCAACCTCTTTCTGCTAAAATCATATCCAGGGCCACTCTAGGGCCATGGATGCAGTGGGCCCTAACTGGTCAGCTAAAAAAGCATCTCTGGTGTAGTTTACAAACCTCTGCTGATTGTAATAGATATAATTCATCCAATCTACATTATTATTAACAGTGACAATAGCAAATAAGGACTCAAAACCTGCTTTAACCTGATCTCTAGAATTAAATTAATCTGGCACCCCCCTTGGCACTCCTATTACATCTATGTATACATGTGGATCAAAGTTACCACCTGGAGCATCAACTTCTCTCTTAGCACGATGCAGTGTTGGATTCTCACCCTCAGTGTAGTCTTCATATTGCACATTTGATTGTATTAATTTGTTCTGAAACAGGGGGCTAGTGTACAGTAGTCAAAGGTGTGTGTTAGAGGAATAGTACCACATTATAGCATGTAAAGGATATGCAGGATCATGAGTTCTTTCAGTGCGAAGTGTGGATCCAAGTGGGCTTTCCTTCGAGCTTGACTGCAGTTGGGGTGGTGAACAACATCTGGTAAGGACCTTTAAACCGGGTTTCTCTCTTAAACTTTTTCACATAGACCCTGTCACCTGGTTTCAGATAGTGACACTCATCTGTAGGACCTGGGAGAAAAGCAGAGACTGCAGAATGCATTATCGGCAATTCCTTGGAGAGGCCTATGACAACATTAACAAGAAAATCATTCCCCAAACTCAGCTACTGTGGCATGTATCCTCCGGAGAAAAAGAAAAAACTAATAGAAGACACTCAATTCAAAATTTGCCCATTTCCTTCATTGCCTTTTGTATCTACTTTCCCACAACTCCGCGGATGGTAGGGTGTGTGAAAAGCCTGGAATATACCCAAAACAGACATGATGTGTTGCATTATTTCACCTGTGAAGTGTGTACCTTTGTTTGACTCAATCACTTCCGGTGCCCCGTATCTGCAGATTACCTCATTCATGAGCTTCTGTGTGGTTACCTGCTTATTTACTTTGGTAACAGAGTAGGTCTCCAACCTGAAAAGACATCAACAACAACAAGCACATATTCATGCTTCCCAACATGTGGGAGCTGAGTGTAGCCAATTTGCAATCCCTGAAATGGGTAGAGTGGTCTAGGCAAGTGTGATGTGGCAAATTTACTTCTGCCCTGTTGCTTACGGCAAAGATCATGCAAAATTGGACAAATGATGCAGCAGCTACAGAAAACCCAGGAGCCACCCGTCCTTGTTCAAGCATCGACATCATTGCTGCTTTGAGAGGTGCGTCTTTCCGTGCGTCAGCTGGGCCATCATGGGTAACAGGGACTGTGGTGGGCAAGTGCTGTTGACTGTTCACCATACGCCGTCCCTTTTTAGTCCATTTTTCCTTTTCTTCCTTGCTGGCTTGTAACTGCAAAGTCTTTAGCATATCAAAGTCCAAGTTTTTATCAAAGTCCAAGTTTTTATCAAAGTCCAAGTTTTTATCAAATTCTTCTTTTCTTCCATGGCTTGAGGGCCGCTGCTTTTGCTGTGTGGTCTGTGATGGCATTACCTCTCGCTTCTCCGGTGTAGGAATTGGTGTGAGCTTTCCACTTTGTCAGGTAGAAGTAGAGCCTCCATGAGACCGCTGCATCGCTGCATCATTTTTAATTGGCTGTCCTGCTGTGGTAAAAAACTATCTGGCCTTCCATTTTGGGCCGTAATCATGAGCTATGCCAAATGCATACCGGGAGTCAGTGTAAATGTTTGCCGTCTTACCTGTGGCCACTCTACACGCCTCCGTGAGTGCTTTTAGTTCCGCTTCTTGTACTGCGACATGCGGAGGCATTCTGCTTTTAGGACATCTTGTTGTGTAACCACTGCATATCCAGTGTGGAGTCGTCAATCACCCTGGGTACCATCTATAAAAAACAACTCAAAATATACATTGTTAACAAGGGCTTTCAGTAACTTTTTTTTAAAACTTAAATTTTCTTGTTGCATCAATGCTAGACAATCAGGCTGGTATTCTATTTCAAAAAGATCAGAATCTTGTTGCAAAAAATTAAAAAATTTAAAAATGACTTGCAAAAAAATTTAAAAATGGCTGACTTGCAATACCTAGATCACCTATGCCTTCTCCTCCCCCCCCCCCCTTTAAACCAGGGTACTCAATTGGAAGAATAGTAGCCGGGTTTAAGGTAGTACAACATTGTAAAAAGATTTGATGGATGCAGATAAGGCCTGTAAAATGTTAGCACCAATAACAGACATGAGTTACATTGGGGAAGAATAATCTACAAAACATCTACTAATATTGGAAATGTGAGATCCCTTTAAGTGAATTCATTATTAGTCTGTTCCTGCCTGCAATATCTTATCAAATTTAAGACAGGAGAAAAAAAACAAAACAAAAACTTTTACTAGCTGCTCAAGCTCCTCACCCCTCCCTTGTGGACAAGAGGGATGAAACATTATGTACTATTACATCATCTAGCTCCACCCCTTCGATATTGGTCGCTTGCGTCTTTTTTCAGAGCTCATTTCAGCTTAACAGTCTACACGTCCACATCTCAACCAAGCAAAGTCCCATGCATGGGGAGGACTTTTATCCCCAGTCATTACCTGCATCACACATTCCACACAGCCCGAACACGGGTCACTAACTCTCATCCATCCATGCTCTCAAGTTTGCTCCGTCACCCCCCTTGAAGGTGTACCAGTACATACAGACGCACAGACAAAAAAAGTTTGACAAACATACATACATCAGCTGAAAAACACAGAGGTGAGTGCTATAATCTTATAAAGTACATGATTCTATTGAGATGAGATTGTGAATGAGCGCTATCTTTGACAAATTATGTGAAAAACAGAGACATTCTATTTTTCTTATCTACTGAAGCTATTATATGCTGTATTAAACGCTGAAGTATTTTAGAATCTGTGGGTATTTTTCAGCCCCCCTTGTCTTTCTTTCTCTGTACTTCTCTGTATTTGACCCTGAACAAAAAGTGAAGTCTGAAAGCCCCCACCTTTTCAAAACAAACTGTTATCTCTCTACGAATATGAAACACAGACTGCATAAGTTGTTTCAGCTTAACTATTGCCTGCATTTGAACTCATAATTAACACATATGCTGGGACCTTGCAACATTCATTTTCAACCCCTGTATAAGTAAGAATATACCTTAGAAATTGCTATATTTCCTGCCTACTAAGACAGTATAATTAATTAAATTTATTTCAAGCGTTCATTCCTTTACAGCAAGCAGAGATATTATCCAGGGTTGTTATTGCATTTTCTCTCGCTTTGTTATCTCTTGACCTTGAAGACTGAACACAAGCTCGCAGCTACATGTCAACAAACCCTTCTCCCCTAAAATCAAGCTCAGTTAACTATTTGCACATACAGTATATACATATATACACACATATATCCACCTAGTATGGATTATACATATTATACACCTTTCCCTCTCTCTTTGCAAACAAATCACATGCATTTTAACTTTCTTCTCGACTTGCTTGTTCCTCATACTTCTCTCCCTACCTAGCTGCCAATATAACCTTCAATAGACACTCTCCTGACGCCCTCTTGATCACTTACTGTACTTTTCAACATTTCACTTACGGGTACTTTCTTAAACAAATAATGTGTACATACAACTTTCTCTGACTGTCTCCCTCTCTCCTCCTAGCAAACCTTGGTCTTTCAAGGCGCCTCTTGGTCCTAAAGACTTCCCTCCCAGACACCATTTTTGTAATCTACCGTGTGGGTCGGTGTCACACATTTTCATAAGTTTTCTTACAGCTTACAAATTCATCCGCACGGCGGCAGCCCTTGAGGGGCTCTGTCTTCTTTAATAAGGTCTTACGCATATTAGAACATCAACAACAATAATAATAACACGCTCCATAGAATGCATCCCTCTTAATTTTCAAATTGTCAGCCCCTTATATACCGGCAAAACAACCGAGGGTCCCTTCTCCTTATGGAACCAGCCCCATAAAATGCATCTCTCTGAAATCAAATCGTTAGCCCCATATATAAGGCAAAACAACCGAGAGTCCCTTCTCCTATGAAGCCTGTCTCACAAAATGCATCCCTCTCTGCTAAACCATTAACAACTAACTAAACTAAACCGAGGGTCCCTTCTCTTGTGAGACTAAATGAAAAGAAAGAGAAAAAAAAAACTTCTGCAGATACAACAATCTCCACTATTATTAAAACGTTAAAACTTCAAAGTACAAATAGACTACAGACTAGTTTCCGGGTGACCTATTGGTGCGCATATCACGGTCAGTGGTCCATGACGGCAAACCCGAAGCCCACACGAGTTACCGTGTAGAACTCTTAACCCAACCCGTCCGGTCACAAACCACAGATAGTCAGTCCTGCTGCAAGACTCTCAGTGTAAAACACAACATAAATATATGCTGGCCTTACCTGGAGTTCTGTGAGTTGATCAGGCTCGGTTTGCAGCAGGACGGCTTCCCCGTGGCGTGGATCCGGGTGAATTGCGCTGTAAGCTCCTGGTTTTACCGCCCCACGTTCGAGCACCATTTGTCAGGGTAAAATATTCTAAGTACAGCACCAATCAGGCCCACCCCACTTGCCCCGCGGCCGGCGGTAAGAAGAGACACCACACAGAGGTCTGGTATAGTTTCTCACACGGGACATGGCTCTCGCTGTGCCGTGCTTTATTACAGATTACATGAGATCTTATACCCTTTGTCCCATCACCAGCAAGGGGTGATGGGCTCATAACCATATATGGGAAGTCCGGATTTCCGGCCTGAGACAGTGAAAATTATGTACATGGTTGAACATCTTGATATCTTGCTACGGCGCCTCTGGAAAAACAGCCAAGTACGCGTCCTTGTGTCTGGTTCTTCCTTTGCTGTGTTTAAAGATACATTTTGTTCAAGATACATTTTGTCTTCCAAGGCCTTTGGAATATCTGATGTTAAGGCGACAGATTAAGTTTTTTCTTATTTGGAATTGAATAGAACTTGCATATAGGTATGAAGCATAAAAATCATATGGCAATATATACATATACCCTCACACCTGCAATTCATCCAGAAATGTGTTACAATAAAAATATATACCAGCGTATAAGGCGACGGGGCGTATAAGATGACCCCCCAACTGTCACCTTATACGCCGGCAATACAGTGGAGCAAAGAATAAAAATCATTACTCACTTCTTCTGACGTTCTGCGGTGCTCCTGCAGGCTGTCGCTCCCTCCTGGTCCACGGCAGAGCATTGCTTTCTGGACGCAGGGCTTGAAATCCCTGCCTCCAGAAACACAGCCAATCACAGCCATTCAATGACATCATTGTCATTGGCTGTGATTGGCTGAAGGCACGTGTGTTTCTGGAGGCGGGGATTTAAAGCCCTTTGTAGAGAAAGCAATGCTCTGCCGGGAACCAGGAGGGAGCGACAGCCTGCAGGAGCACCGCAGAACGTCAGAAGAAGTGAGTAATGATTTTTATTCTTTGCTCCACTGTATTGCCGGCGTATAAGGTGACAGTTGGGGGGTCGTCTTATACGCCCCGGCGCCTTATACGCCGGTATATATTTTTATTGTAACACATTTCTGGATGAATTGCAGGGAAGGGCTTATATATTTAAGCCCTTCCCGACAATTCATAGCAGCTCCGGCATCAACACCACTTTCCCTCCTCTATGTCAGAACGCATCTGTGGCGAGCCGCGGGAGGGGCAGATTTTAATACTCGGGTGACATCTAATCTCGCCAGCCACTCACTGCAGGGGGGTGGTATAGGGCTTGAACGTCGCAGGGGGAAGCTGTAATGTCTTCCCTGTCTTTCTATTGGCCAGAAAAGCGCGCAAATTTTTCAGGGAAGAAAATGAAAGTGACTCGAACATCGCGTGGTACTCGTCACGAGTAACGAGCATCTCGAACACCGTAATACTCGAACGAGTATCAAGCTCGGACGAGTATGCTCGCTCATCTCTATTCAACAACTTACTGGCTCTTAAGGCTAAAACTACTTATGCCACTAAGGGGTTGAAAATGCTCTTAAGTTCTTCGTCAAATATATTTAAATGAGATATAAATTCAAAATCTACAATAAAAAAATGTGATATTTCAGGGAGGGTTTTTCCAAGTTTAACATTACTTTTTTGGGGGTTTGCATTGTGTTTTATTTGAAATTGAAAAACAAGGACAACACATAAAAATAATATGAATCTACTATCCCAGAGTAGGATGTCATGCCACTGAAAGAATGCACAAATCACAGTTACAACTTATTCCCCTCGTGAGCATGAAACTATAAATATGAGTCTCATATGCAATATTGTTCTTTATTTTAGTGAAAGTTTAGTATTTGATCTTTCAGGCTTATGCTTTTATCGAAATTAGTTGGCAAAATACTTTGTAGTTCAAGAATTCTCAGGGATTCTTATGACTACATTGCCTTGACTTTCAATTCTGCTAAATCCTAGGTCTATGGCAAATCCTGGTTAACACGTAAAAAGATGAATTTCCCTGAGTTTTCTACCATATTTCACTGAATAAAATAGAAAACCCATAGTAAAGAAATGCATGGCTACACAGCACAGATCCTACTGCTTCACAAGTTATTCCATACATGCTTGCTAACTTGACTCATGTTCAAGTTTGGAAACATTTACTGTTCCAATGCAAAGAAAATTTAATAAATGGTGCAACTTAAAATGATTAAAGATATCCTACCATGATTACAGATATCCTACCATTTCTGTAAATAGCAGCCATGCTACCAGATGTCATGAGCCAAAGTTGAAACTGCTATTACCAAAGTAAATTTATTGTTTATATGTACCATAAGTGATATGTGTGGTCCTTTTTTCAATTATTGGAATTAACCTTGCAATGTACCATGGCATACATTTACGTCATGTTAAATATGTAGCTCTCTCTCACTGGCATAAATTTACAATATAGTGATCAACGGCTCCTGTTGCAATTACTGGGATTAGAGATAGCTCTGAACAATTTTGCTTAACCCCTTAGATTTTGTCGTCAATAGTGACTGCTGCATCTAAGGAATTTGATGGAGGGAGGGGGCTACTTCTGTCAACCCATTAGTTCCCTACAATGCAACTGCAGTGTATTGCTGCCACAGCCTTTATTTCTGCATGTACTGCATATAAGCCTCTTAGAGCCTAATATGCTGTTTGTCAGTAGAACACTGACAGTCAGGCAATATTACACCCCACTACACAGGTAATGCAGTGTTCTATGTAGGTAGCTAAATATCACTTGCTGAAGTCCTTTTGTGGGACTAAGGGTGGAGACCCACTGGCGATATTTTCTATCTTGCGCTGCGATAGCAAGTGAAAACACTCGCCTCGCAGCACAAGAAAGATGCCGGAATGAGACCGGGATATCGCCAGTCTTTTCAATGGGGCCAGCAGCAGCGCTAGCCCCATTGAAAAGACATGGAGAATACCGCGGACTTCTGCAACAGCTGTCACAGCTGTCACAGCTGTGGCAGAAGTGCAGCATGCTATCTCATTGCTTTCAATGGGATCGGCGCTGCTGCCAGTCCTATTGAAAGCAGTGTTTTTTGGAAAACCCTGCAGTATGATTTTCGGGGAAGGGCTTGAAATAAAAGCCCTTCCCTGAAAATCACCAATAAGTGGTTAAAAAGGGAAAAAAAAGTACTCACCTCTCCGCCGCTCACACGCGTCCTCCGGCTGGCTCCCCGACACTGCTATCCAGCACTTTCAGCAGGCGCAGATTTAAAAATCCTCGCCTCCTGAAAGGGCTGTGCTGATTGCCTGAGCGCTCAGCCAATAACAGCTAGTGCTTAGCTATTGGCTGATCGCTCAGCCAACTACAGGTAGTGCTTAGCTATTCATGAATGAATAGCACTATCTTAGCTATTAATGAATGAATAGCTAAGCACTAGCTGTTATTGGCTGAGCGCTCAGCCAATCAGCACAGCCCTTTCAGGAGGCGGGGATTCTTAAATCCCCACCTGCTGAATGTGCTGGATAGCAGTGTCGGGGAGCCAGCCGGAGGACGCGTGTGAGCGGCGGAGAGGTGAGTACTTTTTATTTTACTTTTTTAACCACTTATTGAGGATTGCAATACCATGACTTTCAGTAAACTGTCGTTTATATGATTCATCTTGGAAACAATAAATAAGACTTTCAAAGGAAGAAAAATAGGTATTTAGTAGAGATGAGCGAGAGCTCGTCTTGAGTAACGAACCCCATTGAAGTCAATGGGGGACTCGAGCATTTTTGTATGGGACCGATGCTCCGCATGCGTGATGACTTATGAAACATCAGAAAATCATGGAAACACCACAGAAACGGATAGGGAAGGGCAAGGGCAGCATGCATGGCTGCATCTGAGGCTCCCAGGTCCCACTATTAAGCCAAAATGGGGGCAAGAGCCTGGCGGTCACCCCCCTAACAATTTACTTGGGACAAACCCTCATTAGCAAGGCACACGCGCTGGCACATCTTAGCTAAGCACCATACTAACTGCAACCAAGGACAATCACTGTCTGCGGGTGACACCTGTCCAAACCCACCGCACGACCCTGCGCCCACAGCACACCCAAAATTGCCATGCCACACGCTCGCTTGATAGCCACACCACTGTCATGTCTATTTATAAGTGCGTACTGGATGAGGAGGAATCGGAGGTACACACTGCAGAGGGTTGGCAGGGCTAGGCAAAATTGTCAGGAGCCGCAAAGTTGGGCATAAAGGGGACTCAGATGCCAGCACTTCTACACATCTCCACAATGCAGCAATACACTGTGTGGGAAGCACGTGAGCGGGTCCAGGGTCAGGCTCAGTCTCAGCCTCCACCTTGAGTGACCCAAGGTGCCGCGAGTTATATAGCAATGGGAAATCCATGTGTCCCCACACAATTCATTCTGTGTAGGTGTCAGATAGCTCAACACCGCAATGGGTGCACAAAGATGGTATTACATAGGAAGAAATCAGAGTGCCCGAACATGGCAGAATTTCACCCCACCAAGGACCTCGGCCTTGGCCCACTTTTCTGCCCAATTCATTCTTTGTATGTGTGAAATAGCTGAACAATGCAATGGGGAAGCCTTTGTGCAACCACAGTATAGGCGAGCCCCTGGAACCCAGGGACAGTATTAAACAGGAAGAAAAGAGAGTGACCAAACATGGCAGAGTTTCACCCTGCCCAGGACCTCAGCCTCGGCCAACATTTCTGCCCAATTCATTCCTTGTATGTGTCAGATAGCTGAACAATGCAATGGGAAAGCCCTTGTGCACCCACAGCATAGGCGAGCCCATGAAACTCAAAGACAGTATTAAACATGAAGAAAAAAGAGTGCCCAAACATGGCAGAGTTTCACCCCACCCAGGACCTCAGCCCACACTTCTGCCCTAGTCATTCAGTGTATTTGTGCCAGATAGGTAAAATATTGCAATGAGAAAGCCGTCTGCACCCTAGCCAAGTCAGTCAGTGTATTTCTGCCAGACAGGTAAAACAACTCAATGGGAAGTCTTTGTGCACCCACAGCATAGGCGATCCCCTGGAACCCAAGTATTACACATAAAGAAATCAGAGCGCCCAAACAAGGCAGTTTCACCCCGCCAAGGGCCATGGCCTCGGCTCACACCCTTAGAAATCATGGGCATAAAGTGGACTGGGATGCTAGTGCAGCTGTGAACGTCTCATTAATGCAGTAATGCTCCTTTTCTATGGCCCAAACCACTGTCTCAGATTACCGTGGTAACACAAGAGAAAATTCATGTTGCCCAGTGCTGATCCCCAGACCCCAAGCAGGAGGAGAAGGTGGCATAATAAGGCAGAGAAACAGTGACTCTGTGTGGGAAGTACGTGAGCGGACCCTGGGTTAGGCTTGGTCCCAGCCTCCACCTTGTGTGAACCAAAGTGCCATGAGTTAAACAGCTATGGAAAATCCATGTGTCCCCACACACTTCATTCTGTCTATGTGTCAGGCAGCTGAACACCGCAATGGGAAACTTTTGTGCACCCACAGTATAGGCGGACCCCAGTAACATTTCTGTAGCAAGAGTATAGGCAAACTCATCAAACCTTTCAGTAACGAGTTTATAGGCGGACCCCAGTAACATTTCAGTAGCAAGAGTACAGGTGAGCCCCTCAAACCTTTCAGTACCAAGTGTATAGGCGGAACCCAATAACATTTCTGTAGCAAGAGTATAGGTGGACCCCAGTAGCATTTCTGTAGCAACAGTATAGGCGAGCCCCTGTAACATGTCTGTAGCAAAAGTATAGGGGAACCCCAGTAACATATATGTAGCAAGAGTATAGGCGGAACCCTCTAATATGTCTGTAGCAAGAGTATAGGCGAACCCCAGTAACATTTATGTAGCAAGAGTATAGGCGGACCCCAGTAACATTTCGGTAGCAAGAGTATAGACGGACCCCTGTAATATTTCTGTAGCAAGAGCATAGGTAAACCCCTCAAACCTTTCAGTACCAAGTGTATAGGCGGACCCCTGTAACATTTCTGTAGCAAGAGTATAGGCGGACCCCTGTATCATTTCTGTAGCAAGAGTGTAGGCAGACCCCAGTAACATATATGTAGCAAGAGTATAGGCGGACCCCTGTAACATGTCTGTAGCAAGAGTATAGGCGGATCCCAGTAACATTTATGTAGCAAGAGTATAGGCGGACCCTAGGAACATTTCTGTAACAAGAGTATAGGCGGACCCCTGTAACATTTCTGTAGCAAGAGTATAGGCGGACCCCAGCAACATTTCTGTAACAAGAGTATAGGTGGATCCCAGTAACCTTTTTTGTAGCAAGAGTATAGCCGGACCCCTGTAACATGTCTGTAGCAAGAGTATAGGTGAACCCCTCAAACCTTTCAGTATCAAGTGTATAGGCGGACGCCAGTAACATTTCTGTAGCAAGAGTTTAGGCAGACCCCAGTAACATACAGTATATGTAGCAAGAGTATAGGCGGACCCCTGTAACATGTCTGTAGCAAGAGTATAGGCGGACGCCAGTAACATTTATGTAGCAAGAGTATAGGCAGACCCCAGTAACATTTCTGTAATAAGAGTATAGGCGGACCCCTGTAACATTTCTGTAGCAAGAGTATAGGCGGACCCCTGTATCATTTCTGTAGCAAGAGTGTAGGCAGACCCCAGTAACATATATGTAGCAAGAGTATAGGCGGACCCCTGTAACATGTCTGTAGCAAGAGTATAGGCGGATCCCAGTAACATTTATATAGCAAGAGTATAGGCGGACCCCTGTATCATTTCTGTAGCAAGAGTGTAGGCAGACCCCAGTAACATATATGTAGCAAGAGTATAGGCGGACCCCTGTAACATGTCTGTAGCAAGAGTATAGGCGGATCCCAGTAACATTTATGTAGCAAGAGTATAGGCGGACCCTAGGAACATTTCTGTAACAAGAGTATAGGCGGACCCCTGTAACATTTCTGTAGCAAGAGTATAGGCGGACCCCAGCAACATTTCTGTAACAAGAGTATAGGTGGATCCCAGTGACCTTTTTTGTAGCAAGAGTATAGCCGGACCCCTGTAACATGTCTGTAGCAAGAGTATAGGTGAACCCCTCAAACCTTTCAGTATCAAGTGTATAGGCGGACGCCAGTAACATTTCTGTAGCAAGAGTTTAGGCAGACCCCAGTAACATACAGTATATGTAGCAAGAGTATAGGCGGACCCCTGTAACATGTCTGTAGCAAGAGTATAGGCGGACGCCAGTAACATTTATGTAGCAAGAGTATAGGCAGACCCCAGTAACATTTCTGTAATAAGAGTATAGGCGGACCCCTGTAACATTTCTGTAGCAAGAGTATAGGCGGACCCCTGTATCATTTCTGTAGCAAGAGTGTAGGCAGACCCCAGTAACATATATGTAGCAAGAGTATAGGTGGACCCCTGTAACATGTCTGTAGCAAGAGTATAGGCGGATCCCAGTAACATTTATATAGCAAGAGTATAGGCGGACCCCTGTATCATTTCTGTAGCAAGAGT
This sequence comes from Eleutherodactylus coqui, assembly GCF_035609145.1. Lineage (NCBI taxonomy): Eukaryota > Metazoa > Chordata > Amphibia > Anura > Eleutherodactylidae > Eleutherodactylus > Eleutherodactylus coqui. Next base: position 211,924,647 of record NC_089837.1, on the reverse strand, counting down.
GTAGGCAGACCCCAGTAACATATATGTAGCAAGAGTATAGGCGGACCCCTGTAACATGTCTGTAGCAAGAGTATAGGCGGATCCCAGTAACATTTATGTAGCAAGAGTATAGGCGGACCCTAGGAACATTTCTGTAACAAGAGTATAGGCGGACCCCTGTAACATTTCTGTAGCAAGAGTATAGGCGGACCCCAGCAACATTTCTATAGCAAGAGTATAGATGGATCCCAGTAACCTTTTTTGTAGCAAGAGTATAGCCGGACCCCTGTAACATGTCTGTAGCAAGAGTATAGGTGAACCCCTCAAACCTTTCAGTATCAAGTGTATAGGCGGACGCCAGTAACATTTCTGTAGCAAGAGTTTAGGCAGACCCCAGTAACATACAGTATATGTAGCAAGAGTATAGGCGGACCCCTGTAACATGTCTGTAGTAAGAGTATAGGCGGACCCCAGTAACATTTATGTAGCAAGAGTATAGGCAGACCCCAGTAACATTTCTGTAATAAGAGTATAGGCGGACCCCTGTAACATTTCTGTAGCAAGAGTATAGGCGGACCCCAGTAACATTTCTGTAGCAAGAGTATAGGTGGACCCCGGTAACATTTCTGTAGCAAGAGTATAGGCAGACCCCTGTAACATTTCTGTAGCAAGAGTATAGCTGAAGCCCTCAAACCTTTCATTACCAAGTGTATAGGTGGACCCCAGTAACATTTCTGTAGCAAGAGTATAGGCGGACCCCAGTATCTTTTTTGTAGCAAGAGTATAGGGGGACCCCTGTAACATGTCTGTAGCAAGACTATAACCGGACCCCAGTAACATACATGTAGCAAGAGTATAGGCGTACCCCTGTAACATTTCTGTAGCAAGAGTATAGGTGGACCCCAGTAACATTTCTGTAGCAAGAGTATAAGCAGACCCCTGTAACATTTCTGTAGCAAGAGTATAGGTGAAACCCTCAAACCTTTCAGTAACAAGTGTATAGGCGGACCCCTGTAACATTTCTGTAGCAAGAGTATAGGCAGACCCCTGTAACATTTCTGTAGCAAGAGTGTAGGCAGACCTCAGTAACATATATGTAGCAAGAGTATGGGTGGTCCCCTGTAACATTTCTGTAGCAAGAGTATAGGCGGACCCTCGTAACATTTCTGTAGCAAGAGTATAGGTGAACCCCTCAAACCTTTCAGTACCAAGTGTATAGGCAGACCTCTGTAACATTTCTGTAGCAAGAGTATAGGCGAACCCCTGAAACATTGGTGTACCAAGAGTATAGGCGAACACCTGAAAAAATTTGGTTACCAAGAGTGTAGGCAAAGGCCGGAAAAATTAGTTAGATAACAGTATAGGCAAGGGCTAGAGATGAGCGAGCACCAAAATGCTCGGGTGCTCGTTACTCGAGTCGAACTTTTCGCGATGCTCGAGGGTTCGTTTCGAGTAACGAACCCCATTGAAGTCAATGGGCGACCCGGGCATTTTTGTATATCGCCGATGCACGCTAAGGTTTTCATTTGTGAAAATCTGCAAAACCCAGGAAAGTGCTGGAAACGACACAGAAACGGATAGGGCAGGAGAGGGCCAACATGCTGGGCTGCATTTCAGGTTCCCAGGTCCCACTATTCAGCCACAATAGCGGCAAGAGTGGCCCCCCCCCTACCAATTTTTACTTTGGACAAACCCTCATTAGCAAGGCACACCTTAGCTAAGCACCACACTACCTCCAACAAAGCACAAGCACTGCCTGCGGGACACACCCCTGCCTCTTCTCTTGGGTTACATGCTGCCCAACCCCCCCCCCCCACACGACCCAGTGTCCACAGCGCACACCAAAGTGTCCCTGCGCAGCCTTCAGCTGCCCTCATGCCACACGCTGGCCTCACAGCCACACTACCCTCATGTCTATTTATAAGTGCGTCTGCCATGAGGAGGAACCGCAGGCACAAACTGCAGAGGGTTGGCAGGGCCAGGCAGCGACCCTCTTTAAAAGGGGCGGGGCGATAGCCCACAATGCTGTACAGAAGCAATGAGAACTCCAATCCTGTGCCACCTCCGTCAGGAGCTGCAAACGTGGGCATAGCAATGGGGAATCCATGTGCCACACAGTATTCATTCTGTCAAGGTGTCGCATAGCTCAATCCACACTGCAAGGGGAAAGCCGTCAGTGTTCTGCCCTCTACTCAAGTCAGTCAGTGCCTTTGTGCCAGACAGGTCAAACACCGCGATGGGAACTAAGTTTGCACCAACAGCATAGGGGGGTCCTAGGAAGCCCAAGACATGAACCAAAAATTGATCTGAGCGGCCAAACATGGCAGACTTGCACCGCGCCCACGACATAGGCCTCGACCCACAGCTTCAGCAATCCTAGGCAGGAAGCGGACTTTCACTGCACCAAGGACATAGGCCTCTGCACAAACCCTCAGCAATCGTGGGCCTACAGCGGACTCCAATGCTAGCGTAGCTGTGCACGTCTCATTATCGCTGTATTGCTCCTGTAGTTTGTCCCAATGCAGTGCCCCGGATAGTAGAGGCAACGTCAGATTAAATACAGGTGGGCTTCGGCCCACACTGCATTCCCCAGTCAGACCGGGGTTTTTAATACATAGACACAGGCAGGTACAACTCACTAATGTGAAGTCCATGTGGACCAACAGCATGGGTGGCACCCTGGAACCCACCAGCGGTACATAAATATATCCCATTGCATTGCCCAGCACAGCTGAAGTTACGTCCGATTAAATGCAGGTGGGCTTCGGCCCACACTGCATTCCCCAGTCAGACCGGGGTTTTTAATACATAGACACAGGCAGGTACAACTCACTAATGTGAAGTCTCTGTGGACCCACAGCATGAGTGGCTCCCTGGAACCCACCGTCGGTACATAAATATATCCCATTGGAGTGCCCAGCACAGCTGAGGTAACGTCAGGTTTAATGCAGGTGGGCTTCAGCCCACACTGCATGCCCAAGTTAGACTGGGTTCTTTATAAGTAGACACATGCAGTTACAACTCTGTGTGGACCGACAGCATAGGTGGGTCCCTGGAACCCACCGTCGGTACATAATTAAATCCCATTGCAGTGCCCTGCTCAGCAGAGCTAACGTCACATACAATACAGGTGTGCTTCGGCCCACAGTGCATGCCCCAGTCTGACTGGTAATATGTACCTTAACAGTAACCTCGTTGGTGGGAATGTGGTGGCGACTGCGGACCTAGTAGCGCGGTTTTATTTAGTTGGTTTTCGGAATGTGGCCAGGATTAAGTTGGCCGTGGCGAGGGGATGGTGGGGGGGCTCTCTTGTTGTGTCGGTAAAGGTGAAATTCTTGAACTGCCACCAGACGGACCAATGCAAAGGTATTTGCCAAAAATGTTTTCATTGTTGGAGGAGGAGGGGGATGTTTTTGAGGCACTACATGTCCTCTCCACGTGTCCGTGGTTATATGCACCTTAATAGTAACCGCGTTTGTGGGAAATGGCCTTGCCTCCATCATGTCTTTGGGAAGCCTCCGTTTCCCCACCCCAGTGACATAGCATTAGCAGCGGTATAGGCAGAGCCCAGAATTAGTAACATTTCAGCGATAACATTAGGGACAGGCCCCAGTAACATATCACTAGCAGCATTATAGGGGGAGCACAGTATTAGTTCTATTTCAGTAGTAGTAGCAGTCCAGACAGGCCCCAGTAACAATTCCGAATCAGCAGTATAGGGGGAGCACAGTCTTAGTTCCATTTCAGTAATAGTAGCAGTCAAGACAGGCCCCAGTAACAATTCCGAAGCAGCAGTATAGGGGGAGCACAGTATTAGTTCCATTTCAGTAGTAGTAGCAGTCAAGACAGGCCACAGTAACAATTCCGAAGCAGCAGTATAGGGGGAGCACAGTATTAGTTCCATTTCAGTAATAGTAGCAGTCAAGACAGGCCACAGTAACATTCCCGTTGCAGCAGTTTAGGGAGATAACAGTCTCTGTCACATTTCAGTAGTTGCAGTATAGACAAGGCCCCAGTTACATTTATGTAGCAAAAGTGTAGGCCGACCCACACACCTTGCTGTAGCATGAGTGCAGGCGAAGCCCATAATAATTACTAGGATTACACTGTAGGCGAGGGCCCAAAAAAATTGGTGTACCAACAGTACTAATGTACCTCAGAAAAATTGCGCATGCCCAACCAAGAGGGCAGGTGAAACCCATTAATCGCTTTGGTTAATGTGGCTTAATTTGTAACTAGGCCTGGAGGCAGCCCAGTTAAAATAAAAATTGGTTCAGGTGCAAGTTTCAACGCTTTAATGAGAATTAAAACGTATAAACATTGTTTACAAAAGTCATATGACTGAGCCTTGTGGGCCTAAGAAAAATTGCCCAGTAGCGTGATTACGTGAGGTTTCAGGAGGAGGAGCAGGAGGAGGAGGATGAATATAATACACAGATTGATGAAGCTAAAAGGTCCCCGTTTTTTATGGTGATAGAGAACGATGCTTCCATCCGCGGGTGCAGCCTACGTATTGTTTAGGTACCGCTACTGTCCGCTGGTGGATAAGAGAAGTCTGGGGAAATCCAGGCTTTGTTCATCTTTATGAGTGTAAGCCTGTCGGCACTGTTGGTTGACAGGCGGGTACGCATATCCGTGATGATTCCCCCAGCCGCACCAAACACCCTCTCTGACAAGACGTTAGCCGCAGGACAAGCAAGCACCTCCAGGGCATACAGCGCGAGTTCAGGCCACGTGTCCAGCTTCGACACCCAGTAGTTGTAGGGAGCAGAGGCGGCACGGAGGACGGTCGTGCTATCGGCTACATACTCCCTCACCATCCTTTTACAGTGCTCCCGCCGACTCAGCCTTGACTGGGGAGCGGTGACACAGTCTTGCTGGGGAGCCATAAAGCTGGCAAAGGGCTTGGAGAGTGTTCCCCTGCCTGCGCTGTACATGCTGCCTGATCTCTGTGCCTCCCTGCTACCTGGCCCTCGGAACTGCGCCTTCTGCCACTAGCGCTGTTGGATGGGAATTTTACCATCAGTTTGTCCGCTAGGGTCCTGTGGTATAGCATCACTCTCGAACCCCTTTCCTCTTTGGGTATGAGAGTGGAAAGGTTCTCCTTATACCGTGGGTCGAGCAGTGTGTACACCCAGTAATCCGTAGTGTCCAGAATGCGTTTAACGCGAGGGTCACGAGAAAGTCATCCTAACATGAAGTCCGCCATGTGTGCCAGGGTACCTGTACGCAACACTTGGCTGTCCTCACTAGGAAGATCACTTTCAGGATCCTCCTCCTCCTCCTCCTCCTTCTCCTCCTCAGGCCATACACGCTGAAAGGATGACAGGCAAGCAGCATGGGTGCCCTCAGCAGTGGGCCAAGCTGTCTCTTCCCCCTCCTCCTCCTCAACGCGCTGAGATATAGACATGAGGGTGCTCTGACTATCCAGCGACATACTGTCTTCCCCCGCCTCCGTTTCCGAGCGCAAAGCGTCTGCCTTTATGCTTTACAGGGAACTTCTGAAGAGGCATAGCAGAGGAATGGTGACGCTAATGATTGCAGCATCGCCGCTCACCATCTGGGTAGACTCCTCAAAGTTTCCAAGGACCTGGCAGATGTCTGCCAACCAGGCCCACTCTTCTGTAAAGAATTGAGGAGGCTGACTCCCACTACGCCGCCCATGTTGGAGTTGGTATTCCACTTTAGCTCTACGCTGCTCATAGAGCCTGGCCAACATGTGGAGCGTAGAGTTCCACCGTGTGGGCACGTCGCACAGCAGTCGGTGCACTGGCAGATTAAAGCAATGTTGCAGGGTCCGCAGGGTGGCAGCGTCCGTCTTGGACTTGCGCAAATGTGCGCTGAGGCGGCGCACCTTTCCGAGCAGGTATGACAAGCGTGGGTAGCTTTTCAGAAACCGCTGAACCACCAAAATAAAGACGTGGGCCAGGCATGGCACGTGCGTGAGGCTGCCGAGCTGCAGAGCCGCCACCAGGTTACGGCCGTTGTCACACACGACCATGCCCGGTTGGAGGCTCAGCGGCGAAAGCCAGCGGTCGGTCTGCTCTGTCAGACCCTGCAGCAGTTCGTGGGCCGTGTGCCTGTTCTCTCCTTAACTGAGTAGTTTCAGCACGGCCTGCTGGCGCTTGCCCACCGCTGTGCTGCCACCCCGCGCGACACCGACTGGTGGCGACGTGCTGCTGCTGACACATCTTGATTGCGAGACAGAGGTTGCGTAGGAGGAGGAGGAGGGTGGTTTAGTGGAGGAAGCATACACCGCTGCAGATACCAGCACCGAGCTGGGGCCCGCAATTCTGGGGGTGGGTAGGACGTGAGCGGTCCCAGGCTCTGACTCAGTCCCAGCCTCCACTAAATTCACCCAATGTGCCGTCAGGGAGATATAGTGGCCCTGCCCGCCTGTGCTTGTCCACGTGTCCGTTGTTAAGTGGACCTTGGCAGTAACCGCATTGGTGAGGGCGCGTACAATGTTGCGGGAGACGTGGTCGTGCAAGGCTGGGACGGCACATCGGGAAAAGTAGTGGCGACTGGGAACCGAGTAGCGCGGGGCCGCCACCGCCATCATGTTTTTGAAAGCCTCCATTTCTACAAGCCTATACGGCAGCATCTCCAGGCTGATCAATTTGGCAATGTGCACGTTTAACGCTTGAGCGTGCGGGTGCGAGGAGGCGTACTTGCGCTTGCGCTCAAACAGTTGTGCTAGCGACGGCTGGATGCTGCGCTTAGAGACATTGCTGGATGGGGCCGAGGACAGCGGAGGTGAGTGTGTGGGTGCAGGCCGGGAGAAGGTCGTGCCTGTGTCCTGAGAGGGGGGTTGGAGCTCAGTGGCAGGTTGGGGCACAGGGGGAGAGGCAGTGGTGCAAACCGGAGGCGGTAAACGGCCTTCGTCCCACCTTGTGGGTTGCTTGGCCATCATATGCCTGCGCATGCTGGTGGTGGTGAGGCTGGTAGTGGTGGCTCCCCGGCTGATCTTGGCGCGACAAGCCTTGCACACCACAGTTCGTCGGTCGTCTGCACTCTCAGTGAAAAACTGCCAGACCTTTGAGCACCTTGGCCTCTGCAGGGTGGCATGGCGCGAGGGGGCGCTTTGGGAAACAGTTGGTGGATTATTCGGTCTGGCCCTGCCTCTACCCCTGGCCACCGCACTGCCTCTTCCAACCTGCCCTGCTGCTGCACTTGCCTCCCCCTCTGAAGACCTGTCCTCAGTAGGCTTAGCAAACCAGGTGGGGTCAGTCACCTCATCGTCCAGCTGCTCTTCCTCCGAATCCTCTGTGCGCTCCTCCCTCGGACTTACTGCCCTTACTACTACCTCACTGATAGACAACTGTGTCTCATCGTCATCGTCCTCCTCACCCACTGAAAGCTCTTGAGACAGTTGCCGGAAGTCCCCAGCCTCATCCCCCGGACCCCGGGAACTTTCCAAAGGTTGGGCATCGGTCACGATAAACTCCTCTGGTGGGAGAGGAACCATTGCTGCCCAATCTGGGCAGGGGCCCGAGAACAGTTCCTGGGAGTCTGCCTGCTCTTCAAAATGTGTCATTTTCATGGAGTGAGGAGGCTGGGAGGAAGGAGGAGCAGCAGCCAGAGGATTCAGAGTTGCAGCTGTGGACGGCGTAGAAGACTGGGTGGTCGATAGATTGCTGGATGCACTTTCTGCCATCCACGACAGGACCTGCTCACACTGCTCATTTTCTAATAAAGGTCTACCGCGTGGACCCATTAATTGTGAGATGAATCTGGGGACCCCTGAAACTTGCCTCTCTCCTAATCCCGCAGCAGTCGGCTGCGATACACCTAGACCAGGAACTCGGCCTGTGCCCACACCCTGACTTGGGCCTCCGCATCCTCGCCCCCGTCCACGTCCTCTAGGCCTACCCCCACCCCTCAGCATGGTGTATTACGAGATTAGCAGAAACAGAACGCTGTAATTAAATGTGCCGCTTATTGGCCTGTGGTTGGAGGCTCACTTCGCGTACGTAACGCACTGCAGAGCCAGGAAACAATTATGCGCAAGGCTGGGTATTAATTCAACAACTACTACCCCCAGCAGAGGCGCAGTAAACTGAAGGCAGTGACAGGCAGGCCAAATCTTGTATTTTTTTTTAAACTTTGTGGGAACAACCAGACTGCCTGTGATATGCATTGTATTTCGATTGCTCTTTTGGAGGCTGACTTCGCGTACGTAACGCACAGCAGAGGCAGGCAACAATTATGCGCAAGTCTGGGTATTAATTCAACAACTACTACCCCCAGCAGAGATGCAGTAAACTGAAGGCAGTGACAGGCAGGCCTAATATTGTATTTTTTTGAACTTTTTGGGAAAAAGCCCACTGCCTGTGATATACACTGTATTTCGATTTCCCTGTTGGAGGCTGACTTCGCGTACGTAACGCACTGCAGAGGCAGGAAACAATTATGCGGAAGGCTGGGTATTAATTCATCAACTACTACCCCCAGCAGAGACGCTGTAAACGGAAGGCACTGACAGGCATGCCAAATCTTGTATATTTTTTAACTTGGTGGGAACAACCACACTGCCTGTGATATGCACTGTATTTCGATTGCCCTGTTGGAGGCTGACTTCGCGTACGTAACGTACTGCAGAGGCAGGAAACAATTATGCGCAAGGCTGGGTATTAATTCACCAACCACTACACCCATCAGAGACGCTGTAAACGGAAGGCACTGACAGGCAGGCCAAATCTTGTATATTTTTTAACTTTGTGGGAACAACCACACTGCCTGTGATATGCACTGTATTTCGATTGCCGTGTTGGAGGCTGACTTCGCGTACGTAACGCACTGCAGAGGCAGGAAACAATTATGCACAAAGCTGGGTATTAATTCACTAACTACTACCCCCAGCAGAGACGCTGTAAACGGAAGGCACTGACAGGCAGGACAAATCTTGTATATTTTTTAACTTGGTGGGAACAACCACACTGCCTGTGATATGCATTGTATTTCGATTGCTCTTTTGGAGGCTGACTTCGCGTACGTAACGCACAGCAGAGGCAGGAAACAATTATGCGCAAGGCTGGGTATTAATTCACCAACCACTACACCCAGCAGAGACGCTGTAAACGGAAGGCACTGACAGGCAGGCCAAATCTTATATATTTTTTTAACTTAGTGGGAACAACCACACTGCCTGTGATATGCACTGTATTTCGATTGCCGTGTTGGAGGCTGACTTCGCGTACGTAACGCACTGCAGAGGCAGGAAACAATTATGCACAAGGCTGGGTATTAATTCACCAACTACTACCCCCAGCAGAGACGCTGTAAACGGAAGGCACTGACAGGCGGGCCAAATCTTGTATATTTTTAAACTTTGTGGGAACAACCACACTGCCTGTGATATGCACTGTATCTCGATTGCCCTGTTGGAGGCTGACTTCGCGTACGTAACGCACTGCAGAGCAGGCAACAATTATGCGCAAGGCTGGGTATTAATTCAACAACTACTACACCCAGCAGAGACGCAGTAAACTGAAGGCAGGTACAGGCAGGCCTAATATTGTCTTTTTTGGAAGTTTTTGGGAAAAAGCCCACTGCCTATATAGCCAGTATACCTCTTTCCCTGCCTCACCAGTACTGCCCCTTTACTGAGTAAAATGACTGCAGACTGAGGACGCTATGGTCTGCACGCCCGATATACAAAAAAAAAATAATTGTGCAACACTGCTCCCAGCAGCCTCAACAGTACTGCACACGGTCAGATGTGGCCCTAAGAAGGACCGTTGGGGTTCTTGAAGACTTAAATAACACCTAACACTCGCCCTATAGCAGCAGCATGCATCTGTGGCGAGCCGCGGGCGGGGCAGATTTTAATACTCAGGTGTCATCTGATCTCCCCAGCCACTCACTGCAGAGGGGTGGTATAGGGCTGGAACGTCACAGGAGGAAGTTGTAATGCCTTCCATGTCTTTCTATTGGCCAGAAAAGCGCGCAAATTTCTCAGAGATGAAAGTGAAAGTAACTCAAACATCGCGTGGTGCTCGTCTCGAGTAACGAGCATCTCGAACACCCTAATACTCGAACGAGTATCAAGCTCGGACGAATATGCTCGCTCATCCCTAGCAAGAGCCTGAAAAATTGCTGTACCAAGAGTACAAGTGCACCCCTGAAAAATTGCTCAAGCGTGAGGGCAGGTGAAACCCATAAACATTTTTTTAAAGATACAGCTCGCTGTTGCTTAATGTGTAACAGAGCCTGGCGGTAGCCCTGTGAAAAAAAATTGGTTTCTGTTAAAGAATCAATACTTTTGAAACTTTGAAAAATTGTAAAAAACTTTAAAACAGAGCCTTTTGGGCCGCAGAAAAATTGGCAGTTCAGTTTGATGACAAGCTGTTTTAGGAGGAGTAGTAGGAGGAGGAGTAATAATATCCGAGTGATTGACGAAGCTAATTTCCCCTTTTTTTGTGGTGATAGAGGATGCATTTTTCTCCTGTTGCAGCGAAAAGAATCATTAGGTTCCACTGCTTTCCGCCGGTAGAGAAGAGAAGTCTGCGGAAATCCAGCCTTTGTTCATCTTTATGAGTGTAAGCATGTCGGCACTGGCAGTTGACAGGCGGGTACGCTTATCCGTGATGATTCCCCCAGCTGCACTAAACACCCTCACTGACAAGACGCTAGCAGCTGGGCAGGCCAGCACCTCCAGGCCGTACAGCTCAAGTTCGTGCCACGTGTCCAGCTTTGACACCTAGCAGTTATATGGAGCAGAGGCATCACGGAGGATGGTGGTATGATCTGCTACGTACTCCCTTACCATGTTTTTACAGTGCTCCCTCCGACTCAGCCTTAACTGGGGTGTGGTGACACAGTGTTGCTGGGGTGCCATAAAGCTTGCAAAGGCCTTGGAGAGTGTTCCCCTGCCTGCGCTGGACATGCTGCCTGATCCCCGCGCCTCCCCTGCTACTTGGCCCTCGGAACTGCGTCTTCTGCCACTAGTGCTGTCAGATGGGAAATTTAGCATCACTTTTTCCACCAGGGCCCTGTGGTATTGCATCACTCTCATACCCCTTTCTCTTCGGGGATGAGAGTGAAAAGGTTCTCCTTATACCGTGGGTCTAGAAGGCTGTACACCCAGTAATCCGTGTTGGCCAGAATGCGTCTAACGCGAGGGTCACGGGAAAGGCAGCTTAACATGAAGTCAGCCATGTGTGCCAGGGTACCAGTACGCAACACATTGCTGTTCTCACTAGGAGTATGACTTTGAGGATCTTCCTCCTCCTCTTCGGCCCATACACGCTGAACAGATGAGAGGCAAGCAGCATGGGTACCCTCTGCAGTGTGGTCAACTGTCTCTTCCTATCTGGCTATCAAGCGACATACTGTCATCTCCCGTCTCCTGTTCCAACTGCAAAGCGTCGGCCTTTATGCTTAGCAGCAGGGTGGTAACGCTAATGATTGCCACATCCCCGCTCACCATCTGTGTAGACTCCTCAAAGTTTCTGAGGACCTGGCAGATATCTGCCATCCATGCCCACTCCTCAGTAAAGATTTGCGGAGGCTGACTACCGCTACATGTTCCAGCTAGTATTCCATTATTGCTCTATGCTGCTCGTACAGCCTGGCCAACATGTGCAGTGTAGAATTCCAGCGTGTGGGCATGTCGCACAGCAGTCGGTTCTCTGGCAGCAGAAACCGACGTTGTAGGGTTCTCAGGGTGGCTGCGTCCATGGTGGACTTGTGGAAATGTGCGCAGACGCGGCGCACCTTGCTGAGGAGGTCAGACAAGTGGGGGTAGTTTTTCAGAAACCACTAAACCACCAGATTGAAGATGTGGCATGTGTGTGAGGCTGCCGAGCTGCATAGCCGCCACCAGGTTACGGTCGTTGTCACACACGACCATGCCCGGTTGGAGGCTCAGCGGCGAAAGCCAGAGGTTGGTCTGCTCTGTCAGAGTTGCAGTCCCTAGGCCGGGAGTAGTGGACTGCGTAGAAGACTGGGTGGTCGATACATTGCTAGACGCGTTTTCTGCCATCCACGACAGGACCTGCTCGCACTGTTCTGTTTGTAATAAAGGTCTACCACGCGGACCCGCAAATTGTGATATGAAGCTGGGGAGGCCAGAAACTGGCCTCTCTCCTAATCCCTCAGCAGCAGGCTGTGATTCACCAGGCCCAGGAACTCGGCCTGTGCCCACACCCTCACTTGGACGTCCGCGTCCACGTCCTCAACCCTTACCCCTACTCTTCATCATGGCGGATTAAGAATAGAGCAGGGCCCAAATAAATTACCCCACTGTACAGCACTGACAACTGTGGCTAATTCACCGCACACAGAGACTTGTAGATAGCGGAGGCTCAATGCTGTGACTTGAAAAAAGTAACCCGCTGTCTTGCACTGATACCTAGCGGTAATATACTGCTCATAGAGACTTGTAGATCAGAGAGGCTGTATGGAGTGGGAGAAGACTCTAAAGCCAGTGGATAGTGCTGGTAACTGCAGCTATCTCAACCCCCCTTAAGGAAAGGGTATTGTGAGATGCTCTGCACAGTGGCAGAGCTGAAATAGTTTGGTGTTAAATTACCTCAGTGTAATGCACTGCAGGCTGAGAACGCTATAACTGAAAGGCTGGGAACAGGCCTAGATGCATAATACAAAAGTTGGTGCACTACTGCTCCCAGCCAGCCACAACTATAATGCACACAGTGAGATGTAGCCCTAAGAAGGACCGTTGGGGTTCTTGTACAGAGGATCAGGAGTACTGTAAAACTTTCCCTATATAAGTAGCTGTGTCCCTACTCTATGCCTCATGCACTGCACACAGAACGGTATAACTGAAATACTTTGCAGTAGCCAAGGAGTTTTTAGAGTGCAGTTTCACGGTGAGAGCTCCTTCTAAGGCTTAGCAGGCTGAGAAAGCTACAACTGAAAGGGTGAGAACAGGCCTAGATGCTTAATACAAAAGTTGGTGCACTACTGCTTACAGCCAGCCATAACTATAATGCATACGGTGAGATGTAGCCCTAAGAAGGACCATTGAGGTTTTTGTACAGAGGATCAGGAGGACTGTAAAACTTTCCCTATATAAGTAGCTGTGTCCCTACACTCTCCCTACGGCACTGCACACACAGAACAGTATAGCTGAAATGGCCTGCACACCCCTAGATGCTTTTAATGCACACTATGAGGAGTAGCCCTGAGAAAGACCATTGGGGTTCTTGACGACAGGATCCTACTCAAACACTGTCCCTATATTAGCAGCAGCACTATCTCTAACCTCTGCCAGCATGCGTCTGAGGCGAGCCGCGGGCGGGACCTTTTTTAAGTACTCGGCGGTCACCTGATTGGCCCAGCCACTCACTGCTGTTGGCGGGCAGAGGGCTGGCACGTCACATCAGCGAGTGGTAATGCCTTCTCTGCATGTTTATTGGCTAGAAAATGGCGCTTAACATGCGGGGAAGGGAACGGCAATTGATTCGAGTACCGCATGGTGTTTGTCTCGAGTAACGAGCATCTCGAGTATCCTAATACTCGAACGAGCATCAAGCTCGGAAGAGTGTGCACGCTTATCTCTAGTATTTAGTATACAAAAAAAAGCATCCACAAAACAAAATGTATTCCATTCTGGTACATGTTATTATTAATTAAATCTAGAAATGTAACCATTAAAATTCTGAAAAAATGGCCTAGTGGACAAAAGTGAGGTATACACCATTTGGAGAGTGAATATACTAGTTTAGAGGCTTATTATTGCTATTTCACTACACACAACGTGTAATGTGGGTTACAAGTATACAACCTAAAGTAGTATCAAAAGAAATCTAAATAAATTCATATCCCTAAAAAAGAATCACTTGTATATTTTCAATCAAAGTTATTCAACCCCTTTTGCAAATTAGCCGTATTTGCCAAATTTACAAACATTCAACTATTTGCAAAACAAGCAAACAAACAATCAAATAAGAATAATATACATTGCTCAACACAACTAAAATAACAAGTGTTTTCTCCAAATTTAACACAAAATTCTACTTTCAATGACCAGTACAGTCTCAGAATTACTCAACCCTAAGAAAAGAATGCTTCATAAAAGCACACATTTGCTAATCAGGCTTTGTCTCAAGCACACCTGATGCAACAAATTAAGGGTTTTATTAGTTGCATCAGGTGTGCTTGAGATGAAACACATGAAACATCTGGACTGGATAGGCCTTAGCTGAATGTGACATTTTACTGAATGTCAAAAATAAGTCAAAAGAGTAGCTCATAAGTTAAAAGAAGCAATCATTGACTTTCAAAACAATGAAAGGGATGTAAAAAGATGTACAAAGGCACTGAATGTTCTTAGATACACAGCTGGAAGCATAGTTTGCATGTACAATTTTGAAGGAAGACTAGCTGCAGGATATGGATGTAGCAGGAGGAGGAAACTACCAGCAGCTGTCATCATTTACCTGAGGAATCAGGTGGTCAGAAACCCTGCAGAAAAATGTTGGTGCAGCAGGAACTGGGGTTTCTGGTTGAATAATTTTTTGAGATTGCAGTGGTCATCATTAGAGATGAGCGAGCACCAAAATGCTCGGGTGCTCGTTACTCGGGACGAAATTATCGCGATGCTCGGGGGTTCGTTTCGAGTAACGAACCCCATTGAAGTCAATGGGCGACCCGAGCATTTTTGTATTTCGCCGATGCTCGCTAAGGTTTTCATGTGTGAAAATCTGGGCAATTCAAGAAAGTGATGGGAACGACACAGCAACGGATAGGGCAGGCGAGGGGCTACATGTTGGGCTGCATCTCAAGTTCACAGGTCCCACTATTAAGCCACAATACGGCAAGAGTGGGCCCCCCCCCCCCCCCTCCCAACACCTTTTACTTCTGAAAAGCCCTCATTAGCAATGCATACCTTAGCTAAGCACCACACTACCTCCAACAAAGCACAATCACTGCCTGCATGACACTCCGATGCCACTTCTCCTGGGTTACATGCTGCCCAACCCCCCCGCACGACCCAGTGTCCACAGCGCACACCAAAGTGTCCCTGCGCAGCCTTCAGCTGCCCTCATGCCACACCACCCTCATGTCTATTTATAAGTGCGTCTGCCATGAGGAGGAACCGCAGGCACACACTGCAGAGGGTTGGCACGGCTAGGCAGCGACCCTCTTTAAAAGGGGCGGGGCGATAGCCCACAATGCTGTTCAGAAGCAATGAGAAATATAATCCTGTGCCACCGCCATCAGGAGCTGCACACGTGGGCATAGCAATGGGGAACCTATGTGCCACACACTATTCATTCTGTCAAGGTGTCTGCATGCCCCAGTCAGACCGGGCTTTTTAATTCATAAACACAGGCAGGTACAACTCCCTATTGTGAAGTCCCTGTGGACCGACAGCATGGGTGGCTCCCTGGAACCCACCGGCGGTACATAAAAATATCCCATTGCAGTGCCCATCACAACTGAGGTAGTAATGTCATGTTTAATGCAGGTGGGCTTCGGCCCACACTGCATGCCCCAGTCAGACTGGGGTTCCTTAGAAGTGGAAACCAGATGCATTTACAACTCCCTGTGGACCCACAGCATGGGTGGGTGCCAGGAAGCCACCGGCGGTACATAAATATATCCCATTGCAGTGCCCATCACAGCTGAGGTAGTAATGTCATGTTTAATGCAGGTGGGCTTCGGCCCACACTGCATGCCCCAGTCAGACTGTGGTTCTTTAGAAGTGGAAACAGATGCATTTATAATTCGCTGTGGACCCACAGCATGGGTGGGTGCCAGGAAGCCACCGGCGGTACATAAATATATCCCATTGCATTGCCCAACACAGCTGAGGTAGTAATGTCGTGCTTAATGCAGGTGGGCTTCGGCCCACACTGCATGCCCCAGTCTGACTGGGGTTCTTTAGAAGTGGAAACAGATGCATTTATAATTCCCTGTGGACCCACAGCATGGGTGGCTCCCTGGAACCCACCGGCGGTACATAAAAATATCCCATTGCATTGCCGAACACAGCTGAGGTAGTAATGTCGTGCTTAATACAGGTGGGCTTCGGCCCACACTGCATGCCCCAGTCTGACTGGGGTTCTTTACAAGTGGACAGATGTAGTAACAAATCCCTGTGGACCCACAGCATGGGTGGGTGCCAGAAAGCCACCGGCGGTACATAAAAATATCCCATTGCATTGCCCATCACAGCTGAGGTAATGTCGTGCTTAATACAGGTGGGCTTCGGCCCACACTGCATGCCCCAGTCAGACTGGTAATATGTACCTTAACAGTAACCTCGTTGGTGGTAATGTGGTGGTGACTGCGGACCTGGTAGCGCGGTTTTATGTAGTTGGTTTTCGGAATGTGGCCAGGATTAAGTGGGCCGTGGCGGGGGGATGGTGGTGGTGCTCTCTTGTTGTGTCGTTAAAGGTGAAATTCTTGGACTGCCACCAGACGGACCAATGCAAAGGTATTTGCCAAGAATGTTTTCATTGTTGGAGGAGGAGGGGGATGTTTTGGAGGCACTATGTGTCCTCTACACGTGTCCGTGGTTATATGCACCTTAACAGTAACAGCGTTGGTGGGAAATGGCCTCGCCGCCATCATGTCTTTGTGAAGCCTCTGTTTCCACACCCCAGTGACATACCATTAGCAGCGGTATAGGCAGAGCCCAGAATTATTAACATTTCAGCGGTAGCATTAGCGACAGGCCCCACTAACATATCACTAGCAGCAGTATAGGGGGAGCGCAGTCTTAGTTCCATTTCAGTAATAGTAGCACTCAAGACAGGCCCCAGTAACATTCCCATTGGAGCAGTTTAGGGAGATAACAGTCTCTTTCACATTTCAGTAGCTGCAGTATAGACAAGGCCCCAGTTACATTTATGTAGCTAAAGTGTAGGGCAACCCCACACACCTTTCTGTACCATGAGTGCAGACGAAGAACATAGAAATTACTATGATTACACTGCTGGTGAGGGCCCAAAAAAATTGGTGTACCAACAGTAGTAATGTACCTCAGAAAAAATTGGCCATGCCCAACCAAGATGGCAGGTGAAACCCATTAATCGCTTTGGTTAATGTGGCTTAAGTGGTAACTAGGCCTGGAGGCAGCCCAGTTGAACGAAAAATTGGTTCAAGTTAAAGTTTCAACGCTTTTAAGAGCATTGAAACGTATAAAAATTGTTTAGAAAAATTATATGAGTGAGCCTTGTGGCCCTAAGAAAAATTGCCCGTTCGGCGTGATTACGTGAGGTTTCAGGAGGAGGAGCAGGAGGAGGAAGAGGAATATTATACACAGATTGATGAAGCAGAAATGTCCCCGTTTTGGATGGTGAGAGAGAACGATGCTTCCATCCGCGGGTGCAGCCTACGTATTGTTTAGGTATCGCTGCTGTCCGCTGGAGGAGAAGAGAAGTCTGGGGAAATCCAGGCTTTGTTCATCTTGATGAGTGTTAGCTTGTCGGCACTGTCGGTTGACAGGCGGGTACGCTTATCTGTGATGATTCCCCCAGCCGCACTAAACACCCTCTCTGACAAGACGCTAGCCGCAGGACAAGCAAGCACCTCTAGGGCATACAGCGCGAGTTCAGGCCACGTGTCCAGCTTCGACACCCAGTAGTTGTAGGCGGCAGAGGCGTCACGGAGGACGGTCGTGCGATCGGCTACGTACTCCCTCACCATCCTTTTACAGTGCTCCCGCCGACTCAGCCTTGACTGGGGAGCGATGACACAGTCTTGCTGGGGAGCCATAAAGCTGTCCAGGGCCTTAAAGACTGTTGCACTGCCTGTGCTGTACATGCTGCTCGATCTCCGCACCTCCCCTGCTACCTGGCCCTCGGAACTGCGCCTTCTGCCACTAGCGCTGTCGGATGGGAATTTTACCATCAGCTTGTCCGCCAGGGTCCTGTGGTATAGCAACACTCTCGAACCCCTTTCCTCTTCGGGACTGAGAGTGGAAAGGTTCTCCTTATACCGTGGGTCGAGCAGTGTGTACACCCAGTAATCCGTAGTGGCCAGAATGCGTGTAACGCGAGGGTCACGAGAAAGGCATCCTAACATGAAGTCAGCCATGTGTGCCAGGGTACCTGTACGCAACACATGGCTGTCTTCACTAGGAAGATCACTTTCAGGATCCTCCTCCTCCTCCTCCTCCTCAGGCCATACACGCTGAAAGGATGACAGGCAAGCAGCATGGGTACCGTCAGCAGTGGGCCAAGCTGTCTTTTCCCCCTCCTCCTCATCCTCCTCATGCTCCTCCTCCTCCTCCTGAACGCGCTGAGATATAGACAGGAGGGTGCTCTGACTATCCAGCGACATACTGTCTTCCCCCGGCTCTGTTTCCGAGCGCAAAGCGTCTGCCTTTATGCTTTGCAGGGAACTTCTCAAGATGCATAGCAGAGGAATGGTGACGCTAATGATTGCAGCATCGCCGCTCACCACCTGGGTAGACTGCTCAAAGTTTCGAAGGACCTGGCAGATGTCTGCCAACCAGGCCCACTCTTCTGAAAATAATTGAGGAGGCTGACTCCCACTGCGCCGCCCATGTTGGAGTTGGTATTCCACTATAGCTCTACGCTGCTCATAGAGCCTGGCCAACATGTGGAGCGTAGAGTTCCACCGTGTGGGCACGTTGCACAGCAGTCGGTGCACTGGCAGATTAAACCGATGTTGCAGGGTCCGCAGGGTGGCAGCGTCCGTGTGGGACTTGCGGAAATGTGCGCAGAGCCGTCGCACCTTTACGAGCAGGTCTGACAAGCGTGGGTAGCTTTTCAGAAAGCGCTGAACCACCAAATTAAAGACGTGGGCCAGGCATGGCACGTGCGTGAGGCTGCTGAGCTGCAGAGCCGCCACCAGGTTACGGCCGTTGTCACACACGACCATGCCCTGTTGGGGGCTCAGCGGCGCAAGCCAGCGGTCGGTCTGCTCTGTCAGACCCTGCAGCAGTTCGTGGGCCGTGTGCCTCTTTTCTCCTAAGCTGAGTAGTTTCAGCACGGCCTGCTGACGCTTGCCCACCGCTGTGCTGCCACGCCGCGCGACACCGACTGCTGGCGACGTGCTGCTGCTGACACATCTTGATTGCGAGACAGAGGTTGCGTTGGAGGAGGAGGAGGAGGGTGCTTTAGTGGAGGAAGCATACACTGCCGCAGATACCACCACCGAGCTGGGGCCCGCAATTCTGGGGGTGGGTAGGACGTGAGCGGTCCCAGGCTCTGACTCTGTCCCAGCCTCCACTAAATTCACCCAGTGTGCCATCAGGGAGATGAAGTGGCCCTGCCCGCCTGTGCTTGTCCACGTGTCCGTTGTTAAGTGGACCTTGGCAGTAACCGCGTTGGTGAGGGCGCGTACAATGTTGCGGGAGACGTGGTCGTGCAGGGCTGGGACGGCACATCGGGAAAAGTAGTGGCGACTGGGAACTGAATAGCGCGGGGCCGCCGCCGCCATCATACTTTTGAAGGACTCCGTTTCCACAACCCTATACGGCAGCATCTCAAGGCTGATAAATTTGGCTATGTGGACGGTTAACGCTTGAGCGTGCGGGTGCGTGGCGGCGTACTTGCGCTTGCGCTCAAACACTTGCGCTAGCGACGGCTGGACGGTGCGGTGCGAGACATTGGTGGATTGGGCCGAGGACAGCGGAGGTGAGGGTGTGGGTGCAGGCCAGGAGATGGTAGTGCCTGTGTCCTCAGAGCGGGGTTGGATCTCAGTGCAGGTTGGGGCACAGGGGGAGAGGCAGCGGTGCAAACCGAAGGCGGTGAACGGCCTTCGTCCCACCTTGTGGGGTGCTTGGCCATCATATGTCTGCGCATGCTGGTTTTGGTGAGGCTGTTGGTGGTGGCTCCCCGGCTGATCTTGGCGCGACAAAGGTTGCACACCACTGTTCGTCGGTCGTCAGGCGTCTCTGTGAAAAACTGCCAGACCTTAGAGCACCTTGGCCTCTGCAGGGTGGCATGGCGCGAGGGTGCACTTTGGGAAACAGTTGGTGGATTATTCGGTCTGGCCCTGCCTCTACCCCTGGCCACCGCACTGCCTCTTGCAACCTGCCCTGCTGCTGCCCTTGCCTCCCCCTCTGAAGACCTGTCCTGTGTAGGCGTTGCAAACCAGGTGGTGTCAGTCACCTCATCGTCCTGCTGCTCTTCCTCAGAATCCTCTGTGCGCTCCTCCCTCGTACTTACTGCCCTTACTACTACCTCACCGATTGACAACTGTGTCTCATCGTCATCGTCCTCCTCACCCACTGAAAGGTCTTGAGACAGTTGCCGGAAGTCCCCAGCCTCATCCCCCGGACCCCGGGAACTTTCCGATGGTTGGGCATCAGTGACGATAAACTCCTCTGGTGGGAGAGGAACCACTGCTGCCCAATCTGAGCAGGGGCCCGAGAACAGTTCCTGGGAGTCTTCCCGCTCCTGAGCATGTGTCATTGTAGTGGAGTGAGGAGGCTGGGAGGAAGGAGGAGCAGCAGACAGAGGATTCGGATTTGCAGCAGTGGACGGCGCAGAACTGTGGGTGGACGATAGGTTGCTCGAAGCACTTTCTGCCATCCACGACAGGACCTGCTCACACTGCTCATTTTCTAATAAAGGTCTCCCGCGTGGACCCATTAATTGTGCGATGAATGTGGGGACGCCAGAAACGTGCCTCTCTCCTAATCGCGCAGCAGTCGCCTGCGATACACCTGGATCAGGAGTTCGGCCTGTGCCCACTCCCTCACTTGGCCCTCCGCGTCCTCGGCCGCGTCCACGTCCTCTAGGCCTACCCCTACCCCTCAGCATGCTGTATTACCAGTGATTTGATTTCCCAGCCAGGAAATAAATTGGCGCAAGCCTGCTGTTAAACCTAGCTGGCTGCGTATGATTTTTGTTTACGTTCTCCACCCAGCACACACGTACCCAGAACGCTGAGGACTGTCAGAGGCAGGCCAAATAGAAATTTTTCCCTTTTTTTCAAGGAAAGGCCTACTGCGTATATTCAATCAATAATAAATGTGTTGTGGTGGCCCTGTAAATGTGTCACAGAACTGCAGTGTTGCAGAGTTATTAACTACAGCAGAGCGGCGATTTCCCAGGCAGGAAATAAATTGGCGCAAGCCTGCAGGCCAAATAGAAATTTTTCCCTTTTTTTTCAAGGAAAGGCCCACTGCGTATATTCAATCAATAATAAATGTGTTGTGGTGGCCCTGCAAATGTGTCACAGAACTGCAGTGTTGCAGAGTTATTAACTACAGCAGAGCGGTGATTTCCCAGGCAGAAAATAAATTGGCGCAAGCCTGCTGTTAAACTTAGCTGACTGCGTATGATTTTTGTATACGTTCTCCACCCAGCACACACGTACCCAGAACGCTGAGGACTGTCAGAGGCAGGCCAAATAGAAATTTTTCCCTTTTTTTTCAAGGAAAGGCCCACTGCGTATATTCAATCAATAATAAATGTGTTGTTGTGGCCCTGCAAATGTGCCACAGAACTGCAGTGTTGCCGAGTTATTAACTACAGCAGAGCGGCGATTTCCCAGGCAGGAAATAAATTGGCGCAAGCCTGCAGGCCAAATAGAAATTTTTCCCTTTTTTTTCAAGGAAAGGCCCACTGCATATATTCAATCAATAAAATATGTCTTCTGGCCCTGCCTACACAATTCTGTCCCTGTAGTATTACTGCAGGGCGCAATGCTCTGCACGGCCGATTTGGAAAAAAAAAAAAATGTGCACCACTGCAAAAGGCAGCCTCCACAGTACTGCACACGGTTAGATGTGGCCCTAAGAAGGACCGTTGGGGTTCTTGAAGCCTACACTAACTCCTAACACTCTCCCTGCCTAACCACCACTTCTGTCCCTGTATAATTACTGCAGGGCGCAATGCTCTGCACGGCCGATATACAAAAAAAAAAAAAAATGTGCACCACTGCAAAAGGCAGCCTCCACAGTACTGCACACTGTTAGATGTGGCCCTAAGAAGGACCGTTGGGGTTCTTGAAGCCTACACTAACTCCTAACGCTCTCCCTACAGCAGCTCCGGCACCAGCAGCACTGTCCCTCAGCTATCTCACAAGGCATCTGAGGCGAGCCGCGGGAGGGGCCGACTTTTATACTCAGGTGACACCTGATCTCCCAAGCCACTCACAGCAGGGGGGTGGTATAGGGCTGGAACATCACAGGGGGAAGTTGTAATGCCTTCCCTGTCTTTCAATTGGCCAGAAAAGCGCGCTAACGTCTCAGAGAGGAAACTGAAAGTAACCCGAACATCGCGTGGTACTCGTTACGAGTAACGAGCATCCCGAACACGCTAATATTCGCCCGAGCATCAAGCTCGGACGAGTACGTTCGCTCATCTCTAGTCATCATGTGTCTCTCTATCTATCTATACATACAATTATATAATATATTTTTTTTCAATAGTCAACAGCTGCTGTTTACACCGAATGATTTGTTGTTCGGATTTTAAGCATGCTTTAAACTGATGATTCTTGTCTAGTCATTCACTTTCTGCATGCTTAAACGCGGGATGATCATTCAAAACCCCACAGGAGCACGGGGCTTTGAACAACCAGAACGATAATTGTCCCATGAAAAGGGCCTTTAGGCTCCTAACATACATATTATTCCTCCAAACATTGAATCCCTGGCCAAGGAGCATTTTTAGGCATGTTCAATTCAAGCCCAACCCCCATGAATCTATCATAAAAATCCCATTTATTATATATTTATATAAGCCCTAAAATTTTGATGGTCTTTGTATGAGCCAATCTTGTGATAAACAGGATGGTTAGGAGGCAGCACATTATATCTGTTTCTTCAGGGAGATCTAAAAAAAATAAAGTTCACCTTTTTTGTTTCTTTTAACATGCTTAATATATTTCTAAACAAGAAAATGACATCTCATAGCAACAGTATTGAACAAATACTTTTAGCCGAATTTAAAACAGTGTGATCTTTTTCCGTCTCTGCAGTATTCAGTTTTTGATTTTTTTTTTTGTTAAAATACAGTATCTAGTAGAAAAGCCAAATTGGACTTTGTATTCACCTTAAACTATATTTAGAGCAATTTCATGTATCTAGGTCAGATACAACCACAATAGGACACTTAAAATTCCTATCTTCAACATATATTGCCTTAGGGATAAAGATACATTTTCACCATACATATTGTGTTTTGCAATCTAATTTTACAGATCGCACTATGATCTACCTACCTATCTATCTATCTATCTATCTATCTATCTATCTATCTATCTATCTATCTATCTATCTATCTATCTATCTATCTATCTATCTATCATTGGTGAAATTATAATTTAGGTAGATCAAGAATCAGCTAGCCGGGCTGGATACCTTAAAGAAACAGACAGATGTTTGCTGATTTCAATGAGTCTGGTCTGTATTTATGTGAGAGACCATTATACATACATTAGACATCTGATTTCAAGTAAACAGAATAATAAATCAAGTTTTTGATGACATGTATATAATCTTCACATATGTAGCTGTGGAAATGACAAACGTTGGCTTGCTATAATACCATTAATCAAATGGTGTTCATTGCTCAGCCTAACTTTGACATACTCCTAACAGCTGTGATTTCCCGTATGCTTGAGAGATGATAAGCCAAGCATTAAAACTCCCTTCTTGCCTATAAATGCTACCTAATTCCAGTCAAATAGCGTTAAACCAGAAAGTAGAATAAAGGTTTTGGAGAATCAAGTCCATAGAATATCAAAGACTATCTGACTTCACTATCACTACCTATCTCTATAGGTCTTGATGTGGAACTGAAAATAGCTTCATTATGCAGAGAAATATTTCAGCAAAATTGGCAGGTAGACATGCAGGATTTGAAGCAGAATCCTGCAGCATCAGATAAAGCTGCATCTTGTGATGAGAATTGAGGAAATATTCATGGGAAAGCACCCTAACATTTCTGGGTTTAAAATTTGCCAAACATGCATTATGCTTGAGTATCATTGTCACGAGCAGCAAGTAGTGTTATTATAGGCACTGCCACTTTGCTAGCATAACCATGACCAAGACTGCAGCAATGGCTGTAATATGCAGCCCTGGTCTAACAGGTAAGATTAGAGAAACCTGAGTTCTTTGCTTTTTAACAATATTTACCCACCCCCTATATTCCAAAATTACTGGAGGACCCAGAGGCTGTCTGGTCATATTGCCTATTGTCAAGTCAAACCTAGATATGTTCTAATACAGCATATAAGGATAATGTACTGGCATAGATATATAAGCAGATATAGTAAAGCAAAATGTAAAATCCTCTTAAGGGCTCGGTCAGATGAGCTTTGTTTTTGGGTGCGCAAAAAGAACGCTTCTAAAAGAACCAATGGGTTCCCATAGAAGCGCTCACATGGGAGAATGTAGTAGCGCAAAATGGTGTACACCTAACAAACATGGGCTATCTTTGGTGCGCGCTGTTCAGAAGTTTCCATTGACTATATTGATATATATATATTTATTATAGCCATAACAATCTGTATGATAAATCTGTAAAATTTATGATGATCAGTTTATGGTGTGAAGTAGATACATTACTAAATACTGTGTTGGAATCAAAACTTATAAGGATCCTCCCCCCCAAAAAAATAAACACTAATGTATATTTGCCAAAAAATGTTCTGTGAAGAAAGTTCAGATGTACCTTTTTGCCTCAACATATTCCAAGATATGTCTCCAAGATGATCAGCTTTGAAAAAAAACACCATCATTTTGTGATATCTGATTTAGATTAACCTATTATCCCTCCCCCCTAGTTCATCCTGAGGAAGGCAAAAAAAGAAAAAGGAGGTAGAAACCAATTTTCCACATTTTATGGGAAAAAATTCCATATTTTGCATGTGTGACTGGGTGCAAGTGAGTGTAAGTGAAAGTGGGTGTAAGTGAGTGTAAGTGAGTGGGTGAAAGAGGGCAAAAGAGTGTAAGTGAGTGCATAAGTAAGGGGGTGTACATTAAAGGGATGTAAGTGAGTGAGTGGTTGTGAATGGGCAGAGGCACGTGAGTGGTTGTGAATGGGCAAAGGCACGGGAGGAGTGTGAGCTAGCTGATTCTCATTACTTCTGTAAGTAAATTTGTAGATCTCCACTAGAATGTGCTGCTTGCTTGACAATGCCCTCCAGTGTGCTACTTGTGCAATGTATGTGGTCCTTGATCAGCTGATCAAGGGTGCATACTGTTTTGCAAGATGCATGCATGTTGCACTTTTAGAAGCCCAAATCCTGGATCTAAATAAGTGACTGGCAACATTGAAATCCATTGACAATATTGAAAGGCATTTGCTGCATACTGAGCTAGGGCAAGCAGGTACCTGGCTGGGTGACAGTAAGAAGCATTAGAGGGAAGAGAATCAGGGAGGCTAGTCCTGAACTAGCGCACCCCAATAAGTTTGCAAAGTTGTCAGATAAGGGGGTTGCCATTACAGGGTAAGCACCGCTGCAGCACAACATGCCTTCTGAAGTCCAGGGAGATGAATGCTTCAGTAAGAAGGGGAAGGGGAGCGCAGGGCATGGCAGGTCCTAGTGGTAGGGAACTCAATGATAAGGGGGACAGACAGGAAAATCTGCCACAAAGACTCTGATTGTGTAACAGTGCATTGTCTTCCTGGTGCTCGATTTCGACACATTGCAGATCGAGTTGACAGATTATTGGGAGAGCCTGGTGAGGATCCATCAGTCATGGTGCACATTGGCACCAATGACAAATTTAGTGGTCAATGTAGAACCCTCAAAAACGATTTCAGGGATCTAGGTTCCAAGCTTAGGAGGAGGACTTCCAAGGTAGTTTTCTCAGAAATACTACCTGTAACTCGAGCCACACCAGAAAGGCAGTGGGAGCTTAGGGAGGTAAACAAGTAGCTCCAGAGTTGGTGTAGGAAGGAAGGCTTCGGGTTCCTGGAGAACTGGGCTGACTTTGCTGTCAGCTACATGCTCCAACCTAGGGAGGGTGCAGCTGTGCTGGGGAAGAAGATGGCTAGAAGGTTGGAGGAGTGTTTAAACTAGGTACTGGGGGATGAGCACAAAGAGTAAAGGGGGGAAGACAGTATAGACAGTGACCTGGGACCAAGTATTGGGAATGGGGGTTGATTGGGGCCTGGTGTTAGTACAGTTAGAACTGATAGAACAGCTAATAGGACCATAAGTAGCATAATGAATATAAAGAATAACAACAACCATATACATTGTATGGCAACAAATGCAAGAAGCCTGATCAGTAAAGTGGGTGAGCTTGAAGCAAGAATATCTGAAGAAAATTCCGACATAGTAGGGATAACTGAAACATAGTTTGATGATAAGTGTGATTGGGCGGTGAATTTACAGGGTTACAATCTCTTCAAAAGAGACCGTGGGAACCAGAAAGGGGGAGGGGTATGTCTGTATGTTAAATCCTACTTAATGCTGAGGTTAAGAGAAACTATAGGTGTAGGAGGTGAACACATGGAATCTCTGTGGGTAGAAATACAGGAAGGGAAAAATAACAAATCCCTGATAAGGGTTTTCTATAGGCCCTCAAAAAATAACAGAAGAAGCTGAAAACCTACTTGTTACCATGCGGCACTGGGCGCTGGCTCCCGCAGTCGGGGCGCATCCCCCGGCTGGTTGTTCGGCTGTCGGGGGTGCGGGTGGTTGGTTGGAGCAGTGCTTACGCTCGTGGGTCCGGCTCCTGTATACTGGATCCTGTATACTGGATAGCACCTCCCTCTTTCCACCCCTGGGCGGAGGCTTTTGTTTATAAGGCTGGCAGTGAGGTGCATTCACTGCCAGTGTTTGGTTTCCTTCAGCTTGATAGCTAGTCTTCATCTGTAGGTCTCCTTCTTCTGTCAGCTAGTCTGCTATTTTGCTTACCATCTGCCAGGTTGTTCAATCTGCCTCGGTCCTATCTTGTATTGTTTCGTGTTGGTTCTTTTACATCTGCCTGTCCTCTCGGTAGTCTACCTATTTCTTCTAGGTATGCCAGCTCTCCTTCTCAGTCCCTAGATAGCGTAGGGACCGCCGCCCAGTTGCCCACTTGGGGTTAGCCAGGAGTGGAGGCAAGTAGGCAGGGGCAGGGGTTGCGGGTAAGATCCAAGGCAACCTGGGCTGGCGTGTCCAGGGTAGATTACTGTAACATAATAACTGGCCCTAAAAATTGCCCAGCGGGATTTGTTTTTGCTCTCCAATGGAGGCCGTGAGTAACCTCGCAAGTCATTTGCAGGGTTTGGTGGGCGTGGACCAAGACCTGTCCGGTTGTATGGTGGCCCAGGAGCAGCGGCATAATGCGTATGTTTCTGCTGAGCCTCCTAGCCCTGAGCCTAAGTGTCCTCTCCCTGAGGTGTTTTCCGGGGAGAGAAGTAAGTTTTTTGTTTTCAGCAGGCGTGCAGACTGTATTTCCGGATGCGGCCCGGATCCTCCGGTTCAGAGTCCCAGAAGGTGAGATTGACTATGTCCCTACTGCGTGGTTCCCCCCAGACATGGGCCTACTCCTTGCCCGAGAGTTTGGCTTGCCTGCAGTCTGTTGACTCGTTTTTTCGGGAAGTGGGAGGTATTTTGATGAGCTGGACCGGGCGGGGTTAGCAGTATCTCATCTCATGCCGTTATGTCAGGGGCAGCAATGTGCTGAAGACTATCGGGAGGATCGCCTAGGATCACAGGTACTCCCTAAGTTGTTCGTCCCTTGTCGGGTTGGCTTCCGGGATTTTATTTAGTCTGGTCAAGCCTTTATTGATTCGGGTGCTGCCACTAATCTAATTAATTAAAATTTTGTCCAACCCCTGATAACCGAATTTTCCACGCTAAAGTTCCCCATACACTTTACCAGTATTTATTCAACTCCTTTATCTGCAGGTGTTGTCCAATGGAGGACTCCCATTCTACAGTTCACTGTGGGTGTTCTCCATTCTGAGAATCTGTACTTCCTGGTTATGGAAAGGATGTCTGTTGATGTGGTGCTTGGTATGCCCTGGTTGGCACAGCACAACCCCCAATTTGATTGGTTCACCAGGAATTGACACATTGGGGGCCGTCTTGTCATAATCACTTAACTACTATATCCCTGTGCTCAGCAGATACCGTGTTTGTCCCGGAGTATTTGTCTGATTTCCTGGACGTATTCTCAAAGAAACTGTCTGAGACTTTGCTTCCCCATAGGGAGTGGGACTGTGGTATTGACTTGATTTCCGACAGTCCCATCCCTAAGGGAGCCATTTTCAATTTGTCGGGGCATGAGCGCGAAGCCCTTAAGTCCTATATCTCAGAGTCTCTGGCCAAACGACATATCCGGCCGTCCAGGTCTCCTGCCAGGGCAGGTCTCTTCTTTGTAGAGAAAAAGGATGGGACATTGAGGCCTTGTATGGATTATCAGGCTCTGAATAAAATTACAGTGAAGAACCAGTGCTCCTTACCTCTGATTCCGGACTTGTTGGGTCCAGTGGTCGGGGCCCACTGGTTTTCCAAACTGGACTTAAGGGGGGCTTGTAATTTAATTTGCATTCAAGAAGGAGATGAATGGAAGACCACGTTCAACACCCCATTAGGATATTTTGAATGTCTGGTTATGCCCTTCGGACTCTGTAACGCCCCCGCTGTGTTTCAGGGTTTTATGAACGCGGTCTTCCACGACTTCTTGGGGGTATTTCTGGTCATATATCTTAATGACATTCTTGTGTATTCCCCAGACTGGGATTCACATGTGCGGCACTTGAGGTTGGTTCTGACCCATTTGCGCAAGTACCAACTGTTTGTCAAGTTGGAGAAATGCACATTTAGTACCAAACGAGTATCTTTCCTGGGCTATGTGATTTCACCCACAGATATTCAAATAGCGTCTGATAAAGCAACTGCAATCTCTCAATTGGTCAGACCAGATAACCTTAAGGCTCTCCAGAGGTTTTTGAGTTTCACAAATTTTTACCAAAAGTTCATTAAGAATTACTCGGTTATTGCTCAACCCTTGACCGATCTTACTAAGAAAGAGGCCGACTTGGTGAGATGGTCGTCTGAGGCCCTAGAGGTTTTTTGTTGTCTAAAAAGAGCATTTACTCCTGTCCTGGTGTTGGTACAGCCGGACGCGCTGCGGCCATTTTTTGTTGAGGTAGATGCGTCTGAGGTAGGAGCAGGAGCTGTGTTGTCTCAGGAAATCAGTGGGAGATCCGGATATTGCCCATGTGCATTCTTTTCACGGAAGTTTAGCTCAGCAGAACGTGACTATGATGTGGGTAACCGTGAGTTACTGGCGATTAAATAGGCCCTTGAAGAGTGGCGGCACCATCTTGAGGGGGCTAGATACCCCATTACTGTGTATGCCGATCACAAAAACTTGGTATAACTTGCCAGTGCTAAATGACTCACCGCTCGTCAAGCCATGTGGACGTTGTTTTTCACCAGCTTTAATTTCGTTGTGACATATTCCAAGAGAAAAGAATGTGAAGGTGGATGCCCTGTCATGGAATTTCAGGTCGCCGGAAAGTTCGACAGTTACTCCTGAGAATATTTTGGCACCTGGGGTGGTGGTGGCAGTGGTAGAAACCAACCTCGTCACCCAACTACAGAACTGTCAGTAGGACGCCCCCTCGGGGGTACCGGAGGGCAGATGGTTTGTGCCAGAGACCTTACGTCTCAGAGACATTGAAGAATATCACTCTTTGGTTTTCGCAGGCCATCCGGGGGTACAGGGGACTCTGGATCTTTGTTCCAGACACTTCTGGTGGCCAGGCATGGCTCAGGAGATCCACGACTTTGTTAAGAGATGCTCTGTATGTGCACGCAATAAGAGTCGTCGGCGTCCTCTGGAGGGGCCTCTGAGACCATTACTGGTACCTTTGCGCCCGTGGTCGCAGGTATCTGTAGACTTTATCACCGACCTACCGAAATCTTAGAAGTTCACCACTATTTTAGTGGTTGTCGATCGGTTCTTGAAGATGGCACATTTTGTGGCGTTAAAGAAACTACCTTTGGCAATAGAATTTTCTAGAATTTTTGTAAAAGAAATCATTCGCCTACATGGGGTACCCGAAAACATTGTATCTGATCGCAGGGTTTAGTTTGTTACGCAGTTTTGGCGAGCCTTCTGCAGAAATTTAGGAACATCGCTTTCCTTCTCGTCAGCATTCCACCCACAAACCAATGGTCAGACTGAGCGGAAGAACCAAGATTTAGTGCAATATCTACGGTTGTTTGCTAGTGAGAGGGCTCATCAGTGGGCAGAGTTCCTGCTGTTGGCAGAGCTTGCGCTCAAGAACCGCATTTGTTCTTCCACTGGGGTGTCTCCATTTTTTGTGTATACGATCAGCATCCTCGCTTTCTTACAGCGATTCCTACTCTGTCTGTCTGACCAGCAGCTGACGTCGCCACAGATAAACTGCAAGGAGTATGGAAAGAAGTACAGAAAAACTTGGAAGCAATGGGGGCTTGTATGCAGTTGCATAGGGGGAGGAGGCTATTAGTGTCTGGATCTTACAGCATAAGGCAGAAGGTATGCCTGTCTTCCAAAAATCTCAAATTAAAGTTCCCGTCCTTGAAGCTGGCACCACGTTATGTGGGTCCCTTTGTTGTTACACGTGTAGTGAATCCTCTCACCTATGAACTGGACTTACTAGCTATATGGAGGGTTCACAGGGTCTTTCATAAGTCATTATTGAAACCTTTTGTCCCTTTGGCTTTGGTCCTGAAGACCATTCCTGGGTGAACGCACGTGATTTTCATGCTCCACTCTTGGTGCAGCGTTTCCACCGTCTATTTCCAGATAAGCCTGCACAGTCTAGCGGGGTCCCAGAGGTCCCCGTCAGAGGGGGGGGGGGGTAATGTTACCATGCGGCGGTGGCCAGGCGCTGGCTCCCACGGTCAGGGTGCGTCCCCCCCGGCTGGTTATCCATCTGTCGGGGGCGCG
Source organism: Eleutherodactylus coqui (assembly GCF_035609145.1). Lineage (NCBI taxonomy): Eukaryota > Metazoa > Chordata > Amphibia > Anura > Eleutherodactylidae > Eleutherodactylus > Eleutherodactylus coqui. The sequence goes on along the minus strand of NC_089837.1, from coordinate 211,893,875 downwards.
GGTGGCTGGTCGGTGTGGTGCGCGCGCTCGTGGGTCTGGGCGGCGTCTGTGATTACAGATCCGTTCATGAGCTCCTATATATTGGATCCTGCTGGGAGTTAGCACCTCCCTCTCTCTGCCCCTGGGCGGAGGCTTCTGTCTATGAGGCTGGCAGTGAGGTGCATTCACTGCCAGTTATTGGTTTCCTTCAGGTTGATAGCTAGTCTTCATCTGTAGGTCTCCTTCCTTTGTCAGCTTGTCTGATATTTGGTTACCATCTGTCAGGTTGTTCCATCTGCCTCGGCCTTATCTTGTATTGTTTCGTGTTGGTTCTTTTAATCTGCCTGTCCTCTCGGTAGTCTACCCATGTCTTCTAGGTATGTCAGCGCTCCTTCTCGGTCCCTAGATAGCGAAGGGACCGCCGCCCAGTTGCCCACCTGGGGTTAGCCAGGAGTGGAGGCAAGTAGACAAGGACAGGGGTTGCGGGTAAGATCCAGGGCAACCCAGGCTGGCGTATTCAAGGTAGATTACTGTAACACTACTATTAAGACAAATAGAAAAGGTGTCAAACCGCAATAAAGTTATTATTTTGGGGGACTTTAATTATTCATATTAATTATTATAATATGGGAAGATGAAACCTGCGAATCTCACAAGGGTGATAAGTTCTTGAGAACATTTAAATATAAGTATCTTGCCCAATTTGTTTGGGAGTCAACTAGAGGGAGGGCCATCCTGGACTTATTATTAACCAACAAACCGAACAGAATCACAGGGGTGCAGGTTGAGGGACACTTGGGGAACAGTGACCATAATATAATTAATTTCCAGCTGGCACTCAATAGGAAGTCTATCAGGGAGTGACAAAATAGCTAAACTTTAGTAAAGCAAAATTTGATCAGCTTAGAAGTACTATTGGCAACACTATATGGGACAACATTCTCAAAAATAACAGTACATGCAGCAAATGGGGAAAGTTTAAAAACATCCTAATTCCTCATGTGAGCAGTTCATACCCTTTTAAAAATAAAAGAACTACAAGTAAAAGGAAACCAATGTGGCTCAACAAGACTGTAAAGGAGGCAATATGCGAAAAGAAAGCATTTAAACTATTAAAACAAGAAGGCAGTAAAGAAGCGCTAAATAGATACATGAAAGGAGAGAGAAATAACTCTAAACTATTTTTCAGTTGTATAAATGGTAAAAAGATTTGCACTTAGAGCACTGGCCCTTTAACAAATAATGCAGGTGAAATCATAGAAGATGATGGAGGGAAGGCAAATCTGTTGAATACTTTTTTCTCCAGTGTATTCACAAATGAAAAAGAAACGTCACACGAGATGCAATAAATAGTTTGCACTCTGACTGGGCTACGGTCACTAGTGGGGTGTCACAGGGTTAAGTATTAGACCCATTATGTTTAATATATTTAGCAATGACCTGATTGAGGGACTGCACAGTAAAATATTAATATTTGCAGATTATACAAAATTATACAAGGTAATTAATACAATGGAGGAAAATGTACCGCTGCAAATGGACCTAGATAAGCTGGGGGCTTCGTTAGAAAAATGACAAATAAAGTTCAATGATGATAAATGTAAGGTTATGCACATGGGCAGGAGAAATGGATGTCATCAATATACACTAAATGGGGTACTGCTAGGGAAAAGTGATATGGAAAAATACCTGGGGGTACTAGTTTACTATAGACTTAACTGGAGCAATCAATGCCAGTCAGATGCTGCGAAAGCAAATATAGTCTTGGGGTGTATTAAAAGAAGTATAGAGGCGATTTGGGGACAATACATTAGGGGACAATACAAGGATCTCTCCCATGATCTGTTTATACCCAGGACTACAATGGTAACAAGAGGGGATTCTCTATGTCTAGAGGAACAACTGTTTAATCAGCAACATAGAAGGGAGTTCCTTACTGTAAAAGCAGTGAGACTGCCATGACCACGTCCTCAGGTAGAGGGTTCAACAAATAGTAAATATTGAAGGTCTTCTTGCTCAAACTGAATAGACATACATCTCTACTGACTCAAAAGCACAAGAAATGTGATCTGCAATATGCTCAAAACCATATAAATAAGCCACAAAAGTGTGGATTTGCAGATATACATGTGCATAACTGCAGATTTCTGCCACTGTTGAAAGTGGAATCAATGTGAAAATATCTGCTTCAGATTCCAACATATAATTATACCCTTACATTTGAAATATACTAAAAGAAAAAAGAGAAATATATTTATGTGCAATAATAGGCAGTTTGGTGGATTATTTTCTTAATAGTTTTAATGTCCAAACAAAAGATTATCATAGTAAATAAGAGTATATGGTAACTGAAATTGCAATGCTACTTTAAATATAAAAATGTGATGTTTCCCTGAAAATAAAACACTGTCTTGTATTTATTTTTGCCTCAAAGGAGGCACAGTGTCTTATTTTCAGGGGGTGTATTATAGTAATTACCTAGTAGCCTGCTTTCGTGTCCCTCGTGCTGTTCTTTATCGCTGCTTCAGGCTGTCGTGTCCTCCTGCATGCCGACAGACCAGTTCTTCCTGGTAGAGGGTCTTGAATACCCCACCACCAACAAGCTAATGCTCTGATTGGTTAATAGAGCGCCACATCAGCCAATCAGAGCCGGCGCATGATTAACCAATCACAACCATTAATTGACTAATATATATTGGTTAATCGAGCGCTGGCTTTCATTGGTTGACGAGGTGCTTGATAAACCAATCAGAGCATTAGCTTGCAGGAAACAGAAAATCAGGGTAGATCTTATTATTGGGGTAGTGCTTATTATTGGGGAAACACGTAAGCTTTGCTTAAAATCTTTAAGATACTGAGTTCATTGTTAAATCTAAACTGCTGTAGGCTAGAAAGTTACCTGGAATAAAGTTAATGCTTGTTATTTTCCAGTTTTGGCTGATGTATGAAAGAATGCTTCCTGTACAATAATATACAGACAAATTAAAGTTTTATTTTAAATAAAACATATATTGCTTTTAATGCAACTGTATAAAAAAATACATAATAAAACATATTTTGCTTATCATTCTGAGACCAGTTCACACATTTTTTTCACCCACATAAACAAGAAATGTGACCTCATAAAAGTTTGCGAAGCATAAGAGTTTTGCTTGTCTTAATCTTGGTCTGAAAAGCAACTAATAGTCACTATAGATTACATACAATTATATATTTGAAATCATAAAGAAGAAATTACCCAATCTATCTGTCTCTCCTATTGGTTTGCTACATTTGTTGATTAACGGTGAAAATATGCTCATTTTTAGTTTTATAGGCAGTGAATTTCAAGTTATATATCGCTAGGCCAGATCATTCTTTCAGAGTACAAAACACTTGCATTCCATCCCCTTGCTGAAAAAAAAAAAAAAAAAATATATATATATATATATATACACACACATTTTTTTAACACTACTCCAACTTTTGGATCTAAAAGTCAAAATAGGCTGACAACGGTTGTCTATTTTTCGTCTATGTTTCCGCCATTATGAAGTGTTAGGGTTTTTCTTGAGGGAATAAATAAAAGATAATAATTAGAGATGAGCGAACGCGTTCGTCCGAGCTTGATATTCGTGCGAATATTAGGGTGTTCGGGATGTTCGTTATTCGTAACGAACACCATGCGGTGTTCTGGTTAATTTAACTTTCTTCCCTGAGACGTTAGCGCTTTTTTTTGGCCAATATAAAGACAGGGAAGGCATTACAACTTCCCCCTGCAACGTTTAAGCCCTATACCACCCCCCTGCTGTGAGTGGCTGGGGAGATAAGGTGTCCGCCTGATATGAAAGTCTGCCCCTCCCGCGGTTCGCTATGGATGCATTCTATATGCGCTCAATGGGGCCAGCGGCAGCAGCGCTGACCCCATTGAGAACATATAGAAGACAAATCCTTCTTCTCTGGCACAGCTGTAACAGCTGTAGCAGAGAAGAACGATGTTTGCCCATTGAATTCAATGGAGCGGCAATACAGCATGTTCCACTGAATGCAATGGGCTGCCGGCGATCGCAGGATGAATGGTCGGAAAGGGGTTAAATATATAACCCCTTTCCTGCAATTCATCCAGAAATGTGTTACACTAAAAATATATACCGGCGTATAAGACGACCCCCCAACTGTCACCTTATACGCCGGTAATACAGTGGAGAAAAGAATAAAAATCATTACTTACGTTTTTAGATGATCTGCGGCGCTCCTGCAGGCTGTCACTCCCTCCTGGTCCACGGCAGAGTATTGCTTTCTCCACGAAAGACTTTAAATCCCTGCCTCCAGAAGCACACGTGCCTTCAGCCAATCACAGCCAATGACAATGATGTCATTGAATGGCTGTGATTGGCTGTGTTTCTGGAGGCGGGGATTTCAAGGCTTGAAATCCCCGCCTCCAGAAACACAGCCAATCACAGCCATTCAATGACATCATTGTCATTGGCTGTGATTGGCTGAAGGCACGTGTCTTTCTGGAGGCAGGGATTTAAAGCCTTTCATAGAGAAAGCTTGTCTGCCGTGGATTAGGAGGGAGTGACAGCCTGCAGGAGCGCCGCAGATCATCTAAAAACGTAAGTAATGATTTTTATTCTTTTCTCCACTGTATTACCGGCGTATAAGGTGACAGTTGGGGGGTCGTCTTATACGCCCCGTCGCCTTATACGCCGGTATATATTTTTAGTGTAACACATTTCTGGATGAATTGCAGGAAAGGGGTTATATATTTAACCCCTTTCCGACCATTCATCCTGCGATCGCCGGCAGCCCATTGCATTCAATTCAGTGGAACATGCTGTATTGCCGCTCCATTGAATTCAATGGGCAAACATCGTTCTTCTCTGCTACAGCTGTTACAGCTGTGCCAGAGGAGGACGATCTTTATGCTGACAGTGGGGGGGGGGGGGCACTCTTGCCGCTATTGTGGCTTAATAGTGGGACCTGTGAACTTGAGTTGCAGCCCACCATGTAGCCCCTCGCCTGCCCTATCCGTCACTGTGTCATTCCCATCACTTTCCTGAATTGCCCAGATTTTCACACATGAAAACCTTAGCGAGCATCGGCGAAATACAAAAATGTTCTGGTCGCCCATTGACTTCAATGGGGTTCGTTGTTCGAAACGAACCCTCGAGCATCACGGGAAGTTCGTTCCGAATAACGAACACCCGAACATTTTGGTGTTCGCTCATCTCTAATAATAATATAACAGGCAATTCTTATAAAATACCCTAGGGAAAACTTCACATGTAGCAGATTTATTGCAAGAAAGTACTGCAACTCTCCTATTTATCTGAATGGGGATGGCAGAAAATCCATGTACTTGTCACTTAAACAACCCCATTCAGATGTATGGATAAGATTTTCAGTGACTTCTCCAACAAATCTGCTGCTTGAATATTCTGAAATACTTCAAAAGCTTAACTTACTTCTGAATATGACACTTGAACCAGAAGGATGTAAGGACAAATATATCATATACTAGCTGATATACCCGGCTTCGCCCGAGTTAATTTGGTACTGGTGTTTATCTGGTGTTCACACGGAAAATCTTATGAAGTCATGGTTACTTTAGAGATACTGAGGAAAAACATATGTTCACCATTTTGCATAGTTCTCTGCGTTACCCAGGAAACACCACGTGGAGGTAACCATGCGACGTTTCCTTCATATAAAGTGACATCAGGAAGTGAGAGAATTAGATTACGTACATAAAACTTGGACACTAATTCTTTTGTGCTTAGAATTGAATAATTGAGTTGGGACCCATTAACTTTTCATATTTATGACACAATCAATGCTTGTGCCAAATTTCATGTTTCTATGACATTGGGAAGTGAGAGATTTAGATTATGTACGTAAAATTTGGACGCTAATTCTTTTGCGCATAGAATTGAATAATGGAGTTGGGACCCATCAGCTTTCCCTATTTATGACATAATCAATGCTCGTGCCAAATTTCCCGTTTCTATGACACCGGAAAGTGAGAAAATTACATTCCGCACGTAAAATTTGGACGCTAATTCTTTTGCGCTTAGAATTGAATAATCGAGTTGGGACCTATTAACTTTTCATATTTATGACACAATCAATGCTTGTGCCAAATTTCATGTTTCTATGACATTGGGAAGTGAGAGATTTGGATTATGTACGTAAAATTTGGACGCTAATTCTTTTGCGCATAGAATTGAATAATCGAGTTGGGACCCATCAGCTTTCCCTATTTATGACATAATCAATGCTCGTGCCAAATTTCCCGTTTCTATGACACCGGAAAGTGAGAAAATTACATTCCGCACGTAAAATTTGGACGCTAATTCTTTTGCGCTTAGAATTGAATAATCGAGTTGGGACCTATTAACTTTTCATATTTATGACACAATCAATGCTTGTGCCAAATTTCATGTTTCTATGACATTGGGAAGTGAGAGATTTGGATTATGTACGTAAAATTTGGACGCTAATTCTTTTGCGCATAGAATTGAATAATGGAGTTGGGACCCATCAGCTTTCCCTATTTATGACATAATCAATGCTCGTGCCAAATTTCCCGTTTCTATGACACCGGAAAGTGAGAAAATTACATTCCGCACGTAAAATTTGGACGCTAATTCTTTTGCGCTTAGAATTGAATAATCGAGTTGGGACCTATTAACTTTTCATATTTATGACACAATCAATGCTTGTGCCAAATTTCATGTTTCTATGACATTGGGAAGTGAGAGATTTGGATTATGTACGTAAAATTTGGACGCTAATTCTTTTGCGCATAGAATTGAATAATCGAGTTGGGACCCATTAGCTTTTCCTATTTATGACATAATCAATGCTCGTGCCAAATTTCCCGTTTCTATGACACCGGAAAGTGAGAAAATTAGATTCTGTACGTAAAATTTGGACGCTAATTCTTTTGCGCATATAATTGAATAATCGAGTTGGGACCCATTAGCTTTTCATATTTATGACATAATCAATGCTCGTGCCAAATTTCCTGTTTCTATGACACTGGAAAGTGAAAAAATTACATTCCGCGTGTAAAATTTCGACGCCAATTCTTTTGCGCTAGAATTGAATAATGGAATTGAGACCTATTAACTTTTCCTATTTAGGACATAATCAATGCTCGTGCCAATTTTCCCGTTTCTATGACACCGGAAAGTGAGAAAATTACATTCCGCACGTAAAATTTGGACGCTAATTCTTTTGCGCATAGAATTGAATAATGGAGTTGGGACCCATTAGCGTTTCCTATTTATGACATAATCAATGCTCGTGCCAATTTTCCCGTTTCTATGACACCGGAAAGTGAGAAAATTACATTCCGCACGTAAAATTTCAACGCCAATTCTTTTGCGCTAGAATTGAATAATCGAGTTGGGACCCATTCGCTTTTCCTATTTATGACATAATCAATGCTCATGCCAAATTTCCCATTTCTATGACACCGGCAAGTGAGAAAATTACATTCCGCACGTAAAATTTGGACGCTAATTCTTTTGCGCATAGAATTGAATAATCGAGTTGGGACCCATTAGCGTTTCCTATTTATGACATAATCAATGCTCGTGCCAAATTTCCCGTTTCTATGACACCGGAATGTGAGAAAATTAGATTCCGTACGTAAAATTTGAACGCTAATTCTTTGCGCATAGAATTGAATAATGGAGTTTGGACCCATTAGCTTTTCCTTTTTATGACATAATCAATTCTCCTGCCAAATGTCACGTTTCTATGACATTGGGAAGTGAGAGATTTAGATTATGTACGTAAAATTTTGACGCCAATTCTTTTGCGCATAGAATTGAACAATCGAGTTGGGACCTATTAACTTTTCCTATTGATGACATAATCAATGCTCGTGCCAAATTTCCCGTTTCTATGACATTGGGAAGTGAGTGATTTAGATTATGTACGTTAAATTTCGACGCCAATTCTTTTGTGCTAGAATTGAATAATGGAGTTGGGACCCAATTTCTTTTCCTATTTTGGAGATAATCTATGCTTGCGCCAAATTTCATGTTTCTACGACATCAGGAAGTTGGAGAACTTTTGGCGAGTCAGTCAGCCAGTCAGTCAGTGAGTGAGTGAGTCAGTGAGGGCTTTCAGCTTTATATATATAGATATACACATATATCATTGGTTTTGGCTCAGCTCTGTATATGGTATGTATATACTTTAAAAGTGTATTATCTTTCCTTTTTTGAACTGCAGTTCTTAAAGGGGTTGTCCCGCGCCGAAACGGCGCGAGACAACCCCGATGCAGGGACTTAAAAAAAAAACGCACAGCGCTTACCTGAATCCCCGCGCTCCGGTGACTTCTTACTTACCGGTTGAAGATGGCCGCCGGGATCTTCTCCCTCGGTGGACCGCAGGGCTTCTGTGCGGTCCATTGCTGATTCCAGCCTTCTGATTGGCTGGAATCGGCACGTGACGGGGCGGAGCTACACGGAGCTGATCTCCGGCACGAGCGGCCCCATTGAGAAAAGAAGAAGACCCGGACTGCGCAAGCGCGTCTAATTTGGAGCTTAGACGCTGAAAATTAGGCGGGCTCCATGGAAACGAGGACGCTAGCAACGGAGCAGGTAAGTGAAAAATTTCTTATAACTTCTGTATGGCTCATAATTAATGCACAATGTACATTACAAAGTGCATTAATATGGCCATACAGAAGTGTATAGACCCACTTGCCTTCGCGGGACAACCCCTTTAATAGGACAATGCCTAGAAATAATTTCAATTTGTGGATGTTTCTTCCCCCATAAAAATCAATTGTAAGGCTTTAGTCAGACGGGCGTTTTTTCGCGCGATTTGCGGATTGCATGACGGATGCGCATCCGCAAATCGCGTGACCGATGCCCGAAAATCGCCCGAAAATCTGCTCCTAGCCACGTTTCATCCGACTCCATTGAAAGCAATGCACTGCGGGCGAGTGTGGGATGAATTGTCGGGAAGGGCTTAAATATATAAGCCCTTCCCTGCAATTCATCCAGAAAAGTGTTAAAATAAAAAATATATACATACTCACCTGCTCCCTGCAGTCAGAGTTCCCCGCGGCCGGCCTGCAGTGGGTGTGAAGGGGGTGTGAGTCAGACCTGCCCCCTGATTGGCTCAGCGCTGAGCCAATCAGGGGGCAGGTCTGACTCACACCCCCTTCACACCCACTGCAGGCCGGCCGCGCGGAACTCCGGCTGCCGGGAGCAGGTGAGTATGTATATATTTTTTATTTTAACACTTTTCTGGATGAATTGCAGGGAAGGGCTTATATATTTAAGCCCTTCCCGACAATTCATCCCGCGCACGCCGGCAGCCCATTGCTTTCAATGGAGTCGGCTGTATTGCTGGCTCCATTGAATTCAATGGGCAAACATCGTTCTTCTCTGCCACAGCTGTTACAGCTGTGGCAGAGAAGAATGATTTGTCTTCTATATGTTCTCAATGGGGTCGGCGCTGCTGCCGCCGGCCCCATTGAGCGCATATAGTGAAGAGAACAGGAATCGCAGATCGCAGATAGGTGCGATCTGCGATTTCTGTTCTATAATTTATCGGACGAGCGCATAAAAAGCGCTCGTGTGTCCGATACCATTGCAAAGCAATGGTTTTAAAAAATCGCCGGACGCATGCGCATGCGCAAATCGCGCAAAAAAACGCCCGTCTGACTAAGGCCTAAGGCTGATTTCACAATCCATTTTTTAAGACACAAGCAAAAGTAGATTTAGAAGAAAATTGTTAGTCTTTCTATTATACCTTCCCTCCCTCTTGTATTCACTTTTGGCCTTGACTAAAAAAAAGAATCAAACATCATTATAAAATGCATGTATTGTTTTTGTGCCTTAAAAAAAAAAAAATCACAAACATTGTGACGTGGGAACTTAGGCTGGATTATAGCCATGTAGCCATCAATATACTTTTTGAGCCAAGCAGATGAATGGATAAAAAAGAGAAGAGAAGCATAAGGGTAGATTATATATGCTATAACAATATTGAAATGGATTTTGCCCCCCATTTTGTGGTTTTTGCTGTCCATGACATTTTGCATGTGTTAGAGCAACAAATATATATCCATTTGGCTTCTTGTAAACTTGGCATATGCTTTAGCCTGATCATATCATAAACGTCATGATTTTCCATAATGAGAATATTTGAATATTTCCAGAGGTCCTTTTTTTTTTTGTTTAACAGAAAGCAACCTGTGACAAGAAATCACACATGGGGTCCAAGTTCTTCAAGACAAGAGCCATACCATATATGAGCATGTTTTAAATCTGTATTTTAAAAAAGCTACTGCACAAGCCAGAAATATTTTCTGTTTATCCAATACTGTAAATCAAGTCACAGAACTAATTAAAAGGGGAACTATCTTATTTACACCAAACCGAGTGCAGAATATCATAGGTTCTGTAAAGTACATTGTTCTTTTATCATTTGAAATGCCAAAATACAAATGAAGCATTGATATTTCGCTAACAACTTTGTTGACTCAGATAGGACTTTGACTGGACTCTCCAGATTCTAGTGAAGAATCCAGTGACTTTCTCTGTTCTTGGAAGGACAGACATAGTGTTGTATAAATAAAAGGTAAGAAATTTTATTTCCTACAGAATTATCTGTCATTCATTGAGGTTGCGATTGTCTATTTTTCTCTGGCCAAGGAGGGCATTACTGTTGTGCTTTGAGATCCATGTCAAAGAATCAGACAGAGGTATATTTTGGGTGTGGTTGCATAATTGCTGTGTGAAAGAATGAGCAGATGCTGTTAGAATGTGATCTTGTTGGTTAATATATATAGATTTAAGAAACTTCTGTCTTTCATCTCCGAATGGTCAAATGGTGTAATCTGTGTGTAGGTTCTGTAATATTGTTATGAGAGGAACACAACCATAAATATTTAAAAGATATTACTGTACTGGTGAACAGACTATTCAGCCCTTTAACAGTTGTTTATTGACCACGAGAAAAAGTAACTCCCATAGATGATGGATATTGTTCTGACTGTTAAGAAATGGGATTAGAACTGAAGATTGCATTGCTTATAACTGTAGCATTGCTCTTTGTGGTTTTGGTGATCTGGGTAACTTTAAGGGTTATTGCCAGTCTGAGAAAAGTGCATCCAACTGTCTATTTTCTTGAAAACGTAAACTGTCAAGGGTACAGTATGCAGTACTGCCAAGGGTGCAGTACTGAGAAGTGTGTTGGCACTTATATAAGCCTTCCCATTTGTACCCAAACAGGACTTTGAACCTGTGTCAATGATTGTGAGATAAGCCTAAGATGAGTTACAATGGGGAACTCACAAGAAAATGGCAGCGAGGGTGGTGTTCAGAAGGCTGCTATGCAGCTGGTTGAGTGGAGAAAAGGTTAAGATGCAGTGCAGGGATGTCAAGCAATGTTAAGAGATATAATGTCTGGTTTTCTCTGAATGGAAGAATAATTGATAAAGTAGTCTGAGATCAAAGGAAGGCAAGAATGCTGTGACAGAGTGTTAGAGTGTTGAAAAGAGCTGGAAAGACTTCTGAAGAATGTTGCAAAGCTGTGCAAGAGGAAATTGGGAATGTATTGTGTTGTCACCAGCATCAAATGACCAAGAGTGGACAAACACGTCAAACTGCTGTGAGTAAGACCTTTCTTAGCTGTGCCTTGTTCACTATCTCCATTTGGCCAATTCCAGTTTAGGTATATGAATTAATAAATAAATAAATGTTCTTGCTATTTGTGTAGTGTGGATTTGCAGTTTGTAAAGGGGGGAAGCTTGCATAGAGTCTTGACTAGAAGTAGTTAATAGTTTCTTATTTAATTCTTCTTACTTTTCAAAGATAAGGTGAATTTCAAAGAGAGGGACTGTCAGCTTAGGAGAAATTTACACAGTGGATCAAAAGGACTGTAGCACGTTATAGAGGTGGTTTTAGAAAGTAAATGTTACATAAATGGTTTCAGAATGAAGAAGTGAAGACTGGATATCAGATTGTGGAAAAAAGGGAAAAATAAGGAAAAAATAGATGAATGCATTAAAGTGCTACAGCAAATGTATGCTGAAGGTTACAAGAAAGCTGAATTGAAGAAATGTTTATGTATAGCAATTTGAAGTTTTCTGTACAAAATATGTGAATAGAAAATGTGTGAGATTGAAGGACCTGTGGATGTGTTATATATGAGATGTGTACTGTCCGAGCACTTAACCTGAGTTGTGAAGAATAGGCTCTAACAGATAGCCAGACTCCAAGGGGTGGAGATAATTAATGCAAGGAAAAGAGGGAAGGAAGGTTTTGGCCCTCCTGAATACAGACCAGTCTAGTAAATAAAAAAAAATTGTGTGTGATATGGACAACACAAGTACACGGTGTTTTCAAAATAGCATTCTACTTATTTGAATAATATTGAAGTATGATGCTAAAATTAGATAATTGTGTATTTGACAAACCTTATATGTGCATTGCAAACATAATCAGATTAAGAAGAAAAATTTACTTGAAGGGTATCACATTTCGCATGTGGGTAGATTTACAGTGTCAGAGACCTGCCTAGTCAACTTATTAGGACAGACGTACTTACAGTGATACAAGCGCAAATTGAATATAACCCAAACAACAATAGGGGTATTAGGCCTTTAATGAACCAGCAGTTAATCCCCATTTGTGCATTTTTTATGTTTATAGTTTGTAAATTCTTTACCCTACAAGTTTTTGCACAGGTACCAGAGGTGTTGTGGGCCACTTACTGTCATGGTCCTTCCTGCAGGCATGGAAATCCTGCATTGAGCACAAATTAGAAATCCTTCAGCTGCCAGACTCACTAAGTATAAGACTCCCCTGCTAGCACTCTCACATGGCAATCAAAATAGTTCTAAATACAGCTTCATTCCTTCTGCTGAATTTGGAAAGATAGGAGGTAGGGGCATGATTGTCAGGACTTAATGCAAGTGAAACTATGGGTCTTAAAAAAAGGTTGTTTAAACCATTAGACTTGAGCATGTTAAAGATGAACCAATTGCTAATGCGGATTTTAAATTTTTTTGTAGATTGTTCCAGAAATCCTGACAGTGGAATAACAGAACAGATTATGCAGCAGTTACCAACATTGATAATTTGTAGGGGAAAAAAGAAAAAATGCTCCCTCCCTGGCATGTCAGCTCAGGAGGCTGGAATTGATGGTGCTCGCTAAGGTGTGTAGATTGGCTGAAGGTAAGACTGTTAATGCCTGCACCGACTCGAGGTATGCTTTTGGAAGTGCATTTAATTTTGCCCTCTTGTAACACAGTGGAAATTTGATCGGATTATCGGGTAAACCAATCCAGAATTCAGAAGCGGTGTCTTTGTTGTGCAAGGCTTTAGCTCTTACGAAACAGGTAGTTGCTATCAAAATCCAGATTTAGGTTTTTGATACAAAGTAATTCTGTAAGTAGGGTGAAAGTATATTCCAATAGGTTAAACATATATCATAGTCAAAGGGTAAAGAAAGAACAAAGATAGGTTACAATTGGTACTGTGGAGGAAGGTAAAGTAGTAGTGTCTTTGCATTGTGTGACAAAAGCACTGTGGTAAACTGTGCCATGCTTACAGGATGTTTGTCATTAATTGTATTACTTCAAATACGTCAAAATGATATGCCTTCTGTTATGTTGCTTGACCAACAAGCTTGCTATGTATAATATCTGGGTCTAAGACTGCACATCATCTAATCCCAGGCTTTTAGCCTGGGTTTAGGCTGGGCTGATACAAAGTAGAAGCACGGTGCCTGCGGTGCCAACTTCCAAAATATATTTTGCTGGAGGAGGCAATTGTTTGGCCAATATTAGCAGTTATTCAGTTGATGATTCAGTCATCTTATTTATGTACCATGTTAGACCAAGGGTTAGAAAATAATAAAAAAAAAATAGCTTACATAATATGTATTTTTAGTGGCTAATGAGTAGAATGGGTACTATTGAGCAGTGGTAAGTTTTTCTGTATTATGAAAGGCTCTTACCTGTTGTTGTTAACCAGTAACACTGTGTTCATTGAAGCTGTGAAACACATGCAGACAATGTTAGAACTAATGGTGAGTTATCTACTGCTATTTAATCACATCTCCATTGTTCAGTCCTGCTGTACACTGTCCGACATGATAATATTATGTCTCTGTCTATGTTACAGACAGAGAGCAGAATTAGCACTTATAGAACACAATACAGCAGCCAGGCTCTCCCACCATATTGATAGAACTAAAACTCATATATACTACCTACTGAGGTAGAAAATGGAAAAAAATACAAGATATAAGTCATATCATGGCCAGAGATAGTGTTTTTCCTATGTAAACACACATGACAACCTATTCAGAAAAGTCACCTGAAGAGTTAAGGCCCTTTTACACGGGACGATTATCGCTCTGGTTGTTAAAAAAACAGCGCTCTTGGAGGGTTTTAAATGATAATCATCCCATGTAAAAGCATGCAGAAATTGAATGAATGGGCAAGAATCGTCCAGTCCTTCAGTTTTAAACATGCTTAAAATCCTGAACAATCATTCAGTGTAAACAGCAGCTGTTCAGTACTGAACAGATGCTGCCTACAGTGAATGGAGAGGGGCAGGAGGAGAGCGGGTAGAGAACTTTCCTCCAACTGCCCCACCACCCTGCTGGCTGCTCTTTGAGCAATCCAGCGATACTTGCTCCTGTGTAACAGCACAGGAGCAAGTATACATGGGGACAAGTGTCAAGCATTGTTTGCCCAACACTCGTCCTGTATAAAAGGGCCTTTACCTATTATTTAAGTCCAAGAAATCCTTTTAATAATACACTTTAGTAAAAGAGAAATCACTATTGCTTGTTGTATTGCACACATTTGATGTTTAATTTTAGCAAAATTATTAGAGATGAGCGAGCATACTCGTCCGAGCTTGATGCTCGTTCGAGTATTAGGGTGCTCGAGATGCTCGTTACTCGAGACGAGCACCACGCGGTACTCGTCTCGATTAAACGAGCACTGACCATTGAATTCAATGGAGCCGGCAATACAGCCGGCTCTATTGAAAGCAATGGGCTGCCGGCGTACGCGGGATGAATTGTCGGGAAGAGCTTAAATATATAAGCCCTTCCCTGCAATTCATCTAGAAATGTGTAAAAATAAAAAAAATATATATATACTCACCTGGTCCCGGCAGAACGATGTTAGCCCATTGAATTCAATGGAGCCGGCAATACAGCCGACTCCATTGAAAGCAATGGGCTGCCGGCGATCGCGGGATGAATTGTCGGGAAGGGGTTAAATATATAAGCCCTTCCCTGCAATGCATCCAGAAATGTGTAAAAATAAAAAAAATATATATACTTACCTGGTCCCGGCAGACGGAGTTCAGCGCGGCAGGCTGCAGTTCTCCTGAGCTGCTCTAAACAGCTGTGAGTAGTATTCAGCAGCCGGGGATTTAAAATCCCTGCCTGCTGAATGAGATGCCTCTGATTGGTCACAGCCTGACCAATCAGAGGCAGCCCTCACTCACCCATTCATGAATTCATGAATGGGTGTGAGTGAGGGATGCCTCTGATTGGTCAGGCTGTGACCAATCAGAGGCATCTCATTCAGCAGGCAGGGATTTTAAATCCCCGGCTGCTGAATACTACTCACAGCTGTTCAGAGCAGTTCAGGAGAACTGCAGCCTGCCGCGCTGAACTCCGTCTGCCGGGACCAGGTAAGTATATATATATTTTTTTATTTTTACACATTTCTGGATGAATTGCAGGGAAGGGCTTATATATTTAACCCCTTCCCGACAATTCATCCCACGATCGCCGGCATCCCATTGCTTTCAATGGAGTCGGCTGTATTGCCGGCTCCATTGAATTCAATGGGCTAACATCGTTCTGCCGGGACCAGGTAAGTATATATATATTTTTTATTTTTACACATTTCTGGATGAATTGTAGGGAAGGGATTATATATTTAAGCCCTTCCCGACAATTCATCCCGCGTACGCCGGCAACCCATTGCTTTCAATAGAGCCATTGCCGGCTCCATTGAATTCAATGGGCTAACATCGTTCTTCTCTGCCACAGCTGTTACAGCTGTGGCAGAGGAGAACGATCTTTACGCTGACAGTGGGGGGGGGGGTCTCAATCTTGCCGCTATTGTGGCTTAATAGTGGGACCTGGGAACTTGAGATGCAGCCCAAAATGTAGCTCCTCGCCTGCCCTATTCGTTTCTGTGTCGTTTCCATCACTTTCTTGTGTTTTGCAGATTTTCACAAATGAAAACCTTAGCGAGCATCGGCGATATACAAAAATGCTCGAGTCACCCATTGACTTCAATGGGGTTCGTTACTCAAAATGTACTCTCGAGCATCACTGAAAGTTCGACTCGAGTAACGAGCACCCGAGCATTTTGGTGCTCGCTCATCTCTAAAAATTATGCATTATTACCCATAACCTGTTGTCAGGTTACATATGATTGCAAACATTGCATTGTCAGGCTAAAAAAATAATAACTCTTAATAATGCAATGATTATTTAGTATGCGTATTTCCTCATTTGCTAAGTTACATCACTTGTAGAGATGAGCGAACGTACTCGTCCGAGCTTGATACTCGTTCGAGTATTAGCGTGTTCGAGATGCTCGTTACTTGTAACGAGTACCATGCGATGTTCGGGTTACTTTCACTTTCATCTCTGAGACGTTAGCGCACTTTTCTGGCCAATAGAAAGACAGAGAAGGCATTACAACTTCCCCCTGCGACGTTCAAGCCCTATACCACCCCCCTGCAGTGAGTGGCTGGCAAGATCAGGTGTCACCCGAGTATAAAAATCGGCCCCTCCCGCGGCTCGCCACAGATGCGTTCTGACATACTTTAGGGAAAGTGCTATCTTGGTGGAGCTGCTATAGGGAGAGTGTTAGGAGTATTTTAGGCTTCAAGAACCCCAACGGTCCTTCTTAGGGCCACATCTAACCGTGTGCAGTACTGTGGAGGCTGCTTTTTGCAGTGTTGCACTTTTTTATTTTTTGGTATATCGGCCGTGCAGAGCATTGCGCCCTGCAGTAATACTCCAGGGCCAGAAGCGCTTAGGCAGGGACAGAAGACATATTGATTGAATATAGGCAGTGGGCCTTTGCAAATACATTTGGGGAAAAAAATCTATTTGGGCTGCCTGTGAGTGTCCTCAGTGTTCTGGGTCTCTGCTGGGTGTAGTAGTTCTCCAAATTCATACGCAGCCAGCTAAGTGTTACAGCAGGCTTGCGCAAAATTATTTCCTGGCTCTGTCTGGGCTGTTAAATCACCGTTGTATTGCATTCCACAGTGCAGCACTCTGCAGTTCTTTGACATACTCCAGGGCCAGAAGCGCTTAGGCAGGGACAGAAGACATATTGATTATTGATTGAATATAGGCAGTGGGCCTTTGCAAAAAAATTTGGGGAAAAAAATCTATTTGGGCTGCCTGTGAGTGTCCTCAGTGTTCTGGGTCTCTGCTGGGTGTAGTAGTTCTCCAAATTCATACGCAGCCAGCTAAGTGTTACAGCAGGCTTGCGCAAAATTATTTCCTGGCTCTGTCTGGGCTGTGAAATCACCGCTGTATTGCAGTCCACAGTGCAATACTCTGCAGTTCTTTGACATACTCCAGGGCCAGAAGCGCTTAGGCAGGGACAGAAGACATATTGTTTGAATATAGGCAGTGGGCCTTTGCAAAAAAATTTGGGGAAAAAAATCTATTTAGGCTGCCTGTGAGTGTCCTCAGTGTTCTGGGTCTCTGCTGGGTGTAGTAGTTCTCCAAATTCATACGCAGCCAGCTAAGTGTTACAGCAGGCTTGCGCAAAATTGTTTCCTGGCTCTGTCTGGGCTGTGAAATCACCGCTGTATTGCAGTTCACAGTGCAACACTCTGCAGTTCTTTGACATACTCCAGGGCCAGAAGCGCTTAGGCAGGGACAGAAGACATATTGATTGAATATAGGTAGTGGGCCTTTGCAAATACATTTGGGGAAAAAAATCTATTTGGGCTGCCTGTGAGTGTCCTCAGTGTTCTGGGTCTCTGCTGGGTGTAGTAGTTCTCTAAATTCATACGCAGCCAGCTAAGTGTTACAGCAGGCTTGCGCAAAATTATTTCCTGGCTCTGTCTGGGCTGTTAAATCACCGCTGTATTGCAGTCCACAGTGCAACACTCTGCAGTTCTTTGACATACTCCAGGGCCTTCTGCATACTGGTAATACACCATGCTGAGGGGTAGGGGTAGGCCTAGAGGACATGGACGCGGGCGAGGACGCGGAGGCCCAAGTCAGGCTGTGGGCACAGGCCGAGTCAGTGCGGTGGCCAGGGGTAGAGGCAGGGCCAGACCGAATAATCCACCAACTGTTTCCCAAAGCGCCCCCTAGCGCCATGCCACCCTGCACAGGTCAAGGTGCTCTACGGTGTGGCAGTTTTTCACAGAGACGCCTGACGACCGACGAACAGTGGTGTGCAACCTTTGTTGCGCCAAGATCAGCTGGGGAGGCACCACCACCAGCATGCGCAGGCATATGATGGCCAAGCACCCCACAAGGTGGGACGAAGGCCGTTCACCGCCTCCGGTTTGCACCACTGCCTCTCCCCCTGTGCCCCAACCTGCCACTGAGATCCAACCCCCTTCTGAGGACACAAGCACTACCGTCTCCTGGCCTGCACCCACACCCTCACCTCCTCTGTCCTCGGCCCCATCCAGCAATGTCTCTCAGCGCAGCGTCCAGACGTCGCTAGCGCCACTGTTTGAGCGCGAGCGCAAGTACGCCGCCACGCACCCGCACGCTCAAGCGTTAAACGTGCACATTGCCAAATTGATCAGCCTGCAGATGCTGCCATATAGGCTTGTGGAAACGGAGGCTTTCAAAAGCATGATGGCGGCGGCCCCGCGCTACTCGGTTCCCAGTCGCCACTACTTTTCCCGATGTGCCGTCCCAGCCCTGCACAACCACGTCTCCCGCAACATTGTACGCGCCCTCACCAACGCGGTTACTGCCAAGGTCCACTTAACAACAGACACGTGGACAAGCACAGGCGGGCAGGGCCACTATATCTCCCTGACGGCACATTGGGTGAATTTAGTGGAGGCTGGGACAGAGTCAGAGCCTGGGACCGCTCACGTCCTACCCACCCCTCGAATTGCGTGCCCCAGCTCGGTGGTGGTATCTGCGGCGGTGTATGCTTCCTCCACTAAACCACCCTCCTCCTCCTCCTACGCAACCTCTGTCTCGCAATCAAGATGTGTCAGCAGCAGCACGTCGCCAGCCGTCGGTGTCGCGTGGCATGGCAGCACAGCGGTGGGCAAGCGTCAGCAGGCCGTGCTGAAACTACTCAGCTTAGGAGAGAAGAGGCAGACGGCCCACGAACTGCTGCAGGGTCTGAAAGAGCAGACCGACCGCTGGCTTGCGCCGCTGAGCCCCCAACAGGGCATGGTCGTGTGTGACAACGGCCGTAACCTGGTGGCGGCTCTGCAGCTCGGCAGCCTCACGCACGTGCCATGCCTGGCCCATGACTTTAATTTGGTGGTTCAGCGCTTTCTGAAAAGCTACCCACACTTGTCATACCTGCTCGGAAAGGTGCGCCGGGTCAGCGCACATTTCCGCAACTCCAAGACGGACGCTGCCGCCCTGCGGACCCTGCAACATCGGTTTCATCTGCCAGTGCACCGATTGCTGTGCGACGTGCCCACACAGTAGAACTCTACGCTCCACATGTTGGCCAGGCTCTATGAGCAGCGTAGAGCTATTGTGGAATACCAACTCCAACATGGGCGGCATAGTGGGAGTCAGCCTCCTCAATTATTTACAGAAGAGTGGGCCTGGTTGGCAGCCATCTGCCAGGTCCTTGGAAACTTTGAGGAGTCTACCGAGATGCTGAGCGGGGATGCTGCAATCATTAGCGTCACCATTCCTCTGCTATGCCCCTTGAGAAGTTCCCTGCAAAGCATAAAGGCAGACGCTTTGCACTCGGAAACGGGGCGGGGGAAGACAGTATGTCACTGGATAGTCAGAGCACCCTCATGTCTATATCTCAGCGCGTTGAGGAGGAGGAGGAGGGGGAGGAGCATGAGGAGGCGGGGGAAGAGACAGCTTGGCCCACTGCTGAGGGTACACATGATGCTTGCCTGTCATCCTTTCAACGTGTATGGCCAGAGGAGGAGGAGGGGGAGGAGCATGAGGAGGAGGGGGAAGAGACAGCTTGTCTCACTGCTGAGGGTACACATGCTGCTTGCCTGTCATCCTTTCAGCGTGTATGGCCAGAGGAGGAGGAGGAGGATCCTGAAAGTAATCTTCCTAGTGAGGACAGCTATGTGTTACGTACAGGTACCCTGGTACACATGGCTGACCATGTTAGGATGCCTTTCTCGTGACCCTCGCGTTACGCGCATTCTGGCCACTACGGATTACTGGGTGTACACACTGCTCGACCCACGGTATAAGGAGAACCTTTCCACTCTCATTCCCGAAGAGGAAAGGGGTTCGAGAATGATACTATACCACAGGGCGCTGGTGGACAAACTGATGGTAAACTTCCCATCCGACAGCGCTAGTGGCTGAAGGCGCATTTCCGAGGGCCAGGTAGCAGGGGAGGCGCAGAGATCAGGCAGCATGTACAGCGCAGGCAGGGGACCATTATCCAAGGCCTTTGCCAGCTTTCTGGCTCCCCAGCAAGACTGTGTCACCTGTCCCCAGTCAAGGCTGAGTTGACGGGAGCACTGTAAAAGCATGGTGAGGGAGTACGTAGCCGATCGCACGACCGTCCTCGGTGACGCCTCTGCCCCCTACAACTACTGGGTGTCGAAGCTGGACACGTGGCCTGAACTCGCGCTGTATGCCCTGGAGGTGCTTGCTTGTCCTGCGGCTAGCGTCTTGTCAGAGAGTGTGTTTAGTGTGGCTGGGGGAATCATCACGGATAAGCGTACCCGCCTGTCAACCGACAGTGCCGACAGGCTTACACTCATCAAGATGAACAAAGCCTGGATTTCCCCAGACTTCTCTTCTTCACCAGCGGACAGCAGCGATACCTAAGCAATACGTAGGCTGTACCCGCGGATGGAAGCATCGTTCTCTATCACCATCAAAAACGAGGACCTTTTTGCTTCATCAATCTGTGTATAATATTCCTCCTCCTCCTCCTGCTCCTCCTCCTGAAATCTCACGTAATCACGCCGAACGGGCAATTTTTCTTAGGCCCACAAGGCTCAGTCATATAATTTTTCTAAACAATTTTTATATGTTTCAATGCTCATTAAAGCGTTGAAACTTTCACCTCAACCAATTTTTATTTTAACTGGGCTGCCTCCAGGCCAAGTTACCAATTAAGCCACATTAACCAAAGCGATTAATGGGTTTCACCTGCCTTCTTGGTTGGGCATGGGCAATTTTTCTGACGTACATTAGTACTGTTGGTACACCAATTTTTGGGGGCCCTCGCCTACAGTGTAATCAAATTAATTTTTAGCCCACCTGCATTACAGCTGACGTTACATCAGCTGTGTTGGGCACTGCAATGGGATATATTTATGTACCGCCGGTGGTTTCCTGGCACCCACCCATGCTGTGGGTCCACAGGGAGTTGTAACTGCATGTGTCTACTTCTAAAGAACCCCAGTCTGACTGGGGCATGCAGTGTGGGCCGAAGCCCACCTGCATTAAACATGACATTACCTCAGCTGTGATGGGCAATGCAATGGGATATATTTATGTACTGCCGGTGGCTTCCTGGCACCCACCCATGCTGTCGGTCCACAGGGACTTCACAATAGGGAGTTGTACCTGCCTGTGTCTATGAATTAAAAACCCCGGTCAGGTTGGGGCATGCAGTGTGGGCCGAAGCCCACCTGCATTTAATCTGACGTTAGCTCTGCTGTGATGGGCACTGCAATGGGATACATTTATGTACAGCGGGTGGGTTCCAGGGAGCCACCCATGCTGTGGGTGCACATGGAATTCCCATTGCGGAGTTGTACCTGCCTGTGACTATTTATAAAAAAACGCGGTCTGACTGGGGCATGCAGACACCTTGACAGAATGAATAGTGTGTGGCACATAGGTTCCCCATTGCTATGCCCACGTGTGCAGCTCCAGATGGAGGTGGCAGAGGATTGGATTTCTCATTGCTTCTTTACAGCATTGTAGACTATCACCCCGCCCCTTTTAAAGAGGGTCGCTGCCTAGCCGTGCCAACCCTCTGCAGTGTGTGCCTGCGGTTCCTCCTCATGGCAGACGCACTTATAAATAGACATGAGGGTGGCGTGGCATGAGGGCAGCTGAAGGCTGGGCAGGGACAGTTTGGTGTGCGCTGTGGACACTGGGTCATGGGGGGGGGGGTTGGGCAGCATGTAACCCAGGAGAAGTGGCAGCGGAGTGTCATGCAGGCAGTGATTGTGCTTTGTTGGAGGTAGTGTGGTGCTTAGCTAAGGTATGCCTTGCTAATGAGGGCTTTTCAGAAGTAAAAGTTGTTGGGAGGGGGGGGGCACTCTTGCCGCTATTGTGGCTTAATAGTGGGACCTGGGAACTTGAGATGCAGCCCAACATGTAGCCCCTCGCCTGCCCTATCCGTTTCTGTGTCGTTCCCATCACTTTCTTGAATTGCCTAGATTTTCACAAATGAAAACCTTAGCGAGCATCGGCGATATACAAAAATGCTCGGGTCGCCCATTGACTTCAATAGGGTTCGTTACTCGAAACGAACCCTCGAGCTTCGCGAAAAGTTCGTCCCGAGTAACGAGCACCCGAGCATTTTGGTGCTCGCTCATCTCTAATCACTTGCATGAAACATACATAGTTGAAATCTCCTCCCCGCAGAACAGGAACACAACTATGTTGACATATTTTTTTCTATTCTGTCTGTTTTTTGTTTTCATTTTTCCAATTTTTATAATACTGCTTGCCTTTTTTTGCTTGTCTGTTTTAAGCTTTGGAGGCTAGTAATAAGTTAGTAGGTGTATGTGGCAGTTTTGATGGCTTCCCACTTGACAGACAAACCAGGTTTATACTTCACAAAATACAATAAAAGCTTCATATTTTTATAAAAAATAAATAAAAATGCAATGTCTGAATTCCTTAACAAAGGTGGGTTTGACAAAACATATGTTGGGGCTCTTACCATTTTGAGTCCTTCTTAAATCATATGGGTAAAGTGTTCATGTTTGATTCTATACTTGTATTGCAATTTATATGTAAACTTGGTTATCTATGTATTGTGTTGTTAGAAGAGTTTATGATTATGAGCATTTGTGACTTCTGATTATGGCTCAGCTTTTTTCACCCTATAGTGCTCTGTTCTCTTTTTAGCCTCTTTTAATATGGTATATAATAAAGATTTTTTTATTATTGAGTGCTTCATTGTGCAACCACTTTATTTATGTACATTTGACCTTATATTATTATTTAATTATATACTGATTTTATTGATCTGGTGGTCTCTTGTGCCGCTATTATTGTAGATTCCATAAAACATATATAGTTGGAATTTCCTTCCCACAGACCAAGAACACAACTATGTTGACATGTTTTTTAGACCATATTTTTGTTTTTTCAATTTTTACAATATTGCTTGCCTTTTTTGCTTGTTAAGTTTTGAACTGTGGTGCAGGAAAAAAGTAAGAAGTTATATGTAGGCATTCTGATTGCTCAACACTTGACAGACAAACCAGGTTTCCACTTGACATAATATAAGTTTCACATTCTTATAAGGATCTCATAAAAAATACAATGAATTCCAACCTATAAGACCTTCTCTTTATTAAAGTTGCA
Source organism: Eleutherodactylus coqui (assembly GCF_035609145.1). Taxonomy (NCBI): domain Eukaryota; kingdom Metazoa; phylum Chordata; class Amphibia; order Anura; family Eleutherodactylidae; genus Eleutherodactylus; species Eleutherodactylus coqui. The sequence goes on along the minus strand of NC_089837.1, from coordinate 211,870,169 downwards.
TGGAGCATATCATTTGAGCAATTTCTAGCAGACTAACGCTCAGCTGTCTATCAGTACAATTTTATTGAACATCAAATGTTTTTTTCTCCTATCGTGATTAATATTTTCCCTTCGGCCTAAATATGTAGTTTTGAAGCAATGGATAACTTCAATTTTAGAGCCATGCCCATCATTATTTATATTTTCTCAAGTTTTCCTTAATATTTTTTGTATATCCTATTGTATATAATTAAGGTTATACTGATTATATTGCTCAACAATTTTATCCAGTGGGTTAGGATAGATATTCTAAATATACTTGTTGATGCTTAATCCAAGTATGAAAGTTAAGAACATCTAACCAAAATGTGAATATATGCCACTCCTGCGCTATGACGCATGCAGTATGTAATGCATCCTGGTAAATGAGTGAAACTTAAACACAATAGACAACGTTGCAAGGTAAAAAAATAGTTATGCATGTCTTTCAACCCACAGAAATAAAAGAAGGTGCATAGCCATTAAAAACTATAATTTAAATCCTTAAGGGATTGATTTTCTCACCCACTCTTCCTGCAGTTTCATAGCTTGTTTTTTCTAGGTGAATTTGGAACAGTAGTAAGTTCCTAGTTCTAGAGAAGCTCTATCAGCTTGGCAGGAGAGTCAAAAACTATTTTTTCCCCCTCTCATGTTACCGCTAATTTAACAGGAAAGTCCCATTTGTAAGAGATGTTGTAAGCATGCAGAATTTGTGTGGTAGTAGTAAATTTGCAGTGTCTTGTCAGTGTTATCACAGATAGATCAAATGGAAATGTCCTTAAATGTGTCTGGATGGTTTTATACATTCCTATCTGCTAGCATTAGTTTATCTTTAAAATTGTAGAAATGTGAATGGGTGATAACATCTCTTGGAGTTGATGAAGGCAGAGATTTAGGTTTTGGTATTCAGTGTCTATTAGCAGATCAATTTGAGGTGTATGTGGAAGGACCACAACAAAGAAATCTGTAAGATGTTTTGCTCCACCAACGGTGCAGGTTGGTGCGATGATGCATTACCAGAGGTTCCTTAAGAAGGATCAAGTGATGAAGCTGATGAGAGCACTTGTGATGCTTCATTACTACTGCCCTCTGATTAAGTGAGCATGCTGCTGACTCCAATTTGTGACCTTGTGGAAGGAAAGAACTCTGTGAGTCTTGTAGAGTTCAGCTTTTTTTTTCGCATTCCCCATGATGCAGGAGCACTAGAAGAAATAAATGATCTGATTCTGTTACCACGAACCCCCAAAGATAGCAATTTTTCGCCCAAGGTAATGGAGTTTTAAATGTGCAGCTTAGTCCATGTGCAGAAGGCCATGCCACCCTTTGCTGTCATATTTTGGCCTTCATAACATTTTTATTTTTCCATCAAAGGGGCTGCATGAGGCCCTTTTTTGCAGGGATGACCTGTAGTTCATATTGGTACTAATTTGGAGAACATATGTTTGATTGCTTTTTATTCATTTTTTTATTTTAGACAGAGTGATTAAAAAAGCACAATTTTACCATTGTTTTTTTTTCTTGTGCAAATGAGAATAGGCATGATACCTCTACACTGTGACAACCCTTCAGATATTTGTAGACAGATGTTAAGTCTTCTCTCAGCCTTCTTTTTTGCAAGCTAAACATTCCCAGATCTTTTACCATTCCCCATAGGGCATGATTTGCAGACCGCTCACAATCTCGGTAACACTTCTTTGAACTTGCTCTAGTTTGTCTATTTCTTTTTTAAAGTGGGGTGCCCAAATCTGGACACAGTATTTCAGATGAGGTCTGCCTAAGGAAGAGTAGAGGAGGATAATTACCTCACCTGATCTATACTCTATGCTTCTCTTAATACATCCCAGAATTGTGTTTGCCTTTTTGGCTGCTGCATCACATTGTTGACTCGTGTTTTTTCACATGTGTTGCTGCTTAGCCCAATTCCTCCCATTCTGTATGTGCCTTTTTCATTTTTCTTGCCCAGATGTACAATCACTCAGCCAGTCATGAATCCACCTAACAGTTGCCTTGTCAATCCCATATTTGGTCATTTTTTCAATAAATGTGGTATGAGATACTTTGTCAAATGCTTTACTAAAGTCAAGATATACTATATTCACCGCATTTCCCTGATCAACCCAGTCGGTAAATCTATCATAGAAAGAAATTTGATTCGTCCGGCATGACTTCTTTGTTACAAAATAGAGATGAGCGAGCATACTCCCTAAGCGCAAATACTCGATCGAGCATTGCCCTTAGAGAGTACCTGCCCGCTCGGAAGAAAAGATTCGGCTACCGGCAGCGGGCGGGGAGCGGCGGGGGAGAGTGGGGAGGAACGGAGGGGAGATCTCCCCACTGCTCACTGCTGCAACTCACCTCTCACCCGCGCCGGCACCCGAACCTTTTCTTCCGAGCGGGGAGATACTCGCTAAGGACAATGCTCGCTCGAGTAATTGTCCTTAGCGAGTATGCTCGCTCATCTCTATTACAAACCAATGCTGGCTCTGGTTAATTACTCCATTTTCATCCAAGTACTTGCATACATGCTGTTTAATAATTTGTTTAAAGATCTTTCCTGGTAAAGAAGTCAGGCTCACAGGCCTGTAGTTTCCTGAATCCACCTTCTTCATTTTTTGGAGATAGGGACAACGTTTGCCATTTTCCAATCTTCTGGGACTTCTCCTGTTCACTAGGAATTTTCAAAGGTTATGGCAAGTGGTCAGCAGTTACCTCGCTGCTTCCTTTAGTGTTCTAGGATGTAATTCATCTTGACCTTGAGACTTGAATTCATGTAAGTTACCTATGTGTTCCCTCGCCATCTCTCTGCTTACAGATAGCCTGCATTCTTTTATTCCCCCAATAGCACAGGGAATATCAGATGATGTTCCATCTACTTCCTGAGAGAAAACAGATACAGAGTAGGAATTTAAAAGTTCAGCTTTCTCAACATCCTTCTTAACCAATTCACCATTTTCTTCTTGTAAGCATCCAATATTGCATCTTTGACTTTTTTTTGCTTTTGACATACCCCCAAATCCTTTTTTACTGCTTTTGGCCTCTGTTGCAAGCATGAAATATATGCAATTAGGATGTATATAGATGTATTTGTAAAATTAAGGGGTTAATGACAAGACATTCTGCACTGATCAAATACAGAATACAGTTTTAAATTATGATTGATTTTCAGAATATTTTATGTACATGCATACTATATAGGAGATGAACATATTCAAAACAGTTTAAAGCAACCCTCCAATTTTTGGACAAAGTTCTGTCCCAGGACCAGAGGTGATAGATGGTATGTTACCTGCAGTTGTTTTTCTCTGCCCTGCCTCCAATCTGTCAATTCAAGGCTTTTTTTAGACCTTCAAAATTGCCAATGCAATCTTTAGACTATCTAATCCACCACTCTACATTGACAGTATTAGACTATCAATGCACTAAATGCGTTGGTATCAGATTGGTCAGGGATGCTCATGTGATCAGAACTGGTCAATGATTGGGCAGTGCAGAGTGTGCATTAGGTAGTTGGAAAATTACTGCAACCATTTTGGACAAGTAAAAACAGTTTTCGAAGCTGGAGGAATGAAGAGGTGACAAAAAAACAACAACTGCAGGCAATATGTTCCCTCCTGCTCCTATCCAGGGCCAGAATTTTCTCGCAAAACTGGAGAGTAACTTTAACTCCTTAAAGACTTGTCATATTTTATTTTTCTTTTAGTTATTTCATGTGTCATAAATGTTACTTTTCCTTCAACATATGGTAGTTGTATAATGACTTGTTTCTAAGGTAGCATTAAATGTGCAATGTAATATTTTTTTGTTTTGTTTTTGTTATTATACATTTATTATTTTGTCATTTTCACTGGCACCATTTTGGAGTATATACAACTTTTGATCAATTTTTTGTAGGAGACAGGGAAAGCAAAACTTAGAATCGTGACATACATTTTTACTCCATTCACTGTAAAATATAAATAATGTGATATTTAGCCTGGACTCCTACAGATGTAGCATACCGATTACGCCTATTTTTTGGTTTTGACCTTTTTGAAACTAGAAAATAGTGTTCTCTAAGTTTTTAATGTTTTTTTAAATATTGAAACTATGTTAAATAATACTATTTTACTTATTTTTACATTTTTCTTTCCCACTAGTGAACATAAAAGGGCAATTTTGTTTGATTCTATAATAAACTACAATAGAATACTTCTACATTGCAGTATATTGTAATTTTCATTGTTGCCTAATAGAGTCGAATACGTGGAAAGGCTTAGAGCTTTCAGTAGGCCCATGACTGATATTACAACTCATCGGTAACCCACAATTATGCTGTGAGAGGAAGGAGTTACAGAAACGTCATAGCCCAGCTACGCTCAACCATTTCCATCCCTCCTGTCACCTTTCAGTACTGCCAACAAAAATTGGCTAATGACAGGAGCTATGATAAACAAGAATCATTATTCACTTTTATATCCTCCATCATTCCAACACCACTGTCATTTGTTAGCTATCCTGCAGTGATAATGTGCTGACTACCTACATGTGACCATTGCAGCCAATCACTGGCCTCTGTGGTGATGCAATAGTTATGTGTAGGTAGTCAATATGTCAGCATTGTAGGACAGCTAGTTTAGTCTGGCATGACCATGAAGCAGCTGCTCTGGAGTAGTGTGGGGTGTCCCAGGTGGGTTTTGTATGTTTAGTTTTTTTTTGTATCACAGCTCCTTCTTTAACCAATCTTGAAAAACCTTTTAAATAACTTATTTGTGTTTTATACTTGCAAAACATATGACACTTTGTCATTGAATTCAAGCCTGGAACACATGCTGCAACCAGTAGATAACATATTAAGGGATTTATCACTTCAATCACCAAGCTAAAAGGGTTATAAGAGTATTAATTCCTATTTATCCTTATGCTCTTGAACTCTCACAATGTCATGCTTCTGTTCCACCAGTCTTCCCTACACTTTGTCAAATCAAGATAGGTTCAAAGTAGCAATATGTTGATAATTAACCAGCTGACTTTCTCAATGCATAGTTAATTTTAATTGCATAGCAACTGCCGCAACAGCAAACTTAGAAGACAGAAAATAATGATGCAGCAGGAAAATTCCTGCTGATAATAACACCAGGTGGCCTTGGACAAACTTGATATAGGCTGCAATATTTTTTTTATGAACAGCAGTGTCTACCTTCATGGTGTTGTTTTATGAACACAATACTTGTTTAGTGTTTTTATAATAGTCGATACTTGAACAGAGGTTAGTGGAATATGTATTCAGTAGGTCTTTTGCTGTTACTCTTGGGTTCTTGGGATGTCCAGGAAGAGAAGTAACAGTCCTCATTTTTTTTTTTCACTTGTACAGTAATTTGGCTACCCATGGATTGATATATGTCCAAATCTTTATCAATTCTTTTGTAGACTTTACAGCTTTATGGGTCTCTATAGCATCTATTCTGAGGTTTTCAGAAAGTTATTTGCATCGAGGCATGGTTATCACTATCCCATATTTCTCAAAAAGTACATATTTGTTAGTAACCAGGCTTTGTGTGATTTTATTTAATAGACAAAGCACCTGTGAAACCCATACTTACAATATCATGTTCTTAATTGAAACACCTTTTGGCAAATAGCTCTTGGAAACGTCATTAACACAGAGATTCCCTTATTTTTTTCTAAATGCACCATGGATGTCTACTTAGTGTGCCCAATAAAAGAATTGCAAAAAAATGTTTGTGTTGTTAGATTGTGTTTATCTATTATTGTGACTTAGAAAAAAATTAGACCACACTTAATTGGTAATAAATAGAGATGAGCGAACGTACTCGTTACGAGTACATACGCACCCGAGCACCGCCATTTTCGAGTACAGCAGTACTCGCGCGTAAAGATTCGGGGGGCGCCGTGGCAGCACGGGGGGTAGCAGTGGGGAGTGGGGGGGAGAGGGAGAGAGAGAGGGCTCCCCCCTGTTCCCCGCTGCTACCCCCCGCACCGCCGCGCCTCTCCCCGCCCCCCGGCGCCCCCCGAATCTTTACGCCCGAGTACTGAAGTACTCGAAAATGGCGGTACTCGGGTGCGTAAGTACTCATTACGAGTACGTTCGCTCATCTCTAGTAATAAATGCAGAAATCCAGATAATTCCAAGGTTCTCTTCGTTTTCTTGCAACTGTATTTTATTCTCTTTCCCAATGCAGCTAAGTAAAATGATGCCTAGTTGGTGCTATATTGGAAACCTAGATATTACGCCATATAACAAATTCAACAGTTGTTAAATATAAATTAGTAGTAATTGCAAAAAAAAAAAAAAAAAGATTATTTGTAGGTTGAAAAGTAAATTATCATTGCAATTGTTTTAGGAACTGTGTATTAATAGTATATGGTAATTCACTGATGCATGTTATTAGGTTGCTTTTATTTATAAGCTTTTCAAATATACAGTTTCAGACACTGGAAGTCTTATTATTATCAGAAAACAGTTGGATGGTTTTCTACCATATCAAAAGAAAAATAGTTGACATCCTCTTTAATTTGGAGTAAGGTCTAAAGGCTTCATAATTCTTTACACTATCAACTCTGAAAGTAATTTCTATTTAATTAGTTAGACCAGTGCATTTGCAAAACAATTAAGAGTGTAATTTAATTTTAGTTGGGTAAATATCCAGGGATTTCTTCATTGTGAACTTCTGACCTACAAGTTGAGTTTACTTTGCAAAGTATGATTAACCAATCAATTGCAACTCAATTCAGACTAGTTTACACAGCCAATTTTTATTTTTTCATTGCATTTTGTAAAATGTTATTTTAATTTACCCAAGAGCATTATCAAATATAGACAATCAATTAATCATTTCAATAGTAATATTGCTTCACCTTATCTATATTCAGGCTCATTTTCAGAAAACAGGTTATTATGCTGTATATTATCTATTATTTAAATGGTTTTAAATAAAGAGATCATTATTGTAAATGCTTATTGCGAGTGTTTAATGAATCATTTTAAGTGTTTAATGAAAATGCACAATGTTAAGTATTTAATAACTGCAACATAAAAGAAACTAAACTGTAAAAGCTTTAAATATAGGGAATAAATAAATCAGTTTATATTGAAAGAGTACATGCATTAAGAAAATCAACTTGACTGAAAATCATACATTATTTATCATAATAAAGTATATATCTCTGGCTTCTTGAAATAGTATTTCAATATATAGAATGCATTGTTCTCAGTAGTAGAATTAAATGTTTATATTGTAAGTAACAAAATTAAATATTTTACTTGCTCTAACTTACAGCAAACTGCAAAAAAACTTTTTTCTATAAGAGGCTACTGAGTATATAAACATAAGGCAACATATATGGAATAGGCAATTCAAAATGCCCCATGGTACACTTCAAGGTGAAGTATTGCATTTATCCATTTTTCATACAATACAATACAACCTTATGAATGTTTACACCTGTTTATTACACCTTTTGAGTGCATAATGTTCTCCTAAGATTCATGATTTCGACTAAGGCCGGCTGCACACAAACGGGTCAGATTCTGCATGTGGGAGTCCGCAGTGGAATCTGACCCTGTCCCCAGCTGGTATCCACGCGTAACTGCTTTTCTTCTTTGCTGGCTGTACTGCAGATGGTCTGAATGGTGAGCCATCCGACATATGCAGCACAGGTTGTTTTGTTTTTTTTTAAATCCTGTCTTTTCCCGCATCTGCCCGCACAATCCGTGACCCTCTGCAATGTCATTGCAGAAGGGCCTGGGGTCAGCTGGCATCCATTGACTTCAATGGAAGCCATCCATATGGAATCCGAAAAGAAATAGAGCATGTTGTCATTTTTCCTCCGCAAGAAGAAAATCGTAATTGATTTCCACTCGCGTAGAGGAACAATCATTTTGCCATAGCATGCTATGGGCAATATTTATTTGTAGAATCTGGAGGTGAACACTCACTCCAGATTCCGCAATGCAAATCTGCCCATGTGCAGGCAGCCTAGAGCTATAGGGAAATCTCTTAGGTAGAGAGGTGGAGGGAATCGCCTACTGCCCACCTGCTGCTGGGGAATTGACAGCAGCGGGACATTTAAAACATGCTGCTCAGAAGCACATCTTAAATGTCCCGCTGTAAATTCCTGTTAATCAGTGTGGAGATTAAGGTAACCCTCGGGGAAATTTCCTTCATCCCTGCAGGGACAAACAGGAGTTTACAGTGGGACATTTAAAATTTGCTTCTGGGCAACATATTTTAAATGTCCTGCTGTAAGCAGCTGGGAATTTCTTGTGTTATAGTAGCCCCAGCTCACCGCAGGCATGCCTCTGCCTTCTCCATATCAGCAGAGAAAGCAGATAGCAGGACACAGACACCAGCTACAATGGAATCCCCAGCTCCCTCCTACACATTCTCCAGTGGATCCATCTACTCAGACAGGAGATATGTGGCTCAGAGCGGAGCTATGCCTCACATCTCCTTCACCCAGACATAGGAGTTTATAGCTATCCACTATTGCAGAGGAATGGCCTGCATTAGGGAGCATCTAGGATGTACCTGCAGTTGTCTATCTACCACCTACACCATCTTCAACTCCATTAACTCTATCACTCCAGCCTGCAACAGCACAGGATGAATTGCAGACAGCCCCCAAACCTACATATGCTGAGACCACAAAATTCCAGAAAGTGAATCCACATCCAAGCCCCGCACATGGGTCTCATCCCCTTTCTTTATCTACAGTAGAAACACAACATGTTCAGGACCTGAAGCAATATGAGCTCAGCTTAACGAGTTACCCACTAAAAGAGACTTATCTTCCATGATACATAAAGTAGAGCAATGTCAGGAGAGGGCTTTAGAGGCGTTTGGGGAGAAATTATGTTCCATATCACAAGAAGTCGCAGTACAAGAGCAAGAAAACAAGATTACATGCATTAAGAAAATCAACTTGACTGAAAATCATACATTATTTATCATAATAAAGTATATATCTCTGGCTTATTGAAATAGTTTTTCAATATATAGAATGCATTGTTCTCAGTAGTAGAATTAAATGTTTACATTGTAAGTAACAAAATTAAACATTTTACTTGCCCTAACTTACAGCAAACTGCAAAAGTTTAACGTTTTTCTATGAGAGGCTACTAAGTATATAAACATAAGGCGACATATATGGAATAGGCAATTCAAAATGCCCCATGGTACACTTCAAGGTGAAGTCTTGCATTTATCCATTTTTCATACAATACAATACAACCTTATGAATGTTTACACCTGTTTATTACACCTTATGAGTGCATAAAAGTTCTCCTAAGATTCATGATTTTGACTAAGGCCATCTGCACACAAATGGGTCAGATTCTGCATGTGGGAGCCCGCAGTGGAATCTGACCCTGTCCCCAGCTGGTATTCACACATAAAGTAGATCAATGTCAGGAGAGGGCTTTAGAGGCATTTTGGGAGAAACTATGTTCCATATCACAACAAGTCACAGTACAAGAACAAGCATCCTCCATACTGGAACAACGTCTGACCAAGGTTGAGAACTCTCTGTCTACACAAAACTCATTCAATGGGGACATCCAAATACAAACAGACGATCAGGAGAACAGAAATAGACAAAACAACATTAAGCTACCAGAAGCAGTCTCACCTAGCAACCTCCATTCTATGGTTGTTACTATCTTGAACAAAGGTCTATTTTGCTGTGACTCCCCTGATATTATGATTGACAGAGTGCACAGAGTGGAGGGTAATCATTGAGCAAAAGGAACAGCTTCCCGGGATGTCCTGTGTAGAGTCCACTTTCTAAGAAAAAAAGAAGAGATCTTACAACATGTTTGGAAACATGGCCCAATCACCATTAAAACATGGTAATCATGCTACTTTCTGACATATCTTGAAAAACGTTGTGCATGAGATGCCTTCTCAGATCTCTTCTGAACCTGATAACAGAAAATGGTGCTACCTACAGACGGGGCCATCCCTTTCATCAGAAAAAATTGGAAGCACCTACTCCCTACATTTAAATAGACCAAGTAGCTGCCTTATCACAGTTCCTTGAGATAGAAAATATCAATCTTCCCAATTGGCTAGCATTTCCCCTTCTCAACTCACAGGGACCTCTACCTTAACGCCACGAATGCAGAACACCCAATAGATTTCGCCACTCACAATCAATCAACCACAAATGATCTCCCTGAGGAACCGCACAACTCTCATGCGGAACATGGACAGCACACCTTGTTTCTCTTGTTATGTGGCTTGATAAAGACCTTGTGGAGGTTGAAACGTTGCCTTTTTAACTTTGAAACAATAAAATGTTCCTTTAATTAAAGAAGTTTTTTTCCTCATCTTATGCTGCCACTTCTCTGCTACTTTTCTCCAACTCTCAAGAAGAATCACAGGGCAAGCTCTCTTTCATGACTCCATTCATCCCATTTAAAAGTGAATTAGAACTTATACTATGCAACCTGTAACTAAACATTATTCCTCCCATAATGGTCAATATTTGAACTGGTATCTCTTATATTGCAGTTAATACTCCCAACAATGCGGTGCCTGAGGAAAGGACACTGGTCTCTGTTCTTTCCCTCCCCCAATTAAGTATTTTGGTGACTCCGGGAGACCTGATGGTAAATTTCCCTTGGTCCTCCTGAACTCACCCTAAGGTAAAGTTAGCACCACCTTTGTAATTTTCTTTCTTCTTTTACTTCTCCTGTACCTGAATAAGCTGAGTACAGCTTCAGCATATTTATTTTTTTCCATCTACACAGTATTATATCTGATCTATACCCCAGTCTACCCTAGGGAAGCTCCCGGGAAGAAAACTCTAGATGCGCATATAGATCTGACTCAGGGCTCCCACCCACTGGTGTTTTTTCTCCACTGCGATGCGATTCTAAAGTTAAAGTCTCGCATCGCAGTGCGAGAAAAACGCAGGCAGATTTCCCAAAATCGCTGGCATATCGCTGCGACATCGCCAGTCTTTTCAATGGGGCCAGCAGCAGCAGCACTAGCCCCATTGAAAAGATATAGAGAATGCCGCTGACTTCTGCCACAGCTGTGACAGCTGTCACAGCTGTGGCAGAAGTCAGCGGCATGCTATCCCATTGCTTTCAATGGGATCGGCACTGCTGCCGATCCCATTGAAAGCAGTGGTTTCTGACAAGCCCTGCAGAATGATTATCGGAGAAGGGCTTGAAATATAAGCCCTTCCGCGATAATCATAAAAAAGTGGTTAAAAAAATAATAAAAAAGTTACTCACCTCTCCTGCTGTCAGCCGTGTCCTCCGGCTGGCTCCCCGGCACTGCTACTGAGCTCTTTCAGAAGACGGGGATTTAAAAATCCCTGCCTCCTGAAAGGGCTGTGCAGATTGGCTGAGGGCTCAGCCAATAGCAGCTACTGCTTAGCTGTTGGCTGAGCGCTCAGTCAATCAAACATAGCCCTTAGCTATTCATTCATGAATAGCTATGAATGAATAGCTAAGAGCTATCTGTCATTGGCTGAGCGCTCAGCCAATAGCTAAGCAGTAGCTGCTATTGGCTGAGCCCTCAGCCAATCTGCACAGCCCTTTCAGGAGGCAGGGATTTTTAAATCCCCGTCTTCTGAAAGAGCTCAGTAGCAGTGCCGGGGAGCCAGCCGGAGGACGCGGCTGACAGCAGGAGAGGTGAGTAAGTTTTTTATTATTTTTTTAACCACTTTTTTATGATTATCGGGGAAGGGCTTATATTTCAAGCCCTTCTCCGATAATCATTCTGCAGGGCTTGTCAGAAACCACTGCTTTCAATGGGATCAGCCGCCGGGATGAAGGAAACTCCTGCCACAGCTGTGGCAGAAGTCAGCGGCATGCTATCCCATTGCTTTCAATGGGGCTAGCGCTGCTGCCTCTGGCCCCATTGAAAAGACTGTCGCAGCGATGTCGCAGCGATATCGCTGCGATTTTCTCGCACTGCTCTGCGAGAGTTTTCACTTACTCTTGCAGCGCAGTGGAGAAAAAAACGCTAGTGGGTGGGAGCCCTAACTCTTATTCTGTCTCTTACACTGTCTCTTTTTCTGACCTCACTTTTTATTAACCTTCCCTCTCCCTTCCCTTTTTTTTGTTTTTATTTATTTATTTTGTAGTGGTTATTACGTTTTCTCATTTTATCTACATCAGTCTTTCTTATAAGCCCTGAAACGACCTGCATGATGGCCTCTAAACATTTGTGATCCTTAAATGTCAGAGACCTGAATAGACCTCAAAAGCATAGTCAAGTCCTCTATCAAATGCATGAATTGAAAACTCATCTTCTTTCATTTCAGGAGTCACATTTCAAAACAGGGCATATTCCTGCCACGCATGATCATTACTATCCATTATGGATTCATAGCACCAACCTGGTCTACAGATCCAGAGGGGCCTCTATTGGCTTTCACAAATCTCTCTCAGCACAAGGTAATGGGCAGCTTGCAGACATAAAGGGCCACTACTAGAGATGAGCGAACACCAAAATGTTCGGGTGTTCGTTATTCGTAACGAACTTCCCGTGATGCTCGAGGGTTCGTTTCGAACAACGAACCCCATTGAAGTCAATGGGCGACCAGAACATTTTTGTATTTCGCCGATGCTCGCTAAGGTTTTCATGTGTGAAAATCTGGGCAATTCAGGAAAGTGATGGGAATGACACAGTGACGGATAGGGCAGGCGAGGGGCTACATGGTGGGCTGCATCTCAAGTTCACAGGTCCCACTATTAAGCCACAATAGCGGCAAGAGTGCCCCCCCCCCCCCACTGTCAGCATAAAGATCGTCCTCCTCTGGCACAGCTGTAACAGCTGTAGCAGAGAAGAACGATGTTTGCCCATTGAATTCAATGGAACCGGCAATACAGCCGACTCCACTGAATGCAATGGGCTGCCGGCGATCGCAGGATGAATGGTCGGAAAGGGGTTAAATATATAACCCCTTTCCTGCAATTCATCCAGAAATGTGTTACACTAAAAATATATACCGGCGTATAAGGCGACGGGGCGTATAAGACGACCCCCCAACTGTCACCTTATACGCCGGTAATACAGTGGAGCAAAGAATAAAAATCATTACTTACGTTTTTAGATGATCTGCGGCGCTCCTGCAGGCTGTCACTCCCTCCTAATCCACGGCAGACAAGCTTTCTCTATGAAAGACTTTAAATCCCTGCCTCCAGAAGCACACGTGCCTTCAGCCAATCACAGCCAATGACAATGATGTCATTGAATGGCTGTGATTGGCTGTGTTTCTGGAGGCGGGGATTTCAAGGCTTGAAATCCCCGCCTCCAGAAACACAGCCAATCACAGCCATTCAATGACATCATTGTCATTGGCTGTGATTGGCTGAAGGCACGTGTCTTTCTGGAGGCAGGGATTTAAAGTCTTTCGTGGAGAAAGCAATACTCTGCCGTGGACCAGGAGGGAGTGACAGCCTGCAGGAGCGCCGCAGATCATCTAAAAACGTAAGTAATGCTTTTTATTCTTTGCTCCACTGTATTACCGGCGTATAAGGTGACAGTTGGGGGGTCGTCTTATACGCCCCGTCGCCTTATACGCCGGTATATATTTTTAGTGTAACACATTTCTGGATGAATTGCAGGAAAGGGGTTATATATTTAACCCCTTTCCGACCATTCATCCTGCGATCGCCGGCAGCCCATTGCATTCAGTGGAGTCGGCTGTATTGCCGGTTCCATTGAATTCAATGGGCAAACATCGTTCTTCTCTGCTACAGCTGTTACAGCTGTGCCAGAGAAGAAGGATTTGTCTTCTATATGTTCTCAATGGGGTCAGCGCTGCTGCCGCTGGCCCCATTGAGCGCATATAGAATGCATCCATAGCGAACCGCGGGAGGGGCAGACTTTCATATCAGGCGGACACCTTATCTCCCCAGCCACTCACAGCAGGGGGGTGGTATAGGGCTTAAACGTTGCAGGGGGAAGTTGTAATGCCTTCCCTGTCTTTATATTGGCCAAAAAAAAGCGCTAACGTCTCAGGGAAGAAAGTTTAATTTACCAGAACACCGCATGGTGTTCGTTACGAATAACGAACATCCCGAACACCCTAATATTCGCACGAATATCAAGCTCGGACGAACGCGTTCGCTCATCTCTAGCCACTACCTCTTTATCAAAGTGCGAATAGGAGGTAATATCTTCACAATTGGGAACCTGTACTTTCCTAATACAGATCAGATCTGTCTCCTGAAGATTGTTGTCCATAAATTGACAGATTTTACTGAGGGGGTGATCCTGATCGGAGGCAACTTTAAATGCACTCTACACCCTGCATTGGATTCCATAAATCCTAGAGGTGACCCCCCAGTATCTTCAGTTAGTAAATGTTTGGGTATAACACCTAAAAGACACTTTTCTTGATAAAGGAAGGCAAAAAACTAAAATCCCCTTTCTGTTTAATATTAGTAGATGATGAAAAGGTCTTTGACCGTGTTCACTGGAGTTTTCTCCAGGCATCACTCACACAGATGGGCATAGGTCAAAGGTTCATAGACAAATTTCTCTCCCTCTATGTCAGACCATCGGCACAAGTCAGAATAAATGGAATACTCCCAACTCCATTCTCCATTAATAACAGCACCAGAGAGGGCTGTCCTCTATCTCCATTACTCTTTGCACTGGTCATTGAATATCTCACTATAGACTTGTGATGAAACCCCAGTGTGCTCGGTCTCACCATTGTGTCCCAGCAGTACAAGACCTCATTATATGCTGATGATTTGCTTTGATAAAGGTACCTAGCCCTGAATTTCTCTCCCATCAATTTTAGCGGAAGTCCAAAAATATTGAAAACTCAGTAACTTTAAAATAAATATCACTAAATAAAAAGTGCTGAATATCTCCTTGTCATCCTCTGAAATTCAGAACCTACTGTATCCCAACAGTTCCCATTTAAATGGAGAAATTTACATATCAGATACTTAGGTATAGCAATCACTGGGACCACTCCGCTCTATACGCCTTGAACTATATCCCCTTACTGGATCGCAAATTAAAAGACTTGAAAAACTATGACAAAAAATATTTTTCCTGGTTTGGCTGAATAAACATGCTAAAGATTGTCGTCGTCCCTCAGTTCCTGTGATTATTCCAGAACCTGCCTATCCAGCCCTCCATGAACTTCTTTAAATGTCTACAATCTGCCATCATGCAATTTATATGGGAAGGAAGCTACAGTCGCATCAGCTACCGAACCCTCTCAAAACCTAAAATCATAGAAGGGGAAGGGCTTCCTGACCTTAAAGGGGTTGTCCCGCGCCGAAACGGTTTTTTTTTTTTTTCAACCCCCCCCCCCCCCCCCGTTCAGCGCGAGACAACCCCGATGCAGGGACTTAAAAAAAAAACCGCACAGCGCTTACCTGAATCCCCGCGCTCCGGTGACTTCTTACTTACCGGTTGAAGATGGCCGCCGGGATCTTCTCCCTCGGTGGACCGCAGGGCTTCTGTGCGGTCCATTGCCGATTCCAGCCTCCTGATTGGCTGGAATCGGCACGTGACGGGGCGGAGCTACATGGAGCCGGCATCCTGCACGAGCGGCCCCATTGAGAAAAGAAGAAGACCCGGACTGTGCAAGCGCGTCTAATTTGGCCATTAAACGCCGAAAATTAGGTGGCGCCATGGAAACGAGGACGCTAGCAACGGAGCAGGTAAGTGAAAAACTTCTTATAACTTCTGTATGGCTCATAATTAATGCACAATGTACATTACAAAGTGCATTAATATGGCCATACAGAAGTGTATAGACCCACTTGCTGCCGCGGGACAACCCCTTTAAGTTTTACCACACTTTCCCTATCCTTCTTAAACTGTTTGACTGGTACTTCCACGGGAAGTCTAAACAATGGATTAAACTATCCACTCAGGGCCCTGTCTTTATCAGCACATGGGATAAAGGGCTCGCTACATTCAAAACACCAGAAGAGTGGAACAAGCATTTTTACTGTACCACAAGCTGACCATGCCCTGTAAAGTCCAGGAAAAAAAATATAAACTATTAACAAGATGGTACCAATGCCTGGCATGGCTACATTGTATATATCCATCTATCTCAACAAGCTGCTGGAGTTGTGGCTTGGACACTAGAACCATGCAGCACATGTGGTGGGACTGTCATTCATTTAGACCATTCTGCAACATAGTGTTCTGCACCTACACAAAAGTTACCAGATGATCTATTTAAGCACCCCCTCGGATTGCTCTGCTTTCCATGCTTCTAGGATCTATCTCATCAACATCGCTGTGCACTGTGTCTTCTGATCGCCCGTTACAATCTCAATTGGGAGGACAAAATGGTGGAGCTGAGGAAAGGTTTCCACATCATCGTGAACTACTAGTGCAAAGGTGTGATTAGTGGCATTCCCTTGCTTCATGATGACTGGATTGGCCATGGGCTTAACATAGGCTAAAGTAATAGTCCTTTGACGGTTGTTGGGACAGTTCAGGGCATAATATCCTGAGCTTCCACAATAAAGGCACAGATTTTCAGTCCGGCGTCTTTCCTTTTCCATGGTGGAAAGAGGTTTGAGGATGACGTCGACCTGCATGGGTTTGGGAGTAGCTTCAGTCCTTGGGTGTGCACTCAGCGTCAATTGACTAAAGGAGTGCGGGGTCCTGATGCCTGAACCCTGCAGTCTTTCCTTTCGCCGCTTGGAAAGTCTCTCATCAATCCAGATGCATAACTGGATGAAGTCTTCCAGGTTATTGGGAGTTTCCACTCTGGCAAGTTCATCTTTTAGCCACTCAGATAATCCTCGACAAAATCGGCGCTGTTGTGCAGTAGGATTCCACGTGGTATCATTCGTCCAGCGTCAAAACTCTCATATATTCTGCAATGGAATGTAGCCCATGTCATAGGCTATGTAAGCTCCCTTCAGCCATAGCGCAGCATTTCGGATCATCAAAGATTTGTCCCATAGTGGCCGTGAAGGCATCAAGGCTGTCAATGAGATTCCTGTTGGTCTCTATGTATGGTGAGGCCCAGGCAAGCATCTTATCAGTGAAGAGGTTAATGATAAAGAATACCTTTTTCTGCTCACTGGTAAACAGTGTGGACTTTATTTGAAAATAAATCTGGCATTGATTGAGGAATCGTTTATACTGATGGTGATCTCCACTGAACTTTGTGGGCAGTGCAATGCAGATATCAGAGCCTGAGTGATACAAAGTCCAGAAGTTGCTTCTGTAAACTAATGATTTCCTTCTGATGATCCAGCACCAATGTTTGTAATCCAGCAAAATTCTCTTGGTAGGAGGTGCAAAATTCCTGGAGCTCTCTAACTTCCTTCAGCAGAGTGGTCACTACAGGCTTCATGTTTGGGCGTGAATATTTTGTTATGCCTTACCGATGGTGGATTGTTATGCCTTACCGACTGCTGGACATATGTAGTAGCTGTGCGGTCACTGGAGAATAGTTAATATAGCTGGGAGTCGTTATCGGGAAGTCGTGGCATGCAGTGCAATGGGATGAGATGGAAGCGTGGTCAAATGGAAGCCAGAGGTCAGCAGCAGGAGGTATTGATATGCAGTAAAATGTGATGAGCTGGAAGCATGGTCAAAGGGAAGCCAGAGGTCAGCAGCAGGAGGTATCAGCATAATTGCAGAGGAGCAGGAGGAAGAAGAGCTTGATCAAGGTGGTGGAGCACAGTAATCACACACTAGATCTGAGGCATGGTCAGGCTTTTATAGGAAGTCCTAATTAGTAGCAGGGAAGATTTCAGCAAGGAACTGTCCAAACCTTGGATAGCCCAGGGTAGAGAGATGCTGACTGGAGCACAACAGATCCCAGGTTCAAATCCTCACAACAATGTCCATCTAGTTCCACCCGTTTCCACCCCCACCTTGTTGATTCAGAGAAAGGAAAAAAAAACAATGAGGCAGAAGCCAATTTTGGGGAAAAAATTCCTTCCCGACTCCATAATGGCAGTCAGAATAATCCCTGGATCAACATTTGAAAGTTTCTACCTGGCTCCAAGATCTGGATCAACAACCCTGCTGATTTTTTAATGTCTATATCCTGTAATATCATAGTGCTCTAAAACAACATCTAGTCCCCTCTTAAACTCCTCTATTGATTTTGCAATCACTATGTCCTAAGGCAATACAGTCTCACTGCACTTACAGTAAAGAACCCCTTTCTGTGTTGGTGATGAAACCTTCTTACCTCTAGATGTAGAGGATGCCCTCTTGTTACCGTCACAGTCCTGGGTATCATGGGAGAGATCCCTGTGTTGTCCCCTAATGTATTCATACATAGTTATTTGATTGCCCCTTAACCGTCTTTTTTCCAGGGTGAATAATCCAAATTTTGATAGTCTCTCTGGGTATTCCAGTCCTCTCATTCCATTTACTTAGTTGCCCTTCTTTGAACCCCCTCAAGAACTGCAACATCTTTCCTGAGCACTGTTGTGCAGAACTGTACACAGTACTCTATGTAAGGCCTGACAAGTGCCTTATATAGTGGAAGAATAATGTTCTCGACCCTATACCTTTTTTAATGCACCACAAGACTTTATTTGCTTTTGCAGCAGCTGACTGGTTTTGATTGTTCCAGTTAAGTCAATAGTCAAGTAGTACCCCTAGGTCTATTTCCATATCACTTTTCCCTAGCAGTGCCCTATTTTGTGTATATTGGTGACATCTGTTTCTCCTGCCCATGTGCATAACTTTACATTGAACTTTATTTGCCATTTTCTACCCAAGCCCCCAGCTTATCTAGGTCCATTTGTAGTTGTATATTGTTCTCCATTGTATTAATTATCTTGTATAATTTCGTATCGCCTGCAAATATCGATATTTTACTGTGCAGTCCTTCTATCAGATCAATGATAACTATATTGAGCAGAATGGAGCCTAATACTGAACCCTGTGGCACCCCACTAGCAACAGTGGCCCAATCAGAGTGCGAACAATTTATTTCCAACCTCTGCTTTCTAACCCTAAGCCAGTTCATTACCCAGCTACACACATTTTTGCTTATACTGAGCTGTATAATTTTATTTTAGAAGCTGATCAAATTGGTCTGACAGGATCGACCCCTCATGAACCGATGCTGATGAGGAGTTATACGGTTATTTTCCATGAGGTATTCCAGGATGACATTTCTTAGAAACGCCTCAAATATTTTTCCAATTATTGAAGTGAGACTTACCGGCCTCTCTTTTAGACCCCTTTTTGTATATTGGAACAACATTGGCAATATGCCAATCAAGTGGTACAACCCCGGTCTCAATAGAGTCCCTTAATATAGGAAATAGTGGACTATCTATCATGTCACTTAGTTCTCTTAGAATCCTTGGGTGTATACCATCTAAGCCCAGTGATTTGTTGATTTTAATCCTTTTTAACCGGCTCTGAAGTTCCTCCTGCCTTAGGCAGGTGATATTAAACGGTGGGGTTCATTTTATTCCCAGCATTTCTTTTTACCTCATGAATACACCTGAGAAAAAATCTAATTCATTTGCCTTCACGCCATCAGCTTCAATAATTTCTCCTGCATTATTTGTTAAAGGGCCAGTGCTCTCAGTCCAAATCTTGTTATCATTTATATAATTGAAAAATAGTTTAAGGTTATTTTTGTTTTCATTGGCAATCAGTTTTTCTGCCTCCTCCTTTGCAGTTTTGATCTTTTCCTTACATAATTAGTTTTTTCACCTGTATGTAATTAGAACTTATTCACTTCTTTCTCATTTTAATAATTTAACTGCTCACATGAGGTAATTAGGATGTTTTTAAACTTCTTCCATTTGTCGCATATAGTTATTTTTAGGATGATGCCCCAATTATTGTTGCCAAGAGTAATTCTGAGCTGATCAAATTTTGCTTTACTAAAGTTTAGTTTTTTTGCTGCTCCCTGATAGTGCTTCCTATTGAATGACAGCTAGAAATTAATAATATTGTGGTCACTATTTCCCAAGTATCCCTTAACCTGCACCCTTGTGATTCTGTCTGGTTTGTTAGTTAATAATAAGTCCAGAGTAGACCTCCCTCTAGTTTGCTCACGCACAAGTTGGGTAAGGTAGTTAAATTTAATTGTTCTCAGGAACTTATCACCGTTGTAAGATTTGCAGGTTTCATCTTCCGATATTATATCCGGATAATTAGTCTCCCATAATAATTTCTTCATTGGGGTTTAACACCTTTTCTATTTGTTTTAACAATAACTTTTCATAAAATCATAGAATGGTAGAGTTGGAAGGGACCTCCAGGGTCATCTGGTCCAACCCCCTGCTCAGTGCAGGATTTACTAAATCATCCCAGACAGATATTTGTCCAGCCTTTGTTTGAACACTTCCATTAAAGGAGAACTCACCACTTCCTGTGGTAACCAGTTACACTCATTGATCACCCTCACTGTCAGAAAGTTTTTTCTAATATCTAATCTGTGTCTCCTCCCTTTCAGTTTCATCCCATTGCTTCTAGTCTTTCCTTGTGCAAATAGGAATAGGGCTGATCCCTCTGCAGTGTGACAACCCTTCAGATATTTGTAGACAGCTATTAAGGCTCCTCTCAGCCTTCTTTTTTGCAAGCTAAACATTCCCAGATTTTTAATCTTTCTTCATATGACATGATTTGCAGACCGCTTGCCATCTTGGTAACTCTTCTCTGAACTTGCTCCAGTTTGTCTATGTCTTTTTTAAAGTGGGGTGCCCAAAACTGGACACAGTATTCCAGATGAGGTCTGACTAAGGAAGAGTAGAGCGGGATAATGACCTCATGTTATCTAGACTCTATGCTTCTCTTAATACATCCCAGAATAGTATTTGCCTTTTTGGCTGCTGCATCACATTGTGGACTCGTGTTCAGTCTATGATCTACTAGTATAACCAGGTCTTTTTCACATGTGCTGCTGCTTAGCTCAATTCCTCCCATTCTGTATGCGTTTTTCTTTCATTTGTCTTGCCCAGATGTAGGACTTTGCATTTCTCCTTGTTAAATACCATTCTGTTAGTAGCTGCCCACTGTGCAAGCTTTTCTAGATCTTTTTGATTACTCTTTCTCTCTTCCCTAGTGTTAGCTAATCCTCCTAGCTTTGTGTCATCAGCAAATTTGATCAGTTTCACATCAATTCTCTTCTCCAGATCATTTATAAAAATGTTGAACAACACTGGGCCTAGGACAGAGTCTTGTAGTACCCCACTTGATGCATTCTTCCACTTGGATGTGCAGCCATTTATGGCCACATTTGAGTAAATCACTTAGCCAGTTCTGAATCCACCTAACAGTTGCCTTGTCAATCCCATATTTGGTCATTTTTTCAATAAGTATGGTATGAGATACTTTGTCAAATGCTTTACTAAGGTTAAGAAAAACTATATCTACTGCATTTCCCTGATCAATCCAGTCAGTGATATTATCATAGAAGGAAATTAGATTAGTCTGGCATGACTTGTTTGTTACAAACCCATGCTGGCTCTGGTTAATTACTCCATTTTCATCCAAGTACTTGCATACATGCTGTTTAATAATTTGTTCAAAGATCTTTCTTGGTATAGAAGTCAGGCTCACAGGCCTGTAGTTTCCTGAATCCACCTTCTTCCCTTTTTTGAAGATAGGGACAGCATTTGCCTTTTTCCAATCTTCTGGGACATCTCCTGTTCTTCAGGAATTTTCAAAGATTATGGCAAGTGGTTCAGCAATTACCTCTGCTGCTTCCTTTAGTATCCTAGGATGTAATTTGTCTTGACATTGAGACTTGAATTCATTTAACTTACCTAAGTGTTCCCTCACCATCTCTCTGCTTATAGATAGCCTGCATTCTTTTATTCCCCCAATAGCACAGGTAAGATCAATTGATGTTCCATCTACTTTCTGAGAGAAAACAGATACAGAGTAGGAATTTAAAAGTTCGGCCTTCTTAACATTCTTCTTAACTAATTCACCATTTTCATCTTTTAAGCATCCAATAGCATATTTGACTTTTCTTTTGCTTTTGACATACCCCCAAATCCTTTTTTATTGCTTTTGGCCTCTGTTACAAGCCTTAATTCATTATTAGCTTTAGCTTTTCGGACACTTGCCCTACGGTTTCTGCAGATCCCATTATATTCTTCCTTAGATATTTCTCCCTCTTTTCATTTGATAAACATTTTTTTCTTTGTTTTTAACATGTGTGCAAGTTCTGTGTTCATCCATCCTGGTCTCTTTAACTGCTTCCTATTCTTCCCTCTTTTAGGGATTGTTAACGATTGTGCTTTGAGAATCTCATTTTGCAATATTTCCCAACCTTCTTGGGCATTTCTGTTCTTAAGAACATCCAGCCATTGGATTCTTCCTACCCTCTTTCTGAGTTCATTGAAATGTGCCTTTCTGAAATCCAACCTTGAGATCTGAGTTTTCTCAGGTCTTCCTCCCTTTTTATCCAAAATTCAAGGATAGCATGATCACTGCCTCCTAAGGACCCAGCCACCCTTACTTCCTCAACCATTTTCTCCCCGTTGGTAAGAATTAGATCCAAGATAGCAGATCCCCTTGTTTTCTCTTTAACCTTTTGGAAGATAAAGTTGTTAGCAAGAGCGGATTAGAATTTGTTGGATCCATTATTTTTACCTGAGAGAGATTCCCAACAAATGTCTGGATAGTTAAAATCTCCCATAATCACTATGTCATGCTTTTTGGAGAGCTTAGTCATCTGATGTAGAAAGAATTCATCAATATCTTCTGCTTGTCCAGGCAGCCTATAGTAAATACCTACAATAGTGTCCTTTCTGTTGTTCTCTCCTTGTATTCTTACCCAAACATTTTTTATAGAACTCCCATGCTCTGAAGCTTGAATCTCTGGAGATGAATCTTTTCCTAACATACAACGCAATACCTCCTCCCTTTTTTTAAGTTTCTTCTGTTATTTTTGGTGGCCTATACAAAACCCCTATCAGGATTTTGTTTTGTTTTCCTCCCTGTATTTCTACGCATAGAGATTCCACATGTTCATCTCCTACATCTGTATGTTATCATAGCCTCGGCATTAAGTAGGATTTAACATACAGACATACCCCTTCCCCTTTCTGGTTCCCACAGTCTCTTCTGAAGAGATTGTAACCCTTTAAATTCACCGCCGAATCGCACTTATCATCAAGCCATGTTTCTGTTATTCCCACTATATCATAATTTTCTTCAGACATTCTCACTTCAAGCTCACACACTTTGCTGATCAGACTTTTTGTATTCGTTGCCATACATTTTATATGGTTGTTTTTGTTCTTTATATTCATTATACTACTTATGGTCCGATTAGCTGTTCTGTCTAACCCACCCACCACTCGAACCCCTGTCTCATTACTTGGCTTCAAGTCACTGTCTACACCATCTTCCCACTATTGCTTTTGTTGCCCTCCCCAGTCCCTAGTTTAAACGCTCCTCCAACCTTCCAGCACTCTTTGATCCAGCACAGCTGCACCCTCTCCATTGAGATGCAGCCTGTCCCTACGTTAGAGCTTCTAGTCAGGCAAGTTCTCCAAGAACCCAAATCCCTCCTTTCTACACCAACTTTGGAGCCACTTGTGTACCTTCCTAATCTCCCAATGCCTTTCTGGTGTGGCTCATGGTACAGGTAGTATTTCTGAAAAAACTATTCTGGAGATCCTCACCCTAAGCTTAGATTCTAGGTCCCTGAAATTGTTTTTGAGGGTCCTCCAGTGACCTCTAACTTTGTCATTGCTGCCAATGTGCACCATGACTTCTGGATCCTCGCCAGCACCTCCCAATTATCTGTCAACCAAATCTGAAATGTGTTGAACTCGAGTACCAGGAAGACAACGCACTGTTAGACAATCCGAGTCTTTGTGCCAGATTTTCCTGTCTGTCCCCATTATAATGGAATTCTCCACCACTAGGTCTTGTCTAGCCTGTCCTGTGCTACCCTTCCCCTTCTTACTGGAGCAGTCATATCCCTGACATTTAGAGGACATGTCATGCTGCAGCAGTGCTAACCCTGTAAACTCTCAGACTTCTCGGAGAAATATATTGCAATATGGAGCCCTTGGTTAGAGTTTCAAAACACCACTGATTTTCAGGTCTTGTTAAACTAACTATTAAGGCAGTGGGGATACCTAAGAGTGCATCCCCACCTCCCAATTCCATCCTCTGATATGCATCTTTCATTTTAATTACAAATATTTTATTCATTTTCAGAGTGAAAATAGAGAATATTATAAAAATCCATGAAGTTTCTAAGACACACAATTGCGAATATCTGTCCACAATAGTAATTAATGGTAAATAAACCTTTTTTTAACATAACTATATGCTTAAGGGTAGGTGTATTATGTATAGTATTCTCTTGTGTACTCAGATCTCTTATGTAAGTATAATGGATTGTAGGGTTGTCATAGTGGTTAGTTCATGTATATTGTGGCCATAAAATAGATGAGAAATCACAATACATGTTTTTGGCATGTATCTTAAATATATAATTTATGCTCAACAGTATGGCCAGACCGTTTCAGTGGCGTTTAAACCAGACCAACAATTCTTACTTTTAAAATAATATTTCTTAATATTATCTGTTATTATTCTTTTGCCTTTGAGGTATCTGTTATTTTTTATTAAACTTTTTTTTCAACTATTTATTTTACTCCCTCTGCCACTCCCCCCTCACTCTTTCTTTTTCTGTCTGCCTTGTGATAAATTTTACTTCGAAGTTAGCAATACTAAAGCTACTTAGAATTTAATATAGGTATGTTAAAATTTGGAATTAAGATAGTTACTCCTTTTAGGATGTTCACATGCAAGATTAGTTATCTCTCTAATTATAATAACTACAGTAATACCTATCCATAGATCAGGCAATGTGAAAGTTAAAATTGCTGATTTCTTAAGTTTTAGGGGATTTTTCCTGCCCTATAATTATATAATATAAAAATAAACAAATTAAAAAAATCAAAAGTAGAACTGTATGAAATATGTTTTGAAATTAAATAAGAAAATGTTAAGGTTACCATTTTCACACATTTATATGGTCCTGCAAGACTTTTTTGCTATTGCTTATTTTATAATATTTGACAAACTTTAATAAAACTTGGCCCTTTAATAAATAATGTAGGATAAATTGTAGAGCATCCAGGGAATTAGCAGAGGAAAATGAAATATCTGATGAAATGCAGTGATAATGTAAACGCTCCACTAAATGTCACTAGCCTAACCCAGGAAGACGTGCAGGGCATATACCCTGGGTTTCAATGGAATTAAGTAATGTGATAGAAAGTTCCTTGTTTCTCAAATTTAAGGACTCAATAGTGACAGCATCTGTTCCATTGGATTTACACATAGCCAATGTGGTGACGATATTCAAAAAGGAGTCAAGAAGCGAACCTGGGAATTATAGACTGGTAAGTCTTGCTTCTATAGTGGGTAAAATGTTTGAAGGGTTTCTAAGAGATGCTATTTTAGAGTACCTCAAGGAAAATAACTGTATAAGTCTGTATCAGCTTGGGTTTGTGAGAGATTGCTCCTGTCAAAACCTAATTGACCTAACCTGATTAGATTCTATGAGAAGGTAAGCTCTAAACTAGACCTGGAAAAGTAATTGGATCTCTGTGTATCTGGATTTTTTCAAAGCATTTGATACTGCGCTGCATTAAAGGTGGGTTTAAAAAAATGAGAATGCTTGGTCTGGGGGAAAATATGTGTAGAAAGCAGAGAGTGGTTAAAAATGGTACATACTCTGATTGGATCAATGTCACTAGTGGGGTAACACAGGGGTCAGTTTTGGGCCCTAGTCTTTTTAATATATTTATTAATGACCTGGTAGAAGGATTGCACAGTAAAATATCATTTTTTGCACACAAAACTATGTAAAGAATTTAATACAAGGGAGGACGCAAGATGGTTGCAACAGGATCTGGATAAGTTGGGGGCTTTGGCAGAAAAGTGGTAAATGAGTTTTAACACTGATAAATGTAAAGTTATACACATGGGCAGAAGAAATACATGTCACCATCACACACTAAATGGGAAAGCACTGGGTAACACTGACAGGAAAGAGGTCTCTGGGATTTTAGTTAACTGCAAGCTTAATTGTATCAATTAGTGTTAGGAAGCTGCTACCAAGGCAAATAGAATCATGGTGTGCATCAAAAGAGGTATAGGAGCACACAACTAGTTTAATTCATTGTTTAGACTACCCGTGGAAGTGCCAGTCGAACAATGTAAGAAGAATAGAGACGTATGGTAAAACTTAAGGTCAGGAAGCCCTGCCCCTTCTGAGGTTTTAGGTTTTGAGAGGGCTTGGTTGCTGATGCAACTGTAGCTTCCTTCCCATATAAATGGTGTAATGGCAGATTGTAGGCGTTTAAAGAAGTTCATGGAGGGCTGGATAGACAGGTTCTGGAAAAAGTACAGGAAGCGAGGGACGAAGTCAATCTTTAGCACGTTTATTCGGCTAAACCAGGAGATATTTTTTGTCATAGTTGTTCAAGTCTTTTAACGTGCAATCTAGCAAGGGGAGATAATTCAAGGTGTATAGAGCAGAGAGGTCCCGGGGATGAGTATACCTGTATTAAATTTTTTTGTAGGGGTGGAATATTTAATATATTTTGTCTGGATTAGCAGAAATATTTCCAGATTGTAGATAAATTTTATTTGCATTATTAATAGATTCTTTGACTCTCAGCCTAGCTACCAACAATTTATCTGGGTTTCTGGCACATTTTATTTCCATGATGCAATTGTGGCTTTACTGATTTTACCCTCCTTATTATATTGCCACTTTTAAATAGTGAATTTTTGATTTTTTGATATTCTAGTGGGGTTGCTTATGGTGCTCCTAACATTACCCTCGGAACTCTGACATGATTCTGTATCTGCATTATTATGAGAAGTAAACTATTGCTTTGAACAATATCTTCTATATTTATTCCTTGTTCTTGCCATTTTACAAGCACATCTTTGTGAGGTGATATATTATTTTGTATGGAGCACAAAATAGGCTTGATAGTCTTGATTTGGATCATGGGAATGCCAGTGGAGAGTACTTCTTAAACGCTAATGCTGTTGTATACTTACCTCTCAGCATATCTTAAAGAGAATATGAGTTGGAAAATGGAAGCTGTAATTGAGAATGTGCTAGCCAACCCATGTCAGTTTAGTAGCCAGCTCTAATGATTATGTGGTCCAAGGACTGTGAGTTTATTGCTTCTGAGTGCATCAAAATAAAAGTGCAGAGAAACAGGAATGTGTAGTTTCCAAAACCCGCAGTTATTGGAGAAGATACGTTAGAGAATATTTGATAATTTATTTAGATTTTATTTTCCATGCTCTTAAAAAATCTGCTTATCTATGTTGGCCAAGTTTAATTTGCATATTACTGCTAAGGTTGTGTTTTTTTTGTTTAGATTGTTGTTAAGATTATAGTGTATAGTTAGTGTATAAGGTTATATGTCCTGGTGCAAGTTATTACAGGATATTATAACATGTCATATGGAGATCATGCTTTGATGGATTAGAACTGTATTGGAGGCTTGAGGGGAACTTACACAATATTTGGTTTATTATTTTCTAAATGTCCATCCAAGTTAATTACCTTTAGTAATGGATGCTTATGGGTGGAGTACCGCAATTAATAACAAAAAAGCACCTGCGACTGATCGCGGATTTCCGCTGTCTCCATTAATGCTATATTAATGGAGACCTCCTGTGGCGTAAATCTCCAGAAAATAGAACATGCTGCTTTTTTTTTCCCGCGCGCGGAAATCTGCGGTAGAAATCTGGCAAGCAGAAAGCTATTCGGTTCAATAAAACTTAATAGCTGCTGAATTCACGTGTGGATTTCTGCCACTGGAAACACAGTACAAATCTGTCCATGGGCGTTCACCCTATTTTCAACAGACTACCACTTAGTTGGAACTAAAATAAACAAGAAGGAAAGGAAACAATCCAATGTGGTGTCAATCTCATCTTTTTTATTGCATAAGTACAAATGCGACATTTCGGCTGAACATAGCCTTTCTCAAGCATGATTAGGACTTTATTCAGCGTTGCCTTTGAGCTAAATCAATAAAAAAAAGAGTAGCATTGATACTGTATTTGATAACTGCATCAACTTTCTTATTTATTTGACTGCTCGGTTGGATGAGAGGGAGGATTCCCACATATAGAGGTGTGCATCCAGCTTTTTGATGACCCTACAGTGTTGTCCATTTACTTGCTGTACACTTAGCTGGAGGTGTCAAAAACAAATACTCATTTCACAGACTTCTAATTTTATTATCATTCTCTTTCTTTTATTTATTTCAGGAAACAATTCAAGGCTTTTAAGCATTTTATTATATCTTATCAGTTACACTTCAACTGAAATTTCATCTTTTTTTTTTTAAATCAGTTTTTATTAAATTTTCACAGATAAATTTCATGCTGTATGAAAGTGCATGAGCAAACAGTAACAAAATTATTTGCCTTTTCAAATAAAGGTTCTAATTTCAGTTTGTCGGTTACATAACTGTGTGTTACAGGCTATCCGCCGTGACTCAGATTGGACGGTCTCAGCCAATAGCCTGCAAGAGTCAAACATATCAATAATGATCGAACAACAAAGAGGTTTGTCAAAACTGAAAGTTGCTAGACATAAACCATTAGTGATAGGAAAGAAGAACTAGGTGAAGTAGTAGAGCAGAAAAAAAAGGGGGGGGGGTCTGAGAATGGTGGGACGAGGGAGGAGAAGAGGGTGGGGGAGGGGAGAGGGGGAGGGGATTTTACACTGGAAGCATGCCACAGAGTTCTCCCCTGCCCCGGAGTCGACATGCACGCCATTTCCCAGGTTATGATCCACGTTCAGTGTCCAACGCCCGAGGTCTCCTCAGGAATTATATCCCATTGGGGTTAGGTTGGGTTGGGCTCACTGGTTCACAGCCAGCTCCAACCCACTCCTGCGGTTCTGCCAGGACTGGGCTATTTGGGGTCTAAAAATTCTGTCTCAGTTCTCTCTATGGGCTCCAGATCTGGAGGAAGCTATCAGGTGATCCTTTTGACCAACTTGTGAGCTCCTCTAAATTACAGAGGAGGTCCGTTTTTTCTTTCCACTGTGCCACTGTAGGAGGAGTTTTTTGTAGCCAGTTTAGTCGAATCAGAGCTTTGGTGGTGTCCAGAAGGAAAGCAGACAGCCTATTTTTCAAGGGGTGAAAGTTGGGGCTAGGCTTCTATAGGAAGACCATCTCCGCTGTTATGGATAGGTTAGGGTGGATAGCTCTTAGAATTTTTTCCAACTCTTTCCAGTAGGGGATGATGTCTGGGCAGTCCCACCAGATGTGAGAATAAGAACCTACCCCAGAGTCGCATCTCCAGCATCTATTGTGGGGCGCTAGTTTATAGTCATATAGCCATTGTGGGGTCTTGTACCACCGAACTAATAACCTATAGTGGCTTTCTTGCATGAGGATGCATGGAGAGAGGCCATAGGCCATTTTCAGAATAAGCTTTACTTCTGTGGTTGGTATGGATATACCCAGGTCCTTTTACTATGAGCTAATAAAGGTGGGTTTAGAGAATGTCGGAGGGGCAATATAGTGTCTTCGTAGATTAGAGATTTTACGTAACTTGGGGTTGTTTGCACTGAGGAGCTTCTTGAATTAAGTCAAAGGGCGGGAGGATTTGTATTTCATCTGAAACTCACTGAATGTTTTCTGAAGGTGTTTTACTTGTAGGAAGGAGAAGGTCTGGTTGGGCAGAAGGGTTTGTATTATTTCTGCGTGGGGTTTGTGAGCTAGGGCTTGGAGGTCCCCAATCACTCTGTCTCAAGCTCCTCTCCACAAACTGGCCACCCCTGTGTTATGTGGGAGGCCTAGTAATCTGCGTAGCACTCTGAGCGGTGTCATCGGTGATGGTTTAGGGGCTAAAGTTTCACTGAGTCTGTCCCAGGTCTCACAAGGGCCTCTGAGTAAGGGGTTGAAGTTTTTTGCTCTATAGGAGCTTTTGGAAGGAAACCATAGATCCTCTACCAGGAATTCGCCGTGAGTGCCCTCAGCTGGAGATCGTAGCAATGGGTCCCTAGAGGGGCATGTTAAGTCTACCCAGTAGTTGAGTTGTGCTGCTTTATAGAAGTCCTGGATACAGGGCAAATTGAACCCACCCTCAGGCTTTTTCTTAATCATCAGACTATAGGCCAGCCTAGGTCTCTTCTGTCTCCACACGAACCCGGAGAAGGCAGAACGTAGGGTTTTGAAGAAAGACAAGGGAAGGTGTATTGGGAGCATGCACAGTTTATATAAGACTATGGGGAGTACGTAGGATTTTAAGACATTTTTCCTGCCAAACCAGGATAAGGCCGGCAGATCGTAAGAGCAAAGCAGGGCTTTAATTTGAGAGATTAAAGGAAAAAAATTGCACCTGTAGATATTCTCGACTTTTTTAGCTAGTTTGATACCCAAGTAATCCACCGATGCTTCCGACCAGGAAAAGGGGGAGTTGGCTCTCATTGAGCTACAACTTCTTTCTGGGACAGAGACGTTGAGGATAGTTCATTTAGCAAAGTTTATTTTAAAGTTGGAGAAGGAGCCAAACTCATTCAGAATGGATGCAAGTCTTGCAATGCCTCTCTTCGGTTCAGAGATGACAAACATTATGTCATCTGCAAAAGTTGGAGAAGATAACGTGTGCTTGTCTACATTTAATCCTTTTATAATTGTGTCCTGTCTCACCCACTGGAGGAGAGGTTCCATTGCGGGGATAAACAGGGTGGGAGATAAAGGGCAACCCTGACGGGTGCCGTTACGGATATCAAAAGGAGGGGATAATGTATCATTGATTTTTATTCTGGCATGCGGGTTAGAGTATAGAGAGAATATTGCTGAGATGAAGGCGATAGGGAAATTAAATCGACGGAGGACTCTCTCCATGTATGTCCAATCCACCCTATCGAAGGCTTTCTCAGCATCAGTGTTTATGAGGGCCATCGGTATGTTTCTAGTTTGCGTATATTTTATCGCATGCAAAAGGGGTATACATTTGTCTTTACCTTCTCTACCTTTAATGAAACCTGCTTGTTCTGGGTTTATTAGTGTGGGGACAAAGTCCTCCATCCTCTTGGCTAGGAGTTTTGCCCAAATCTTCACATCTAAGTTAATCAGCGAAATGGGTCTGTAGTTACTGCACATTTTTGGGTCTTTGTTTTCTTTGTGGATCAATGGGATGTGAGCTTCTTGTGCTTATTTTGGGAGATCCTCTCCTTTGAGTAGTGCGTTGTACACTTCCGTCAGGTGAGGAACCAGGTGTGATCTAAAGGATTTGTAGTATGCTATTGAAAAACCGTCTGGTCCAGGGCTTTTTTCCTGGGGGCACGAGTCTGAAACATCTTCTATTTCCTTGGGTGCGATCAGTTCTAGAAGAGTACTGGAAGTTGTACTGTCTAATTTAGGCAGACCCAGTGAGTCTAAGAAGGAGTCGACTTGGCCTGCTATTTTCTGTCTGACGGGGGAATTCGTCCTCTCCAAGGTTGTATAGATTTGAATAGTAGTTTTGAAATTCTTTGGCTATCTCTGTAGTTGAAGAGACCACCTTGCCCGAGTGTGATTTTATTGCCTGAATGAAATTCCTAGAACGTACTTTCTTAAGCAATGATGTTGTGAGTTTACTGCCCCTATTGCCGTGTGCGTAGAAAGCTTGTTTAAGGAAGAGGTGTTTTTTGTTAAACTTCTCATTCAGGCATAGTCGGAGGTCTTGTCTCAGGGATGTTAATTTGTCTAGGTTGGATTTTGAGAGCGCAGGTTTAGTTGCTTGCCCCAGCTTCGCTATTTGCGATAGGTAGTTATCTATTTCTTTTTGCTTCTGTTTTTTAACCCTAGATCCTAGAGCTATCAAAAACCCTCTCATGTATGCCTTGTGAGCTTCCCACACCATTGGAGCTTTAATATTGTCTTTTGAGTTAAAATTGAAGTGCTCTTCAATTAGGTCCCCCAGGTGGGCTCTTTCCTCTGTGATTGGCTGAGCGCCTCAGCTAATCAGAAGCAGCTTTTTCAGTAGGCGGGAATTTTAATTCCCCGCCTGCTGAAAGAACTTCAGTGCAGAGTCGGGGACAGTGCCGACAGGATGCGGCTGAGCCCCGGCAGCTGAAGAAAAGTATGTTTTTTTTTTATTTTTTACACTAGTTGGGCTTGTTTTTCAGGGAAGGGCTTATATTTAAAGCGCTTCCCTGAAAAACATTTAAGGAGTGTCAGCAACTGGATCCTCTAGCGCAGCTGTCATCTGTGACAGCTGCGCTAGGGAATTCTTTATTCCCATCGGGGATGAAGAATTCCTTTGCTGCATCTGTCACATTTATATTAGGTGCAGCAGGGAATTCTTTATTCCCCGCGGGATGAAAAAAACATCTGCCGCATGTGGCAGATGTGTTCTTCATCCCCACGAGGGAAACGGCAGAGGTGGACAAGTAAGTATATATATATATATATATATATATATATATATATTTTTTTTTTTCTTTACACTAAGGCCTTAGTCAGACGGGCGTTTTTAGCCGCGATTTGCGCATGCGTCCGGCGATTTTTTAAAACCATTGCTTTGCAATGGTATCGGACACATGAGCGCTTTTTATGCGCTCGTCCGATAAATTATAGAACAAAAAATCGCAGATCGCACCTATCTGCGATCTGCGATTCCTGTTCTCTTCTCTATATGCGCTCAATGGGGCCGGCGGCAGCAGCGCCGACCCCATTTAGAACATATAGAAGACAAATCATTCTTCTCTGCCACAGCTGTAACAGCTGTGGCAGAGAAGAACGATGTTTGCCCATTGAATTCAATGGAGCGGCAATACAGCCGCTCCATTGAAAGCAATGGGCTGCCGGCGTGCGCGGGGTGAATTGTCGGGAGTTTACTGTTAAATATATAAGCCCTTCCCGGCAATTCATCCTAAAATGTGTTAAAATAAAAAAAAATTGTATACTCACCTTTCCGCTGCAGCCGGAGTCCAGCCGCGGCCGCTGTCAGTTCTCCTGAACTGCTTCTTGGCACTATTCAGCCGGCGGGGCTTTAAAATCCCCGCCTGCTGAATGATCAGCCTCTGATTGGTCACAGCCCTGACCAATCAGAGGCTGAAAACACTCACACACCCATTCATGAATTCATGAATGGGTGAGTGACTGCTGCCTCTCAGCGCTGAGCCAATCAGGGGCAGGTCTGACTCACATCCATTCATGAATTCATGAATGGGTGTGAGTGAGGCATGCCTCTGATTGGCTCAGCGCTGAGCCAATCAGGGGGCAGGTCTGACTCACACCCCCTTCACACCCACTGCAGGACGGCCGCTCGGAGCTCCGGCTGCCGGGAGAAGGTGAGTATACAATTTATTTTTATTTTTACACATTTTAGGATGAATTGCAGGGAAGGGCTTATATATTTAAGCCCTTACCGACAATTCATCCTGGGCTCGCCCGCAGCGCATTGCTTTCAATGGAGACGGCTGTATTGCCGTCTCCATTGAATGCAATGCCCTGGACAGCTCCGGCCCGTTTCTAATGAAACGCGGCTAGGAGCAGATTTTCGGGCGATTTGCGGGCGACTTGTGCGCACCGGTCACGCGATTTGCGGATGCGCATCCGTCATGCGATCCGCAAATCGCGCGAAAAAACGCCCGTCTGACTAAGGCCTAAAAGGGATGATTTTCAGGGAAAGGCTTATACTTAAAGCCGCCGGCAGCATCCACGGCTCCAATGAAGGCAATGCGTGCATTCCCTATGGTGTACGCATGCTCCATAGCACTATATACATGATGTATAACTTATACCAGCAGTACATATATAATTATATATAGGAGATAACCAGATTACACCAGCATGGTACTTATCAATATATACAAGAAGAAGTATATTCATCTCCTGTATACGGTAATATCGACCATGCTGGTGTAAGGCTAGTTTCACATCTGCATTGGATCCTGCAGCCGAAGGTCGCGTCACAGATCCGGCTCTAAATACCAGAAGAAAAAGTGCTGAGTCCGGTCCTTTGCAAAAGAAAGGCATCCTTCAGCACACGAACTACCACATAAGCTTTCACTATAGCCATGGGACAAAAACAACCGCCAAATGCTGAAATTGAAAGCCATTATCAACTAACATTGCAATCGAATTTTGAGAGCGGAATCCAAACCTGAACTGTATAATTTAAAATCACGACATCATGGGCTCCTAAACCCCTACTTTTACAAGAACTCAGAGACACAAGCTTCCCAATGTGCAATGTTGCAAAGAAAGCCAGCATGAAAGCCATCCAAAACAACATACATTCAAAAACATCAACAACTATATGTGTCTCTGCCCGATGCTGTAATATCCTGTATGTAGGTACAGTCTCCTGGAATTTTGATGGTGCCACAATTTAAGCATGTCCCAGCCACACCTCCAACCTCCCACTCGTGACAACAAGAGGAGTCAGGTTGATTAGATGCAAGAAACTCCAGGATGAAAATTCAATTCATTATTTTGGTCCTATTTCCCCAGAAGGGACTTCAAAATTGAAACTATGACCACCATATTTCATAACATAGTTTTATTTATTCATAGGCACTAAACATGATATAGGAGAGACTATTAGTTCAGAAAATGCATGCTTCAGCCAATTACCAGGAGCGCACAATGATGGATGCATTGAAATTGGCAGTACCTCACGGTTCTAGGGATGCAGTTACTTCAAGGCTATATCTCACAGTTCAACCATATTCTTAGTTATTAATTTCTCTATTGTCCTAATACAGCTCTCACACGCTGGGATGGTCCAGATATGCCGATTCGGGGCAGTTGTATATTCATCTGAATGGTGGAGACAATGAGAAGAACTTCAATCATTAACATCTCCTGTGACCAAGGTTTGACTTCATCAGCAAGGAACAGGAAAAACATACAAATGCTAATAGATCAACCTGGACAGCAAAAAAATCAAAGCCCGCTCTTCAGAACCGAACCAAAAAAACAATGAATGCTAATGGACCCAAAGTCCTATTCAGGATATAACCTTTGAATCAATGAATATTAATAAAGATGAGAGAACGTACTCGTCCGAGCTTGATACTCGTTCGAGTATTAGCGTGTTCGAGATGCTCGTTACTCGAGACGAGTACCACGCGATGTTCGGGTTACTTTCACTTTCATCTCTGAGACGTTAGCGCGCTTTTCTGGCCAATAGAAAGACAGGGAAGGCATTACAACTTCCCCCTGCGACGTTCAAGCCTTATACCACCCCCCTGCAGTGAGTGGCTGGCGAGATCAGGTGTCACCCGAGTATAAAAATCGGCCCCTCCCGCGGCTCGCCACAGATGCGTTCTGACATAGAGGAGGGAAAGTGCTATCTTGGTGGAGCTGCTATAGGGAGAGTGTAAGGAGTTATTTTAGGCTTCAAGAACCCCAACGGTCCTTCTTAGGGCCACATCTAACCGTGTGCAGTACTGTGGAGGCTGCTTTTTGCAGTGTTGCACATTTTTTTTTTTTTTTTGGTATATCGGCCGGGCAGAGCATTGCGCCCTGCAGTAATACTCCAGGGCCAGAAGAGCTTAGGCAGGGACAGAAGACATATTGATTGAATATAGGCAGTGGGCCTTTGCAGAAAAATTTGGGGAAAAAAATCTATTTGGGCTGCCTTTCACTGTCCTCAGTGTTCTGGGTCTCTGCTGGGTGTAGTAGTTCTCCAAATTCATACGCAGCCAGCTAAGTGTTACAGCAGGCTTGCGCAAAAATATTTCCTGGCTCTGTCTGGGCTGTAAAATCACCGCTGTATTGCAGTTCACAGTGCAACACTCTGCAGTTCTTTGACATACTCCAGGGCCAGAAGCGCTTAGGCAGGGACAGAAGACATATTGATTGAATATAGGCAGTGGGCCTTTGCAAAAAAAATTTGGGGAAAAAAATCTATTTGGGCTGCCTGTCACTGTCCTCAGTGTTCTGGGTCTCTGCTGGGTGTAGTAGTTCTCCAAATTCATACGCAGCCAGCTAAGTGTTACAGCAGGCTTGCGCAAAAATATTTCCTGGCTCTGTCTGGGCTGTGAAATCACCGCTGTATTGCAGTTCACAGTGCAACACTCTGCAGTTCTTTGACATACTGCAGGGCCAGAAGCGCTTAGGCAGGGACAGAAGACATATTGATTGAATATAGGCAGTGGGCCTTTGCAAAAAAATTCATACGCAGCCAGCTAAATGTTACAGCAGGCTTGCGCAAAATTATTTCCTGGCGTTCCGTAAGCGAAGTCAGCCTCCAACCACAGGCCAATAAGCGGCACATTTAATTACAGCGTTCTGTTTCTGCACTACTGGTAATACACCATGCTGAGGGGTAGGGGTAGGCCTAGAGGACGTGGACACGGGCGAGGACGCGGAGGCCCAAGTCAGGGTGTGGGCACAGGCCGAGCCAGTGTGGTGGCCAGGGGTAGAGGCAGGGCCAGACCGAATAATCCACCAACTGTTTCCCAAAGCGCCCCCTCGCGCCATGCCACCCTGCAGAGGTCAAGGTGCTCTACGGTGTGGCAGTTTTTCACAGAGATGCGTGACGACCGACGAACAGTGGTGTGCCACCTTTGTCGCGCCAAGATCAGCTGGGGAGGCACCACCACCAGCATGCGCAGGCATATGATGGCCAAGCACCCCACAAGGTGGGACGAAGGCCGTTCACCGCCTCCGGTTTGCACCACTGCATCTCCCCCTGTGCCCCAACCTGCCACTGAGATCCAACCCCACTCTGAGGACACAGGCACTACCGTCTCCTGGCCTGCACCCACACCCTCACCTCCGCTGTCCTCGGCCCCATCCAGCAATGTCTCTCAGTGCAGCGTCCAGATGTCGCTAGCGCCACTGTTTGAGTGCGAGCGCAAGTACGACGCCACGCACCCGCACGCTCAAGCGTTAAACGTGCACATTGCCAAATTGATCAGCCTGGAGATGCTGCCGTATAGGCTTGTAGAAACGGAGGCTTTCAAAAGCATGATGGCGACGGCGGCCCCGCGCTACTCGGTTCCCAGTCGCCACTACTTTTCCCGATGTGCCGTCCCAGCCCTGCACGATCACGTCTCCCGCAACATTGTACGTGCCCTCACCAACGCAGTTACTGCCAAGGTCCACTTAACAACAGACACGTGGACAAGCACAGGCGGGCAGGGCCACTATATCTCCCTGACGGCACATTGGGTGAATTTAGTGGAGCCTGGGACAGAGTCAGAGCCTGGGACCGCTCACGTCCTACCCACCCCCCGAATTGCGTGCCCCAGCTCGGTGGTGGTATCTGCGGCGGTGTATCCGTTGCTGTGTGGTTCCCATCACTTTCTTGAATTGCCTAGATTTTCACAAATGAAAACCTTAGCGAGCATCGGCAATATACAAAAATGCTCGGGTCGCCCATTGACTTCAATGGGGTTCGTTACTCGAAACGAACCCTCGAGCATCGCGAAAAGTTCGTCTCGAGTAACGAGCACCCGAGCATTTTGGTGCTCGCTCATCTCTAAATATTAACAAACTTGGCAGGGACAGGAAGACGTAATGCAATAACATCATATTCCCATAATAGACTGGAGGTGTGAGTACAGGTATAGCATACTCCAATAACACAGCAAAATAAAAAAAAAACATGAATAATATGAATTGATATGAATAACATGGAGTATACACTGATAAAACACCAGTAAAGGCACGTTTTCAGTAGTTTTTATTTACACTGGTTCTCTTTTCTCCATGTAAATAATCGCAGCTTTCTTACCAATTGCTTATTTCTGTCATACTGTATTGTAGAATATCTTGGACTCAGTCTGATTTCATGTGGCATGCAGAATTACTTGTCTTGGATAATAATTCTGCACAAGAATCAATGGGAAACATTGTTTTGTTTTCTGGCAAATTAATTAATGACATTGTTGAAAGTATTTGTCAGGTTATATTGACATTACCTTTTTATTCCCAATTACTGAAAAATAAATGAATTTTGGGTTAAGGATTTTCTTTCTGGTGTTTCAGTATCCAGACATCATACTTAAATTGAGACAAAATTAGTTAGGAGGTAACAGTATACTTCTTTTGAAACACATACATTGGTTTATAAGGCTGCTAAGGCTGAATGCAATTAGTAAAAATTTTGAACAATTTAACAAAAAAAAGGTTCATGTGAAAGCTAATGTCTAAGAATCTTTGTCAGTGTAAGAAATTTTTTTTTTATTCGTTAACATTTTTTTTGTTTTCTAAATAAAAAACTTCATGCCACACAGAACAAGTTGACAATCGTGAAAATAGTTCTATAAAAAAATGTGCCCATATAATAGGAAATCAGTAGTTAGCATTTGTATTTTCTAATCATACTAACACTGTCTGTTTTTAATTTGAATGTCATAGCAAACTTGACAAAAGGATTTGGAGCTTTGAAAAAGACACAGTTTCAGAAACATAGATAGGACCCTTTAGAATGTAGACATAATTTTCTATTCTTTTACGTTTGCTTGTTTTTATTCTGTTTGATCTGTTTTTCTTTCATCCCCTCTTTCATTTTCCTCTCTTTTTGAATTTTATTCTCATGCTAGTTTTGAGTGAAACTGCTTAACTGACCTCTCCAAATATGCCCACACAATTCACAAGTGACAACCGATATGTCAAAACTTCCTATGATTTATATTATATTATATTTTTTCCTATTTTAACATCTTGAAGACCTTTCATTTGCTTTTTATTTTTTCATCCCCTCTTTTCAAGATTCTTTTTTTTTCTTTCATCAACATAACTAATGTTGAGGTAACCAAACCAGTCAAATCCTGTTTAGGGTTGACCTTTGCTAAAAGTTTGGTTTCCGGCGAACTTGAACTCCATGCAGTTTGTCCTTGCTGAATATTGTCATGGTGGTCCTGTGGCTCAGTGTTTAGCACTTTTGTCTTGCAGTTATGGGGTCCTAGGTTAAAATTTGATAACATTTGCATTGAGTTTTCATGTTCTCCCTGTGTCATAATAACCACTTTTTTTTTATATAGTGCATGTATATTACACAGCACTTTACATCACTGGATATTTTTTGTCCCCAATGGGGCTCACAATTTGTACTAATCTTTTAGTATGTTTTTGGAGTGTAGGAGGAAGCACAAACACAGGGTGAACATATAAACTCCATGCAGATGTTGCCATTTGTCAAATTTGAACTTAGGACCCCAGCACCGCAAGGCCAAAGAAAAACCACCACCATTTGGCTGAGATAATTATTTTTGAGTATTGGTGACATTCCAGTTGGCTCAAACTAATTTGCACTCAACCAAACACTTTGCCACAAATTTTTAAAACAGAACTTTTCAAGAGTTCACTCATCACTACTAGAGATGAGCGAGCGTACTCGTCCGAGCTTGATTATCGTTCGAGTATTAGGGTGTTCGAGATGCTCGTTACTCGAGATGAGCACCATGCGGTGCTCGACTCCATTACATTTCCTTCCCTGAGAACTTTGCGCGCTTTTATGGCCAATAGAAACACAGGGAAGGCATTACAACTTCCTCCTGTGACATTCCAGCCCTATCCCACCCCCCTGCAGTGAGTGGCTGGGGAGATCAGATGACACCCGAGTATTTAAATCTGCCCCGCCCGTGGCTCGCCACAGATGCACGCTGAGAGAGATCAGGGAAAGTGCTGTCTTGCTGTAGCTGCTATAGGGAGAGTGTTAGGTGTTATTTTAGTCTTCAAGAGCCCCAACGGTCCTTCTTAGGGCCACATCTGACCGTGTGCAGTACTGTTGAGGCTGCTTTTAGCAGTGTTGCACAATTTTTATTTTTTTTGTATATCGGGCGTGCAGACCATAGCGTCCTCAGTCTGCAGTCATTTTACAGAGTATAGGGGCAGTACTGGTGAGGCAGGGACAGTGGTACAGGGAAAGAGGTATACTGGCTATATAGGCAGTGGGCTTTTTCCCAAAAAGTGGAAAAAAATACTATATTTGGCCTGCCTGTGACCGTCTTCAGTTTACTGCGTGTCTGCTGGGGGTAGTAGTCGCTGATTAATACCCAGCCTTGCGCATAATTGTTTCCTGGCTGCACTGGGCTTTCAGTAACCGCAGTCATCTTCCAACAGGGAAATCCAAATACAGGGTATATCAGAGGCAGTGGGCTTTTTCCCAAAAAGTGGAAAAAAATACTATATTTGGCCTGCCTGTGACCGTCTTCAGTTTACGGCGTGTGTGCTGGGGGTAGTAGTCGCTGATTAATACCCAGCCTTGCACATAATTGTTTCCTGGCTGCACTGGGCTTTCAGTAACCGCAGTCATCCTTCAACAGGGAAATCTAAATACAGGGTATATCAGAGGCAGCGGGCTTTTTCCCAAAAAGTGGAAAAAAATACTATATTTGGCCTGCCTGTGACTGTGTTCAGTTTACGGCATGTGTGCTGGGGGTAGTAGTCGCTGATTAATACCCAGCCTTGCGCATAGTTGTTTCCTGGCTGCACTGGGCTTTCAGTAACCACAGTCATCCTCCAACAGGGAAATCCAAATACAGGGTATATCAGAGGCAGTGGGCTTTTTCCCAAAAAGTGGAAAAAAATACTATATTTGGCCTGCCTGTGACCGTCTTCAGTTTACGGCGTGTGTGCTGGGGGTAGTAGTCGCTGATTAATACCCAGCCTTGCGCATAATTGTTTCCTGGCTCTACTGTGTCCATTACATGATCACCGTCATCCCGCCAGAG
Source organism: Eleutherodactylus coqui (assembly GCF_035609145.1). Lineage (NCBI taxonomy): Eukaryota > Metazoa > Chordata > Amphibia > Anura > Eleutherodactylidae > Eleutherodactylus > Eleutherodactylus coqui. Next base: position 211,829,552 of record NC_089837.1, on the reverse strand, counting down.
GGAAAGAGTATACATATATACGCTGCATACGGTGTCTGTCTGGTTTTTCACCTCACCATTTTAAAAAATTGAAGCAAAATACTTAAGGCCTAACACTGGCCTTTGGCCACTTGACTGGTTCTGCCCTGTGAATTTCAGTAGCTCAGTCATACGCACCTAGGTCTCACTACAGGCTTGCGCATAATTGTTTCCTGGCTTTGCAGTACGTTCCGTAAGCGAAGTCAGCCTCCAACCACAGGCCAATAAGCGGCACATTTAATTACAGCGTTCTGTTTCTGAATTACTGGTAATACAGCATGCTGAGGGGTAGGGGTAGGCCTAGAGGACGTGGACGCGGCCGAGGACGTGGAGGCCCAAGTCAGGGTGTGGGCACAGGCCGAGCTCCTGGTCCAGGTGTATCGCAGCCGACTGCTGCGGGATTAGGAGAGAGGCAAGTTTCTGGGGTCCCCAGATTCATCTCAGAATTAATGGGTCCACGCGGTAGACCTTTATTAGAAACTGAGCAGTGTGAGCAGGTCCTGTCGTAGATGGCAGAAAGTGCATCCAGCAATCTATCGACCACCCAGTCTTCTACGCCGTCCACAGCTGCAACTCTGAATCCTCTGGCTGCTGCTCCTCCTTCCTCCCAGCCTCCTCACTCCATGAAAATGACACATTCTGAGGAGCAGGCAGACTCCCAGGAACTGTTCTTGGGCCTCTGCCGAGATTGGGCAGCAATGGTTCCTCTCCCACCGGAGGAGTTTGTCGTGACCGATGCCCAACCTTTGGAAAGTTCCTGGGGTCCGGGGGATGAGGCTGGGGACTTCCGGCAACTGTCTCAAGAGCTTTTAGTGGGTGAGGAGGACGATGACGATGAGACACAGTTGTCTATCAGTGAGGTAGTAGTATTTCAGTAGGTCCGAGGGAGGAGCGCACAGAGGATTCGGAGGAAGAGCAGCTGGACGATTCGGTGACTGACCCCACCTGGTTTGCTAAGCCTACTGAGGACAGGTCTTCAGAGGGGGAGGCAAGTGCAGCAGCAGGGCAGGTTGGAAGAGGCAGTGCGGTGGCCAGGAGTAGAGGCAGGGCCAGACCGAATAATCCACCAACTGTTTCCCAAAGCGCCCCCTCGCGCCATGCCACCCTGCAGAGGCTGAGATGCTCAAAGGTGTGGCAGTTTTTCACAGAGAGTGCAGATGACCGACGAACTGTGGTGTGCAAAGTTTGTCGCGCCAAGATCAGCCGGGGAGCCACCACCACCAGCATGTGCAGGCATATGATAGCCAAGCACCCCACAAGGTGGGACGATGCCCGTTCACCTCCTCCAGTTTGCACCACTGCCTCTCCCCCTGTGCCCCAACCTGCCACTGAGATCCAACCCCCCTCTCAGGACACAGGCACGACCGTCTCCCAGCCTGCACCCACACGCTCACCTCCGCTGTCCTCGGCCCCATCCAGCAATGTCTCTCAGTGCAGCGTCCAGCCGTCGCTAGCGCAACTGTTTGAGCGCAAGCGCAAGTATGCTGCCACGCCCCCGCACGCTCAAGCGTTAAACGTGCACATAGCCAAATTGATCAGCCTGGAGATGCTGCCGTATAGGCTTGTGGAAACGGAGGCTTTCAAAAACATGATGGCGGCGGCGGCCCCGCGCTACTCGGTTCCCAGTCGACACTACTTTTCCCGATGTGCCGTCCCAGCCCTGCACGACCACGTCTCCCGCAACATTATACGCCCCCTCACCAACGCGGTTACTGCCAAGGTCCACTTAACAACGGACATGTGGACAAGCACAGGTGGGCAGGGCCACTATATCTCCCTGACAGCACATTGGGTGAATTTAGTGGAGGCTGAGACCGAGTCAGAGCCTGGGACCGCTCATGTCCTACCCACCCCCAGAATTGCGGGCCCCAGCTCGGTGGTGGTAACTGCGGCGTGTATGCTTCCTCCACTAAACCACCCTCCTCCTCCTCCTACGCAACCTCTGTCTCGCAATCAAGATGTGTCAGCAGCAGCATGTCGCCAGCAGTTGGTGTCACGCGGCGTGGCAGCACAGCGGTGGGCAAGCGTCAGCAGGCCGTGCTGAAACTACTCAGCTTAGGAGAGAAGAGGCACACGGCCCACGAACTGCTGCAGGGTCTGACAGAGCAGAATGACCGCTGGTTTTCGCCGCTGAGCCTCCAACCGGGCATGGTTGTGTGTGACAACGGCCGTAACCTGGTGGCGGCTCTGCAGCTCGGCAGCCTCACGCACGTGCCATGCCTGGCCCACGTCTTTAATTTGGTGGTTCAGCGCTTTCTGAAAAGCTACCCACGCTTGTCAGACCTGCTCGGAAAGCTGCGCTGGGTCAGCGCACATTTCCACAAGTCCAACACGGACACTGCCACCCTGCGGGCCCTGCAACATCGGTTTCATCTGCCAGTGCACCGACTGCTGTGCGACGTGCCCACACGGTGGAACTCTACGCTCCACATGTTGGCCAGGCTCTATGAGCAGCATAGAGCTATAGTGGAATACCAACTCCAACATGGGCGGCGTAGTGGGAGTCAGCCTCCTCAATTATTTACAGAAGAGTGGGCCTGGTTGGCAGACATCTGCCAGGTCCTTGGAAACTTTGAGGAGTCTACCCAGATGGTGAGCGGCGATGCTGCAATCATTAGCGTCACCATTCCTCTGCTATGCCTGTTGAGAAGTTCCCTGCAAAGCATAAAGGCAGACGCTTTGCGCTCGGAAACGGAGGCGGGGGAAGACAGTATGTCGCTGGATAGTCAGAGCACCCTCATGTCTATATCTCAGCGTGTTTTGGAGGAGGAGGAGGGGCAGGAGCATGAGGAGGAGGGGGAAGAGACAGCTTGGCCCACTGCTGAGGGTACCCATGCTGCGTGCCTGTCATCCTTTCAGCGTGTATGGCCTGAGGAGGAGGAGGAGGAGGAGGATCCTGAAAGTGATCTTCCTAGTGAGGACAGCCATGTGTTGCGTACAGGTACCCTGGCACACATGGCGGACTTCATGTTAGGATGCCTTTCTCGTGACCCTTGCCTTACACGCATTCTGACCACTACGGATTACTGGGTGTACACAGTGCTCTACCCACGGTATAAGGAGAACCTTTCCACTCTCATTCCCGAAGAGGAAAGGGGTTTGAGAGTGATGCTATAGCACAGGACCTTGGTGGACAAACTGATAGTAAAATTCTCATCTGACAGCGCTAGTGGCCGAAGGCGCAGTTCCGAGGGCCAGGTAGCAGGGGAGGCGCAGAGATCAGGCAGCATGTACAGCGCAGGCAGGGGAACACTCTCCAAGGCCTTTGCCAGCTTTATGGCTCCCCAGCAAGTCTGTGTCACCGCTCCCCAGTCAAGGCTGAGTCGGCGGGAGCAGTGTAAAAGGATGGTGAGGGAGTACCTTGCCGATCGCACGACCATCCTCCGTGACGCCTCTGCTCCCTACAACTACTGGGTGTCGAAGCTGGACACGTGGCCTGAACTCACGCTGTATGCCCTGGAGGTGCTTGCTTGCCCTGCGGCTAGCGTCTTGTCAGAGAGGGTGTTTAGTGCGGCTGGGGGAATCATCACTGATAAGCGTACCCGCCTGTCAACTGACAGTGCCGACAGGCTTACACTCATAAAGATGAACAAAGCCTGGATTTCACCAGACTTCTCTTCTCCACCAGCGGACAGCAGCGGTACCTAAACAATACGTAGGCAGCACCCGCAGATGGAAGCATCGTTCTCTATCACCATAAAAAACGGGGACCTTTTAGCTTCATCAATCTGTGTATTATATTCATCCTCCTCCTCCTGCTCCTCCTCCTGAAACCTCACGTAATCACGCCAAACGGGCAATTTTTCTTAGGCCCACAAGGCTCAGTCATATTACTTTCGTAAACAATGTTTTTACGTTTCAATTCTCATTAAAGCGTTGAAACTTGCACCTGAACCAATTTTTATTTTAACTGGGCTGCCTCCAGGCCTAGTTACAAATTAAGCCACAGTAACCAAAGCGATTAATGGGTTTCACCTGCCCTCTTGGTTGGGCATGGGCAATTTTTCTGAGGTACATTAGTACTGTTGGTACACCAATTTTTTTGGGCCCTCGCCTACAGTGTAATCCTAGTAATTTTTATGGGCTTCGCCTGCACTCATGCTACAGCAAGGTGTGTGGGGTTGGCCTACACTTTTGCAACATAAATGTAACTGGGGCCTTGTCTATACTGCAACTACTGAAATGTGAAAGAGACTGTTATCTCCCTAAACTGCTGCAACGGGAATGTTACTGTGGCCTGTCTTGACTGCTACTACTACTGAAATGGAACTAAGACTGTGCTCCCCCTATACTGCTGCTTAGGAATTGTTACTGGGGCCTGTCTTGACTGCTACTATTACTGAAATGGAACTAATACTGTGCTCCCCCTATACTGCTGCTAGTGATATGTTACTGGGGCCTGTCTTGACTGCTACTATTACTGAAATGGAACTAATACTGTGCTCCCCCTATACTGCTGCTAGTGATATGTTACTGGGGCCTGTCTTGACTGCTACTATTACTGAAATGGAACTAATACTGTGCTCCCCCTATACTGCTGCTAGTGATATGTTACTGGGGCCTGTCTTGAATGCTACTACTACTGAAATGGAACTAATACTGTGCTCCCCCTATACTGCTGCTAGTGATATGTTACTGGGGCCTGTCTTGACTGCTACTATTACTGAAATGGAACTAATACTGTGCTATGTCACTGGGGTGTGGAAACGGAGGCTTCCCAAAGACATGATGGCGGCGAGGCCATTTCCCACCAACGCGGTTACTGTTAAGGTGCATATAACCACGGACACGTGGAGAGGACACATAGTGCCTCAAAAACATCCCCCTCCTCCTCCAAAAATAAAAACATTCTTGGCAAATACCTTTGCATTGGTCCGTCTGGTTGCAGTCCAAGAATTTCACCTTTAACGACACAACAAGAGAGCCCCCCACCATCCCCCTGCCATGGCCCACTTAATCATGGCCACATTCCGAAAACCAACTAAATAAAACCGCGCTACTAGGTCCGCAGTCGCGACCACATTCCCACAAACGCGGTTACTGTTAAGGTACATATTACCAGTCTGACTGGGGCATGCACTGTGGGCTGAAGCCCACCTGTATTGTATCTGACGTTAGCTCTGCTGAGCAGGGCACTGCAATGGGATACATTTATGTACCACCGATGGGTTCCAGGGAGCCACACATGCTGTGGGTCCACAGGGACTTCACATTACGGATTTGTACCTGCCAGTGTCTATGTATTAAAAACCCCGGTCAGACTGGGGCGTGCATTGTGGGCCGAAGCCCACCTGCATTTAATCTGACATTACCTCAGCTGTGCTGGGCACTGCAATGGGATTTGTTTATGTACCACCGGTGGGATCCAGGGAGCCACCCATGCTTTGGGTCCACATGGACTTCACATTAGGGAGTTGTACCTGCCTGTGTCTACTTATAAAAAAAACCTCAGTCTGACTGGGGCATGCAGTGTGGGCCGAAGCCCACCTGCGTTTAATCTGACGTTACCTCAGCCGTGCTGGGCAATGCAATGGGATTTATTTATGTAACGCCGGTGGCTTCCTGGGACCCACCCATGCTGTCGGTCCCCACGGAGTTGTACCTGCCTGTGTCTACTTATGAAGAACCCCAGTCTGACTGGGGCATGCAGTGTGGGCCGAAGCCCACCTGTATTTAATCTGACGTTAGCTCTACTATCCGGGGTACTGCATTGGGACAAACTACAGGAGCAATACAGCGCTAATGAGACATGCACAGCTACGCTAGCATTGGAGTCCGCTGTAGGCACGCGATTGCTGAGGGTTTATGCAGAGGCCTATGTCCTGGGTGCAGTGAAAGTCCGCTTCCAGCCTAGGATTGCTGAATCTGTGGGCCGAGGCCTATGCCGTGGACGCGGTGCAAGTTTGCCATGTTTGGCCGCTCAGATCAATTTTTTGTTCATGTCTTGGGTTTCCTAGGACTCACCTATGCTGTTGGTGCAAACTTAGTTCCCATTGCGGTGTTTGACCTGTCTGGCACAAAGGCACTGACTGACTTGGGTAGGGGGCAGAGCGCTGACGGCTTTCCCCTTGCAGTGTGGATTGAGCTATGCGACACCTTGACAGAATGAATGCTGTGTGGCACATGGATTCCCCATTGCTATGCCCACGTTTGCAGCTCCTGACGGAGGTGGCACAGGATTGGAGTTCTGATTGCTTTTGTACAGAATTGTGGGCTATTGCCCCGCCTCTTTTAAAGAGGGTCGCTGCCTGGCCCTGCCAACCCTCTGCAGTGTGTGCTTCCGGTTCTTCCTCATGGCAGATGCACTAAATAGACATGAGGGTGGTGTGGCTATGAGGCCAGCGTGTGGCATGAGGGCAGCTGAAGGCTGCACAGGGACACTTTGGTGTGGCTGTGGACACTGGGTCATGCGGGGGGGTTGGGCAGTATGTAACCCAGGAGAAGTGGCAGCGGAGTGTCATGCAGGCAGTGATTGGGCTTTGTTAAAGGTAGTGTGGTGCTTAGCTAAGGTATGCCTTGCTAATGAGGGTTTTTCAGAAATTGTTGGGGGGGGGCCCCACTCTTGCCGCTATTGTGGCTTAATAGTGGGACCTGGGAACTTGAGATGCAGCCCAACATGTAGCCCCTCGCCTGCCCTATCCGTTTCTGTGTCGTTCCCATCACTTTCTTGTATTTCCCAGATTTTCACAAATGAAAACCTTAGCGAGCAGCGGCGATATACCAAAATGCTCGAGTCGCCCATTGACTTCAATGGGGTTCGTTACTCGAAACGAACCCTCGAGCATCGCGGGAAGTTCGACTCGAGTAACGAGCACCCGAGCATTTTGGTGCTCGCTCATCTCTAATTATAACCAATCTGAAACTGTTAAACTTGATGGACTTATGTAGTTTTTCAATTTATAAAACTATGTATAAAACAGTGCTTTGCAAACTACAGATTAAATTGTACTAAGATCAGAGATTAGTAAATTAATAAATTCATGTAAAGTAAATTGTGCTTATTTGTAATCTCTTATACCTTAGTTATACATATACTCATAAGTAGAGATGAGCGAGCACCAAAATGCTCGGGTGCTTGTTAATCGGGACGAAATTATCGCGATGCTCGAGGGTTTGTTTCGAGTAACGAACCCCATTGAAGTCAATGGGCGACCCGAGCATTTTTGTATATCGCCGATGCTCGCTAAGGTTTTCATTTGTGAAAATCTGGGCAATTCAAGAAAGTGATGGGAACGACACAGCAACGGATAGGGCAGGCGAGGGGCTACATGTTGGGCTGCATCTCAAGTTCCCAGGTCCCACTATTAAGCCACAATAGTGGCAAGAGTGGGCCCCCCCTCCCAACAACTTTTACTTCTGAAAAGCCCTCATTAGCAATGCATACCTTAGCTAAGCACCACACTACCTCCAACAAAGCACAATCACTGCCTGCATGACACTCCGCTGCCACTTCTCCTGGGTTACATGCTGCCCAACCCCCCCCCCCCCCACTGCACGACCCAGTGTCAACAACGCACACCAAATTGTCCCTGCGCATCCTTCAGCTGCCCTCATGCCACACCACCCTCATGTCTATTTATAAGTGCGTCTGCCATGAGGAGGAACCGCAGGCACACACTGCAGAGGGTTGGCACGGCTAGGCAGCGACCCTCCTTAAAAAGGGGCGGGGCGATAGCCCACAATGCTGTACAGAAGCAATGAGAAATATAATCCTGTGCCACCGCCATCAGGAGCTGCACACGTGGGCATAGCAATGGGGAACCTATGTGCCACACACTATTCATTCTGTCAAGGTGTCTGCATGCCCCAGTCAGACCGCGTTTTTTTAATAAATAGTCACAGGCAGGTACAACTCCGCAATGGGGATTCCGTGTGCACCCACAGCATGGGTGGCTCCCTGGAACCCACCGGCTGTACATAAATGTATCCCATTGCAGTGCCCATCACAGCTGAGGTAACGTCCGATTAAATGCAGGTGGGCTTCGGCCCACACTGCATGCCCCAGTCATACTGGGGTTCTTTAGAAGTGGACACATGCAGTTACAACTCCCTGTTGTCCCACAGCATGGGTGGGTGCCAGGAAGCCACCGGCAGTACATAAATATATCCCATTGCATTGCCCACCACAGCTGATGTAACGTCAGCTTTAATGCAGGTGGGCAAAAAATTAATTGGATTACACTGTAGGCGAGGGCCCCAAAAAATTGGTGTACCAACAGTACTAATGTACGTCAGAAAAATTGCCCATGCCCAACCAAGAGGGCAGGTGAAACCCATTAATCGCTTTGGTTAATGTGGCTTAATTTGTAACTAGGCCTGGAGGCAGCCCAGTTAAAATAAAAATTGGTTCAGGTGAAAGTTTCAACGCTTTAATGATCATTGAAACGTATAAAAATTGTTTACAAAAATTATATGACTGAGCCTTGTGGGCCTAAGAAAAATTGCCCGTTCGGCGTGATTATGTCAGGTTTCAGGAGGAGGAGCAGGAGGAGGATGAATATTATACACAGATTGATGAAGCTAAAAGGTCCACGTTTTTGATGGTGATAGAGAACAATGCTTCCATCCGTGGGTGCAGCCTACGTATTGTTTAGGTATCGCTGCTGTCCGCTGGTGGAGAAGAGAAGTCTGGTGAAATCCAGGCTTTGTTCATCTTGATGAGTGTAAGCCTGTCGGCACTGTCGGTTGACAGGCGGGTACGCTTGTCTGTGATGATTCCCCCAGCCGCACTAAACACCCTCTCTGACAAGACGCTAGCCGCAGGACAAGCAAGCACCTCCAGGGCATACAGCGCGAGTTCAGGCCACGTGTCCAGCTTCGACACCCAGTAGTTGTAGGGGGCAGAGGCGTCACGGAGGACGGTCGTGCGATCGGCTACATACTCCCTCACCATCCTTTTACACTGCTCCCGCCGACTCAGCCTTGACTGGGGAGCGGTGACACAGTCTTGCTGGGGAGCCAGGAAGCTGTCAAAGGCCTTAGAGAGTGTTCCCCTGCTTGTGCTGTACATGCTGCCTGATCTCTGCGCCTCCCCTGCTACCTGGCCCTCGGAACTGCGCCTTCGGCCACTAGCGCTGTCGGATGGGAATTTTACCATCAGTTTGTCCGCCAGGGTCCTGTGGTATAGCATCACTCTCGAACCCCTTTCCTCTTCGGGTATGAGAGTGGAAAGGTTCTCCTTATACCGTGGGTCGAGCAGTGTGTACACCCAGTAATCCGTAGTGGCCAGAATGCATGTAACGCGAGGGTCACGAGAAAGGCATCCTAACATAAAGTCAGCCATGTGTGCCAGGGTACCTGTACGCAACACATGGCTGTCCTCACTAGGAAGATCAGTTTCAGGATCATCCTCCTCCTCCTCCTCAGGCCATACACTCTGAAAGGATGACAGGCAAGCAGCATGGGTACCCTCAGCAGTGGGCCAAGCTGTCTCTTCCCCCTCCTCCTCATCCTCCTCATGCTCCTCCTCCTCCTCCTCAACGCGCTGAGATATAGACAGGAGGGTGCTCTGACTATCCAGCGACATACTGTCTTCCCCCGGCTCTGTTTCCGAGTGCAAAGCGTCTGCCTTTATGCTTTGCAGGAAACTTCTCAAGAGGCATAGCAGAGGAATGGTGACGCTAAAGATTGCAGCATCGCCGCTCACCATCTGGGTAGTATCCTCAAAGTTTCCAAGGACCTGGCAGATGTCTGCCAACCAGGCCCACTCTTCTGTAAAGAATTGAGGAGGCTGACTCCCACTGCGCCGCCCATGTTGGAGTTGGTATTCCACTATAGCTCTACGCTGCTCATAGAGCCTGGCCAACATGTGGAGCGTAGAGTTCCACCGTGTGGGCACATCGCACAGCAGTCGGTGCACTGGCAGATGAAACCGATGTTGCAGGGTGCGCAGGGCGGCAGCGTCCATGTGGGACTTGCGGAAATGTGCGCAGAGCCGGTGCACCTTTCCGAGCAGGTCTGACAAGCGTGGGTAGCTTTTCAGAAACCGCTGAACCACCAAATTAAAGACGTGGGCCAGGCATGGCACGTGCGTGAGGCTGCCGAGCTGCAGAGCCGCCACCAGGTTACGGCCGTTGTCACACACGACCATGCCCGGTTGGAGGCTCAGCGGCGCAAGCCAGCGGTCGGTCTGCTCTGTCAGACCCTGCAGCAGTTCGTGGGCCGTGTGCCTCTTATCTCCTAAGCTGAGTAGTTTCAGCACGGCCTGCTGATGCTTGCCCACCGCTGTGCTGCCACGCCGCGCGACACTGACTGCTGGCGACGTGCTGCTGCTGACACATCTTGATTGCGAGACAGAGGTTGCGTAGGAGGAGGAGGAGGAGGTGGGTGGTTTAGTGGAGGAAGCATACACCGCCGCAGATATCACCACCGAGCTGGGGCCCGCAATTCTGGGGGTGGGTAGGACGTGAGCGGTCCCAGGCTCTGACTCGGTCCCAGCCTCCACTAAATTCACCCAATGTGCCGTCAGGGAGATATAGTGGCCCTGCCCGCCTGTGTTTGTCCACGTGTCTGTTGTTAAGTGGACCTTGGCAGTAACCGCGTTGGTGAGGGCGCGTACAATGTTGCGGGAGACGTGGTCGTGCAAGGCTGGGACGGCACATCGGGAAAAGTAGTGGCGACTGGGAACTGAGTAGCGCGGGGCCGCCGCAGCCATCATACCTTTGAAAGCCTCCGTTTCCACAACCCTAAACGGCAGCATCTCCAGGCTGATAAATTTGGCTATGTGCACGTTTAACGCTTGAGCGTGCGGGTGCGTGGCAGCGTACTTGCGCTTGCGCTCCAACACTTGCGCTAGCGACGGCTGGACGGTGCGCTGAGAGACATTGGTGGATGGGGCCGAGCACAGCGGAGGTGAGGGTGCAGGCCAGGAGACGGTAGTGCCTGTGTCCTGAGAGGGGGGTTGGCAGGTTGGGGCACAGGGGGAGAGGCAGTGGTGCAAACCCCACCTTGTGGGGTGCTTGGCCATCATATGCTGGTGGTGCTGAGGCTGGTGGTGGTGGCTCCCCGGCTGATCTTGGCGCGACAAAGGTTGCACACCACTGTTCGTCGGTCGTCTGCACTCTCAGTGAAAAACTGCCAGACCTTTGAGCACCTCGACCTCTGCAGGGTGGCATAGCGCGAGGGGGCGCTTTGGGAAACAGTTGGTGGATTATTCGGTCTGGCCCTGCCTCTACCCCTGGCCACCGCACTGCCTCTTCCAACCTGCCCTGCTGCTGCACTTGCCTCCCCCTCTGAAGACCTGTCCTCAGCAGGCGTAGCAAACCAGGTGGGGTCAGTCACCTCATCGTCCTGCTGCTCTTCCTCCGAATCCTCTGTGCGCTCCTCCCTCGGACTTACTCCAATTACTACTACCTGAGTGATAGACAACTGTGTCTCATCGTCATCGTCCTCCTCACCCACTGAAAGCTCTTGAGACAGTTGCCGGAAGTCCCCAGCCTCATCCCCCGGACCCTGGGAACTTTCCAAAGGTTGGGCATCGGTCACGACAAACTCCTCCGGTGGGAGAGGAACCATTGCTGGCCATTCTGGGCAGGTGCCCGGGAACAGTTCCTGGGAGTCTGCCTGCTCCTCAGAATGTGTCATTGTAATGGAGTGAGGAGGCTGGGAGGAAGCAGGAGCAGCAGCCAGAGGATGCAGAGTTGCAGCAGTGGACGGTGCAGAACTCTGGGTGGTCGATAGATTGCTGGATGCACTTTCTGCCATCCACGACAGGACCTGCGCACACTGCTCATTTTCTAATAAAGGTCTACCGCGTGGACCCATTAATTGTGAGATGAATGTGGGGACGCCAGAAACGTGCCTCTCTCCTAATCCCGCAGCAGTCGGCTGCGATACACCTGGATCAGGAGCTCGGCCTGTGCCCACACCCTGACTTGGCCTCCGCGTCCTCGGCCGCGTCCACGTCCTCTAGGCCTACCCCTACCCCTCAGCATGGTGTATTACCAGTAGTGCAGAAACAGAACGCTGTAATTAAATGTGCCGCTTATTGGCCTGTGGTTGGAGGCTGACTTCGCTTACGGAACGCACAGCAGAGGCAGGAAAGAATTTTGCGCAAGCCTGCTGTAACACTTAGCTGGCTGCGTATGAATTAGGACAACTACCCCCAGCAGAGACCCAGTACACTTGTGGACAGGAATACAGCGGTGATGTAAGAGGCAACACAGAGGCAGGAAAGAATTTTGCGCAAGCCTGCTGTAACACTTAGCTGGCTGCGTATGAATTAGGACAACTACCCCCAGCAGAGACCCAGTACACTGAGGACGGTCACAGGCAGCCCAAATAGATTTGTTTTCCCAAATGTTTTTGCAAAGGCCCACTGCCTATATACACTAAATATGTCTTCTGCCCCTGCCTCACCACTACTGGCCCTGGACAATGTAAAATTACTGCAGGACGCAATGCTCTGCACGGCCGATATACAAAAAAAAAAAAAAAGGTGCAACACTGCAAAAAGCAGCCTCCACACTACTGCACACGGTTAGATGTGGCCCTAAGAAGGACCGTTGGGGTTCTTGAAGCCTAAAATAATTCCTAACACTCTCCCTATAGCAGCTCCGGCACCAGCAGCACTGTCCCTGAACTATGTCAGAATGCACCTGTGGCGAGCCGCCGGAAGGGCCGATTTATATACTCGGGTGACACCTGATCGCGCCAGCCACTCACTGCAGGGGGGTGGTATAGGGCTTGAACGTCGCAGGGGGAAGTTGTAATGCCTTCCCTGTCTTTCTATTGGCCAGAAAAGCGCGCTAACGTCTCAGAGATGAAAGTGAAAGTAACTCGAACATCGCGTGGTACTCGTCTCGAGTAACGAGCATCTCGAACACGCTAATACTCGAACGAGTATCAAGCTCGGACGAGTATGTTCGCTCATCTCTACTCATAAGTGAAGAAAGTACCGTATTCTCCGGCCTATAAGACAACGTTTTAACCCACTAAAATCTTCTCAAAAGTTGGGGGTTGTCTTACACGCCAGACTAACTACCTGCAGGAAAAAAAAATCAATACTCACCTCCCGCGGCGTTCTGTGATGATCTGCGGCACTGCTGTAGGCTGTCGCTTCGTTCTCTATGCCAACAAAGCATTGCTTTCTGGAGGCAGGGCTTGAATGCCCCGCCTCCAGAAAGCTAATGCTCTCATTGGCTAACAGCGCGGCGTCAGCCAATGAAAGCCGGCGCTGGGTTAACCAATCACAGTCATTCAATGACATTTTTGAATGGCTGTGATTGGTTAATGCAGCGCCGGCTTTTATTGGCTGACGCTTCGCTGAGTTAGCCAATCAGAACATTAGCTTTCTGGGGCATTCAAGCCCCGCTTCCAGAAAACAATGCTCTGTTGGCATGGACAAGGGAGAGACAGCCTGCAGCAGCACCGCAGATCATTGCAGAACACCACGGGAGGTGAGTATTGATTTTTTTTTAATATATATATATATATATATATTTTAACTGTAAAAGTTGGGGGTCGTCTTTTACGCCGGAAAATACGGTAGTGCATATTAGTGTCTGTGTCTACTGAAGATGTCACTTAGCTGATGAAACATGTCAAGATACTTCAGATTTTATTACCAATGGCCCTGTTAGGGCTCAGTCAGACAAGTACATTTTTCACACATACATAGGCACATTTTCAAAATGGATCTATTAGAACAAATGCTTTCCAATGAAAGTGGTCACATGTCCATTTTTACAAGTGGTTAAAATTTGCACCTGCAAAAGATAGGACATCGGTTTCAAAAGTGTGATTACAGTCCGTTGTGTGAATCGGACCTGAACAATGTTTTTTTCTCAAAAGCACAGGATTTCCCAATGACTGCTATTGAAAGCTTTAGGACATGCCACACATAACTCCGATCAAGTGAACAAGTGTATAGACACCTATGTGATCTCAAGCTCTTGCAAATATACACAAGGTGTTTCCGATTTTTTTGGGTACAGTGAGGGGGGCCGTAGAGACGGTTCTAGAGGCCGCCCTCCAGCTAGAACCGTTGATTAAGGTGTTTTGGTTCCTAGACCACTGGCATCTCAATGGCAGGGAGAGGCACTATCATAGGCGGGACTATGAGTGTTGGTTTCGAGATCTGTGGGCTGGGGCGGGGGAATTATTCCTGGACCTCTATGCAGAGGGCACCTCTGTGTGGGTTTTTTTATTCCTCCCATTACACTAAAGTTCTTACATCAGCTCTGGAGATAAGGGCCAGGTGTCGAGGGGAGATAGGACAGCATTGCATGGTCTCCCTGACTACCACTTACGTCACGCAGCAAAAGTTTACATTCTTAAGAAAAAGAGATTGCATACACATGTTTATAGTTAGGGAACTTAAAGAAAAGGTGAAGTTAGTATACAGTAGCTATATTTCATTTGTTAGATACTTATAATTATGTTTACACTTATGTGTAACAGAACAATATATATTTAATATGCTTCAGCCTTCGGGCTGGTAACAGAGAAACAATAGCTTATAAGTCCCCATACCACACTAGAACTCAGCTCACAAAATACAAGGTGTCATATGGCTATACTGATAACAAATAAAGTTATGACCACTGGAGCACAAAAGCGGATGCCATTTTACTAGCCCTTAAGGCTAAAATTGGTTATGTCACTAAGGGGTTAAAAATGCACCTAAAGGTGTTTACAGCCACTTTTTATCTAAGCCTATTCTTGTATAGCAATCAACTCAATAAACACCTCAAAATACCCTTTATCTTGTTTTTTCATGTTTTTCTGTTATCTTAAGGCCCATTTACACCAACCAATGATTGCAAAAAAATCGCTAAGCGGCGATCGTTTTAGCGATAATCGGTGCATTTAAGTGCACTCATTGTCCACTTTTTGGGCACTGTTAGCTGATCATTAAATTCAAGCTAACCTAAAAATTGTCATTCACTTTTATCAGAAGTTCTCCACGGGGAGTGCTGATAACATTGTTTCCCCATGGAAAACAAAGGATCTGGGAAGGCTTCATTTGCACACCTAATTGGTATTTAAGTAGCTGAATAGCTACTTAATACTTTATGCAAAATGATCGCTCAAAGCTGTCACTCAAACTGTCATTTGAGCGATCTTTGAGTAATCATTGGCCCTTGTAAACCAGCCTTTATGCTGCTGCAGCCTCACTGCTTGTTTGTTTACATGCTCAACCTCATGAGCCCTCAGGTTGCCAGCATTAGAAATGCCCACAGTGTACACACTGGAGAGACACATCCCCTCCCCCCCCCCCCCCCCACCCCCCCGCCCCCCCAGAGCTCTACACCCCTTCCACCCCAGATCTGCACACCCTCTCCTTCCCAGAGTTCCATTTGTAAAAGCTGTACATCTCCTCCTTCACCACCTCCCATGGGCTTCACGGGGAGCGCTGTCAGTCACTTGCAGTGTCTGGCTTATATTGTTAGCACAAGTGCAATGAGACACCCTTCATTGCTCTACATGCGTGGGGCAATGAAGGATGTATCACTTGGCATGTGCTGTCTGTCCGACCCTGCGTTCTAACTGCACATGCCCAGATTGTGAAGTACCTTCCTGCTTCTGTAGTGAGGACGTCAGAGAAGTTGTTCCTACAGGAGTGAAGCTGAAAGTCTGCTGAGAACTAAACCTGATTACAGAGGTCGGACCGTTAGCATAAGCCCTGAAATTGCTGCTTCACGGGTCATGTGATTGGCGTGGCAGGGAGATGAACCGCTGCATTTTCATAGGGTAAGTATATTGTAAAGTGTCTTGTATGTGGATAATTGTATATGAAATTTTAAATGTTGCCTGGATTAACCCTTTAAGGTGACTGAGTTCTGCATCAAATATATTTACATGAGACATAAATTCCAAATCTATAATACAAAAGGTGACATTTTGGGGAGGGTTTTTCCAACTGTGACATGACTGTTGGCGGGTTAAATGTATACCAGTTACCAATGGCTTATTCCTTACAATTCACCAATGCTCATTTGTAGCCTTCCAATCCCTATCACAGACTATAATCTTAAAATAAATGTCAGCAAGTCAAATTAGCAGAAGAATAAAAATCATGTATAGTTAGTGAGTAGAGATGAGCGAGCACCAAAATGCTCGGGTGCTCGTTACTCGAGACGAACTTTTCGCGATGCTCGAGGGTTCGTTTCGAGTAACGAACCCCATTGAAGTCAATGGGCGACCCGAGCATTTTTGTATATCGCCGATGCTCGCTAAGGTTTTCGTTTGTGAAAATCTGGGCAATTCAAGAAAGTGATGGGAACGACACAGCAACAGATAGGGCAGGCGAGGGGCTACATGTTGGGCTGCATCTCAAGTTCCCAGGTCCCACTATTAAGCCACAATAGCGGCAAGAGTGGGCCCCCCCCTCCCAACAACTTTTACTTCTGAAAAGCCCTCATTAGCAATGCATACCTTAGCTAAGCACCACACTACCTCCAACAAAGCACAATCACTACCTGCATGACACTCCGCTGCCACTTCTCCTGGGTTACATGCTGCCCAACCCCCCCCCCCCCACGACCCAGTGTCCACAGCGCACACCAAACTGTCCCTGCCCAGCCTTCAGCTGCCCTCATGCCACGCCACCCTCATGTCTATTTATAAGTGCATCTGCCAGAGGAAAAGCAGGCACACACTGCAGAGGGTTGGCACGGCTAGGCAGCGACCCTCTTTAAAAGGGGCGGGGCGATAGTCCATAATGCTCTACAGAAGCAATGAGAAATCCAATCCTGTGCCACCTCCATCTGGAGCTGCACACGTGGGCATAGCAATGGGGAACCTATGTGCCACACACTATTCATTCTGTCAAGGTGTCTGCATGCCCCAGTCAGACCGCGGTTCTTTATAAATAGTCACAGGCAGGTACAACTCCGCAATGGGAATTCCGTGTGCACCAAAGCATGGGTGGCTCCCTGGAACTCACCGGCTGTACATAAATGTATCCCATTGCAGTGCCCTGGACAGCTGAGATAATGTCATGTTTAATGCAGATGGGCTTCGGCCCACACTGCATGCCCCAGTCAGACTGGGGTTCTTTAGAAGTGGACACATGCAGTTACAACTCCCTGTGGACCCACAGCATGGGTGGGTGCCAGGAACCCACCGGCGGTACATAAATATATCCCATTGCATTGCCCATCACAGCTGAGGTAATGTCATGTTTAATGCAGGTGGGCTTCGGCCCACACTGCATGCCCCAGTCAGACTGGGGTTCTTTAGAATTGGACACATGCAGTTACAACTCCCTGTGGACCCACAGCATGGGTGGCTCCCTGGAACCCACCGGCGGTACATAATTATATCCCATTGCATTGCCCATCACAGCTGAGGTAATGTCATGCTTAATACAGGTGGGCTTCGGCCCACACTGCATGCCCCAGTCAGACTGGGGTTCTTTAGAAGTGGACACATGCAGTTAAAACTCCCTGTGGACCCACAGCATGGGTGGCTCCCTGGAACCCACCGGCGGTACATAAATATATCCCATTGCATTGCCCATCACAGCTGAGGTAATGTCATGTTTAATGCAGGTGGGCTTCGGCCCACACTGCATGCCCCAGTCAGACTGGGGTTCTTTAGAAGTGGACACATGCAGTTACAACTCCCTGTGGACCCACAGCATGGGTGGGTGCCAGGAACCCACCGGCGGTACACAAATATATCCCATTGCATTGCCCATCACAGCTGAGATAATGTCATGTTTAATGCAGGTGGGCTTCGGCCCACACTGCATGCCCCAGTCAGACTGGGGTTCTTTAGAAGTGGACACATGCAGTTACAACTCCCTGTGGACCCACAGCATGGGTGGGTGCCAGGAAACCACCGGCGGTACATAAATATATCCCATTGCAGTGCCCAACACAGCTGATGTAACGTCAGCTGTAATGCAGGTGGGCTAAAAATTAATTTGATTACACTGTAGGCGAGGGCCCCCAAAAATTGGTGTACCAACAGTACTAATGTACGTCAGAAAAATTGCCCATGCCCAACCAAGAGGGCAGGTGAAACCCATTAATCGCTTTGGTTAATGTGGCTTAATTGGTAACTAGGCCTGGAGGCAGCCCAGTTAAAATAAAAATTGGTTGAGGTGAAAGTTTCAACGCTTTAATGAGCATTGAAACGTATAAAAATTGTTTACAAAAATTATATGACTGAGCCTTGTGGGCATAAGAAAAATTGCCCGTTCGGCGTGATTATGTGAGGTTTCAGGAGGAGGAGCAGGAGGAGGAGGAGGAATATTATACACAGATTGATGAAGCAAAAAGGTCCCCGTTTTTGATGGGGATAGAGAACGATGCTTCCATCCGCGGGTGCAGCCTACGTATTGCTTAGGTATCGCTGCTGTCCACTAGTGGAGAAGAGAAGTCTGGGGAAATCCAGGCTTTGTTCATCTTGATGAGTGTAAGCCTGTCGGCACTGTCGGGTGACAGGCGGGTACGCTTATCTGTGATGATTCCCCCAGCCGCACTAAACACCCTCTCTGACAAGACGCTAGCCGCAGGACAAGCAAGCACCTCCAGGGCATACAGCGCGAGTTCAGGCCACGTGTCCAGCTTCGACACCCAGTAGTTGTAGGGGGCAGAGGCGTCACGGAGGACGGTCGTGCGATCGGCTACATACTCCCTCACCATCCTTTTACACTGCTCCCGCCGACTCAGCCTTTACTGGGGAGCGGTGACACAGTCTTGCTGGGGAGCCAGGAAGCTGTCAAAGGCCTTAGAGAGTGTTCCCCTGCCTGTGCTGTACATGCTGCCTGATCTCTGCGCCTCCCCTGCTACCTGGCCCTCGGAACTGCGCCTTCGGCCACTAGCGCTGTCGGATGGGAATTTTACCATCAGTTTGTCCGCCAGGGTCCTGTGGTATAGCATCACTCTCGAACCCCTTTCCTCTTCGGGTATGAGAGTGGAAAGGTTCTCCTTATACCGTGGGTCAAGCAGTGTGTACACCCAGTGATCCGTAGTGGCCAGAATGCGTGTAACGCGAGGGTCACGAGAAAGGCATCCTAACATGAAGTCAGCCATGTGTGCCAGGGTACCTGTACGCAACACATGGCTGTCCTCACTAGGAAGATCACTTTCAGGATCCTTCTCCTCCTCCTCAGGCCATACACGCTGAAAGGATGACAGGCAAGCAGCATGTGTAACCCAGGAAGTGGGCCAAGCTGTCTCTTCCCCCTCCTCCTCATCTTCCTCCTCACCGTGCTGAGATATAGACAGGAGGGTGCTCTGACTATCCAGCGACATACTGTCTTCCCCCGGCTCTGTTTCCGAGCGCAAAGCGTCTGCCTTTATGCTTTGCAGGGAACTTCTCAAGAGGCATAGCAGAGGAATACTGACGCTAATGATTGCAGCATCGCCGCTCACCACCTGGGTAGACTCCTCAAACTTTACAAGGACCTGGCAGATGTCTGCCAACCAGGCCCACTCTTCTGAAAAGAATTGAGGAGGCTGACTCCCACTGCGCCGCCTATGTTGGAGTTGGTATTCCACTATAGCTCTACGCTGCTCATAGAGCCTGGCCAACATGTGGAGCGTAGAGTTCCACCGTGTGGGCACGTCGCACAGCAGTCGGTGCACTGGCAGATGAAACCGATGTTGCAGGGTCCGCAGGGTGGCAGCGTCCGTCTTGGAGTTGCGGAAATGTGCGCTGACCCAGCGCACCTTTCCGAGCAGGTATGACAAGTGTGGGTAGCTTTTCAGAAAGCGCTGAACCACCAAATTAAAGACATGGGCCAGGCATGGCACGTGCGTGAGGCTGCCGAGCTGCAGAGCCTCCACCAGATTACGGCCGTTGTCACACACGACCATGCCCGGTTGGAGGCTCAGCGGCGCAAGCCAGCGGTCGGTCTGCTATGTCAGACCCTGCAGCAGTTCGCGGGCCGTGTGCCTCTTATCTCCTAAGCTGAGTAGTTTCAGCACGGCCTGCTGACGCTTGCCCACCGCTGTGCTGCCACGCCGCGCGACACCGACTGCTGGCAACGTGCTGCTGCTGACACATCTTGATTGCGAGACAGAGGTTGCGTTGGAGGAGGAGGAGGAGGAGGAGGGTGCTTTAGTGGAGGAAGCATACACTGCCACAGACACCACCACCGAGCTGGGGCCCGCAATTCTGGGGGTGGGTAGGACGTGAGCGGTCCCAGGCTCTGACTCTGTCCCAGCCTCCACTAAATTCACCCAATGTGCCGTCAGGGAGATATAGTGGCCCTGCCCGCCTGTGCTTGTCCACGTGTCCGTTGTTAAGTGGACCTTGCCAGTAACCGCGTTGGTGAGGGCACGTACAATGTTGCGGGAGACGTGGTCGTGCAGGGCTGGGACAGCACATCGGGAAAAGTAGTCGCGACTGGGAACTGAGTAGCGCGGGGCCGCCGCCGCCATCATACTTTTGAAGGACTCCGTTTCCACAACCCTATACGGCAGCATCTCCAGGCTGATAAATTTGGCTATGTGCACGTTTAACGCTTGAGCGTGCGGGTGCGTTGCGGCGTACTTGCGCTTGCGCTCAAACACTTGCGCTAGCGACGGCTGGACGGTGCGCTGACAGACATTGGTAGA
This sequence comes from Eleutherodactylus coqui, assembly GCF_035609145.1. Classification (NCBI taxonomy): domain Eukaryota; kingdom Metazoa; phylum Chordata; class Amphibia; order Anura; family Eleutherodactylidae; genus Eleutherodactylus; species Eleutherodactylus coqui. The sequence goes on along the minus strand of NC_089837.1, from coordinate 211,809,018 downwards.
TGGGGCCGAGGCCAGCGGAGGTGAGGGTGTGGGTGCAGGCCAGGAGACGGTAGTGCCTGTGCCCTGAGAGGGGGGTTGGATCTCAGTGGCAGGTTGGGGCACAGGGGGAGAGGCAGCGGTGCAAACCGGAGGCGGTGAACGGCCTTCGTCCCACCTTGTGGGGTGCTTGGCCATCATATGTCTGCGCATGCTGGTGGTGGTGAGGCTGGTGGTGGTGGCTCCCCGGCTGATCTTGGCGCGACAAAGGTTGCACACCACTGTTCGTCGGTCGTCTGCACTCTCAGTGAAAAACTGCCAGACCTTTGAGCACCTCGGCCTCTGCAGGGTGGCATGGCGCGAGGGGGCGCTTTGGGAAACAGTTGGTGGATTATTCGGTCTGGCCCTGCCTCTACCCCTGGACACCGCACTGCCTCTTGCAACCTGCCCTGCTGCTGCCCTTGCCTCCCCCTCTGAAGACCTGTCCTCAGTAGGCGTAGCAAACCAGGTGGGGTCAGTCACCTCATTGTCCTGCTGCTCTTCCTCCGAATCCTCTGTGCGCTCCTCCCTCGGACTTACTGCCCTTACTACTACCTCACTGATAGACAACTGTGTCTCAACGTCATCGTCCTCCTCACCCACTGAAAGGTCTTGAGACAGTTGCCGGAAGTCCCCAGCCTCATCCCCCGGACCCCGGGAACTTTCCAATGGTTGGGCATCAGTCACGATAAACTCCTCTGGTGGGAGAGGAACCACTGCTGCCCAATCTGAGCAGGGGCCCGAGAACAGTTCCTGGGAGTCTGCCCGCTCCTCAGAATGTCTCATTGTAATGGAGTGAGGAGGCTGGGAGGAAAGAGGAGCAGCAGCCAGAGGATTCAGAATTGCAGCTGTGGACGTCGCAGAACTGTGGGTGGACGATAGACTGCTGGATGCACTTTCTGCCATCCACGACAGGACCTGCTCACACTGCTCATTTTCTAATAAAGGTCTACCGCGTGGACCCATTAATTGTGCGATGAATGTGGGGACGCCAGAAACGTGCCTCTCTCCTAATCCCGCAGCAGTCGGCTACGATACACCTGGATCAGGAGCTCGGCCTGTGTCCACACCCTGACTTGGGCCTCCGCGTCCTCGGCCGTGTCCACGTCCTCTAGGCCTACCCCTACCCCTCAGCATGCTGTATTACCAGTAATGCAGAAACAGAACACTGTAATTAAATGTGCCGCTTATTGGCCTGTGGTTGGAGGCTGACTTCGCTTACGGAACGCCAGGAAACAATTATGCGCAAGCCTGCTGTAACACTTAGCTGGCTGCGTATGAATTTGGAGAACTACTACACCCAGCACAGACCCAGAACACTGAGGACTGTCACAGGCAGCCCAAATAGATTTTTTTCCCCAAATTTTTTTGCAAAGGCCCACTGCCTATATTCAATCAATATGTCTTCTGTCCCTGCCTAAGCGCTTCTGGCCCTGGAGTATGTCAAAGAACTGCAGAGTGTTGCACTGTGAACTGCAATACAGCGGTGATTTCACAGCCCAGACAGAGCCAGGAAATAATTTTGCGCAAGCCTGCTGTAACACTTAGCTGGCTGCGTATGAATTTGGAGAACTACTACACCCAGCACAGACCCAGAACACTGAGGACAGTCACAGGCAGCCCAAATAGATTTTTTTCCCCAAATTTTTTTGCAAAGGCCCACTGCCTATATTCAATCAATATGTCTTCTGTCCCTGCCTAAGCGCTTCTGGCCCTGGAGTATTACTGCAGGGCGCAATGCTCTGCACAGCCGATATACCAAAAAAAAAAAAAATGTGCAACACTGCAAAAAGCAGCCTCCACAGTACTGCACACGGTTAGATGTGGCCCTAAGAAGGACCGTTGGGGTTCTTGAAGCCTAAAATACTCCTAACACTCTCCCTATAGCAGCTCCACCAAGATACCACTTTCCCTCCTCTATGTCAGAACGCATCTGTGGCGAGCCACGGGAGGGGCCGATTTTTATACTCGGGTGACACCTGATCTCGCCATCCACTCACTTCAGGGGGGTGGTATAGGGCTTGAACGTCGCAGGGGGAAGTTATAATGCCTTCCCTGTCTTTCTATTGGCCAGAAAAGCGCGCTAACGTCTCAGAGATGAAAGTGAAAGTAACCCGAACATCACGTGGTGCTCGTTACGAGTAACGAGCATCTCGAACACGCTAATACTCGAACGAGTATCAAGCTCGGACGAGTACGTTCGCTCATCTCTATTAGTGAGGCATTAATTTAAAAAAATATCTAGAGATCTCAACACAGTTACAGATTCGATAAAACTGCATAAAATATTGTATGTACATTATGTATTCCACGCTATTATGATAAAATTAAGGGAGGATTACAATTTTAAAAAATTTGTATTGAAATGTTGGTACTTGTGGGTTAGCTGTCACCACTTTTTAATGCTATCTTGCACGCTATTGCCACGTTTATACCACCTGAATAATATTATAAATATTTAGGTTTTGGAGAAATAAAAAGAGTTTAAGAAATGAATAGTGTATTTTATGTATGTGTATTGGAGAAAAATTTGTGAAATTAATTTAAGGTGTCACTGAGGAGGACCCCTTTAAAATGTAACTTTTATTAAATAAAATTTAAAATATAATTCCTTTAGACCAGTAACAATAGACAAATAGATACATAAATGGTGAGGCTAATGCTAACCAGTGTTGGATGCGCCACACTCAAAGGAACTTCAGAGGCCTAGAATAATATCTCTGGCACTTGTTCGTAAGGTGCCTGAATTAATAATATTTCTGGCACTTATGTGTGAGGTGCCTTAGGCCAATCTGTAGTACTAATCCTAACACCTAAGGTTATAAACTTGTGGCACTAGTAGATACTCGTGCTTGGCAATCTAGAAGTAGTAATAGTAATGGGTATGTAAAACACTTGCCCAGAGGTACCATAGCATAGGATACCCATATAGCCACCAATAGTTAGTGGCCACATAGAAAGGTATTGCTTGGTATGACTACGGAGATTGCAAAGCAACTATTTAGTGTAGGGTAGTCTTAAACACAAATAGGGGCATATGGAGTCTGGTGGAGGACTCCCCCTTTATTTAGTTAGAAGGCTGGAATTACCAGCAATGATAGAAAATAATCAAAGGGACTGTCCAAACCAGATGAGGGACCCCTAGTGTGAATAAAACAGTCCCAGGTATCAAGTCAGTTTAATAAAAGTTCAATAGAACTTCTAGGTTCAACGCTTTTCGTCGCCACAACGACTCATCAGGAACCAGTGGAATTGATAACCAAACCTATGATATCTTTTCAAATCACTATAGTAGGGGAGAGAGGAGAACCAGGTGTCTGATGGTGAAAAAGACACGCAAGGACCTCCAAAAATAGCTATTAGAGAGAGAGGCACCAGGGGTAGCTACAATTGATTAAGGATAAAAATACTGCAGGACTGCTCCAAAAAGATAGATGTAAGTTCTCTTTACTAAACTGTCCTTCTCTAGCTGGAGGAAAGTACTAAACCTAGCTCAGTTTCCCTAATATCCTAATGACCAATATCACAAATGCTAGGAAAAGGTCCCCATTCCCTATCAAAATAACAAACAGAAGAGCAGTATAGTCTCCAGCCCTGATGGTGGACTAGAGAGCAATGAGCCCCAATGAGCCTCTGCCGGCACCCCTTAAAAACAATTCAGGGGTGCTGGCAGACCATTGCTTTGAATGGAGCCGCCAGCAGCAGCCACGGCTTCCTTGAAAACATGTAGGGAGGAGAGGGTGAAATTTTTGCAAGCACCCGGGCACCATGTGGTTCTCGGCTCGAGTATCGAGTACATCCAGCAGGCTAATGCTTGAGCGAGCATCAAGCTCGGACGAGTATGCTTGCTCTGTCCGTGTGAATGAGCTCTTAATCTACACCAATTGGTGCCAATTTTGACGGGGCTTTTGGTGCATATTTCACCCCCCTCATTTGTAGTGATGGAATCCTCACTGAAAATACGTAGCATAAATTCACAAGCTGCGGATTTAAAATCTACACAGCATATTAGTTCAACTGCAAATTTCATGTGTATTTTTTTTTATCTTTTGCACATATTTTGTACTGCAAATGCTTCACATTTTTTGTTTGCAAATTCCTTGTGGAAAATCTGCAGCATTTCCACCTCCTTTGGATATGCTGATGTGTTTTGGAGGTTTTGAAGTGCACATTGTTGTGTGATAAGTAAATATAATTCAAAAAAAGGACTAATAGAATAAAACTTCCTTATAAATAGTATAGTTTGCTGAGCTATCGTAGCAGAACATGCTCTAGTTTGATACATCTAGCACATTAGGAAAAAAATCAACCTCCAATAAAAATAACCATATTTAGTTAGGGAAAAAAAACTACCTTTCTCCATGAACTGCTGTGCACATTAGCTTTATTTTTCCTTCCATTACTATGCTATTATAGGCTGACATAATTAAGGTTTTTATGGATCATTAATCATTATCATTTTAAACAATGATCATGATTTAGAATTGATGGTCCTTGAATATTACTGTGACAGTTTAATTTAAATGTGTAATCAACATTCTCCATTCAAAGCAAGGTAAGGCATGAGTATACTGCCATTATGAAATTTCTTTAAGGAATTATATAAATAAATTCAATTTTTTTCCCTTTAGTGATATATGATAATGAATGCAATTGTGATGCACTCGCAACATTTTTGTAATATCAATTAATCATGCAAAACATGTCAATGATAATCGACATACATATAATTAATTGTTTTAACCCATTAAAAAAATCTGCAAATGTTGTTGTCTTTGCCTCACCACATTCCTGGTTGTCCTGATTATGGCAATTTCAAAGCTGCGCCGTGCATTCTATTACTTTTATTAACTAAAAAGTGTTTTAATGGAATTTTTTTTATAATTACATACCATATAAATTTTTAAACTCTATTAGATCTAATGTATTTATCTAGCTATTTATATTTGTATTGCATAAAACTTACAAAGAATTTAACAAAGGTAGATGACTGATTTCTTTTTTTTTTTATAGGGATAAGATAGCATCTTATGTACAGGGTTCAGCATAAATAAAACCCCTGGCAATCTATACCAAATAGTTTTTTACAAAATCATAAGTATGTAAATATGTAACAAAACAATATCACACTCAAGCACATTATATGACAATTTAAGTGAAATGTTCAAATTAGTGCCTATCTCATGCAAGACATACCCTACCAACTACACTCAAGTAGAGTTATAACATAAATTGACAATAATGTGAATTTGTCCCGAAATCTGTCTTTCAGCTCATCAATGTTGCACGCTTTTTTGTCTTATACACAAGAGCTTTAAGGACACTCCACAAAACAAGAAATCAAGCTGCGTTAGGAAATTGAGCTGACCACTGTTATTTAAAAGAAGGCGCTAATTCTGCCAGACTGTGTATATACATCTTAGCCTGATGTGGTGCATTTTTTTAAAATAAAAGCAACTCTGCCCTTATGTGTATGCATCATGTGCCACTACATACTATACCTCATACTCATCATCACCATAGCATCTACCGTACAACAAACTTCATGCCTTCGGTCATCTACATCCATACAAGCAGTGCAAGGATACCTCTCTTAATCAAACAAACAAGCTTACATCATAAAATGTAAACTGTCTCATCAATCATCTGCTAAGGTTCCATGACCATGGCATCATAAAGTAGCAAAGTCTTAATTTAACAAATTCCACACATTAATCCTGTTAAATAATGGTACGTCCTTGAATATATAATAGTGAAGAGGAGCGCCAAGCTGTGCATGCAGAGAGAATGAGACAATGAAAAGACTTCCAGATTGGTTTGTCTTGGGTGTTTTCTGTATTTTAAAATAGCTGATACCTTTAGGCCTAGTTCAGATGAGCGTTTTTTTTTTGCGGAGGCGCGGGGGGGGGGGGGGGGGGTTGCGCACAAATAGCTGCACAAAAAGATTGCAGCTCGCGTGTGGAAAAATGAACAAAGCTAAAGGCGTAATTTATGTTAGCGCATAATTTGCTCGTTCACGTGATCTGTGACGTGTGCTGCGTGTTTAATCCAGCTCCCATAGGAGTCAATTGGAACTCCTGCCCAACACGCACCAAAGATAGGTCAGGTCCTATCTTTTCCCACAGCACTGACCTTAGATGCGGGCATTGTAGCCACGCATGTCCTATCATTTGCAGGTGCGAGTATTTTGCGCATCTAAAAATCGTTCATGTGAGCGCTCCAATAGGAAATGATTGGTTCTAATAGACACGTTCTTTTTGTGCGGCTATTTGTGCGCAAAAAAACGCTCGTCTGAACGAGGCCTTACATTGTATTAGATATTCTTATATGTAGATCGCAGTCACTGTCCTGGGATGGACTTTCTACTAGTTTATTATAAGTGTGGAAACCCCTTTAAGATCTCCAACTTTAAACCTTTCAAATAAGGTATACAAGAAAACCATGTGATCATGGACAGCCTATTACTTCTGGATGGAATAACTGAGCAGACAGCGCTATTCTATGAAGATGCATCATGTTTAAAAAACATATCTATACCATTATACCATAATACTATAATAGTATATGGGTGATATATGCCACTAAATAGAAGCTATCGTAACCAGCCATCTCTCATGGGCTTTTTGTGATGCATCTGTTAAATGGATACCATTATAACCGATGAGATGCATTTGAAATAGTAAAATAATTACTAGGCTAAAATTTAAATTTACTTTCACTGCTTAAGCTTTGTTTCTTTGGGTAAGTGTGTTTTCTCTGAGAATATTGCCTTGAGAGTTGTATCCTTGGCTTGAAGCCCAGTTACTATCTACAGTGGACATGCACAATGGAGTATATCAACAACTGTATAGAAAAAAAAAATTGTGCATCCTTCCTTTGTATTTAACAATAATGTATGCAGAACTTATTTATTACTTTTCCTTATTATTGTATTTTCTCATCACTAACCAAAATACATAATACAAAGTTGCCCTAGGGCAACAAAACCCTTATGGTTATGATGCCAATACATGCGATGTAACTTTTATTAATTCACAATAATAATTTTTATTTGTATACCACCAACTTATTCCGCAGCGCTTTTAATAAAAACACCTATACATAGTAAACTGAAAATACAGGAATCATGTGCATATAAGTATAAATTTCTCAATCTTATTGATATAATACACTAATAGCCTCATATTGGACATCAGAGGCTAATTAGCCAAATAAAAGAAAAGGGAGGTAGACACAGAGAGAGATCCATGCTGCAGACTAGGATCCTTATTTATTAAATTAAGCAGCAACTAGTTATGAGCTAAAATATAAACAGCCCCCATGATGTGTTATGGCATCATCAGGGAAAACAGAGCTATAGTGAAAGAGCTGTGACAGTGACAGGGTTTAAATAGTACCAGGCTCTAGAGGCAAAGTGCCCACTCAAGGCAGCTGTCAACAAACATAGCCAATAGGTGCACAATAACAATGTATACCATGCAACAGTGACCCAGCACAGAGTAATAAAAAACTAAATTAATCGATAACCACGCATACTCAGTTAACTCATAAATATAGAGACTTCAGTACTCTATTGCACATGCACCCGATAAGAATCTAGTGCATGCTCTATATGTGTAAAACTGAACTTAGAAATCAAATGCCCGTATAAGACTTAGACATCCTGAGTAGGCACATAAGCCTGCAAATAAGACTTAGCGATCAAAAGACCTGTTAGACAGGTTACTAGTGCATGCACCAAGGAATATAAATGGGAGTTAGAGATAAAATAATGTCAAACTGTGAGTCAGAATAACTCATGCGCATAGCCATTGAGCTGGGACTCAGAGATGAACTTAGTAATCAAAAGACCTGTTAGGCAGACAACTAGCAAAGTATAGATAGAACTTAGAGATCAAATAATAAGTAGAATTCATGCATGTGCAGAGCCACAGAGGGGGGACTAAGTAATAGAAATGTCTACAATAAGTTACATTCAAATTGCAAATTTCAAATATAAACCTTGGAACAGCTATAAGGAAAACATAAGAATACTAATTAATATATTTTTAAACTATGTCACCACAAAAAATGTATTTATACATATAAAGACGAAAGCCCTCACTGACTCACTGACTCGCCACTAATTCTCCAACTTCCCGATGTCGTAGAAACATGAAATTTGGCACAAGCATAAATTATGTCTGTTAGGGAAAAACTCCCGTTAGTATGTCATCCGGCGTCCAAATTGTAATGAGTACTCATCATTGTTTAAGTAATACCGATCGGCAGGAAGAGAGAGCCGTACATGTGCATGGAATGTACAGTTCATCTACTTCGAGTTTATTGGCGTTACAAGAGGTCTTTTTATAAGCATATCATATAATTAAAGTGACGTTGATTCTGAGCCAAACATTACATAGGTGTTTACATCATTCAATAGTCTGCCACATGTTTGATCAAAGTCCATTTCATAATACCTAATATTTTCCATTCTTCAGTGGTTTTGCTATATTCTTATGAGAGACTAAACATTTAACATTTCATAATGAATCAGCATAACTATTTATGACTTTATTACAAGGTAAGTATATTGCTTATACCTATCAATTTCTGTTACATTATCTGTTATCAATCTGTAGCTCTCTCTCTTATCAATTTATATCTGTACTTCACCCATCTCCTGACTAGTCACCAGACATGGTTTATTGCTGGTGAAGTCAGGCTGACATTCTAGCAAGGGCTAAGGCTAATACAAGAAATGATTTCTCTGAAACAGTAGAATCTAAAATAATATTACAAAAGCTGGGGTCCTGGGTAATTTCCCCCACAATTCCCCCCTTTTTAAAATAGTCCATGCGAGGAGATGCTAATAGTCCATGTGAGGAGACGTTGTGGTACTTCAAGGAGGGTGGAGCCCTCCGAGCCGAACTTTTTCCCAATTTTCTCTTCTTGCTTCGGGCCGGGTTCACACCGATATGGCTCCTCAATATGACTGTTTTTAAATTCATTGAAGATTATGATGGAATCGTAAGTCCTTCATTGTTTTTTGCATTACTTGATTCCTCAGATATGAACAAACAAACATAAGCATTAGTTCCTATATAAATGTGACATTTCTATTTTATTCCCATAATAGGATGGTCTTCTTTTTGGTACATACTTCAGACATATAGTCACCAAATTTGGAATACATTTTATACAACAGCAGATCAATATTAATCCCACAACTATTATTGCAAATATCAAAAATATTTTCTTTATCCAGCTCAGGCCTAACCATAAAAATAACCAACTGAACCATCCCTGATCCACATCTTGTTTTATACTAATGGATATTTCTTTTAAAGTGTTAATCTTCTGATGTATTGATTCTGAATGATCAGCGAGGTTGAAACAACACATCCCCTCGAATTCTTCTCAATCATGATTTAGTGTCAACAATAGGTAATCTACAGTGGCTCTATTTTGTAGGGCAGCCTTTCTTACTCCTTGTATGTCCAATAGGAGGAGGTCTAAAGCTTGAGAGGTAGTATATAAACCTTTTTCTAAATCACAAGCTATACCATTTACAACTTTCCCATTATATACAGCTAGCCCCCAGACTCCTACTATAGAGAATCCTAAAACCTTTTACTTCTGTGTTACTGAGAAGGGTTGGTGGACCCTCACAACTTTCATCTATCCCTTTTATTTCTCTTTTTACTTTGTTATGTTCTTCTAGTTTCTAGTACATAAAAATACTCAATCGGGACAGTGTACATGGTTCTCCTGTAACATTTGCTGGAATATATGTATAAGTGAGATTTCCACATGATAAAACCCAACCAGTTGGTAATTTAACATGTCGAATATGATTGGGGCTTCTAACAATCACTTTATAACGCATTTCATTTGTTACCTTCTTATATTGATTTACCGTACGATTACAGGGTATTTGAGAATCATCAGTAGCTTGTTCGGGGTGTGCTTCAATTTGCTGACATTTCCCAATTTCCTCAGGGTCACAAGTGAAATTATAACACACCTCGGCTTCAGCTACGTTCTTAACCTGAAACTTAGTCATATTAGTCCATTCTGTATGTTCTATTTCCCTACAGTCAGGACAGTATTCATATACATTTAAGAAAGTATTCATGCTGGTTACATCGGATTCTTCTACTAAACTATTATTATGTTTTGCTGTAAATATATTTCTGAGCACTTTTACAGGTGTAGGATCTGATAACAAAAATATCATTTCCACCTCTCACATTAGGCATACACATACTTGAAATATTTAATACATCTCTTGCCAAATATTCCCACATATTGAGACGACCTTCTGTCCATACAGACCATCTCCTTTCCACCTTTGTCATTTCATTTGGTTTCCAATACCACAATATACCTGTAAGACAGATTGCAATACACGCTAAGGAACTAAGATACGCATACTTCCCCTGGTATCTGGACCTTTTTACAGTGTGAAGCGTGCATCCAATTTGGTTTACCTTCTAGTTTTACTGAAGTAGAGGTGGTCAGGAGAACTTGGAAAGGACCATCAAATTGTGGTTCCAATGCTTTTCTTACGTGTCTTTTTATCACTACCCGATCACCAGGCTGCAATTCATGTGTACCTTCGAGACAGTCTGGATTTGTAATGGAAGAGAATACTGGGTCGTGTGTTAAGTACAGTCCCAGTCTTGGCACACTTCTAAACAAAATTTCATAAGGAGACAAGCCTGTTTTCTTGGTAGGGACATATCTTACAGAGAAGAGGGCCAAAGGCAAACACTCAGTCCAGGTTTGTCAGTTTCCCTCATGGCATTTTGTATTTTTAATTTCAGGGTGCCATTCAGCCTTTCCACCTTATCACTACTCTGTGGGTGGTATGAAGTGTGAAAGGCCTGAGTGATGCCCAAAGCTGACATTATGTGTCTCATTATCTCTCCTGTGAAGTGGGTACCTCTATCTGATTCAATCACCTCAGGTACCCCATATCTGCAGATTATCTCGTTCATCAGTTTCTTTGCGGTCACATGGGCAGTTGCCTCACACCACCCCGAGAACATGTCCACACATACCAACACAAATTCATACTTGCCTTTGCGGGGCAGTTGAATGTAGTCAATTTGCAGTCTCTGAAACGGGTAGAGTGGTCAAGGTGCGTGTTTCTGGGGTACTTTGACTTATTGCCCAGGATTGCGTTACGGCACAAATCATATAAAATTGGACAAATGATGCGGCAGCTACAGAAAAACCAGGGGCCAACCAGAATTTCTCTAACGTTGCGACCATTGCTGTTCTTGATAGATGCGTTCTTCCATGAATCAGCTGGGCCATCATAGGGAACAAGGCACGTGGGAGGCAAGTTCTGGTAACAGTTCTCCATATGCCATCATCTTCCTTGGCCCCAGCTTTCGTCCACTTGTCTTTTTCTTCTTTGCTGCCTTGTGTTGAGAAAGTCTTAATAATGTCCATATCAGATGAAACGGGTTTCCCTGATAAAAACACTTACCCACTTAGCTCCGGACGGAAAGAGGAGAATAGAAACTTGAAATTTGGCACGGGCATTGATTATGTCATAAATAGGAAAATAGGAAAAGTTAATGGGTTCCAACTCGATTATTCAATTCTAAGCGCAAAAGAATTAGCGTCCAAATTTTATGTACGGAATCTAATTCTCTCACTCCCCGATGTCATAGAAACATGAAATTTGGCACGAGCATTGATTATGTCATAAATAGGAAAAGACTAATGGGTCCCGACTCGATTCTTCAATTCTAGCGCAAAAGAATTGGCGTCCAAATTTTACGTACGTAATCTAATTCTCTCACTTCCCAATGTCATGGAAATTTGAAATTTGGCACAGGCATTGATTATGTCATAAATAGGAAAAGTTAATGGGTCCAACTCGATTATTCAATTCTAAGCGCAAAAGAATTAGCGTCCAAATTTTACGCATGTAATCTAATTCTCTTACTTCCCGATGTCATAGAAACTTGAAATTTGGCACGAGCATTGATTATGTCATAAATAGGAAACGTTAATGGGTCCAAACTCGATTATTCAATTCTAAGCACAAAAGAATTAGCGTCCAAATTTTACGTATGGAATCTAATTCTCTCACTTCCCGATGTCGTAGAAACATGAAATTTGGCAAGAGCATTGATTATGTCATAAATAGGAAAAGCTAATGGGTCCCAACTCGATTATTCAATTCTAAGCGCAAAAGAATTAGCGTCCAAATTTTACGTACGTAATCTAATTCTCTTATTTCCCAATGTCATAGAAACTTTAAATTTGGCACGAGCATTGATTATGTCATAAATAGGAAAAGCTAATGGGTCCCAACTCGATTATTCAATTCTAGCGTAAAAGAACTGGCGTCCAAATTTTACGTACAGAATCTAATTCTCTCACTTCCTGATGTCATTTTATATAAAGGAAACGTAGCATAATTACCTCCACGTGGTGTTTCCTGGGTAACGCAAAGAACCATGCAAAATGGTGAACATATTTGTTTCCTCAGTATCTCTAAAGTAACCACGACTTCATAAGATTTTCCGTGTGAACACCAGATAAACACGAGTACCAATTTAACTTGGGCAAAGCCGGGTAGATCAGCTAGTATATATATATATTTATATATATATATATATATATATATATATATATATATATTCCCTATTAGACCTTAGTCAGACGGGCGTTTTTTCGCGCGATTTGCGCATCGCATGTCGGATGCGGACGCGCAAATCGCGTGACCAGGGGCGAAAAATCGCAGGAAAAATTTACTGCACCTAGCCGCGTTAATCGTCGCAGCAAAACGCCCGTCTGACCGGAGAAAAATCGCCGTGCGCATCAAAATGCGCATGAAACTTAGACTGGCCGGCGAAAAAAACGCAGCTAGCTGCAGTAAATGATTTTGGTGCGCACATAAAACGCCGAACGCAGATAGGCGCGATCTGCGAATCGTCGTGCCCTATAATTTATCGCATATCCGCATAAAAAGTGTGACCGATACCATAGCGAACCATTGGTTCTATATATGCGCGAATCGCATGCGCAAATCGCGCGAAAAAACGCCCGTCTGACTAAGGCCTAAGGGTGAAGTCAGATTAGTGTTTTTTTTCTAGTGTGCCTATGTGTACAAAAAAGAAGTGCATCTGATAGAACCATTAGTTTCCTATGGTGTATTCAGATGTCCATCTTTTACAGGCGCAAAATACGCGCACCTGCAAAAGATAGGACATCCGTGCGCTGGGAAGGTCGATGCCGCACGTGTAGATTGTCACAGCTGTGACAGCTGTGGAAAAGGACTGCAATGCCATCCCAATGCTTTCAATGGAGCCGGCGTTACTGCCGCTGGCCCCATTGACAGCAATGGGATGCAAACAACCCCAACAGTGGTTTTTGAGGAAGGGCTTGAAATATAAGGCCTTCCCTTAAAATCATCTCTAGCTGCTGTAAAAAAAAAAAATATATATATTCATCACTAGAGATGAGCGAGCGTACTCGGATAAGCACTACTCGCTCGAGTAATTGGCTTTATCCGAGTATCGCTGTGCTCGGGTCTAAAGATTCGGGTGCCGGCACGGAGCGGGGAGCTGCAGGGGAGAGCGGGGAGGAACGGAGGTAAGATCTTTCTCTCCTTCTCTCCCGCCCGCTCTCCCCTGCTCCCCGCTGCGACTCACCTGTCAGCCGCAGCGGCACCCGAATCTTTAGACCCGAGCACAGCGATACTCGGATAAAGCCAATTACTCGAGCGAGTAGTGCTTATCTGAGTACGCTCGCTCATCTCTATTCATCACCTATCCGCCGCTGTGCAGCTCTGATGCATCTTCTCGATGGCTTCACCAGCACTCTTCTGAAGCTTCTTCTCCTGCTCGGGATTTAAAAATCATCACCTCCTGAAAGGGCTGTGTCTGATTGGCTGAGAGCTCAGCCAATCACAGGCAGCACTCAGCTATTCATTTATTAAAAAAAAGAATATGATAACACCTGGTATAACCCTGGGCTTGCTGCTTTTTTGTTTTTGCTCATTGGTAACCAACACCCAAATCTTGTTAAGTAGTTGGTTTCCACTTAAAATGATGGGTTGAAATGCTCTCCCACTTTACAGAACAATACAATAGTGGACTGTCCATCTTGTGTTGGACCCCGATGTACACAACCTACATGTGTGTGTTCTTGCATTCCGAACGGTGATTTCCCAAGTGTTATTTGGAACATCCACACAATTGTAGGGGGAAACTCCTTTGTCAACCTAAATTAGTTTAACAATTAACTGGCATTTCATCCGAGATCCATGCTTCCCATTTACAGATGAATGGACCAGAAATTTCCTCGCCAAGAAGGGAGAGACCACATCGGTAAGTAATACGTTTTTCTTACTGTGTTACTCTCCCTCCTTGGGAAATTAGGTCTCCCTTTGCCTGATGGTGGGAACTTGGAGCCCATAAACCTTGCTTAAACATCAGACCTTACTGCAAAAGTGTTAATGGTCGTAATGGACCCGTCAGTTTGCAGAGAGATAGTGACGTCTAAGAACTCTGTTGTAGTGCTGCTGATAGTAGATGTAAATTTCAAATTTAATTCATTCTGGTTAAGAAAACTTACAAATCTCTGGAAGTCATCAAGACTGCCCATCCAGTCTTGGAAATCCCATTAGCTGCCAGATGGATCGTTTTCATTAGCTTGGGCAGCTAATTGAGTTTTGGCTATGCCACAGACAATTACTTCCTGATGATCCTTGGTATTCACGGGGAAACGCGTTGAAGTCTAAAGTTGTAATACACATATAAATTAACACAGGTAGTTGTGATCCTCCGAATTACAATTAGTAGTATGATCCTGTGAGTTTTGAAAGGTGCGAAAATAAAAATATGCGCAGAGGAAACATTGATCCAATAAAATCAAAATTATCAATGTTTGCCTGGTATTATTCGACCTTGATGTATTAGGAGAGGTGTTTGTTCCATTGTTAAGCCTCCCACATCACATCCTATATATTATCCGAGCTGCATATTCAAAGATACTTGAGTTCCAAGTCATAACAAATGCAACAGTTCCCTACACGAAGCAGTGATTCTATAAATCTAGATGATCAACACTGCTCTGGGTACCCTTGGATTAGGTTGTACCTAGAGAGGCATCTTTCCGTATTTGAGCCTCCCACTTTCAGTATCATCTTGGAGATAGTATCCGAGCAGCATATTCTAGGATAAAGACTATTGTTGGCATTCTTTTCAAAAACATATATTGTTACTGCCGACAACTTCAGTTCGCTGCCTGTATGTTTTTTTTGTTTTGTGTTTTTGCATGTTCGGTGTGCCCTACTGTGGCATATGTTTTTAAGAAAATATTAATAAAATTATTTTTAGAGAAAAGTCTATACTATGAAAATGAATGTGTCTTTTGTTTTCACTCTTCATTGGGTATAACACTATTCTGTATTCTTTATTTGACATTTCTGATCTGGTCGCTGGTTAAGGTGTGTAAGCATCAGAGGAAAGGATTTCCAGGTGAATATTTGCTATAGATGCAGACCAAAAGTATCTGGGGTACACAATAAAAAAAAGGCAAAAAAAAGCCCCTTTTGGGGTCGTAACTAAAGATGAGCGAACACCAAAATGTTCGGGTTCGCGTTATTCGAAACGAACTTCCCGCGATGTTCGGGTGTTCGTTTCGAATAACGAACCCCATTGAAGTCAATGGGCGACCGGAACATTTTTGTATTTCGCCGATGCTCGCTAAGGTTTTCATGTGTGAAAATCTTGGCAATTCAAGAAAATGATGGGAACGACACAGCAACGGATAGGGACGATGTTAGCCCATTGAATTCAGTGGAGCCGTCAATACAGCCGACTCCACTGAATGCAATGGGCTGCCGGCGATCGCGGGATGAATTGTCGGAAAGGGGTTAAATATATAAGCCCTTCCCTGCAATTCATCCAGAAATGTGTAAAAATAAAAAATATATATATACTCACCTGGTGCCCGCAGACGGAGTTCAGCGCGGCAGGCTGCAGTTCTCCTGAACTGCTCTGAACAGCTGTGAGTAGTATTCAGCAGCCGGGGATTTAAAATCCCCGCCTGCTGAATAAGATGCCTCTGATTGGTCACAGCCTGACCAATCAAAGGCCAGCCCTCACTCACACCCATTCATGAATTCATGAATGGGTGAGTGAGGGCTGCCTCTGATTGGCTCAGGGGCAGGAGAGCTGCCCCTGAGCCAATCAGAGGCAGCCCTCACTAACCCATTCATGAATTCATGAATGGGTGTGAGTGAGGGCTGGCCTCTGATTGGTCAGGCTGTGACCAATCAGAGGCATCTTATTCAGCAGGCGGGGATTTTAAATCCCCGGCTGCTGAATACTACTCACAGCTGTTCAGAGCAGTTCAGGAGAACTGCAGCCTGCCGCGCTGAACTCCGTCTGCGGGCACCAGGTGAGTATATATATATTTTTTATTTTTACACATTTCTGGATGAATTGCAGGGAAGGGCTTATATATTTAACCCCTTTCCGACAATTCATCCCGCGATCGCCGGCAGCCCATTGCATTCAGTGGAGTCGGCTGTATTGCCGGTTCCATTGAATTCAATGGGCAAACATCGTTCTTCTCTGTCACAGCTGTTACAGCTGTGGCAGAGAAGAACGATTTGTCTTCTATATGTTCTCAATGGGGTTGGCGCTGCTGCCGCCGGCCCCATTGAGCGCATATAGAAAAGATTTCTCAGGGAAGAAATTAAAGTAACCCGAACATCGTGTGGTGTTCGTTACGAATAACGAACATCCCGAACACCCTAATATTCGCCCGAGCATCAAGCTCGGACGAGTACGTTCGCTCATCTCTAGTCGTAACCCTTGACAAGAAAGACAAAGTAATCCCTTTTTGGGGTTGTTGGGAACAGAAGTAGACTGAGAAAGGGGAGTAATAAACCCTTGCTAGTACCTTTGTATTTTGTCTGTCCCTAGTGTCTACACATGTGATCCCAGGGTAGTATAACACAAGGAACAAGGAGACAGGAAAAAGGGACCGATAGACAAGCACTTACAAAGATACGAAAACAGCTGTTGGAAAGATAAGCTTTGAAAGGGTAACATAAAATCACAGCTAGAGCAGACATGCCAGAGGGGATACGTTTCAGAGCAAGAAAAAATGATTTGATTAGGAAGGGACTTCCCATTGTGAAACAGCTCTAAAAGTAAACAGGGATCGAGGTTTAGATGCCAGGGTTAATAGACAAGTGCATTCTGGCCAGTCCACTGGGGACCTAAGATGAAGTTCAATGAGACAAAAGTTACTCAAGTTTTAGGGGTCTTTCACACAGGCGTGTTTTTCATCAGTATATTGTGAGCCAAAAGCAGGACTGGATCCAAAAAATGGAAGAAATGCAAATCTTTCCATTATACTTTCTCTCTGTGTGCTTCACTTCTAGTTTTGGCTCACAAAATATTGATGAAAAATAAGCCTGTGTGAAAGACACCTTAGGTGGAGGAAAACAGCTGCTGGTATAGCAAAAGAGCAAGAAGAGGAATGAGCAGTAAAGAATCTGGAAAAGATGACATGCAAGACATGAGCATCTCAATTTTGTAAAATGGAAGGATTTTGTAAGTGAGAATGGACTATGGATATGGAAAAGCAGTTTGAGAGAGCAAGTAAGAGCATGGATAAAAATATGTGGCAATCTGGAAAGTCTATTATTACACTATGCAAATGTATGTATTATTCAGTATATACATGGTGTCAGCATCTTAATAGGTAAATGTAAGACTTCATATTGTAGTGTAACAAAACAAGAGAGAGATATGCCGGTACTAGTATGAATGTATGGAAGGGTTGATTTTCTGTTTTCTTTCAGCTAAAGCAGTGAGATACCAGGTACAGTAAATAAGTGGATTTTGGGTTGTGGGTTAATCACACGGTCTCTCAAAAGTTCGACCATCACTGTTGCATTGTTATTGCACCATTGTAATGTCAGGAATATGTTCTGTGCTGCTAGTAGTATTGTGTGATTAGTTTCAGTATGTAATAAGTGATTATTTTAATATAAAAAAAATGTGGTCATTTGCACAAATATGTGGTACTACTCTTCATAAATTCCTGGATAAAAATATGCTTAGGGATTTTTATGTAAATGCCTATATTTATTTATTTTTTAATCTTTGAAGCTAACAAAAGGTGATATGCCACCAAGAAAGTATGTTTAAAATTGTGTTAAACTAAAATATAAGCTTATTTTTATATTTTGTATTGTGAACACATTTTTGGGTTTTGAAAAATAAATTCAGGCACAGTTATGCCTTATGAATATCACAACTGCCTATTTAGGGTTGGGAAAGTAACTAATGTTTTGATTATTTGCAGGGTTGATTAAGATGATTTTGGCCATCCATAGACACGTGTGATATCACTGCAGAAAAGACAGGATATAATTCTTTTTTAATGCTGACATTTTTTTTATTGAATCTTAGATAATGTTTTATCTGATTATGAATTTAAGTTATTTTTGGTGACTTTCATTTTTTTGGAATTTTTGGTGAAATCTATTTTTTGTGATTTTTCCTCTGGCACTCAAGTGCATTTTTATGTGTGAAAAGTGTGATGGGCCCTTGTTTGTTTGTTGTGGTGTTTATCTGTCTGTACATTGCTATATGTTCAAATATGGTATATGTTTACCGATGGATAACTGGAGCTAAATGAAAATAAAAAAGTATCATTGCATCTAGTGAGATCACAGTGGGCATCAACTAATGATGTAGAGGGGAGGGAGTAGATAAAGGAGGTGAGACTTTGAAGTAAGGAAGCTCTGATGTAACAGCCCCTTTTTGCATCTCCAGGACATAGACATCATGCTGAGCAAACAAGGAAAGAAGGGAAGAAACGTATGCATTTGGGTTGAATAAAATAAATATATATTTCTAAAACGTGCACATACAGTATACATGCTGCACTCAATATGTTGGGTGGGTAGGTAGCCATCTCTACCCACCATCAGGGCAGGAGGCTACACAACTCTCTCTCAATATACTTTTAGCCTAATAGGAAACACTCTTTATTCAGCATCTATACTTTAATCTAGGTATCTAGACAAGATTATCTATAGTTCTAAAATAATCTAGTTCTGGACTAAGGGGTATTATCCTCTGCCTCATGCTGATTTTTGTAAACTTTTGGCTTCAGTATTAGGGCAATTAGGTTATACTAAGTGAACCTTGCCTTAAGTTAGCGATTTCAATAAATCGCTTGACCAATCTCTGATCATTGGGAGACGGGTCAAACACTTTGACTGGTATTTACCAAATGAGGGAGATGGAATTTTTACCTAGTATGGAACAACAACCCTGATATTCTTAATCTTCTATCTATAGAGTATCAGGGGATACTAGGAATTATCTTTGTTCACACAAAAATCAACTACTTAGATAAATTCTTTCTGATACCATTAAGCATATGTCTGTTAAATTGACACACAGACATAGCTAGGAATATATCTCAGATCATTGACCACGCGGTTCTTGAAAAGTCGAAGGTCCGACAGAAATGCATCGAACCATGTACTCTGAATCTTGAATTAATCTAGCTGTTGATTAATTGACTAGTCCATCAAGTTGAACTAATAAACAAAAGTGCTTAATAAAATCGACAATTAGACTGGGATAAGACATTGTGGTGAGATACGAGTTCACACTATCACACCCTAGTCATCCTAGCTACATATGAGATACGATTAAAAATACCAACCCCTTGGGAAGTCATCTGCAAATCTGAGATTCACACAGTCACAACATATGTGCGTGAACTCAGTTGCAATTCGAAACTTCCCGTGTACGGTTACATTTTGGTTTATATGAAGCACGTGTGTTCTGTATGTTGTCTTGTCTTTGTCCTTTCATCAGTTGATGATTGAGCCCAATGTGTGTATGTTTTTTAAGATAGTTAAATAAAATATTATAATTTTTAAATGGATCTTCTGTGATTTGGGCTTTTACAAAAAATAGCTCCCTCTGCCTCTGTGACTCCTACATGTGATATTCAACACATTTGTAGTAGCCTTGCTGAAGGACAAGTTTAGTGCTGAATCCAGCTACAATGCCACTGTTGGGTCTAAAGGGGGAAGGCTTAGAGCAGAAAGAGGAAGAACTGGTGAGATAAGGGTCAAATTTCAGACCCTTAACTTAAAGACCATAATTACTTTGAACGCATGAATTTTGAAGTACAGGAATTAGGAAATGTCACAGAGAACCCTATTACTAATGCATATTTTGAGCTTTTTGTATTTGTCTCCAGATTTTAGAAAGACAGATTGCACAAGATAGGAAATGCAGTGAACTTACAGAATGAAGTACTTATAAAGCAACCACTTCTACCTGAGATGTTGGCTCAAGAGATAAAGTTGAAGAAATTTACTCAGGTATGTAAGATGGCTGAAGGTAAAACTGCAAATGTGCATACTGATGAGCCAATTAAGTGGAGTAGAGTTGGGTCATTGGACAATCCAAACAAAATTGTAAACTCTGTAGCTCAAGTGTTCAAACCCTTAGAGCTATCAAAGAAGGTGGCCATTATAAATGTTCAAGCCCACACAAAGAAAACAACCCTAGAGGCCAGAAGGAATAGACTTGTGGATGAGCTGCCCAAGAAGCAGCTCTTCTGCCCCTCGTGGTCTTGCCTATGCAGGTAGCACAAGTGGTAAGGGGAAGTCTGTATTTGTCTATCTAAAGTCTTTTACAGAAATAAACTCCTAGAGCTTAACAAGACCAATAGAAAGAAAATGTAGCAGCAAAGTTTGTCCTGGCTTGTATTTTCTGTGTCTATCATAACCCAGGTAAAATTGTAAAGGCATGTGCCCGACACACTACATGATCATCTTACCTATTTTAGAGACTGCAAATGGACTTCATCTAACTTAAAAAGATGGGCCAATAGGGGAATGTTCTTGCCTGTATTAATCTCTTCTCACTTTTGCCAAAAGCATGACCTATGATAACCTATGACAACAGTTACAGAAAAGAACATGGCCAAGAAGCTATTATCTGAGATGGTATGCCAAGTTGGAGTCCCAGAGGTAATAGAGAGTGATAGGGGTACTAGCTTTAACTTCATGAAATTCTAGAGGCCTTGGATATAACTCAGGCCTTCTGCACACTCCACATTCCCCACAGAGTAGTGGCAAGGTAGGGAAACAAGGAAAGATGCAATTGAAGCTCAAGCTAAAGATTAGCAAGACCATGGAAAAAAACAGGGAAACCATAGACAGAGTGTCTAATCATTGCATTATATTCTATAAAGAACATGCTCAATAGAAATATATCACCCTACTCTTTTTGGACTTTGTTTGCTCAGGCCCCTAGAACAAGGTTATACTTTCCACAGCAGTTATAGGCTGTGCATGAAGATATGGAATATTATGTGGAGTGGCTTCATAAATATCTAGTGGTTACTCATGACTGTGTTTTCAGTTCTATTCCAGATTCTAACTCTCTGGAGAACTTATATTTCCCTGAACTATATGATTCAAAAACAACTTAGTAATACAGATGTATATGAGAAACTGTATTTTGACCCTACCATGAAATTCCAAACACAACTGAGGATAATATATAATGAGGCACTTACGGAAGGCATTATAGATGAGGGGATGGTGAGATTCTTTGATATTACACATCCAATAATACCAACACTATACATATTGCCCAAAATACATAAAGATCTGTTAAATCCACCAGGACGCCCCATAGTCTCAGGGTGCGATTCTATTTTCAGTAACATTGCAAAGTTCCTGGATAGGATATTAATCAAGTTTGCTGAAGGCGCCAGTTCGTATATTAAAGACACTACGGACTTTTTGTGTAAAATTGCCCCGATGTCGGTTACCAATGGAACTATATTGGTTTCATTGGATGTTACCGCGCTGTACACGTCCATTGTACATTCAAAAGGCTTGGTAGCGGTCAAAAATTTCTTGATGGATCCTGATTTACGTCCGGAATGCGCTGGCTTTGCCCTGTCGCTGCTGGAGTACATCCTCGTGAACAATTATTTTGTGTTCGCGGGGGTGTACTACCGGCAGCGACAGGGCACAGCGATGGGCTCCAATATGGCGCCAAGTTATGCAAAAACGTACATGCGCGCCTTCGAGAAGATGTTCGTCTATGTATCTGCCTACAGCCCTAATCTTAGGTGCTGGTGGAGGTACATAGACGACATCTTCCTCTTATGGGACGGCTCTTTGGATGAGTTAAAGGAATTTCATTCCTTTCTCAATTCCGTATACCCCGAGCTCCAGTTCACTTTGTCTCATTCATATACGGAAATACAGTTTTTGGACACTCTTGTTATAAAGAGGGATAATAGGTTACATACAGATCTCTTCACTAAAATTACTGACCGTAATAACCTATTGCAATTTGACAGTAATCATCCTCTCCCCACTATAAGATCACTACCGTGGAGCCAATTTCTCCGAGTGCGCCGTGTTGCACATGACGACACGGTAGATGTCAGATTTCAGGAGATGACAAACAGGTTCTTACAGAGAGGTTACCCAGAACCGTTATTACAGGAGGCTAGGGATAAGATTAAACCTCTTGTACAGACAGCATTGTTGACAAAATCAAAAACAAAACGAGAGGTGCAACGAATCCCATTCATCTCTACTTATAATAACATGTCACGGAAAATAAAGGGTATAATAAATAGACATTGGCCACTGTTGACCTTGAGTAGTTCTATTGTTCCTGAGTTCTTGAATAAACCAATGATGGCCTATAGGAGAGGGAGGAACATTGGCGATCAACTTGTGCATTCTTTTTATGCGCATAATAAACCATCAATACAACGCACCTTGATGCCCATGAGAAAGGGCAATTTTCCATGCTTGGGGTGCTCTGTTTGTTGTAATTTACAAAAGGGAGATCATTTTTGTCATCCCCTCAATGGAAATACCTATTACATCAAAGATCGGTACTCTTGTGATTCATCATTCGTTGTCTACCTCATAACCTGTCCATGTGGACTGGGTTATGTAGGTGAAACCACCCTAGAGGTGAGGATACGAATGGCGAATCACAAGAGTACGATCAGAACTAAAAATTTGACATTGCCGGTTTCACAGCACTTTACTGAACGGGGCCACTCAACCAGCAAGTTTAAATTCAGAATAATCGACCATGTTCTTCTCTCTCCTAGAGGTGGTAATCGCGCGCTACTCCTAAAAAAACGGGAGTTGCGCTGGATTTACGAGTTAGAAACAATGTCCCCAAAAGGATAAAACATGGAATATGTATATATGCCCCACCTCTAACAAAGAAACTTGAGACTCATTATAGGTAATGAGGTTTGTTTTTAATTACATGTTGGTGTTTTGTAAAAAAATACCCCACCTTTCCTTTGATCTTTACAGATAGACCAATAGACGGTTCCAGTCTCTCCCTCCTTGTGTTTTACACCTCGGGACACACCAAGAAGTTATATTATAACTGAAGAATTATGCATAATGAATCTCATAATTTTGCAGGATATACATTATGTGATGGTATTTATAATTGTGATATACATGTGATTTATAGGGATCATTAATGTGAGAAGTAGCAATATGAATAATTTGATACAATCGCATGATATAATGCCATATGATCATATCAAGGTTGGTGACTATAAAATACTACATATATTCATTATAATATCACATGATGAGCACTACTGCATGATTGCGCATCTTGTATGATTTATGTGATATGTTGTGTCTCATGATTGATACATTGAGACTATAAAACGATGGCTAACCATTTGACACTATACATGATATTATTATGAGAGATGTTAGCATATGCTTTGATGTCCTGCTACATTGGTTCTGCATGATTATATATCACATATTATACTGCATCAGAATTCCATGACCATGCACGATTTAATATATATAAAAAATACTTCTGTGCATGGTTTTACAATCTATTTGTAGCAGGATAACAACTGGTTAAACCATACATCTATTGAGGATATAATGACAGCGTGTGTATGTGATATTTGCATAATGCAGAAGGAACGTAATGCCTCCCCTGAAAGTGCAGGATCCTGGATGCATTTATTCACTGTCTAAACTGTGCAGTCTGTTTAGAAGTATTTGTTTTTTATGCCGGCTGAGCCGCAGCATAGCGGTATATGTTTATTGAGATCATGTGGACGTCACCCATGACGTAGTGGAAGACGCTGCAATGGGACAACGCGATACCGGCGATCTTCTCGCACATGCGCAGTAGAGGAAAACAGACGCCGACAGTATACACTCGTGAGATCACCATGGAGATGACAGCCTCGAGGAAGAGGGAGACGCTGGCAACTGAGATGACTGTATGCAAATGGACATCTGTGACTAGGAGGGGTTGCAAATTAGGTGGAGGGTTTTGATTTGTTAATTGCTTCATTGTGATACTATTTATATGTGATTGTGCACCACTATGATTGAGCTTGACAAAGGCCAACATGGCCGAAACGTTGCCTGTTTTTCTGTGATGGGGGAATAAAACTTTGGATATCAATTTGCACCCTGGATGCTGCAGAAGTCTTTTTTCATTGCTGTATGTGATTTTGGTGATAAGCATCCAGTCACCTGTCTCTTTGGCTACTGCATAATCTATGCCCAACCCCTGGAGGGATATACAATTTGTGCTGCTGGCGACCTGCTTTCTCTCTATTTTAGAGACTGCAAATGGACTTCATCTAACTTAAAAAGATGGGCCAATAGGGGAATGTTCTTGCCTGTATTAATCTCTTCTCACTTTTGCCAAAAGCATGACCTATGATAACCTATGACAACAGTTACAGAAAAGAACATGGCCAAGAAGCTATTATCTGAGATGGTATGCCAAGTTGGAGTCCCTGAGGTAATAGAGAGTGATAGGGGTACTAGCTTTAACTTCATGAAATTCTAGAGGCCTTGGATATAACTCAGGCCTTCTGCACACTCCACATTCCCCACAGAGTAGTGGCAAGGTAGGGAAACAAGGAAAGATGCAATTGAAGCTCAAGCTAAAGATTAGCAAGACCATGGAAAAAACAGGGAAACTATAGAAAGAGTGTCTAATCATTGCATTATATTCTATAAAGAACATGCTCAATAGAAATATATCACCCTACTCTTTTTGGACTTTGTTTGCTCAGGCCCCTAGAACAAGGTTCTACTTTCCACAGCAGTTATAGGCTGTGCATGAAGATATGGAATATTATGTGGAGTGGCTTCATAAATATCTAGTGGTTACTCATGACTGTGTTTTCAGTTCTATTCCAGATTCTAACTCTCTGGAGAACTTCCTTGAACTATATGATTAAGTGGAACTTAAAGGCAATGTCAGAAAGAACCATGTAGCTAGATTTTATGGGTCCTACAGGCAGAAAAATGGGCAGAAAGAGAGAACCTCCACTGGTGAGATAAGGATCAAATTTCAAACCCTTTACTTAAAGACCATAACTACTTTGAACGCATGAATTTTAAGTACAGAAATTAGAAAAAGTCACAGAGAACCCTATTACTAAGCTTATTCATCGAGTGTTGGCTGTGATTGGCTAAACGTCAGCCAATCACAGCCAGCGCTTACAGAAGGTGGGTATTTTTCGATCCCCAGCCAGAAGAGAAGAAGAAGATCAGTGCCGGGACCCGGGGAGAAGAAGCGGCCGGGCTGACAGCATGTCTAAGGTGATGTATGTGTATTTTATATTTTTTCCAGGCAGGTACTGCTTAGTTTAGGCTTTGACAGTAGGATTTCCTACTGTCAAAGTTGCATCGCTCCACATGAAAACCGCGTTTTTGTGCGATGCGATGCAACAGAGAGGAAGGCTCCATAGAGAAACATGGGCTGCAAAACCTCACGAGTCGCGTGCATAGCCGGACCCACAAGGTTTTTGTGTTGGGTTGTCGCATGCTACAAAATATTGCAGGTGTGAAGGAACCCATAGGAAAGCCTTGGTTTCTCATACATGCGATTTATAGCATTGTAGCAACGCTGCAAAATTGTGCGCCTTCTTTGCCCGTGTGAACAAGGCCGAAGAGATATACAGACTCCTTATTAAGCAGTTTATAAAAATATAAGCTGGAAACTAGGGCTGAAAATATTATGTGGTGCATTGTCAATTGAAAAGCTTTATGACTAGAGATGAGCGAACACCAAAATGTTCGGGTGTTCGTTATTCGGAACGAACTTCCCGTGATGCTCGAGGGTTCGTTTCGAACAACGAACCCCATTGAAGTCAATGGGCGACCAGAACATTTTTGTATTTCGCCGATGCTCGCTAAGGTTTTCATGTGTGAAAATCTGGGCAATTCAAGAAAGTGATGGGAACGACACAGCAACGGATAGGGCAGGCAGGGGGCTACATGTTGAGCTGCATCTCAAGTTCACAGGTCCCACTATTAAGCCACAATACCGGCAAGAGTGGGCCCCCCCCCCTCCCAACAACTTTTACTTCTGAAAAGCCCTCATTAGCATGGCATACCTTTGCTAAGCACCACACTACCTCCAACAAAGCACAATCACTGCCTGCATGACACTCCACTGACACTTCTCCTGGGTTACATGCTGACCAACCGCCCCCCCTCCCCCCCACAGCGCACACCAAAGTGTCCCTGGGCAGCCTTCAGCTGCCCTCATGCCACACCACGCTCATGTCTATTTAGAATTGCGTCAGCCATGACGAGGGACCGCAGGCACACACTGCAGAGGTTGGCACGGCTAGGCAGCGTCCCTCTTTAAAAGTGGCGGAGCGATAGCCCACAATGCTGTACAGAAGCAATGAGAAATAGAATCCTGTGCCACCGCCATCAGGAGCTGCACACGTGGGCATAGCAATGGGGAACCTATGTGCCACACACTATTCATTCTGTCAAGGTGTCTGCATGCCCCAGTCAGACCGGGCTTTTTAATTCATAGACACAGGCAGGTACAACTCCCTATTGTGAAGTCCCTGTCGACCCACAGCATGGGTGGCTCCCTGGAACCCACCGGCGGTACACAGAAATATCCCATTGCATTGCCCAACACAGCTGAGGTAGTAATGTCGTGCTTAATGCAGGTGGGCTTCGGCCCACACTGCATGCCCCAGTCAGACTGGGGTTCTTTACAAGTGGACACATGTAGGTTAAACTCCCTGTGGACCCACTGCCTGGGTGGGTGCCAGGAAGCCACCGGCGGTACATAGAAATATCCCATTGCATTGCCCAACACAGCTGAGGTAGTAATGTTGTGCGTAATACAGGTGGGCTTCGGCCCACACTGCATGCCCCAGTCAGACTGGGGTTCTTTAGAAGTGTACAGATGTATTAAAAACTCCGTGTGCACCTACAGCATGGGTGGCTCCCTGGAACCCACCGGCGGTACATAAAAATATCCCATTGCATTGCCCAACACAGCTGAGGTTACGTCAGCTGTAATGCAGGTGGGCTAAAAATTAATTTGATTACACTGTAGGCGAGGGCCCACAAAAATTGCTGTATCAACAGTACTAATGTACATCCCAAAAATTGGCCATGGCCAGCCAAGAGGGCAGGTGAAACCCATTAATCGCTTTGGTTAATGTGGCTTAAGTGGTAACTAGGCCTGGAGGCAGCCCAGTGTAACGAAAAATTGGTTCAAGTTAAAGTTCCAATGCTTTTAAGCGCATTGAAACTTTTAAAAATTGTTCTGAAAAATTATTTGACTGAGCCTTGTGGCCCTAAGAAAAATTGCCCGTTCAGCGTGATTACGTGAGGTTTCAGGAGGAGGAGCAGGAGGAGGAGGAGGAGGAATATTAGACACAGATTGATGAAGCAGAAATGTCCCCGTTTTGGATGGTGAGAGAGAACGTAGCTTCCATCCGCGGGTGCAGCCTACGTATTGCTTACGTATCGCTGCTGTCCGCTGGTGGAGAACAGAAGTCTGGGGAAATCCAGCCTTTGTTCATCTTGATGAGTGTTAGCCTGTCGGCACTGTCGGTTGACAAGCGGCTACGCTTATCTGTGATGATTCCCCCAGCCGCACTAAACACCCTTTCCGACAAGACGCTAGCCGCAGGACAAGCAAGCACCTCCAGGGCATACAGCGCGAGTTCAGGCCACGTGTCCAGCTTCGACACCCAGTAGTTGTAGGGGGCAGAGGCGTCACCAAGGATGGTCGTGCGATCCGCTACGTACTCCCTCACCATCCTTTTACAGTGCTCCCGCCGACTCAGCCGTGACTGGGGAGCGGTGACACAGTCTTGGTGGGGAGCCATAAAGCTGGCCAGGCCCTTAAAGACTGTTGCACTGCCTGGGATGTACATGCTGCTCGATCTACGCACATCCCCTGCTACCTTGCCCTCGGTACTGCGCCTTCTGCCACTAGCGCTGTCGGCTGGGAATTTTACCATCAGCTTGTCCGCAAGGGTCCTGTGGTATAGCAACACTCTCGAACCCCTTTCCTCTTCGGGAATCAGAGTGGGCAGGTTCTCCTTATACCGTGGATCGAGCAGTGTGTACACCCAGTAATCCGTCGTGGCCAGAATGCGTGCAACGCGAGGGTCACGAGAAAGGCATCCTAACATGAAGTCAGCCATGTGTGCCAGGGTACCAGTACGCAACACATGGCTGTCCTCACTAGGAAGATCACTTTCAGGATCCTCCTCCTCCTCCTCAGGCCATACACGCTGAAAGGATGACAGGCAATCAGCCGGTGTACCGTCAGCAGCGGCCCAAGCTGTCTCTTCCCCCTCCTCCTCATCCTCCTCATGCTCCTCCTCCTCCTCCTGTACGCGCTGAGAAATAGACAGGAGGGTGCCCTGACTATCCAGCGGCATACTGTCTTCCCCCGCCCCCGTTTCCGAGCGCAAAGCAGCTGCCTTTATGGTTTGCAGGGAATTTCTCAAGATGCATAGCAGAGGAATGGTGACGCTAATGATTGTAGCATCGCCGCTCACCACCTGGGTAGACTCCTCAAAATTACCAAGGACATGGCAGATGTCTGCCAACCAGGCCCACTCTTCTGAAAGGAATTGAGGAGGCTGACTCCCACTGCGCCGCCCATGTTGGAGTTGGTATTCGACTATAGCTCTCCGTTGTTCATAGAGCCTGGCCAACATGTGGAGCGTAGAGTTCCACCGTGTGGGCACGTCGCACAGCAGTCGGTGCACTGGCAGCTTAAAGTGATGTTGCAGGGTGCGCAGGGTGGCAGCGTCCGTGTGGGACTTGCGGAAATGTGCGCAGAGCCGGCGCGCCTTTACGAGCAGGTCTGACAAGCGTGGGTAGCTTTTCAGAAAGCGCTGAACCACCAAATTAAAGACGTGGGCCAGGCATGGCACGTGCGTGAGGCTGCCGAGCTGCAGAGCCGCCACCAGGTTACGGCCGTTGTCACACACGACCATGCCCGGTTGGAGGCTCAGCGGCGCAAGCCAGCGGTCGGTCTGCTGTGTCAGACCCTGCAGCAGTTCGTGGGCCGTGTGCCTCTTATCGCCTAAGCTGAGTAGTTTCAGCACGGCCTGCTGACGCTTGCCCACCGCTGTGCTGCCACACCGCGCGACACCGACTGCTGGCGACATGCTGCTGCTAACACATCTTGATTGCGAGACAGAGGAGGAGGAGGAGGAGGAGGAGGGTGCTTTAGTGGAGGAAGCATACACCTCCGCAGATACCAGCACCGAGCTGGGGCCCGCAATTCTGGGGGTGGGTAGGACGTGAGCGGTCCCAGGCTCTGACTCTGTCCCAGCCTCCACTAAATTCACCCAATGTGCCGTCAGGGAGATGTAGTGGCCCTGCCCGCCTGTGCTTGTCCACGTGTCCGTAGTTAAGTGGACCGTGGCAGTAACCGCGTTGGTGAGGGCGCGTACAATGTTGCGGGAGACGTGGTCGTGCAGGGCTGGGACGGCACATCGGGAAAAGTAGTGGCGACTGGGAACTGAGTAGCGCGGGGCCGCCGCCTCCATGATACTTTTGAAGGACTCCGTTTCCACAACCCTATACGGCAGCATCTCAAGGTTGATGAATTTTGCGATGCGGACGGTTAACGTTTGAGCGTGCGGGTGCGTGGCGGCGTACTTGCGCTTGCGCTCCAACAGTTGCGCTAGCGACGGCTGGACTGTGCGGTGCGAGACATTGGAGGATGGGGCCGAGGACAGCGGAGGTGAGGGTGTGGGTGCAGGCCATGAGACGGTCGTGCCTGTGTCCTGAGAGGGGGGTTGCATCTCAGTGGCAGGTTGGGGCACAGGGGGAGAGGCAGGGGTGCAAACCGGAGGCGGTGAACGGCCTTCGTCCCACCTTGTGGGGTGCTTGGCCATCATATGCCTGCGCATGGTGGTGGTGGTGAGGCTGTTGGTGTTGGCTCCCCGGCTGAGCTTTGCGCGACAAAGGTTGCACACCACAGTTCGTCGGTCGTCAGGCGTCTCTGTGAAAAACTGCCAGACCTTAGAGCACCTCGGCCTCTGCAGGGTGGCATGGCGCGAGGGGGCGCTTTGGGAAACACTTGGTGGATTATTCGGTCTGGCCCTGCCTCTACCCCTGGCCACCGCACTGCCTCTTGCAACCTGCCCTGCTGATGCCCTTGACTCCCCCTCTGAAGACCTGTCCTGTGTAGGCGTTGCACACCAGGTGGGGTCAGTCACCTCATCGTCCTGCTGCTCTTCCTCCGAATCCTCTGTGCGCTGCTCCCTCGGACTTACTGCCCTTACTACTACCTCACTGCAAGACAACTGTGTCTGATCGTCATCGTCCTCCTCACCCACAGAAAGTTGTTGAGACAGTTGGCGGAAGTCCCCAGCCTCATCCCCCGGACCCCGGGAACTTTCGAATGGTTGGGCATCAGTGACTATAAACTCCTCTGGTGGGAGAGGAACCGCTGCTGCCCAATCTGAGCAGGGGCCCGAGAACAGTTCCTGGGAGTGTTCCCGCTCCTGAGCAGGTGTCATTGTAGTGGAGTGAGGAGGCTGGGAGGAAGGAGGAGCAGCAGACAGAGGATTCGGATTTGCAGCAGTGGACGGCGCAGAACTGCGTGTTGACGATAGGTTGCTCGAAGCACTTTCTGCCATCCAGGACAGGACCTGCTCACACTGCTCATTTTCTAATAACCGTCTCCCGCGTGGACCCATTAATTGGGCGATGAATGTGGGGACGCCAGAAACGTGCCTCTCTCCTAATCGCGCAGCAGTCGGCTGCGACACACCGGGATCCGGAGCTCGGCCTGTGCCCACACCCTGACTTGGCCCTCCGCGTCCTCGGCCGCGTCCACGTCCTCTAGGCCTACCCCTACCCCTCAGCATGCTGTATTACCAGTGATTTGATTTCACAGGCAGGAAATAAATTGGCGCAAGACTGCAGGCCAAATATAATTTTTGCACTTTTTGGAAAACGAACGGCCCCACTGCCTTTAGTGAATGAATAATCTAAGTTTAATAACTGTGCTGTGTCCCTGCTAAAGTGTCACTGAACGTGAGGGTAGCAGAGTTATTATAACTCTGGCAGAGCAGGTATTTTTTTCCCCAATTAAGGAAAGCAAATGGCGAAGCCAGCAGTAAAGCGTAGCTGGGTGCGTATGATTTAGCACTGTTCTTCACGCAGCTCACACGTCTCCACCGCCCGTAAGGACGGACAGAGGCTGGACAAATTGATTTGTTTTCAGTTTTTTCCCACCAAAAGGCAGCACTGCGTATATTCAATGAACATGAGAAGTTTAATAACTGTGCTGTGTCCCTGCTTATGTGTCACAGAACGTGAGGGTAGCAGAGTTATTATAACTCTGGCAGAGCAGGTATTTTTTTTCCCAATTAAGGAAAGCAAATGGCGAAGCCAGCAGTAAAGCGTAGCTGGGTGCGTATGATTTAGCACTGTTCTTCACGCAGCTCACACGTCTCCACCGCCCGTAAGGACGGACAGAGGCTGGACAAATTGATTTGTTTTCAGTTTTTTCCCACCAAAAGGCAGCACTGCGTATATTCAATGAACATGAGAAGTTTAATAACTGTGCTGTGTCCCTGCTTATGTGTCACAGAACGTGAGGGTAGCAGAGTTATTATAACTCTGGCAGAGCAGGTATTTTTTTTCCCAATTAAGGAAAGCAAATGGCGAAGCCAGCAGTAAAGCGTAGCTGGGTGCGTATGATTTAGCACTGTTCTTCACGCAGCTCACACGTCTCCACCGCCCGTAAGGACGGACAGAGGCTGGACAAATTGATTTGTTTTCAGTTTTTTCCCACCAAAAGGCAGCACTGCGTATATTCAATGAACATGAGAAGTTTAATAACTGTGCTGTGTCCCTGCTTATGTGTCACAGAACGTGAGGGTAGCAGAGTTATTATAACTCTGGCAGAGCAGGTATTTTTTTTCCCAATTAAGGAAAGCAAATGGCGAAGCCAGCAGTAAAGCGTAGCTGGGTGCGTATGATTTAGCAATGTTTTTCACGCAGCTCACACGTGTCCACAGGCGTTAGGACGGACAGAGGCTGGACAAATTGATTTGTTTTCAGTTTTTTCCCACCAAAAGGCAGCACTGCGTATATTCTATGAATAACAACTGTGTTGTGGCCCTGCCTATACAATTCTTTCCCTGCAGTATCAATGGAGGGTGGAATGCTCTGCAGAGGCGATTTTGAGAAGCCCAAAAAAAATGCAGCACAGCCAACAGCAGCCTGAACAGTACTGCACACGGATAAATATGGCCCTAGAAAGGACCGTTGAGGTTCTTGAAGGCTACACTCACTCCTAACACTCTCCCTGCCTATGCAGCACTTCTGTCCCTAATGCCAGGTGCAACGGTCTGCAGAGGCGATTTTGAGAAAAAAAAAAATGCCACTGCTAACAGCAGCCAACACACAGCTATCAGTGGCCCTAATAAGGACCTTTGGGGGGTCTTGAAGCCTACACTAACTACCAATTCTTTCCCTACAGCAGCTCCGGTATAAACAGCACTGTCCCTCATCTAACTCACACCGCATCTGAGGCGAGCCGCGGGAGGGGCCGACTTTTATATTAGGCGAACACCTGATCTCGCCAGCCACTCACAGCAGGGGGGTGGTATAGGGCTTAAACGTTGCAGGGGGAAGTTGTAATGCCTTCCCTGTCTTTCAATTGGCCAGAAAAGCGCGCAAACGTCTCAGGGAAGGAAGTGAAAGTAACCAGAACACCGCATGGTGTTCGTTACGAATAACGAACATCCCGAACACCCTAATATTCGCACGAATATCAAGCTCGGACGAACGCGTTCGCTCATCTCTATTTATGACATGTTCAGTGATTTTCTAATACAGATTTATCAAAACAACAAACATTATACACAGTAGTGGTATAACAGCAGAAAAAATATTTTATTTCTGTATTCTACAAACACCTCAAGTCATAACGGTTTATAGCTCCCTTACTAAGAATCCATTGTATGCCTTCTATGTGAATCTAGGGATTGTTTCTGCTGCATGTACATGATTTTCTGCTATCCCTATTCAGATAAATGGTATAAATATAAAAATTTCTACAACAAATTTGCCATATGTGAACATTCGTAAGGCAATACAATATCCAGTAAAATTTCCATATGGACTTGAGAATTAACTGAAGCAAGTATTCTATCAAACGTAACAAAAAAATGCAGTAAAAAACAATTGACAGAGTTTAAAATAGAAGGTATGTTAAGATGTTAACAAGAAGCTATCATAAAAAACAATGCCATATTATATAATATACTCACATATACATACAATACCCTAATTATAAAAATGTATAACGTATACAATTAACATAGACACTTTTTGTTTGTAAATTTTAAATAAAAGAATTGAATTAGTAATTTTAATTTTGATAATAATTCTCACATGTATACAATCATTTCTAATTTAAAACACATCAAATATGCTCTTGCCAAGGACCTTCGTAATATGTTGGGAATTTAAACTGTTGCTGTGACTAGAACAGAAAGAGTAAAGCTTAAATCTTGGTATATTTAAAGCCAAGATTCTTAATGTTAACACAATGTTCTTGGTGCAGTACTCATTTGAAGTCGGAATCGGCATAAAAAGTTTTACTTTCTGGTTCTGTTTGTCTGTAAAGGAGAAATGAGAAGTGGGAAACTGCAAGTGACATGAAAAGAAAGATCACAGTGTGTTACTATAATCCCTCTGAATGCACAGCTTCCAGTGACAGCAAGGATGTGATACATGAACTTTTCATGCTATCACTCCTTTCACCAATCAGGAAGGATATATGCCATCTGTTTTTTCAGATTTAGGCAGAGATTTTTGGTGATGATGTGAAGATAAATGCATGTAAATATTGTCATAAGTGATGTGTATGAAATTTGCACATCTTGAATTTTCAATCTTGGGAGTTGCTGTGCTTCTCAGGCATGCTTGGGAACAAAGGTTGGGACACAAAGATAGATTTTTATACATGTTTTACAAAACATTAGCTTTGATGGAAAAAATCGAATGATTGCAAAGCACAGACTCACATTTTCACAACATGCCAGATGTCTTCTTTAATATTATATAGTAGTATAATGATGCTAACATTATGTATGATTTGTGTATTTCATTATTTATTTTATGTAGTATTTGTGTGTGTCGATGTGTGAAAATTGTCCTGCCAGCAAAAGGGCTAAAAGAACATTTTATTTCAAATGTACTAAAATCATACACAGCTCATGTTTAGAGCATACAGACTTACTTTTCCTTTTCGTTGGATATGTTCAAACGAGTGTTATGAGATAACCAAATTTTCAAAACAACATGATTTTCTGATACTCTGTCATGAGATGTCAGTCCTACGCGTGTCAATTGGGCTATCCAGTGGTTGTGATGTGAATCGTAAACTGTCAAGGGTTTTGCTAGCATGTCACAATATTGTCTTGAATTGATTTCATGATAAATTTCAGTCCATGACCAAATTTCAGCTAAGTTAAATATGGACACATCTGTACCTGTTATTTCAGGTGACTTTTCAGAATAAGCAGTTGTGTTTGTACATGAGGAGTAGCAATAGTTTTGGAAATTATGTGATATGTATCCACTAGAGATGAGCGAACACCAAAATGTTCGGGTGTTCGTTATTCGTAACGAACTTCCCATGATGCTCGAGGGTTCGTTTCGAACAACGAACCCCATTGAAGTCAATGGGCGACCAGAACATTTTTGTATTTCGCCGATGCTCGCTAAGGTTTTCATGTGTGAAAATCTGGGCAATTCAGGAAAGTGATGGGAATGACACAGTGACGGATAGGGCAGGCGAGGGGCTACATGTTGGGCTGCATCCTAAGTTCACAGGTCCCACTATTAAGCCACAATAGCGGCAAGAGTGGGCCCCCCCCCCTCCCAACAACTTTTACTTCTGAAAAGCGCTCATTAGCAATGCATACCTTAGCTAAGCACCACACTACCTCCAACAAAGCACAATCACTGCCTGCATGACACTCTGCTGCCACTTCTCCTGGGTTACATGCTGACCAACCGCCCCCCCTCCCCCCCACAGCGCACACCAAAGTGTCCCTGGGCAGCCTTCAGCTGCCCTCATGCCACACCACGCTCATGTCTATTTAGAATTGCGTCTGCCATGACGAGGGACCGCAGGCACACACTGCAGAGGTTGGCACGGCTAGGCAGCGACCCTCTTTAAAAGTTGGGGAGCGATAGCCCACAATGCTGTACAGAAGCAATGAGAAATAGAATCCTGTGCCACCGCCATCAGGAGCTGCACACGTGGGCATAGCAATGGGGAACCTATGTGCCACACACTATTCATTCTGTCAAGGTGTCTGCATGCCCCAGTCAGACTGGTAATATGCACCTTAACAGTAACCGCGTTGGTGGTAATGTGGTGGTGACTGCGGACCTAGTAGCACGGTTGTATTTTGTTGGTTTTCGGAATGTGGCCAGGATTAAGTAGGCCGTGGCGGGGGGATGGTGGGGGGGCTCTCTTGTAGTGTCGGTAAAGGTGAAATTCTTGGACTGCCACCAGACGAACCAATGCAAAGGCATTTGCCAACAATGTTTTCCCTGTTGGAGGAGGAGGGGGATGTTTTTGAGGCACTACGTGTCCTCTCCACGTGTCCGTGGTTATATGCACCTTAACAATAACCGCGTTGGTGGTAATGTGGTGGTGACTGCGGACCTAGTAGCACGGTTGTATTTTGTTGGTTTTCGGAATGTGGCCAGGATTAAGTAGGCCGTGGCGGGGGGATGGTGGGGGGGCTCTCTTGTAGTGTCGGTAAAGGTGAAATTCTTGGACTGCCACCAGACGAACCAATGCAAAGGCATTTGCCAACAATGTTTTCCCTGTTGGAGGAGGAGGGGGATGTTTTTGAGGCACTACGTGTCCTCTCCACGTGTCCGTGGTTATATGCACCTTAACAATAACCGCGTTGGTGGTAATGTGGTGGTGACTGCGGACCTAGTAGCACGGTTGTATTTTGTTGGTTTTCGGAATGTGGCCAGGATTAAGTAGGCCGTGGCGGGGGGATGGTGGGGGGGCTCTCTTGTAGTGTCGGTAAAGGTGAAATTCTTGGACTGCCACCAGACGAACCAATGCAAAGGCATTTGCCAACAATGTTTTCCCTGTTGGAGGAGGAGGGGGATGTTTTTGAGGCACTACGTGTCCTCTCCACGTGTCCGTTCCATGTCAGCAATAGTAGCACTCAAGACAGGCCCCAGTAACAATTCTGAAGCAGCAGTATAGCGGGAGCGCAGTCTTCGTTCCATGTAAGCAATAGTAGCACTCAAGACAGGCCCCAGTAACAATTCTGAAGCAGCAGTATAGCGGGAGCGCAGTCTTCGTTCCATGTAAGCAATAGTAGCACTCAAGACAGGCCCCAGTAACAATTCTGAAGCAGCAGTATAGCGGGAGCGCAGTCTTCGTTCCATGTAAGCAATAGTAGCACTCAAGACAGGCCCCAGTAACAATTCTGAAGCAGCAGTATAGCGGGAGCGCAGTCTTCGTTCCATGTAAGCAATAGTAGCACTCAAGACAGGCCCCAGTAACAATTCTGAAGCAGCAGTATAGCGGGAGCGCAGTCTTCGTTCCATGTAAGCAATGGTTAATGTGGCTTAAGTGGTAACTAGGCCTGTAGGCAGCCCAGTGTAACGAAAAATTGGTTCAAGTTAAAGTTCCAACGCTTTTAAGCGCATTGAAACTTATAAAAATTGTTAAGAAAAATTATTTGAGTGAGCCTTGTGGCCCTAAGAAAAATTGCCCGTTCAGCGTGATTACGTGAGGTTTCAGGAGGAGGAGCAGGAGGAGGAGGAGGAATATTAGACACAGATTGATGAAGCAGAAATGTCCCCGTTTTGGATGGTGAGAGAGAACGTAGCTTCCATCCGCGGGTGCAGCCTACGTATTGCTTACGTATCGCTGCTGTCCGCTGGTGGAGAACAGAAGTCTGGGGAAATCCAGCCTTTGTTCATCTTGATGAGTGTTAGCCTGTCGGCACTGTCGGTTGACAAGCGGCTACGCTTATCTGTGATGATTCCCCCAGCCGCACTAAACACCCTTTCCGACAAGACGCTAGCCGCAGGACAAGCAAGCACCTCCAGGGCATACAGCGCTAGTTCAGGCCACGTGTCCAGCTTCGACACCCAGTAGTTGTAGGGGGCAGAGGCGTCACCAAGGATGGTCGTGCGATCCGCTACGTACTCCCTCACCATCCTTTTACAGTGCTCCCGCCGACTCAGCCGTGACTGGGGAGCGGTGACACAGTCTTGGTGGGGAGCCATAAAGCTGGCCAGGCCCTTAAAGACTGTTGCACTGCCTGGGATGTACATG
Source organism: Eleutherodactylus coqui (assembly GCF_035609145.1). Classification (NCBI taxonomy): domain Eukaryota; kingdom Metazoa; phylum Chordata; class Amphibia; order Anura; family Eleutherodactylidae; genus Eleutherodactylus; species Eleutherodactylus coqui. The sequence goes on along the minus strand of NC_089837.1, from coordinate 211,771,300 downwards.
CTGCTCGATCTACGCACATCCCCTGCTACCTTGCCCTCGGTACTGCGCCTTCTGCCACTAGCGCTGTCGGCTGGGAATTTTACCATCAGCTTGTCCGCAAGGGTCCTGTGGTATAGCAACACTCTCGAACCCCTTTCCTCTTCGGGAATCAGAGTGGGCAGGTTCTCCTTATACCGTGGATCGAGCAGTGTGTACACCCAGTAATCCGTCGTGGCCAGAATGCGTGCAACGCGAGGGTCACGAGAAAGGCATCCTAACATGAAGTCAGCCATGTGTGCCAGGGTACCTGTACGCAACACATGGCTGTCCTCACTAGGAAGATCACTTTCAGGATCCTCCTCCTCCTCCTCCTCCTCCTCAGGCCATACACGCTGAAAGGATGACAGGCAATCAGCCGGTGTACCGTCAGCAGCGGCCCAAGCTGTCTCTTCCCCCTCCTCCTCATCCTCCTCATGCTCCTCCTCCTCCTCCTGTACGCGCTGAGAAATAGACAGGAGGGTGCCCTGACTATCCAGCGGCATACTGTCTTCCCCCGCCCCCGTTTCCGAGCGCAAAGCAGCTGCCTTTATGGTTTGCAGGGAATTTCTCAAGATGCATAGCAGAGGAATGGTGACGCTAATGATTGTAGCATCGCCGCTCACCACCTGGGTAGACTCCTCAAAATTACCAAGGACATGGCAGATGTCTGCCAACCAGGCCCACTCTTCTGAAAGGAATTGAGGAGGCTGACTCCCACTGCGCCGCCCATGTTGGAGTTGGTATTCGACTATAGCTCTCCGTTGTTCATAGAGCCTGGCCAACATGTGGAGCGTAGAGTTCCACCGTGTGGGCACGTCGCACAGCAGTCGGTGCACTGGCAGCTTAAAGTGATGTTGCAGGGTGCGCAGGGTGGCAGCGTCCGTGTGGGACTTGCGGAAATGTGCGCAGAGCCGGCGCGCCTTTACGAGCAGGTCTGACAAGCGTGGGTAGCTTTTCAGAAAGCGCTGAACCACCAAATTAAAGACGTGGGCCAGGCATGGCACGTGCGTGAGGCTGCCGAGCTGCAGAGCCGCCACCAGGTTACGGCCGTTGTCACACACGACCATGCCCGGTTGGAGGCTCAGCGGCGCAAGCCAGCGGTCGGTCTGCTGTGTCAGACCCTGCAGCAGTTCGTGGGCCGTGTGCCTCTTATCGCCTAAGCTGAGTAGTTTCAGCACGGCCTGCTGACGCTTGCCCACCGCTGTGCTGCCACACCGCGCGACACCGACTGCTGGCGACATGCTGCTGCTAACACATCTTGATTGCGAGACAGAGGAGGAGGAGGAGGAGGAGGAGGGTGCTTTAGTGGAGGAAGCATACACCTCCGCAGATACCAGCACCGAGCTGGGGCCCGCAATTCTGGGGGTGGGTAGGACGTGAGCGGTCCCAGGCTCTGACTCTGTCCCAGCCTCCACTAAATTCACCCAATGTGCCGTCAGGGAGATGTAGTGGCCCTGCCCGCCTGTGCTTGTCCACGTGTCCGTAGTTAAGTGGACCGTGGCAGTAACCGCGTTGGTGAGGGCGCGTACAATGTTGCGGGAGACGTGGTCGTGCAGGGCTGGGACGGCACATCGGGAAAAGTAGTGGCGACTGGGAACTGAGTAGCGCGGGGCCGCCGCCTCCATGATACTTTTGAAGGACTCCGTTTCCACAACCCTATACGGCAGCATCTCAAGGCTGATGAATTTTGCTATGCGGACGGTTAACGTTTGAGCGTGCAGGTGCGTGGCGGCGTACTTGCGCTTGCGCTCCAACAGTTGCGCTAGCGACGGCTGGACTGTGCGGTGCGAGACATTGGAGGATGGGGCCGAGGACAGCGGAGGTGAGGGTGTGGGTGCAGGCCATGAGACGGTCGTGCCTGTGTCCTGAGAGGGGGGTTGCATCTCAGTGGCAGGTTGGGGCACAGGGGGAGAGGCAGGGGTGCAAACCGGAGGCGGTGAACGGCCTTCGTCCCACCTTGTGGGGTGCTTGGCCATCATATGCCTGCGCATGGTGGTGGTGGTGAGGCTGTTGGTGTTGGCTCCCCGGCTGAGCTTTGCGCGACAAAGGTTGCACACCACAGTTCGTCGGTCGTCAGGCGTCTCTGTGAAAAACTGCCAGACCTTAGAGCACCTCGGCCTCTGCAGGGTGGCATGGCGCGAGGGGGCGCTTTGGGAAACACTTGGTGGATTATTCGGTCTGGCCCTGCCTCTACCCCTGGCCACCGCACTGCCTCTTGCAACCTGCCCTGCTGATGCCCTTGACTCCCCCTCTGAAGACCTGTCCTCCTGAGTAAGCGTTGCACACCAGGTGGGGTCAGTCACCTCATCGTCCTGCTGCTCTTCCTCCGAATCCTCTGTGCGCTGCTCCCTCGGACTTACTGCCCTTACTACTACCTCACTGCAAGACAACTGTGTCTGATCGTCATCGTCCTCCTCACCCACAGAAAGTTGTTGAGACAGTTGGCGGAAGTCCCCAGCCTCATCCCCCGGACCCCGGGAACTTTCGAATGGTTGGGCATCAGTGACTATAAACTCCTCTGGTGGGAGAGGAACCGCTGCTGCCCAATCTGAGCAGGGGCCCGAGAACAGTTCCTGGGAGTGTTCCCGCTCCTGAGCAGGTGTCATTGTAGTGGAGTGAGGAGGCTGGGAGGAAGGAGGAGCAGCAGACAGAGGATTCGGATTTGCAGCAGTGGACGGCGCAGAACTGCGTGTTGACGATAGGTTGCTCGAAGCACTTTCTGCCATCCAGGACAGGACCTGCTCACACTGCTCATTTTCTAATAACCGTCTCCCGCGTGGACCCATTAATTGGGCGATGAATGTGGGGACGCCAGAAACGTGCCTCTCTCCTAATCGCGCAGCAGTCGGCTGCGACACACCGGGATCCGGAGCTCGGCCTGTGCCCACACCCTGACTTGGCCCTCCGCGTCCTCGGCCGCGTCCACGTCCTCTAGGCCTACCCCTACCCCTCAGCATGCTGTATTACCAGTGATTTGATTTCACAGGCAGGAAATAAATTGGCGCAAGACTGCAGGCCAAATATTATTTTTGCACTTTTTGGAAAACGAACGGCCCCACTGCCTTTAGTGAATGAATAATCTAAGTTTAATAACTGTGCTGTGTCCCTGCTAATGTGTCACTGAACGTGAGGGTAGCAGAGTTATTATAACTGTGGCAGAGCAGGTATTTTTTTTCCCAATTAAGGAAAGCAAATGGCGAAGCCAGCAGTAAAGCGTAGCTGGGTGCGTATGATTTAGCAATGTTTTTCACACAGCTCACACGTGTCCAGAGGCGTTAGGACGGACAGAGGCTGGACAAATAGATTTGTTTTCAGTTTTTTCCCACCAAAAGGCAGCACTGCGTATATTCAATGAACATGAGAAGTTTAATAACTGTGCTGTGTCCCTGCTTATGTGTCACAGAACGTGAGGGTAGCAGAGTTATTATAACTGTGGCAGAGCAGGTATTTTTTTTCCCAATTAAGGAAAGCAAATGGCGAAGCCAGCAGTAAAGCGTAGCTGGGTGCGTATGATTTAGCAATGTTTTTCACGCAGCTCACACGTGTCCACAGGCGTTAGGACGGACAGAGGCTGGACAAATAGATTTGTTTTCAGTTTTTTCCCACCAAAAGGCAGCACTGCGTATATTCAATGAACATGAGAAGTTTAATAACTGTGCTGTGTCCCTGCTTATGTGTCACAGAACGTGAGGGTAGCAGAGTTATTATAACTCTGGCAGAGCAGGTATTTTTTTTCCCAATTAAGGAAAGCAAATGGCGAAGCCAGCAGTAAAGCGTAGCTGGGTGCGTATGATTTAGCAATGTTTTTCACGCAGCTCACACGTGTCCACAGGCGTTAGGACGGACAGAGGCTGGACAAATAGATTTGTTTTCAGTTTTTTCCCACCAAAAGGCAGCACTGCGTATATTCAATGAACATGAGAAGTTTAATAACTGTGCTGTGTCCCTGCTTATGTGTCACAGAACGTGAGGGTAGCAGAGTTATTATAACTCTGGCAGAGCAGGTATTTTTTTTCCCAATTAAGGAAAGCAAATGGCGAAGCCAGCAGTAAAGCGTAGCTGGGTGCGTATGATTTAGCAATGTTTTTCACGCAGCTCACACGTGTCCACAGGCGTTAGGACGGACAGAGGCTGGACAAATAGATTTGTTTTCAGTTTTTTCCCACCAAAAGGCAGCACTGCGTATATTCAATGAACATGAGAAGTTTAATAACTGTGCTGTGTCCCTGCTTATGTGTCACAGAACGTGAGGGTAGCAGAGTTATTATAACTCTGGCAGAGCAGGTATTTTTTTTCCCAATTAAGGAAAGCAAATGGCGAAGCCAGCAGTAAAGCGTAGCTGGGTGCGTATGATTTAGCAATGTTTTTCACGCAGCTCACACGTGTCCACAGGCGTTAGGACGGACAGAGGCTGGACAAATAGATTTGTTTTCAGTTTTTTCCCACCAAAAGGCAGCACTGCGTATATTCAATGAACATGAGAAGTTTAATAACTGTGCTGTGTCCCTGCTTATGTGTCACAGAACGTGAGGGTAGCAGAGTTATTATAACTGTGGCAGAGCAGGTATTTTTTTTCCCAATTAAGGAAAGCAAATGGCGAAGCCAGCAGTAAAGCGTAGCTGGGTGCGTATGATTTAGCAATGTTTTTCACGCAGCTCACACGTGTCCACAGGCGTTAGGACGGACAGAGGCTGGACAAATAGATTTGTTTTCAGTTTTTTCCCACCAAAAGGCAGCACTGCGTATATTCAATGAACATGAGAAGTTTAATAACTGTGCTGTGTCCCTGCTTATGTGTCACAGAACGTGAGGGTAGCAGAGTTATTATAACTCTGGCAGAGCAGGTATTTTTTTTCCCAATTAAGGAAAGCAAATGGCGAAGCCAGCAGTAAAGCGTAGCTGGGTGCGTATGATTTAGCAATGTTTTTCACGCAGCTCACACGTGTCCACAGGCGTTAGGACGGACAGAGGCTGGACAAATAGATTTGTTTTCAGTTTTTTCCCACCAAAAGGCAGCACTGCGTATATTCAATGAACATGAGAAGTTTAATAACTGTGCTGTGTCCCTGCTTATGTGTCACAGAACGTGAGGGTAGCAGAGTTATTATAACTCTGGCAGAGCAGGTATTTTTTTTCCCAATTAAGGAAAGCAAATGGCGAAGCCAGCAGTAAAGCGTAGCTGGGTGCGTATGATTTAGCAATGTTTTTCACGCAGCTCACACGTGTCCACAGGCGTTAGGACGGACAGAGGCTGGACAAATAGATTTGTTTTCAGTTTTTTCCCACCAAAAGGCAGCACTGCGTATATTCAATGAACATGAGAAGTTTAATAACTGTGCTGTGTCCCTGCTTATGTGTCACAGAACGTGAGGGTAGCAGAGTTATTATAACTCTGGCAGAGCAGGTATTTTTTTTCCCAATTAAGGAAAGCAAATGGCGAAGCCAGCAGTAAAGCGTAGCTGGGTGCGTATGATTTAGCAATGTTTTTCACGCAGCTCACACGTGTCCACAGGCGTTAGGACGGACAGAGGCTGGACAAATAGAATTATTTTCACTTGTTTTACAAGCAAAAGGCCGCACTGCGTATATTCTATGAATAATAACTGTGTTGTGGCCCTGCCTATACAATTCTTTCCCTGCAGTATCAATGGAGGGTGGAATGCTCTGCAGAGGCGATTTTGAGAAGCCCAAAAAAAATGCAGCACAGCTAACAGCAGCCTGAACAGAACTGCACACGGATAAATATGGCCCTAGAAAGGACCGTTGAGGTTCTTGAAGGCTACACTCACTCCTAACACTCTCCCTGCCTATGCAGCACTTCTGTCCCTAATGCCAGGTGCAACGCTCTGCAGAGCCGATTTTGAGAAAAAAAAAAAATGCCACTGCTAACAGCAGCCAACACACAGCTATCAGTGGCCCTAATAAGGACCTTTGGGGGGTCTTGAAGCCTACACTAACTACCAATTCTTTCCCTACAGCAGCTCCGGTACAAACAGCACTGTCCCTCATCTAACTCACCAGGCATCTGAAGCGAGCCGCGGGAGGGGCCGACTTTTATATTAGGCGAACACCTGATCTTCCCAGCCACTCACAGCAGGGGGGTGGTATAGGGCTTGAACGTCACAGGGGGAAGTTGTAATGCCTTCCCTGTCTTTCAATTGGCCAGAAAAGCGCGCAAACGTCTCAGGGAAGTAAGTGAAAGTAACCAGAACACCGCATGGTGTTCGTTACGAATAACGAACATCCCGAACACCCTAATATTCGCACGAATATCAAGCTCGGACGAACGCGTTCGCTCATCTCTAGTATCCACCATTTTTCACAATGGAGAATAGGAGACCTTGCTCCAATATGTATTTATAGCACACCTTCAGAAGCAGCAAGCAGCAGCAGCAGCATAAAGAGAGGCATATTCTCTAATAAGAGAAGTTTTTTTCTTTTGCCTGTACTATTAATTTATGCAAAGTTTTTTGAAAGTACAGTGCCTGTTTAAAGTATACTATATATTTAGTTTTTGCTGAAAAAATACATAGTACTCCAATATCTAAAACTCACAAGAACAAAACATTTGTTTTTAATCATGTATAATAAAGTAATACATTAATATTCACTAGCCCCTAAACATTAATTTGTTCTGAGATGATCATTGCATATAAAAATATTGTATGTTGAAACTATAACTCTATGGTACTCTATAACTCTATGGTACTTTGTTCTGAAGCCCCCAAAATGTAACCCAAAATTAATGCAAAATAAAGAAAATTTAAGAAGATAACTAATAGAGATAAAGCAAGTCCTTACATAAAAAAGTCAGAAAGAACTGATAGAAACTATAAATCACTTTCTATGTGAAGGACCAGAGTTTCTTCACCATCCTGAGCAATACACTGTGTACCAAAGGATCAAATCATCCATACGTGTACACAATAGTACATGCACAATAATACAGTTGTATTACCAGTGGAATGCCAATGCTGATTGGCTGGATTTTCCATCAAAGTGCATGTACCGCAGACTGAGACTATCTGTAAGGCTCCTTTTACACATAATGAATGTCTCACACCTGTGATGCTCGCTATGCACAGCAGCGAGCATCGCTGGACCGCTGACAGCGCAGCCAGCAGGGAGGTGGGGCAGCTGCAGAAGAGTTCTCTCACTGATCTCTGCCGCCCCTCTCCATTCACTGTAAGCAGTGTTCGTTCAGTACTGAATGGCTGCTGTTTACACAGAACGATGTGTTCGGATTTTAAGTTGCTTAAAAGTTTCAGCATGTTGTTACATGGGATAATTATCGTTCAAAACTCCATTGGAAAACGATAATCATCATGTGTGAAAGGGCCTTTACATTGAATGTTAAGGCTTCCCTTACACAGACTTTTTTACCGCGATTAGCACGGCGCTAGCGCCCCCATGGTTTTCAATGGGACCGCCCAGACAGCCGCTCGATCGCAGCGATTTTTGAGCGTTGTCTGTTTTAAATGAGCAATTGCAGGCAACTCTCAGCACTTATACACATGGCCTCCAACAGGGTACTGAGTTGGAAGTAACTTGGTTGTAGCTAGTCGTTTCATTTCATCTTTCTAAAATGGAATGACTACTGAGCAGCTTTTCATTCTGTGTAAACAGGAGAAGCTCAATTTCTGAATTACATTTCTTTACTGTTAATGGAAGAGTGTCCGGAAGAGATCTCCGGCCACTCTGCCACCATTATCTGCAGACTATTGCTCCTGTATTACTACATCTTGTCCCCATATTTGTATAGTCATCCAGGCTATTCCCACAACAGATATAGGTAAGGTATTGACTGCAGTTAGTTTTACTAAAGTCTCCATTTCTGTCTGGACTAACTTCTTAAAATGCTGTTCAAAATAGGTCTCTAGCATGGTAGTGACTTGAGAGCCTGCATCCTCTAGACATTCAATTTCCCTATACTCAAAATCAACAATCAAAATGGGGTATCCTCCAACCTAGTCCTCCAAACATTATTCTAGCCTCTTTTCTCACCCCACCCAGTTTATCTGTCTAGGTATAATGAGTCCCAGCTTGACAATGCAAGGCCAAATGTCTGAACTCTTCACATCACCAACACTGAGGCTCTACTTGTGGATTCAATTCAGTTTTTTTCTTGGGCAGTTACGAGAATTTTGGAAAAGTTATTAAGTTTGGCATGTTTCTTGTACTTGCTGAGCCTCCATGCATGTAGTCATCTTCATTAATGCTTCCTTATTGGACAAAATAGAATCCTTTAGGTTTTTTGCAACCTCTCACATCTCAGGTTTAGATTAATTCTTCTATAGTTTCATACTGGATGGTGTATGGGTAGAAACTGTTATCTTTATTTCAAGCAATATTGTCTGTATCTGATGAAAGGTTAGGGAATAATCTACCATACTACGCTCCTGTATTATTTGCCTTAATGGAACACTACTGTTGTGTTGGTTTGAGTTTGACTTTGCTGTTTTTTTATTTCTTTCCATTTGTCTTCTTTAACACTGGTGGGGGTTATTATGGGTGTGTTTTGCTGTTGCAGCACACCTGAGGGCAATTAGGGAGGGTTTTTATTTCCACTTTGCCTTAGTTCTGTTTTGTTCAATTTTTGCAGTCTCCTTCTGCTTGCATAGGTGAACATTGCTGGATTAGGGTTCTGCGATTCTCCTAGCAACTCATTAGATAAGTACTGTGCTTTATTTTGTTGAGTTTCTTTATTTGCACAGTGGTATTCATTTGTTTTAGGCTGCAGGATTAGTGAGTGGCCAAGGTACAAGGGTGAATGTGTCCTTATCAGGACGGGTCATTCACTATTAGGTAGGGACTGTCAACATCTAGTGCCCAGTAGGGAAAGTTCTCCTCCTCTTTTGTGTTCTTTACCAGGTATAACTTTTGTTCCTGGTAGTGTAGTGTGAACAGTGCCAGAGTGATTATTTTTTGGTTTGCAGATATTGCATGCTCGGAGCAGACATGACAATTACGTAGGCCTATGATGAGTTGATCTCTTAGTACCAAATTCATGTCTCAAAAATCCCTCATTCCTGTAGAGTCTTTTTTATGAATATTGACAATTCTTTTAATGCATTTGCATATTGTGTAGTATTTCCATATTCTCTGTGAAATTGAGTAAACACTCTGATATATAAGTTTCCCACCATAGAGCTTTCTTCATAGATATATTCTAAAATTAAGATTATATTTAGAGAGGAGCGAACTTTTGAAAAATTTGGTTCAGCCAGTTTATCAAATTTCTGGAAAAAGTTTGGTTCAGTCCAAGTTAGCTCGAACTGAGTTGGAACAACACTAATCCCCCTAAAATAATGATCCTGGCCAAACAGTGGTGGTTCCTCTTCTGAAGCAATTAGCATTGCTGCCTTGCAGTGCTGGGGTCATAGGTTCAACATCTGCATGGAGTTTGTATGTTCTCCCTGTATGTATCAATGATATTTATACAACACTTGATATTTTCTGTACCAAAAAGAGAAAGAACATACAAACTTCATGAAGATTTTGGTCAGATTTTAACTTAGTGCCCCAGCACTGCAAGGCAACAGTGCTAACCATTGAGCAATCACGTTTCTCCATCCTCCATCTCCTTAAGAAATGTAGTCACTATATAAATAAAAGTCATTATAATGAAGAAGAAACCCAGACAAACTGAGACAAAGCATAGAACCTCCACACAGACATTGTCCTTGGTCAGACGTGAGCCTAGGGCCCCAGTATTGCAAAGCAACAGTGCTATCCACTGAGCTATCATACTTCTTCTTCCTCTTTCACCTTAATACATGTATGTACTATATAAATAAAGATGATTATTACGAAGAAACCTAGACAAACCCAGAGAAACATGCAAAGTCCACATAGTTGGTACTCTTGGTCATATCTGAGCCAAGGACTGCCAGCACTGCAAACCAACATTGTTAGCCACTGAGCCACCATGCTTTCATTTTTTCCTTTTCCTCAAAAAGGTATGCATTTTATAAATAAAATGATTATTATGACATATTATTATTATGTTTGTTTGTTCTCTCAGACATAGATAGCTCAACCAGTTCTTTCATAGGTTTCAAACTAAAGCAGTTTGTCCTTGGTTATGAGTAACCTAATGTCGAAGTGAAAGATTTTCTTTTCATGAACCGATGTCAGACTAGCAGGAAAGATGGGCTGCACCAACCCATACGCAGGGTAAAAAAATTCATCTTTTGTTGCTGTTACTTAAACAGTATTGGTTTTCAGTACAATTGCGATAAAACTATTGCAAAAAACCATACTATTTCCCAAAATGTCTATACATCTTTAGGGCTTGGTCAGATGAGTGAGTTTCAGCGCATGAATATCCGCGCTTAAAAAACGGCTCTATTAGAGCCAATGTTTTCCAAATCGAGGAAGTTGAAGGTGTCCCTAAGATATGCAAATGAACAAATTTTCAATCACCCAGCTAAAATCTGTGGCATGTGAGAGGGACTTCAATAGTATCAAAGCCAGATCAAAAGCAAGTATTTTCAAAAACATTAAACCTAAAAAGATCAGAAAAACCCTTGCGGTATGAATGTGTGATAACTCCTGTTTGTTGACGTGCTAATTTTTGCCAACTGTTACAAACTGAGAGGAACAAGATCACCAATTCTGCAGTGTGCTCAGCTGTGGGAATTCCTTTGATGGGAATAAAATGAGCCATTTTTGTGAGTCGGTCCACTATAACCAGGATGGCAGTCATTTCTTTAGAAAAGGGAAATCCACAATAAAGTCCATAGGTATAGTTCCCCAAGGCGTGAATGGGACAGGAAGTGGCTGCAGTAGGCCCAAAGAATGAGACAGTGGTGCCTTGCTTCGTGCCCATGTGTCATAGATTCATAGAGTTGGAAGAAACCTCCAAGGTCATTGGGTCAAAACTCCCTGCTTAATGCAGGATTCAATAAATCATCCAAGACAGATGTCTATCCAGCCTTTGTTTGAAGACTTCCATTGAAGTTGAACTCACCACCTCCCATGGCAACCTGTTCCACTCATTGATCTCCCTCACTGTCAGAAAGTTTCTTCAAATATCTAATCTGTCTCCTCCCTTTCAATTTCATCTCATTGCTTCTAGTCTATCTTTCTAAAAATGAGAATAGAGCTGGTCCCCCTGCACTGTGATAGCCCTTCAGATATTTGTAGACAGCTATTAAGTTTTCTCTAAGCCTTTGTTTTTTCAGGCTCAACATTCCCAGATCCTTTAACCGTTCCTCATAGAACTTTATTTGCAAACCATTCACCATCCTGGTAGGTCTTCTCTGAACTTGCTCCAGTTTGTCTATATCTTTTTTAAATCGGGGGGCCCAGAACTGGACACAATATTCCAGATGAGGTCTGACTATGGAAGAGTAGAGGGGGATAATTACCTCACGTGATCTAGACTCTATGCTTCTCTTAATACATCCCTGACTGTTGACTCATGTTCAGTCTGCGATTTATTAGTATACCCAAGTCTTTTTCACATGTGCTGCTTAGTCCAATTCCTCCCATTCTGTATGTACTTTTTTCATTTTTCTTGCCCAGATGTAGGAACCTTGCATCTTTCCTTGTTATATACCATTATGTAAGTCGCCGCCCACTGTTCAAGCTTTTCTAGATCTTTTTGAATCCTCTCTCACTCCTCCAATGTTAGCTATCACTCCTAACTTTGTGTCTTTGGCAAATTTGATCAGTTTTCCCTCAATTCCCTCTTTTAGACTATTTCTAAAAATGTTGAATAACACTGGGCCCAGGACAGAACCTTGTGGTACCCCACTTGACACATTCTTCTAATTGGATGTGCACCCATTTATGACTACTAGAGATGAGCGAGCACGCTCGGATAAAGCAGTTACTTGAGCGAGCATCGATCTTTTCGAGTAACTGCTTACTGGTCTGAGCAGGCTCGGGGGGGGGGGGGGGGGCAGCATCTGGAACATACAGTTGGTCTTCTTTCATCCAAAACCCCTTTTCAAAAGAGAGCTCAATGTCCTCAAAGGGATGATTGAGGAAAGGGTTACTTTCATACCCTATCTTTGAATTTTGTTAACAATTGTTTTGATTTAAGAATGCCCAGGAAATTCAGGGGGGACAAAATAGTGCAGTCTGTGTTAGGCCTTTCCTCACATTCAGCAAGAATCCTGGACAAGGCTTCAGCCTTGCCATTTCTGGAACCCAGCTAGTAGGACACGTTAAAGTTGAAATTGAAGATCAACAAGGCCCATCATGCTTGTCCCGCCAATAGTCTCTATGCTGTATGGAGAAATTATAAATTCCTATAGTCTGTAAGAACTGTTACCAAATGATGGGCTTCTTCCAGGAGATGTCTCCAATAGGAGAAAGCAAGTTTGATGGCTAAGAGTTCCTTATTTCCAATGTTATAGTTTCTTTCAGCAGATTATAAGGTATAGGACAAAAATGCACATGGATGTAGCTGCATTTTATCTCTGACGTATTGAGACAAGATAGCTCCTACAACAGAGCCAATGAGAAATGGTAATTCAGGATTTGGGTGGAGCAGTACCTGTGCGGAGGTGAACAGTCTTGTGCTTCTCAAAGGTGGTTTGTGCCTCTGAGGACCATGAAAACGCTTGTGCTTTCTTGGTGAGGGAGGTCATAAGTCAGAGGATCTTGGAGAAGTCTTTTATAAATTTTCTGTAGAAGTTTGCAAATCTAAAGAGGCGTTGTACCTCTTAAGTTTTTCAGAATGGGACAATCAACGATGGCTTTAATTTTGCTGAGATACATACTCAGTTCATCTGGAGAGATGATACATTGCAGAAATTGCATCCTGGTTTGTTCAAACTCACATTACTCCAGTTTGATATAGAGATGATTGTTTTGGCTCCAAAACCAGCCAGGCATGCCTGTGATTTTCTTCCAAGTTGTTAGAGTAGGTAAGTATGTCACAAAAAAAATAATGATTGTTGTATGATTTTTAGAGAGGGAGAGCTAAGTTCAGTAACCCAATTCAACACAAAAGTTTACTGATAAGTGAATAAGTGATAATATAAATTGTCAATTTTTCTATGTGCAAAACCGCGGAATTTTACACAACAAATCGACTGATGTGTGATAATGCAAATTATCAGTTATTATGGGCATAGAGCGGTGCTATTTCACATGCACACACATTTGTGTAATTATATTGAGTGTTGTTTCTTTTGGTCAAAATCTTCACTTTTCTAGAATTTTTTTTCTCCTCTTCTCCTTATTCAGCTTACACTACTCTTTTCTAATTCCCTCCACTATCAATATCCAAGTCTCTCCTGTACAAACTTCTTACTTTTTCCTGTATAGACTAAGTAGAGATTCAGATTCTTTCTTCCAATGATATGCATGCAGTCTTGTGCTCCTCTGCCAAGTGTTAAAAGTACACCAGTATATTTCTGGTTTATTCTTTTAAACACATGGTTTTTTAACATTAATTAAAATTGTATTAAATTGTAACAAACTAAATGAAGAATAGAATGTTATTTTAAATAGGAAGTACATATTTGATATTTTATACGTGACATTGTTTTTTATTTATTTTCACGTTCTATAGTTTTATGCCATTTAATCTTCTATAGGTGTTTCATTTGCAATAGTCGGTAAGATTTCTTTCTTAATTTACAGTACTAAGATGCTGCTGTTTTTTGTCTCATGTCTTAACTTCCAGGGTTATTATCCAGCTGTATTTTATGACAAAGATGCCTATAGTGTATCACACCTGCTCAATGCTAATGTAATTAGATATGCTAACAAAAGTTAATTATATATTTTTTTTTAATTAAGTTAAAATAAATTTAAAAAACTTACTTGTAAGCAATGAAAAATAACATTTTTGAATGCATTATAGAAAAAGATACTTGTATTTTTATCTCATTATATATTTTTCAATATATTGACATGTAAAATGCTGTTTACCATCTAAAATATGCACATATTCATTTCTGAGTGTTATAAAATTGTGCATTACCCTCTTAATTGCTTTCAAATGTTTGAAATGCTGATTATTTATTACCTTGCCTTATTTTTGTTAAGAGCACAATGAACCTAGAAATACATGATGAGAAAATTACAAAACAAAAAGACAACACATGAATATTAGTTAGCCAAGAAGACTTTCTTCAAGCTCTTCAAACAGGCATCTACGTATCATTTTCAGATCTGGACTGGGAGTGAAATTCGGCCATGTCTTTTGACAACATACAGGCCAATTTATGTTATCACAGTGCTGTAATTTACAGCAATTTGTGTTAACGTCTTCCCACCAGCGCCATAATTGTATTTCATGTGACTAGAAGGGTTTAAAGAGCTACTTCATTCATTATATAGCTATCCTCACACTATTTATAGGTTGCCTAATGTTACCTTGGTTAGGAATTTTTTTTCTACCTGAAACTCCCAGCCTCTTTCCCCTAAGATGGTCATGTGATCTCAGTTCTGACCAATTCAGATCTATTTGGGGTTATGTATTCATTTTCTATTAAATTTCTCAGTCTGTGTGATGCTACTACATGATCCCTGCCACAGAAATTGTCTATTCTCATTGCCGTGCAGTAACTAGTTGAAGGATGTGGATGGCTAAGAAAATGTCTTCACAGATTACTAAGCCAAAAGAAGTTGCAACATGATAGGAATGGGCTGAGGAGACACAACCTTTACTCCTGACTGACTGCGATACAACACCATACAAAACCCCCTCATCAGCAACGGGCTCACAAAGCACTACACACAGCATTGGCAATGACATCATAGTACACTGTACCCAACTGCAATCAATATTATCATCTCTCTGGCTACAACAAAATGTTGCCTCCCCCCAAAAAAATAAAATAAAAAAACTAGATCTAGTCTTTAATACCAAAAACAATAACAATACTGAATGAATATAAAACACAACTGTAAAGAATAAATTAACATTGCAGGGACATCATTATAGCAGTATGTATCACTGTGTTATCTGTGGTTTGACATAGGACTGCAGGGACATCATTAGTAGTACATATCACTGTGTTATCTGTGCTTTGACATAGGACTGCAGTATTTATTTACAAACGTTTCTTTACTGTACTGTACTCATTTGTACAGTACTTACATTTTGCAGTACAGTGGGGATTCAGGAGGCAGGCAGCAATCAGCGGCACTTTGGGGATTCAGCTGCTGTACTGTGTCAGGAGGCAGGCAGACACAGCAACGTTCAGCCGTCACTGTGCACTGTGGAGAGGGGAGAGGGAGGAGTAGGCATGCGCTGATGCAGGAGAAGCAGGGAGGGACCAGTATCAGCTGTGCGCCAGCTCACTGAGCGGCGCCCAGGGTCATGGAGCGGTAGGCGCCCTTATCTGAGGAATGCAACTTTATTTAAGGGACCGCCGCTGCTCTGACACATCGACTTTAGTTGAAAACAGCTTTACTTAAGAGCAATGCTACTCAAGGGTTTACTGTATAACCAAGGATGAGTCTCTTGTGCTTCTTCTGCTGCTAGGCTTGGAGCAATTTTCTTCCTATCATGTTGCTCTAACTCCTTGCTGATGACTTCAAACGAAAAAAAAATAAAGGCATAGCGTGGTGAGGTGCCCCCAGAACAATGCCTGCGAAGTGCTTTTTAGCCTATATTCTAACTAAGTGATCTGGCTTGGCATCTGGGGCACAGCCTTTCAAACATTGGAGTTCCAGTTAAAATTGTTGTCTGGCAATTCAGAAAAACAAATAAGGAAGAGCGAATGTGAAATTAAAAGAAGGAAGAACTACTCAATGCTGAGAAGTGATACCAGTGGGTATTGTCTACTACACCACACAACAGAGCAGAGCCTCTATACTACACCACATAGCAGAGTTGACAGATCCTCTATACTTGAGATACTTAATTGACAGACTGCAGTCCAAATCTGGGTTGTGAACACCAGCTGTTTATATCCCAGCTGTCTTGCTTGGGAGAACAGCAGTGGCATCTTCCAGCTGCACAGCGGCTGGGCTTGGCATCTTCTGGACTACTGTATTGTGAACTACCTCTGCAGTTTGTTAAATCACTTTTTATTGAAAGAATTTTCCTTTACAAAATCACTTATGAATCAACATAGATGTGCTTTTACCACTTGACAGCTTGTCATTGAGGAATTCAAAGAATGTTGACTTTTTGCTGAGTAATGTTAAGAAATAACCGTGCATTACAATTTTTTAACTGTTAGTAGATCTCAGTCTACCCTCCAAGCCTGTCTGCTTATGCTTTAAGGCTTTATTGTCTGGCCTGGGAGATGAGGCTGAGATCCCCATTGATGTTTAGGAATAAAACAATATGAACAGTATAAACAGTATAAACAATGTAGTGGGGGAGGGGTATAAAGTAGGTTAAGTTATGGCAGCAGTCGAGAGACAGGGCGTCCTCTTTCGGCGCACTGTCTCCTCCCCTCAGCTCCAGCTCCTCTGCCAATGTGGCCCCTCTCAGAATTCCGCCCCCACCCAACACGAGGCACATATGATGCCCCTCCGCCTGGGGAGTCAAATAGTTGAAATTTGTTGTAATCCGCCGTGCCTCAATCGGGGGATATAAAGAGACAGCCAGCTATAGGAGTTGCCACTCTGCAGTCGTCTATTGCGGAGCAACAGGCAGAGTCGCCTGAGGAGTATAAATTGCTGGGAGAGGAGGAGAGACAGAGCGAAGAAATCTGCCGCCATAAAGGGTGAAGGAGAGGAAAGGAGGAGAAGGAAGGGGGGGGAGGGAGGCCGTAATTCCGCTAGATCCTCAAATGTTGTTTTTTTTTTTGCTATATATGGTGTGTTGAATTATGAAAAATTCTTATGTTTGTCAGTTCTAACTCGCATTATGGGAGTGAGGCTATTTCCTTATTTCTCGTTTTCTTTTTCCCAGAGGCCGGTGGGAGTGTGAGGGAGGTTCCTGTGAAATGTGAGATCTTATCACTGTGAGTTTAAGTTTCTGTCGCAATACTCAAGTTGTAATTTTTCCACGGCTAACAAACTTCCAGGAATGCGGTGTAAGACAAGTTAGTCCAGCTGAGTAGTTCTTCAAATTGGTGGATTTGATTTAACTTATCTCTCCACATCTTTATAGATGGGGTGACTGTGCTTCCCCAGTGAAGAGGGATTAAAGATTTTGCCGCTGCGATCATAAATGATACTAATTTGTCTTTGGAAGGGTTGTATGTCCTATTTGGTCTGCTTAATATTACAATGTCGAGAGAGAGCCGAATTGTTTTTTTGAGAGTTGCGATTTCTTTCTCTATTTCTAGCCAGAAGGGTTTACTCTTATTACAGTTCCACCAAATGTGTAAATATGATCCCGTTTGTTCTTGGCATCTCCAGCATCTATTCGACTCCGCAAGTTTGTAAGTAAACAACCACTCGGGTGTTTTATACCATCTGGAGAGCAGTTTATAATGATTTTCCTGGAGTCGCACACATGGGAAGACTGCATAAGAGAATTTAAAAATTGTCTTTAGTTCCGCATCTGTTATTCTTATATTAAGCTCCCTTTCCCAGGATGATATATATGTTGGTCTAGCTAAGACACACTGTGTTGTGAGGGTTTTAGTCAGGTGTGAGATTTTTCTGGTTTCTTTATTTTGGTTATGCATTAACCTTTCAAACTCTGTCATGGGTTGATGATGGGTGATTCAATTTAAAATTTGAGATTGTGGCTGAGAGATGTACAATGTGAAGATCTTGAATCTTCCTTTGCGGGGCGAACATATTTATTATGGTATTAGGGTCTTTTGTGTATGATAGTTTGTAAGTCATGAAATGACAGTCCTTCGAAAATATTCCATAGATTTTCTGGTGTCCAGACCTTAGGTTGTTTGATACTAAATGGAAGAAGACTTAAGGGTTTATTGGGTGAGGGTGTGGGTGCTAATATATGGGAAAGGGAGTCCCAGGTATCGCAGACGCCCCTCAGCAAGACACTAAAGTCTCTAGAGCGGTAAGTTTGTGGGCCGGGAAGCCCCAAATCTTTAAGAAAGTTTCTTCCATAGGTCAGTTGTGAGATTCTTCTCAGTTTGTGGTTTTTTATCGGAAACATCAATTCCAGCCATCTATTCAAGTTAATAGCCTTATAGTATTCTAAGATGATGGGTAGACATACACCTCCATATTGTCTTCTCTTGGACATTAGTGTATATGCTAGTCTAGGGCGTTTGTATTTCCAGAAAAAGCCCGAAAATAATGTGCTTATTTTTCTAAAAAAGGATCTTGGTATATGTATCGGTAGCATCTGTAATTTGTACAGAACCTTGGGGAGTATGTATGATTTGATGAGGTTTTTTTCTCCCGAACCAAGATATGATTGGGAGGTTATACGAAGACAAGAGGGATGCTATTTCTTCTAGTAATGACACTAGGTTGGTCTCAAATAGTTTTGATAGATTATTTGTTATTTTAATAACCAGATAGTCTATGTGGTGTTCTGACCAAGTATAGGGGGAGGATTTCTTGATCTCTGCTGCTTTATGTGGGGGTAGAGATATATTCAGTATTATTGATTTATTTTTATTCACTTTTAGGTTGGAGAAACTACCATATAGGCCTAGTAATTGGTTTAGGCTGGCAAGGCCTTGTATAGGATTTGTGATCAAGAAAGGACATCATCTGCAAAAGCTGCCGATTGGATGCATTCCCTTACTATCTCAAGTCCCTGTATCTCTGGGTTTTGTCTGACAGCTTGTAGTAAAATTTCTAATGTGAGGATGAATAATGTGGGGGATAATGGGCAGCCCTGACGGGTTCCGTTCGTTATATTAAATGGTTGAGACAAGATATCATTTACTTTTAATCTTGCGTATGGCTTTGCGTACAGAGAGAAGATAGCTTCAATTAGTTGTGGGGAGAAGTTAAATTTGATGAGAACTGCTTTCATGAAAGTCCAATCGACTCTGTCAAACGCTTTTTCAGCATCTATTCCTAGAAATACCAGTGGGATGGTCTTTTTTTGGCATGGTGAATAGAGTGCAGGAGTATTGCAGAATTGCCCTTGCCCTCTCTACCCTTTACAAAACCTGTCTGTTCATCCATTATTAGTTTGGGAATAATCTTACTTATACGGCATGCTAACAATTTGGCCCAAATTTTTATGTCTAAATTTAATAGAGATATTGGTCTATAGTTATTACATTGGGTGGGATCTTTGCCCTCTTTATGTATTAGGGTGATATGCGCTTCTTGCGATTGTTTAAGGAATGGGGCGCCCTTCAAGATTGCATTTAGTGTAAGCCTAAGATGAGGTAATATCGTCTGTTGTAAGGTTTTGTAGTTGCATATAGTCAGGCCATCAGGTCCTGGGCTCTTGCCACTCAGAAAGCTATTTATGATCTCTATGAGTTCATCCTGGCTTACGGGAACTGATAAATCTGTCGCTTCTTCCGGGCTAAGTGAAGGGAGTATCAAATTTTCTAGGAATGTGTCCATTTTTTGTATTTATTTTTTAAGGCTGCTTGAGGGGTTTTCTCGTCTAGATTGTAAAGTTTGGTGTAGTATGCTTGGAATGCAGCAGCAATACCCTGGGAAGATGTGTTTTTTTCCCCTGATTCTTTCCTAATTTCTTTAATATGGGTCTTTTCTCTCGCCTTTTTTATGAGTGATATCATTAGTTTCCTTCCTTTGTCTCCGTGTGCGTAGATCTTTTGTTTATAAATCATGAATGATCTAGAGTACTTTTTATCCAGTAGAGACTTTAGTTGGTCTCTAAGGGAGTTGAGTTCAGTCTGTACTTTTTCTACTATTGAGAGCTTCCTTTTCTGTTCTAGTGATGCTATTTTTATTAAAGTCTCGACGATTTTCTTTTGTTTTTGTTTCTTGAGTTTGGAGCCTAAAGAAATGAACACACCTCTGACGTAGGCTTTATGTGTTTCCCATAATAGGGAAGTTTGTATTATCTTTTGAATTTATTTCAAAAAATTCTTCTAGACCTTTAGTTATTTCCTGTTTAGTTTCCTCATCTCTTAGTATCGATTCATTCAGGTGCCATCTCCACTCACCCATAATATTTGGTAAGATATTCATTCTGGTGTGTATTAGGGCATGGTCAGAAATTGTAATGTTGTCAATTTGTGATTGAAGAACTATATTTAGCAATTTTGTTGAAATGAAGATATAGTCGAGTCTCTGGTATGAGGCGTGGACCTTTGAATAGAAGGTATAATCTTTTTTCATTGGGTTTTTGTACCGCCATGAATCTATTAGATTCATATCTTGTAGAGCTGAATGGATCCTTTTTAGAGCTCTCTGGGAGACCTGGGACCTTCCCCTTGAGGAGTCAAGGAATGGGTTTAGAGTGATAATAAAATCTCCGCCTAAAATTATGAGTCCGGGGGGGCGGAGCCTGACTGCAGAGCTTAATGGCTGCTTGAAACCAGAGCTCCTGCAGCAAGGCGCCCACAGAGGTCCTCTACAGCTTCTAATACCAGCGGCCATGGGGAAAACCGGCAGAGAGAAAGGCACAGAGCAGCTGGGCACCCCCCGACCGGTGAAAAATCAGTCGGGAATGCAGCGGTAATTGAAAGAACGGGCGGCTCGTTCCCCGCACCCAGCACCTAAGATGGCCCCGGCTCACGAGGCAGCCGCAACATACAGTAAGGAGGGGGAGGGAGAGCTCTCTTCTGATGAAGAAGATAGTGAAAGCATCACCAAAGGCTTCATGAAGGAGCTGATTGTAAATGCCCTGCACCCAGTTCTGTCAGAACTAGCAGAAATAAAAGAGGAGGTGAAGCATCTGGGTCGCAGGGTAGAGGACTTGGAGTCCTCCTCAGCAGCAATCTCTTCCCATGCACTAGCTATGGCTAAAGTGCTTAAAGACCAGCATGACCATATGAATCAAGTGCTAATCATGCAGGAAGATCAAGAAAATCGCAGCAGGCGCTGCAATATTCGCTTTAAAGGCATTCTTGAATCCTGGGCCGCCGACTCCCTTTCAAAAGTAGCCACTGAAATTTTCAGCTCTTTGCTCGGCGTGGAGAGAGCGGCATCCATAACAATAGAGCGCATCCACAGGGCACTCAGACCCCCCCCTTCCTCATCGGACCCCCCGAGGGATGTCATCTGCAGATTACTCTCTTTTCAAGACACCGCAGCCATCTTGAAAGCTGCAAGATCACATAAAGACCTGAACTACAAAGATTCTACTATACAGATATTTCAGGACTTATCCCCCTCGACGCTGGCGAAGCGTCGCCTTCTACGCCCCCTGCTGGAGGCTCTGAGGGCGGAGGGAATAAAATACTCCTGGCTGTTCCCGTTTGGTATTGGCATCACTCATAATGGTCGCCGACTAAACATCCGTTCGCCAGACGACTTACGCAAATGCTGGGAGCACCTTCAAATTGTACCTATTGATCTGCCCTGCTGGCTACCTCTCCCGGAACTCCCGAAGCTTCCAAAACTGTCTCTCCCGGAAGCCTGGCAGCTGTCAGGTACTCCCAAATCGCCGAGAGAGAAAAAGAAGAGGTCTAAGGACCCCCCACACAATGTGGACACTTGAATTGAGTAGCCACATTTATTTTTGGTTGCATTATAGCACAGACATTTGTGTGGGCCCGAAGACCTCTCCGGCTGCTCGGAGAAGACCCAGTGTATTGGTGAAACACCCCAGTTGAGTTGTTTGATCTTGATGCCGCACGCGTTCTGCTTTACAAGAAGCGGCATCCGTTTCTGGCTACCAAATTTGAAGAGTGTGTGTTATGGAGTTTGTAATTCTACAGATCTGCTTTCCTTTTCCCCAGAGAGCTGATGTACTTTAAAGTTAATTTTTATCTTTTATGCTTTATGCCCATATGACCTCGTGGGCGCCTGACTGTTCAGGCTGTTCTCGCGGTTGTCTGTCCTCCGAAGTAGAAGTTCAGACAACTAGCCCCCCCAGTCGGGAGCGAGGCCTCGTGTTTGGACCTCACCCTATCTGTTTTCTTAATTCATAATAGATACCTGAATTGTTTTGTATAAGTGTTCTTGTACCACCCCCCCTCCTTTCTTCCCTTCTCGTACCTTCCCACCCCTCTTACCCTTCCCCCTACTCCCTGTATCTTCGTAGCGGGACTGATTGCTTTCTCTACCGATAGACTCCAACCACAGCTAATTTATTCCTTTTCCCTCCACATTTGGGCGATCACTCTGACTGCATGCCGGGCTCCTTTGCCGAGGATACCCTCCTGCGTAGTACAACACTAAACGTCAAGGGGATCAACTCGCCTTCCAAGAGACACCAGATTGCTCTTCTCCTAAAGAGGTATGGATCTAAGATTGTTTTCTTGCAGGAGACCCACTTCAGGGGAAACAGGCACCTATCCCTCCCGGGCAAACAGTTCCCGCAGGGGTATCACAGCACCCATCCTACTTCAGCCTCGAAAGGGGTCTCCATCCTCCTGCATAAAACCGTTGCTTTCTCATGTGAAGCCCGCCACTCTGACCAGGAGGGCAGGGTCCTGTTCTTGAGGGGATATTTAAATCACACAAGAATAACCCTTGCCAATCTATACGCCCCCAATACGGACCAGATACCATGGTTAATTGGACAGCTGGAAGCCCTAAAACACTTTGCCGTTGGTCCGATTCTCCTGGGAGCTGACCTGAATCTTGCTTTAAGTCCACTACTAGACTCCTCTACCGGTAGGTCCCAAACCCCTCAGAGGAAAATAAGAAAGCTTATCCGCACCCTGGCGGAGATGGAGGTAATTGATGCATGGAGGTGCTTAAATCCCACAACAAAGGATTACACCTTCTACTCACCGGTCCATAAATCCTTTCATCGCATCGATTACATCTTCGTTTCCCCTTCCCTCCTACAAATTACGAAAAGAGCCAAGATAGACTCTATCCTTGTCTCAGATCATGCGCCTGTGCATATTGACCTAAAACTACCAGACCCCTCTCCCAAGGAATGGCGCTGGAGATTAAATCCATCCCTTCTTGATTCAGAGGAGGACAAGAAACAACTGAATGACTCTCTGGAAGAGTTCTTTAGTATTAATACTTCAGAGGATCAGCGATTCCCGATAGTGTGGGAAGCCCATAAGGCCTTTATTAGGGGATTTCTAATTGCCCTGGGCTCTAGAACCAGAAAAAAACAACAGAAAGAGATTGATGACATACTACAGCTAATTGCTAAATTTGAACAAAAGGCTAAATATTCAGAACTCAAGGAGTCACAGGACAAACTCACTACACTTAGAAAGGAACTTAAACTACTACTGGAAGCCAAATTTAACAAGAAATGTCTCTTTCTCAAACATGCTGTCTATGCCCAGGGCAATAGAGGCAGCAAGTTCACCTCGGCCCTTATTAAAAAAGCTCACTCCCGGAATAATATTAAAACTATTAAAACACAGGATGGTCTCCAGGTCACCTCTACAGCAGAAATAGCTCTGCAATTTCAGAAGTTTTACTCCCGCCTTTATAACCTCCGTGAGCCACCCACCCCACTGGCTAAAGCCAATCTTATATCACGGATTGACTCCTTCTTAAAGGACTTAAATTTACCTAAAATCCCCAGTAACGAAATTTCTGCCCTCTTAGCCCCTGTAACTACCCAGGAAGTGGAGGACCTGCTTTCCTCTTTCCCGGCTGGGAAAAGTCCGGGCCCGGATGGATTCCCACTTATTTATTATAAATCGTTTAGAGGAACACTAGCCCCTCGGTTAGCCCAATTATGTAACTCACTTTTACAAGGTAATGCCCTGACAAAACAGGCACAAGAGGCCCACATTGCACTAGTTCACAAAGAAAATAAAGACCCGGAACAGTGTGGAAATTACCGCCCTATATCTCTAATAAATTTTGATTTGAAACTTTGGGCCAAACTGCTCACAAAAAGACTTGAAAAGCATGTCACAGAATTAATCAACCCAGAACAAGCGGGTTTTGTTAAGGGTAGAGACGGTAAAGATAATTGCCTGAGACTTTTACACGCTGCAAGGTACGCCCAAACCAATAACATCCCATTAGCCTTTCTAAGTACTGACGCAGAAAAGGCGTTTGACCGTGTGAACTGGTTGTACATGGAGAGGGTTCTTCTGCAGTATAATATACCCCCGAGCTTCGTTAATGCAATCCTCTCCCTGTATGCCATGCCCCATGCAAGGCTCAAAGTAAATAATACCCTCTCCCCCCCTTTCAACATCAACAATGGCACCCGTCAGGGTTGCCCTTTGTCACCTACACTTTTTATATTAGCTCTAGAGCCCTTTCTCCAAAAAGTCAGAAACGACCCTCTGATCCATGGTCTAAAAATAGGCAAGGAGACCCTGTCGTCTGCATCTTATGCGGACGACATAGTATTCCTTTTAACAAAGCCGGAGGATAGCTTCCCGAGACTCACCACACTCCTGGAGGAGTTTGGATCCCTGTCGGATTTCAAAATCAACTTTGGCAAATCCACCGCGTTAAATATCTCTATCCCCGCCACCCGATACAAATTGCTCAAATCCAGCTCCCCCTTTACATGGTCGGAGACGGGAATAGATTTCCTTGGTATTAGACTTACCAAAAGAGCGGAGGATCTCTTCTTAGCTAACTTTCCCCCCTTAATAACTAAGGTTAAAAATCTCTTACGTTCATATGAACTACCGTTCATCTCCTGGCTAGGTAGAAAGAATATATTGAAGGCATATGTCATCCCCATTATACAATACAAAATTAGACTACTCCCAATATTCATTCCAATGGCTTTCTTTAAGAGTCTCCGGTCAATCTTTTCCAGATATTTGTGGGGTGGGAGGAGACCGAGACTGGCTCACTGCTTACTGGTCAGAAAACGCACGGAGGGAGGTGTGGATTTTCCCTGTATTCGGGAATTCTACCAAGCCAATCAACTAAAATACTGGACAGAGCTCTCCTATCCTACTAAGGATATTCTCATTCAGATGCTTGCAAGGAGCACATACGGTCCCTCATTTCAGGAGGATCTTTGGTTCCCTGATAAAAAGAAACTCAGAGGTCTGGAAACCAATCCGCTTCTAAAGGGCCCCGCGGAAATATGGGATAGTATGAGAGAGACCTTGGCGCCCAAACCCTCCCCATGTACTCCAATGCGTGCAATTTACAAGTTACTGGAGGTACCTTTGGATCCCTGTACAGCGCAGGTCTGGGGGCTGTTTGCGGATAAAAGCATCCATGAAGTGATGCTCTTGGCTCATAGGCCCACAGCAGAGATTCTAAAAGAACTTCTCCCCAACCAAACACCACCCTTTTTAGTGTCCTCACACCTCGAAAAAATGCTTAGCATTTTCCTTAAAAAATTCAAGTCATCTAGACCTTACACTCCGTTTGAGACCGCGCTTAAGGGACGCTCGGGTGCCCTGAAGAAGGTTTCTTCTATACGTAAAAACCTAATTTCCCCGCCCAGGGACACGAAGCCGATGTTCCTGACCTCATGGGAAAGAGAACTCCGAATCACGCTCACCCAGGAGGAAACGAAGCTTATCCTTAAAATGGCCTTTGGCCTCTCTCCGTGTGTCACCTCCCAGGAGGCGCACTACAAACTATTGGCAAGGTGGTACAGGACTCCACAGTGGCTATTTGACCATAAATTGGCTTCACATGACAAGTGCTGGAGGTGCGACTCATTCCCTGGCTCCTACGTACATATTTGGTGGAGCTGCCCCCTTATTGCTCCCTTTTGGAAGGGAGTGGAGGGTGTTTTGAAAAGGTTTGCTCCAACTCTAAGCCTTTCCCCTGAGGTGGTTCTCCTGTGGAGACCGTCCCCTGCCTTCCACCCTCTGAAGCACAAGCTGATTGCACTTATGCTAGACTCAGCCAAAGCGCTGATACCGCTCATGTGGAAAAAACAGGACCCCCCAACGGTGTCTCTTTGGAAGGATAGGGTTGACCTATTATCAAATCTAGAAGAGCTTTCTAGCTGGCATGCTGGTACGCACGAGAGCTTCCTAAAAACCTGGAACCCCTGGCGTAGGATCAGAAATAGTATATAAGAAATAAGTCCCATGGCTTGGACGCCGGGCGTGCGTGAGGATGGTCGCCCCATTTCCATCCCTGAACTATGCATACCCAGTGGCGTTTTGTACGAGACGCTCCTCCCCTTCTTCCTTCTCTTGCCCCACCACATCCAGGCTGCGGACGCTCAGAATAATGGTCACTGTAAGAACCCCATCTCACACAAGAGGTAAGGGTATCCCGCTATCAACCGCATTAAGTACCTGGAGATAATACTCTCACCTGCTACACTCTCCCTACTCCCCCCCTTCCCTTCTTTCCCTCCCCCCCTTCTACCTTATATCACCCACCCTCCCCCCTCCCACCCACTCCCTCCCCCACACTGTTTTCTGTTGAATGGGCCAAAGATTTAAAGTAAATCCTATTGGATTGTAATGGAACTCCTATTCTGCAGATAACCCCTACCCTGTTATCACTATACTGTATGCTATTATTGTGGACCTCAGAGTAACAGCATTACTTCTGGCGCTTATAAATAGATAGTATTGCTGTAAGAATGTGCTTAGGACTATGCTTATACGGTCTTGTGATGATTGTATTCTCCCCCATGTAACGTTATTGTTAAAATCAATAAAAATCTGATTTATAAATAAAAAATTATGAGTCCGACCGCAAAGGATTTCAGCCGATGGAAGGTATCGATTAGCCAACTTGTTTGTTGTGTATTCGGAGCATATATATTGGCTAGAATGTAATGTATTCTGTTGATTGTGCCTCTGACAAAAATATATCTGCCCTCAGTGTCTGCATGTTGTTCGATTTGAAATGGTAGGCCCTTATGAATGGCTATGGATACACCTTTCGATGCTGAAGTGGTGTTGCAGCTGTGATACCACTGTGCAAAATAGTTTCTTGGGAGAGTAGGGATCTTGTTGCTTTTAAAATGTGTTTCCTGTAAAAATACGATTTTAGTTTTACTTTTCCTTAATAGCTAAAATACGTGGTGTCGTTTGTTTGGCGAGTTTAAGCCTTTTGTGTTGAAGGAGGAGACGGTTGTTTTTTCAATTTTAGGAGATGTGGTTGTTTGCTGACGAAGTATGCTGTTTGATGGGTTATAGAAAGTGTAGGGGGGGGGGGGGGCTGAATTCCTGGTTGGCATGGTTAGAGAATTAGAGAATACTCAGTGTCCAACGGAAGCTGAGAGTGAGGCGAAGGGGAGGGGGGGGGGGAGGAAGTACGGGGAGGTTTGAGTGTCTAACTTGAACTTCTTAACCAGAGTAAGATGTCTGGTCAACCTAGTAGTTAACTATAGAAGTGTACCGTGTGGATCAGAAGCACCCCGACAACACCAAAGAGTGGATCACTGTTATTGGTGTCTTTCTCATTGTCATGTCGCCTCCTATCAGGGAGGTCAGTGTTCCTGATGTGTAAGTTGAAGTCTCACTTACATGTGATGTTCGTTTTGATGATACGGGGTCACGTAGCCTTTCCCACAGGATCCGCACCACTAAGAGTGTCTTTTCTTCCGGGGGGTGGGCATAACACCACACCCAGAGAGCCAGAGCGTCCCAACCTAGAAGAAGGGAGAGAAGGGGGGGGGGAGCCGGGAGGCAGGGGAGAGAGAGGGCAGAAAGGCAAAGAAGAACATAAAACAACCAGTGCTGTGCCCCCTCCCTCACCCACTTTATCATAAACAGCATTAAGTGCCTGATTATTTCAAGAATGCACCTCCTACTATCCTATGGGAGGCCCGTCAGGCAGAGGGCCCCAGGTGGTCGACTCCCGTATGACCCCGGGAGCCCTACAATGCCCCACACGCCGCCCTGCTCCTATTTAA
Organism: Eleutherodactylus coqui; assembly: GCF_035609145.1. NCBI lineage: Eukaryota > Metazoa > Chordata > Amphibia > Anura > Eleutherodactylidae > Eleutherodactylus > Eleutherodactylus coqui. The sequence continues at coordinate 211,743,588 of NC_089837.1, read as the reverse complement.
AGAGTTCACCTGGTAAATCCAGGTGCAAGGACGATATGTCTATGGTACTGATGCCGCTGCTTGGAGGCACATTAAACACTTGAAAGTAAGTCCGTTGGGTCCGGCTTCAGTGCTCCCCCCTGAAGATCATATGGGCCGCTCTCCCCAGTGCCCATCACAGTTTGAAGTGGACCACTCTTAACGACTAATTGGATTGCTTTGCAGGATATTTTTTACCCTTGGGCGATTTGAACTTGGGGATTGTTTTCCATGAGTCCCCCTCTGGAAGTTGAGGAATGGTGAGATCATACTGTGTGTGCATCCAGGATGGAATCGCAATTGGTTCAATGTTCAGAAGTTGCCACACCGAGTTGAGATCCTCTGGGGTTCTGACAGTAATCCTATGTCCATATTTGTTTATCGCCAGACCGATATCTGTGCAGCGGGGCTGGAGTCAGCGGGTGATATGATACTCACAGTCAGCTCCGCTGCTCCTTTCGGCCTCCTCTCCGGGCGCTGATGCTCCCGCTCGTGGGCCCGCCTGGGCTTCAGTGCCATGCCGCCGGGCGCTCGCAGGATCGCTTCTGGCCTCTCTCTTCTGCCGCCGCCGGCCGGGCAGGATCCGGGGTAGGTCCGCTGCTCCTTTACAAAGTATAGGTGCGTTATAGGTACTTCCACGCGCTGCTTTTCTTACCCGCCCAGAAATTTAGGCCGCGGCTCTGTGTAAGCTGCTAGGCCCGGGTTCTTATGTGTGGCCGATTTCTTTTAAAAACCACTCAGAGTGATCCTAACCCTGCCGGGGTGATGTTAATCTAGGTGCACGGGACGCCTGATGGCTTAAAGGTGCCAAAAGATGCGGCAAATCATCTATGGCTTGGGAGCCCAGTATCAGTGCGTCCATACACTTTGCAGGTTAGGCCACGCCCCTACCTCTGCTGCTTTTAAACAGTGAGTGCTGCTGTTCTCTTCATGATTGGAGCAGCAAGAGGAGAAGAAGGGAGATGGGACATCAGTGTCAAGTAAGTATGGCTGACTTACTGCTTTGGCCTGGGTCTCTCCTACCCAGTCCCCTCCTCCATTCCTTCATCTCTTAAACTGAGACAACTGGAAGAGGATGATGGAGAGGGCAGACTGTGGCAGCCAATTCTGGCCACCAAAGGGACAATGGTGGAAACACATGTTTAAAGTTACTACAGGATCCATTACAGGATATGCTCAATGTGCTCCCCATTGTTTTGAATTGTCAAGGCTATCCTCTTCTCCCATTCACAATGCACTGACAGCAAGACAGGTAAAGGTCTGACATGAGATGACAGGAAAATAGAGCTACAATAACTAATCCATTTCCCTTGAAACTGATACAAAAACCCATGGCCATCATGTCCATAATGGAGGGGGGGGGGGGGGGGGCTTCAGCCCTCTGGAAAAATAATAGGAATGTACCATCTCCGTTGCACTGTGATGGGAACACTTCATCAGGTAACAATTGCAGATACTTGGCAGCAGTAAGATAACCGTAGATGACAAATGGACCCACTATCTTTCTGCCCCTCATACGGCACTACACCATTGTCGCATGGCTCCAACTTGTGAGTCACAATGCAGCAACATTCACTTGGCTTGTAATGTAGTATGACAATACTGTGATTTGTTGCTGCACAATATGTGTCAAGTTGCAGTGTAGTTCTACCATTAAGAGGAGTCAGTGTGGGGTATTAGTTATTGGGAGTGTAATTTACTGTAACTCATCAATACTATTACCCTACTCTGATTCCTATCTAACTCACAGAGGCAGATTAGAAGTACTGTGTGCCTGTGGGAATCACCATAAAAGCAATGCATTTCTTGATGACCTTGGTGGGAATAAAAGTGATGAAAGCAATGCATTCATTAAATTATTTGTTTATTTTCTTTCCCACAAAAATGTGATGTCACGATTACAATCATTGCACAAATCACTTACTCTCTTCACAAATTATCATGAAAGTACCGTCTCACATTACATTTTGAGCTGCACTGTGGTATTTGTTTAGAGCTGCTGGGGAGATGTTTAGTGCTACTTTGTGGTATTTATCACATTTGGGGGATATTTTGTGTTGTACTATGGTCTTGGTGGTTTAACTCCATGTAACCGAATTTCAATCGATCATTACTTGTATCTGCTGGACCTTCACCTAGCAACAGATTCAAGTGGATCTTTACAAACAGTAGTTGAGTAACCCTGCCCCATACACCACCACCCAGGAGAACTAACAGATCCTCTATATTACACCACACAAGAAAGCTGACAGATCCTCCCTACTGCACTACACAAGAGAGGTGACAGATTATCTATACTGCACCATACAGGATCAAAGTTCCAGGTGCAAAGGTTCAGCTTGGGTTTCGCCTTCTTTTTCATGGCTGTTGCCCACACTGAACTTTACACTGCTTTGGTGGGCATGCTAAGTTAGTATTTCTCAACTCCAGTCTTCAGAGACCCCCAACAGGTCATGTTTTCAGTATTTCACAGGTGATAAAATTATTGTCGGTGCCTCAGACATTGCCACAGGTGTTCTTACTATAGAATATCCTATTAAAAATGACTTGTTGGGGGTTCCTGAGGACTGGAGTTGAGAAACACTGTGTTAAGTGATCAATTGATGTAGCATTAGCAACCAGGGCCATTGCTAGGATCTTAAAAGAGCAAAGGCATAAACATAAAGACATGTACCCCCCCCCCCTAATTATACATATAACCATAGAATGGTAGAGTTGGAAGGGACCTCCAGGGTCATCGGGTCCAACCCCCTGCTGAATGCAGGATTCACTAAATCATCCCAGACAGATATTTTTCCAGCCTTTGTTTGAAAACTTCCATTAAAGGAGAATTCACCCCCTCATGTGGTAACCTGTTCCTTCTGAAAATAAGAATAGGGCTGATCCCTCTGCACTGTGACAGTCCTTCAGATATTTGTAGACAACTATTAAGTCTCCTCTCAGCCTTCTTTTTTGCAAGCTAAACATTCCCAGATTCTGTAACCGTTCCTCATAGGACATGATTTGCAGACCGCTCACCATCTTGTTAACTCTTCTCTGAACTTGCTCCAATTTGTTGATGTCTTTTTTAAATCAGGGTGCCCAGAACTGGACACAGTATTCCAGATGAGGTCTAACTATGGAAGAGTAGAGGAGGATAATTACCTCACGTGATCTAGACTTTATGCTTCTCTTAATACATCCCAGAATTGTGTCTGCCTTTTTGGCTACTGCATCACATTGTTGACTCATGCTCAGTTTATGGTCTATTTGTATACCCAAGTCTTTTTCACATTTGCTGCTGCTTAGCTCAATTCCTACCAATCTGTATGTGTCTTTTTCATTTTTCTTGCCCAGATGTAGGACTATGCATTTCTCCTTGTTCAATACCATTCCATTAGTCACCGCCCACTATTCAAGCTTTTCTAGATCTTTTTGAATACTCTCTATCTCTTCCATAGTGTTAGCTATCCCTCCTAGCTTTGTGTCATCGTCAAATTTGATCAGTTTCCTCTCAATTCCCTACTCCAGGTCATTTATAAAAATGTTGAACAACACTGGGCCTACGACAGAGACTTGTGGTACTCCACTTAATACATGCTTCCACTTGGATGTGCAGCATTTTTGACCACTCTTTGAGTATGATCACTCAGCCAGTTTTGAATCCACCTAACAGTTGCCTTGTCAATCCCATATTTGGTCATTTTTTCAATAAGTATGCTATGAGATACTTTGTAAAATGCTTTACTAAAGTCAAGATATACTATATCCATATGATATTCATATCAGAGACAGTATGATACAATTTTTATAACTTAATGGGCTTAGATACAGCTAAGTAATAGTGCCACTCAGTGCCCTCATAAAATGATTGTACTCTGCAAAATGTCCCCCTGTGCCACCACTGTTAGTGACCGCCAATGTGGACCCACTGAGTCCTTAATATATCCTTAACCTGGACAAAGGCCATAAATTGTGGAACCGCCTGAGAATTGAACACTCTAGGCAACGCGTCAGCTTCAACATTTTTGTCAGAGGGATGAAAGTGTAGTACAAAATCAAACTGATAAATCAAAAAATAAAGACCACCGGGCTTGACGAGAGTTGAGCCACTGTGTGGTCTGTAGATATGTCAAGTTCTTATGGTCGGTAAAGGTCATTATGGGCTGAGGGGCTCCCTTTAGCGGAAACTGACAAAAGTCCAGAGCCATCTTGATGGCCAGTAGTTCCCAGTCTCCTATAGAGTAATTCTGTTCTGAAGTGGAAAAAGATCTGGAAAAGAACTCACACATCACCTTTCTCCCTGAGGTACATCTCTGCGATGGGACTGCACTTACTCCAGAGGATGAGGCATCAACTTCCAAAAAGAACTGTTTAATAATCTCTAGTCAGTGAAGGCTAGTTTCAGGGCTTGGAAAGTGGGTTCAGCCTCCAGAGTTAATTGCTTGGCATCTGCCCCCTAATGTGAAAGGGCAGAGATAGGCGATGTTAAGATGTAAAAGTGCGGGATAAATTGTGGATATTAGTTCGCGAAGCCCAAAAGTTGCTGGATAGCATAAAGCCCTGATGGATGGGGCCAATTCAGCAGGGCAGAGACCTTATTAGCAACCATTTGCCAACTCTTCTTAGACATAATATATTCTAAAAAAGGTAAAGATTCACATTTGAAAATGTATTTTTCGAACTTGGCTGCGGTGAGAATGAATATCAGGTGAGAAGATCAGGATGTCATCAAGATACATGACAATGAATTTGTAGAGAAGATGCCTGAAGGTGTAACTCACAAATTTTTAGTAAAAATGGAGTAGCGCCACAGAGACCAAAATCTTATACTGAAAAGCATATAGGTAAATTAATTAATGAGAGGACCTCACTGGTGTGGATACCTGGAACCCAAGGGATAGGAAACAGACCTCAACACCTGCAGTCCTTGCTTTACAGATAACCAGACCTTCTATGCCACCAAAGGCATCTAAAAACAATAGAGCCGCAGAGAAATCCAAATGAACTCCCAAGGAGTTTTGGAACATGAAAGAAAAAGTAAAAAATCTAAAAAGAGCTCATAGAGGTACTGACATTTATAACTTCAATTCATAAGGATAGGAATAATAATTGTCGCCACTTACTTTGAAGGAGGGCGGTGTGATGTACAGAAGCCCCCTTCTAGTAGTAGCAACCACAAATCCCAAATACTTGGCATTAATAGTAAAATAGGAATAGCAGTATTTTACCACCTACTTTGAAGGAGGGGGGTGTGGTATACAGAAGCCCCCTGCTAGTAGTAGTAACCACAGGATTTAGATAATCTGCATCAGGTCCTTAGATTTATTTTCATAAACAGACAGACATGTTACAGTAATACAAGCAGGCATGCATTTCAGATGCATTTCAGGTTCAGACGCACCTTTTCAAGCATTCATAACAGTGGAACAGAGTTTTGCATAAAACTAAGTTAAGGGGATCCGCTGCATCACTGCTGAGATGCAGGGTGTGCATTCCATTAGAATGCTGTGAGTGGGATTCCCGCAGCCAGGCAGGTGCCGTTATCACGTTCCAACATCACACGTCATAATGGCTGGTGCACGCGGCTCCCTAAGGAGTGCGCGCCTTTCAACATCTTTATGGATACTAACAAAGACAGTTTACTGACGCTCAATAGAAATTAGATAGGATTATGTTATGATATATTGTTCATGGAATATAAACTTAGTCTACATGTATATGGGAATGGGGAGGGTGTTATAAAAGATAGTCTGGATTAAAAATAAAGATATATATATATATATATATATAAACAAATGTAATTATTAGAGATGAGCGAACGTACTCGTCCGAGCTTGATACTCGTTCGAGTATTAGCGTGTTCGAGATGCTCATTACTAGAGGTGAGCACCACGCAATGTTCAAGTTACTTTCACTTTCATCTCTGAGACGTTAGCGCGCTTTTCTGGCCAATAGAAAGACAGGGAAGGCATTACAACTTCCCCCTGCGACGTTCAAGCCCTATACCACTCCCCTGCAGTGAGTGGCTGGCGAGATCAGGTGTCACCCGAGTATATAAATCGGCCCCTCCCGCGGCTCGCCACAGATGCATTCTGACAGAGATCAGGGAAAGTGCTGTTGATGCCGGAGGTGCTATAGGGAGAGTGTTAGGATTGATTTTAGGCTTTAAGAACCCCAACGGTCCTTCTTAGGGCCACATCTGACCGTGTGCAGTACTGTTGAGGCTGCTTTTTGCAGTGTTGCACATTTTTTTTTTTTCTATATCGGCCGTGCAGAGCATTGCGTCCAGAGCATTGCGTCCTGCAGTAATTTTACATAGTCCAGGGCCAGTAGTGGTGGTCAGGCAGGGACAGTGAAAGACATATCCAGTCTATATAGGCAGTGGGCTTTTCCAAAAAAATTTGGGAAAAAAAAATCTATTTGGGCTGCCTGTGACCGTCCTGACTGTACTGCGTCTCTGCTGGGGGTAGTTGTCCAAATTCATACGCAGCCAGCTAAGTGTTACAGCAGGCTTGCGCAAAATTCTTTCCTGCCTCTGCTGTGCGTTCCGTAAGCGAAGTCAGCCTCCAACCACAGGCCAATAAGCGGCACATTTAATTACAGCGTTCTGTTTCAGCACTACTGGTAATACAGCATGCTGAGAGGTAGGGGTAGGCCTAGAGGACGTGGACGCGGGCGAGGACGCGGAGGCCCAAGTCAGGTTGTGGGCACAGGCCGAGCTCCTAATCCAGGTGCATCGCAGCCGACTGCTGTGGGATTAGGAGAGAGACACGTTTCTGGCGTCCCCACATTCATCTCACAATTAATGGGTCCACGCGGTAGACCTTTATTAGAAAATGAGCAGTGTGAGCAGGTCCTGTCGTGGATGGCAGAAAGTGCATCCAGCAATCTATCGACCACCCAGAATTCTGCGCCGTCCACTGCTGCAACTCTGAATCCTCTGGCTGCTGCTCCTCCTTCCTCCCAGCCTACTCACTCCATTACAATGACACATTCTGAGGAGCAGGCAGACTCCCAGGAACTGTTCTCGGGCCCCTGCCCAGAATGGACAGCAATGGTTCCGAATCCTCTCCCACTGGAGGAGTTTGTCATGACCGATGCCCAACCTTTGGAAAGTTCCCGGGGTCCGGGGGATGAGGCTGGGGACTTCCAGCAACTGGCTCAAGAGCTTTCAGTGGGTGAGGAGGACGATGACGATGAGACACAGTTGTCTATCACTCAGGTAGTAGTAATTGAAGTAAGTCCGAGGGAGGAGCGCACAGAGGATTCGGAGGAAGAGCAGCAGGACGATGAGGTGACTGACCCCACCTGGTTTGCTACGCCTACTGAGGACAGGTCTTCAGAGGGGGAGGCAAGTGCAGCAGCAGGGCAGGTTGGAAGAGGCAGTGCGGTGGCCAGGGGTAGAGGCAAGGCCAGACCGAATAATCCACCAACTGTTTCCCAAAGCGCCCCCTCGCGCCATGCCACCCTGCAGAGGCCGAGGTGCTCAAAGGTCTGGCAGTTTTTCACTGAGAGTGCAGACGACCGACGAACAGTGGTATGCAACCTTTGTCGCGCCAAGATCAGCCGGGGAGCCACCACCACCAGCCTCACCACCACCAGCATGCGCAGACATATGATGGCCAACCACCCCACAAGGTGGGACGAAGGCCGTTCACCGCCTCCGGTTTGCACCGCTGCCTCTCCCCCTGTGCCCCAACCTGCCACTGAGATCCAACCCCCCTCTCAGGACACAGGCACTACCGTCTCCTGGCCTGCACCCACACCCTCACCTCCGCTGTCCTCGGCCCCATCCAGCAATGTCTCTCAGCGCACCGTCCAGCCATTGCTAGCGCAAGTGTTGGAGCGCAAGCCCAAGTACGCCGCCACACACCTTCACGCTCAAGCGTTAAACGTGCACATAGCCAAATTTATCAGCCTGGAGATGCTGCCGTATAGGGTTGTGGAAACGGAGGCTTTCAAAGGTATGATGGCGGCGGCCGCGGCCCCGCGCTACTCAGTTCCCAGTCGCCACTACTTTTCCCGATGTGCCGTCCCAGCCCTGCACGACCACGTCTCCCGCAACATTGTACGCGCCCTCACCAACGCGGTTACTGCCAAGGTCCACTTAACAACGGACATGTGGACAAGCACAGGCGGGCAGGGCCACTATATCTCCCTGACGGCACATTGCGTGAATTTAGTGGAGGCTGGGACAGAGTCAGAGCCTGGGACCGCTCACGTCCTACCCACCCCCAGAATTGCAGGCCCCAGCTCGGTGGTGGTATCTGCGGCGGTGTATGCTTCCTCCACTAAACCACCCTCCTCCTCCTCCTACGCAACCTCTGTCTTGCAATCAAGATGTGTCAGCAGCAGCACGTCGCCAGCAGTCGGTGTCGCGCGGCATGGCAGCACAGCGGTGGGCAAGCGTCAGCAGGCCGTGCTGAAACTACTCAGCTTAGAAGAGAAGAGGCAGACGGCCCACGAACTGCTGCAGGGTCTGACAGAGCAGACCGACCGCTGGCTTGCGCCGCTGAGCCTCCAACCGGGCATGGTCGTGTGTGACAACGGCCGTAACCTGGTGGCGGCTCTGCAGCTCGGCAGCCTCACGCACGTGCCATGCCTGGCCCATGTCTTTAATTTGGTGGTTCAGCGCTTTCTGAAAAGCTACCCACACTTGTCATACCTGCTGGGAAAGGTGCGCCGGGTCAGCGCACATTTCCGCAACTTCCAGACGGACGCTGCCACCCTGCGGACCCTGCAACATCGGTTTCATCTGCCAGTGCACCGATTGCTGTGCGACGTGCCCACACAGTGGAACTCTACGCTCCACATGTTGGCCAGACTCTATGAGCAGCGTAGAGCTATTGCGGAATACCAACTCCAACATGGGCGGCGTAGTGGGAGTCAGCCTCCTCAATTATTTACAGAAGAGTGGGCCTGGTTGGCAGGTCCTTGGAAACTTTGAGGAGTCTACCCAGATGCTGAGCGGGGATGCTGCAATCATTAGCGTCACCATTCCTCTGCTATGCCTCTTGAGAAGTTCCCTGCAAAGCATAAAGGCAGACGCTTTGCACTCGGAAACGGAGGCGGGGGACGACAGTATGTCGCTGGATAGTCAGAGCACCCTCATGTCTATATCTCAGCGCGTTGAGGAGGAGGAGGAGGGGGAGGAGAATCAGGAGGAGGGGGAAGAGACAGCTTGGCCCACTGCTGAGGGTACACATGCTGCTTGCCTGTCATCCTTTCAGCGTGTATGGCCAGAGGAGGAGGAGGAGGAGGAGGAGGAGGAGGAGGAGGAGGAGGATCCTGAAAGTGATCTTCCTAGTGAGGACAGCCATGTGTTGCGTACAGGTACCCTGGCGCACATGGCTGACTTCATGTTAGGATGCCTTTCTCGTGACCCTCGCGTTACACGCATTCTGGCCACTACGGATTACTGGGTGTACACACTGCTCGACCCACGGTATAAAGAGAACCTTTCCACTCTCATTCCCGAAGAGGAAAGGGGTTCGAGAATGATGCTATACCACCGGGCGCTGGTGGACAAACTAATGGTAAACTTTCCATCCGACAGCGCTAGTGGCCGAAGGCGCAGTTCCGAGGGCCAGGTAGCAGGGGAGGCGCAGAGATCAGGCAGCATGTACAGCGCAGGCAAGGGACCATTCCCCAAGGCCTTTGCCAGCTTTCTGGCTCCCCAGCAAGACTGTGTCACCGCTCCCCAGTCAAGGCTGAGTTGGCGGGAGCACTGTAAAAGGATGGTGATGGAGTACGTAGCTGATCGCACGACCGTCCTCGGTGACGCCTCTGCCCCCTACAACTACTGGGTGTCGAAGCTGGACACATGGCCTGAACTCGCGCTGTATGCCCTGGAGGTGCTTGCTTGTCCTGCGGCTAGCGTCTTGTCAGAGAGTGTGTTTAGTGTGGCTGGGGGAATCATCACGGATAAGCGTACCCACCTGTCAACCGACAGTGCTGACAGGCTTACACTCATCAAGATGAAAAAAGCCTGGATTTCCCCAGACTTCTCTTCTTCACCAGCGGACAGCAGCGATACCTAAGCAATACGTAGGCTGCACCCGCGGATGGAAGCATCGTTCTCTATCACCATCAAAAACGGGGACCTTTTTGCTTCATCAATCTGTGTATAATATTCCTCCTCCTCCTCCTGCTCCTCCTCCTGAAACCTCACATAATCACGCCGAACGGGCAATTTTTGTTAGGCCCACAAGGCTCAGTCATACTTAACTGGGCTGCCTCCAGGCCTACTTACCAATTAAGCCACATTAACCAAAGCAATTAATGGGTTTCACCTGCCCTCTTGGTTGGGCATGGCCAATTTTTCTGAGGTACATTAGTACTGTTGGTACACCAATTTTGGGGGGCCCTCGCCTACAGTGTAATCAAATTAATTTTTAGCCCACCTGCATTACAGCTGACGTTACATCAGCTGTGTTGGGCACTGCAATGGGATATATTTATGTACCGCCGGTGGCTTCCTGGCACCCACCCATGCTGTCGGTCCACACAGAGTTGTAACTGCATGTGTCCACTTCTAAAGAACCCCAGTCTGACTGGGGCATGCAGTGTGGGCCGAAGCCCACCTGCATTAAGCACGACATTACCTCAGCTGTGTTGGGCAATGCAATGGGATATATATTTATGTACCGCCGGTGGGTTCCAGGGAGCCACCCATGCCGTGGGTCCACAGGGAGTTGTAACTGTATGTGTCCACTTCTAAAGAACCCCAGTGTGACTGGGGCATGCAGTGTGGGCCGAAGCCCACCTGCATTAAGCACAACATTACCTCAGCTGTGATGGGCAATGCAATGGTATACATTTATGTACCGCCGGTGGGTTCCAGGGAGCCACCCATGCTGTGGGTGCACACGGAATTCCCATTGCGGAGTTGTACCTGCCTGTGACTATTTATAAAAAATCGCGGTCTGACTGGTGCATGCAGACACCTTGACAGAATGAATAGTGTGTGGCACATAGGTTCCCCATTGCTATGCCCACGTGTGCAGCTCCAGATCGAGGTGGCACAGGATTGGATTTCTCATTGCTTCTGTACAGCATTGTGGACTATCGCCCCACCCCTTTTAAAGAGGGTCGCTGCCTAGCCGTGCCAACTCTCTGCAGTGTGTGCCTGCGGTTCCTCCTCATGGCAGACGCACTTATAAATAGACATGAGGGTGGCGTGGCATGAGGGCAGCTGAAGGCTGGGCAGGGACAGTTTGGTGTGCGCTGTGGACACTGGGTCGTGCGGGGGGGTGGGGGGGGTGGTTGGTCAGCATGTAACCCAGGAGAAGTGGCAGCGGAGTGTCATGTAGGCAGTGATTGTGCTTTGTTGGAGGTAGTGTGGTGCTTAGCTACGGTATCATTGCTAATGAGGACTTTTCAGAAGTAAAAATTGTTGGGAGGGGGGGGCCCACTCTTGCCGCTATTGTGGCTTAATAGTGGGACCTGGGAACTTGAGATGCAGCCCAACATGTAGCCCCTCGCCTGCCCTATCCGTTGCTGTGTCGTTCCCATCACTTTCTTGAATTGCCCCGATTTTCACAAATGAAAACCTTAGCGAGCATCGGTGATATACAAAAATGCTCGGGTCGCCCATTGACTTCAATGGGGTTCGTTATTCAAAACGAACCCTCGAGCATCGCGATAATTTCGTCCCGAGTAACGAGCACCCGAGCATTTTGGTGCTCGCTCATCTCTATTCCCCACACAATTCATTATGTGTAGGAGTTAGATAGCTCAACACCGGAATGGAAAGTCTTTGAGTTCCTTGGCCTTGCCTATGCTGTCGGTGCACAAAGATGGTATTACACAAGGAGAGATCAGAGCGCCCAAACATGGCAGAGTTTCACCTCGCCAAGGACCTCGGCCCACATTTCTACCCTACTCAGTCAGTGTATTTGTGTCAGACAGGTAAAACGCTGCTATGGGAAGTCTTTGTGCATCCACAGCATAGGCGAGCCCAACGAACTTAAAGGTGGTACTTTGCATGCAGAAATCACAGCGCCCAAACATGGCAGAGTTTCACCTTGCTAAGGGCCATGGCCTACTTTTTTGCCGTAGTCAGTCAGTGTATTTGTGTCAGACAGGTAAAACAGTGCTATGGGAAGTCTTTGTGCACCCACAGCATAGGCGAGCCCAAGGAACCCAAAGACAGTATTAAACCTGAAGATATGATTGTGCCCAAACATGGCAGATTTTCACCCTGCTAAGGGCCTCAGCCTACTCTTCTGCCCTAGTCAGTCAGTGTATTTCTGCCAGACAGGTAAAACAGCGCTATGCAAAGTCTTTGTGCACCCACAGCATAGGCGAGCCAAAGGAACCCAAAGACAGTATTAAACCTAAAGAAGAAGAGAAGAACCTACAGTGCCCAAATATGGCAGACTTTCACTGTGCCGAGGACATAGGCTTCTGCACACACCCTTAGCAATTGCGGGCATAAAGCGGACTCTGATGCTAACTGTGGTAACACGAGAGAAAATACATGTTGCCCAGTGCTGATCCCATGACCCCAAGCAGGAGGCGGAGGTGGCATTACAAGGCTAAGAAACCATGACCAGGACCCACTATAGTCTGTGTGGGAAGCACGTGAGCGAGCCCAGGGTCAGGCTCAGTCCCAGTAAACACCTTGTGTGACCCAAGGTGCCCTGAGTTACATAGCAATGGGAAATCCATGTGTTCCCACACAGATAGCTCAACACTGCAAGGGGAAGTCTTTGAGTTCCTTGGGCTCGCCTATGCTGTCAGTGCACAAAGATGGTATTACACAGGAAGAAATCAGAGTGCCCAATCATGGGAGAGTTTCACCCCAGCAAGGACCTTGGCCTCGGCACACATTTCTGCCCTAGTCAGTGTATTTGTGCCAGATAGGTAAAACTCCGCGATGGGAAGACTTAGTGCACCCATAGTATTGACAGACCCCCTATAACATTCCTGTAGCAAAGGTATAAACAGACCCCTGTAACATTTTTGTAGCAGAAGTATAGGCAGACCCCAGTAACATTTCAGTAGTAAAAGTAGAGGCGGACCCCAGTAACATTTCTGTAGCAGAAGTATAGGCGGACCCCAGTAACATTTCTGTAGCAGAAGTATAGGCGAACCCCAGTAACATTTTTGTAGCAGAAGTATAGGCGAACCCCAGTAAAATTTCTGTAGCAGAAGTATGGGCGGACCCCAGTAACATTTCTGTAGCAGAAGTATAGGCGGACCCCAGTAACATTTCTGTAGCAGAAGTATAGGCGGACCCCAGTAACATTGGTGTACCATGAGTATAGGCGAGGGCCAGAAAAATTAGTGAATGAAGAGTACAAGTGTACACCTGAAAAATTGCTCAACCGAGAGGGCAGGTGAAACCCATAAATATTTTTTAAAGATACAGCTCGCTGTTGCTTAATTTGTAACAGAGCCTGGAGGCAACCCTGTGAAAAAAATTGGTTTCTGTTAAAGTATCAATATTTTTGAAACTTTGAAAAATTGTAAAAAAAATTGTAAGCAGAGCCTTTTGGGCCGCAGAAAAATTGGCAGTTTAGCGTGATGACATGATGTTTCAGGAGGAAGAGTAAGAGGAGAAGTACTAATATCTGAGAGTGATTGACAAAGCTAATTCCCCTTTTTTTCTGGTGATAGAGAATGCTTTTTTCTCCGGTTGCAGCGAAAAGAATCTTTAGGTTCCGCTGCTCTCCGCTGGTGGAGAAGAGAAGTCTGGGGAAATCCAGGCTTTGTTCATCTTTATGAGTGTAAGCATGTCGGCACTGGCAGTTGACAGGCGGGTACGCGTATCCGTGATTATCCCGCTAGCATCTGACAAGATGCTAGCCGCAGGACAAGCCAGCACCTGCAGGGCGTACAGCGCAAGTTTGTGCCACGTGTCCAGCTTTGACACCCAATAGTTGTATGGAGCAGAGGCATCACGGAGGACCGTGGTACGATCGGCTACATACTCCCTCACCATCTTTTTACAGTGCTCCCTCCGACTCAGCCTTGACTGGGGAGTGGTGACACAGTCTTGCTGGGGAGCCATAAAGCTGGCAAAGGCCTTGGAGAGTGTTCCCCTACCAGCGCTGAACATGCTGCCTGATCTCCACGCCTCCCTTGCTACTTGGCCCTCGGAACTGCGCCTTCTGCCACTAGCACTGTCAGATGGCAAGTTTAGCATCACTTTTTCCACAAGGGCCCTGTGGTATTGCATCACTCTCGTACCCCTTTCCTCTTCGGGAATGAGTGGAAAGGTTCTCCTTATACCGTGGGTCGAGAAGGGCGTACACCCAGTAATCCGTAGTGGCCAGAATGCGTCTAACGCGAGGGTCACGAGAAAGGCAGCCTAACATGAAGTCAGCCATGTGTGCCAGGGTACCAGTATGCAAGACATGGCTGTCTTTACAAGAAAGATGACTTTCAGGATCCTCCTCCTCCTCCACAGCCCATACACGCTGAACAGATGAGAGGCAAGCAGCATGGGTACCCTCTGCAGTGGGCCCAGCTGTCTCTTTCCCCTCTTCCTCCTCCAAAACGCGCTGAGATGTAGACATGAGGGTGGTTTGGCTATCAAGCGACATACTGTCATTCTCTGTCTTCTGTTCCAACCGCAAAGCGTCGGCCTTTATGCTTTGCAGGGAACTTCTCAGTAGGCATAGCAGCGGGATGGTAACGCTAATGATTGCAGCATCGCCGCTCACCATCTGGGTAGACTCCTAAAAGTTTCCAAGGACCTGGCACATATCTGCCATCCAGGCCCACTCCTCGGTAAAGAATTGGGGAGGCTGACTCCCACTACGCCGCCCATGTTGGAGTTGGTATTCCACTATTGCTATACGCTGCTCCTAGAGCCTGGGCAACATGTGCAGCGTAGAATTCCACCGTGTGGGCACGTCGCACAGCAGTCGGTGCTCTGACAGATTAAACCGATGTTGCAGGGTCCTCGGGCCAGCAGTGTCTGTGGTGGACTTGCGGAAATGTGCGCAGGCACAGCGCACCTTGCCGAGCAGGTCAGACAGAGGGTAGTTTTTCAGAAACCGCTGAACCACCAGATTGAAGACGTGGGCCAGGCATGGCACGTGCGTGAGGCTGCCGAGCTGCAGAGCCGCCACCAGATGTATGGCCGTTGTCACACAAGACCGTATCCGGCTGGAGGCTCAGCGGCGAAAGCCAGAGGTTGGTCTGCTCTGTCAGATCCTGCAACAGTTCGGGGGCCGTGTGCCTCTAGTCACCTAGGCTGAGTAGTTTCAGCACGGCCTGCTGACGTTTGCCCACCGCTGTGCTGCCGCGCCATACCAACTGCTGGTGACGTGCTGCTCACACATTTCCTAATTGAGAGGTAGAGGTTGCGTAGGAGGAGGGGGAGGGTTTAGAGGAGGTGGCATAAACCACCACAGATACCAGCACCGAGGTAGGACCCGCTATTCTGGGTGTGGGTAGGACGTGAGAGGTCCCAGGCTCTGACTCAGTCCCAACATCCACCAAACTCACCCAATGTGCCGTCAGGGGGATATAGTGGCCCTGCCAGCCAGTACTTGTCCACTTGTCCGTGGTTAAGTGGACCTTACCAGTAACCGTGTTGGTGAGGTCACGTATAATGTTGCGGGAGACATGCTAATGTAGGGCTTGGATGGCACACCGGGAAAAATAGTGGCGACTGGGGACTGAGTAGCACAGGACCTCTGCCACCATCATGTTTTTGAAAGCCTCAGTTTCCACAAGCCTGTACGGCAGCATCTCCAGGCTGATTAATTTGGCAATGTGCACGTTTAAAGCTTGAGCGTGCGGGTGCTGGCGGCGTATTAGCGCTTTCGCTCCAATGCTAGTGTTAGCAACAGCTGAACGCTGCACTGAGAGACATTGCTGGATGGGGTGGAGGACATTGGAGGTGAGGGTGTGGGCGCAGGCCACGAGGTGCTCATGCCTGTGTCCTGAGAGGAAGATTGGATCTGTGTTGCAAGTTGTGGCACAGGGGAAGAGGCAGTGGTGTGACCTGGAGGCGGTGAATGGCCTTCGTCCCACCTTGTGGGGTGCTTGGCCATCATATGCCTGCGCATGCTGGTGGTGGTGAGGCTGGTAGTGGTGGCTCCCCGGCTGATCCTGGTGCGACACAGGTTGCACACCACTGTTCGTCGGTCGTCCGCGCTCTCAATGAAAAACATCCAGACCTTTGAACACCTAGCCCGCTGCACGGAGGCTTAGCGCGTGGGGGTGCTTAAGGAAACAGTTGGGGGATTCTTCGCTCTGGCCCTGCCTCTACCCCTGGCCACTCCACTGCCTCTTCCAACCTGTCCTGCTGCTGCACTTGCCTCCCCCTCCGTAGCCCTGTCCTCAGTAGTCTTACTAACCAGGTGGGGTCAGTCACCTCATCGTCCAGCTGCTCTTCCTCCGAATCCTCTGTGCGCTCCTCCCTCGGACTTACTGCCCTTACTACTACCTCACTGATAGACAACTGTGTCTCATCGTCATCGTCCTCCTCACCCACTGAAAGCTCTTGAGACAGTAGCCGGAAGTCCCCAGCCTCATCCCCCGGACCCCGGGAACTTTCCAAAGGTCGGGCATCGGTCACAATAAACTCCTCTGATGGATGAGGAACCATTGCTGCCCAATCTGGGCAGGGGCCCGAGAACAGTTCCTGGGAGTCTTCCCGCTCCTCAGAATGTGTCATTTTAATGGAGTGAGGAGGCTGGGAGGAAGGAGGAGCAGCAGCCAGAGGATTCAGAGTTGCAGCTGTGGACGGCGTAGAAGACTGGGTGGTCGATAGATTGCTGGATGCACTTTCTGCCATCCACGACAGGACCTGCTCACACTGCTCATTTTCTAATAAAGGTCTACCGCGTGGACCCATTAATTGTGAGATGAATCTGGGGACCCCTGAAACTTGCCTCTCTCCTAATCCCACAGCAGTCGGCTGCGATACACCTGGACCAGGAGCTCGGCCTGTGCCCACACCCTGACTTGGGCCTCCGCGTCCTCACCCCCGTCCACGTCCTCTAGGCCTACTCCTACTCCTCAGCATGGTGTATTCCGAGATTAGCAGAAACAGAACGCTGTAATTAAATGTGCCGCTTATTGGCCTGTGGTTGGAGGCTGACTTCGTGTACGTAACGCACTGCAGAGGCATGCAACAATTATGCACAAGGCTGGGTATTAATTCAACAACTACTACCCCCAGCAGAAATGCATTAAACTGAAGGCAGTGACAGGCAGGCCTAATATTGTATTTTTTTTTAAGTTTTTGGGAACAACCACACTGCCTGTGATATACACTGTATTTCGATTTCCCTGTTGGAGGCTGACTTCGCGTACGTAACGCACTGCAGAGGCAGGCAACAATTATGCGCAAGGCTGGGTATCAATTCAACAACTACTACCCCCAGCAGAGACGCAGTAAATAATAATAAACTTTATTTGTATAGCGCCAACATATTCCGCAGCGCTTACATAGACAGGGGATACAGAAAGACAAAAGTACAAACATTACAGAACCACAATTACATAGTAATCAATTGATGGAAACAATAGGGGTGCGGGTCCTGCTCCAACGAGCTTACATACTACAAGTAATGGGGTGATACAGAAGGTAAAGGGGCTGGAGATGTGCACTGCATGGCGAAGTGGAGAGTGAGGGGTGATATACACATAGACAATGGTCAGACATTTAGCCGTGTGACAGCAGAAACAGTATGACTGCAGGAGCGGTTTATGATGGCTAGCAGGGATTGCAGTCAGTAGGTCAGGGAGGCCTAATCTGAAGGCAGTGACAGGCGGGCCTATTATTGTATTTTTTTGAAGTTTTTGGGAACAACCACACTGCCTGTGATATACACTGTATTTTGATTTCCCTGTTGGAGGCTGACTTCGCATACGTAATGCACTGCAGAGGCAGGCAACAATTATGCGCAAGGCTGGGTATTAATTCAACAACTACTACCCCCAGCAGAGACGCAGTAAACTGAAGGTAGTGACAGGCAGGCCAAATACAGTATTTTTTTGAACTTTTTGGGAAAAAGCCCACTGCCTATATAGCCAGTATACCTCTTTCCCTGTACCACTGTCCCTGCCTCACCAGTACTGCCCTATACTCAGTAAAATGACTGCAGACTGAGGACGCTATGGTCTGCACGTCCGATATACAAAAAAAAATAAAATAAAATTGTGCAACACTGCTAAAAGCAGCCTCAACAGTACTGCACACAGTCAAATGTGGCCCTAAGAAGGACTGTTGGGGTTCTTGAAGACTAAAATAACACCTAACACTCTCCCTATAGCAGCAGCATCAGCAGCACTGTCCCTGATCTATGTCAGCATGCATCTGTGGCGAGCCGCGTGCGGGGCAGATTTAAATACTCGGGTGTCATCTGATCTCCCCAGCCACTCACTGCAGAGGGGTGGTATAGGGCTGGAACGTCACAGGAGGAAGTTGTAATGCCTTCCATGTCTTTCTATTGGCCAGAAAAGCGCGCAAATTTCTCAGAGATGAAAGTGAAAGTAACTTGAATATCGCGTGGTGCTCGTCTCGAGTAACGAGCATCTCGAACACCCTAATACTCGAACGAGCATCAAGCTCGGACGAGTATGCTCGCTCATCCCTAGTTGTTACCTTTATGAGTTCTGCAGGTTTTGTCTTCCTAGTTTATATCCGAATAGTTAATGTCCCCCATAATTACTACCTCATTGTGATTTACGGCTTCATCTATTTAGTTTAATAATAGATTTTCAGTAGTCTCTTGTTATATTTGGTGGTCAATAGAAAACTCCTAAAATAATCTTATTGTTGTTTTTCTCTTAATGTATTTCTACCCATAGAGACTTAACAGGTTCATCTTCCTTCCATGTATGTTCCCATAATGTAGACTTAAAATAGGATTTTACATAAAGACAAACCCCTCCCATTTCTGATTTTTATAATCGTTTCTGAACAGACTGTAACCTTATAAGTTCACCGCCCAGTGACAGTTTTCATCCAACCTGGTCTCTGTTATTGCCACTATGCCATAGTTTTCCTTAGACATTATTACTTCTAGTTCATTTAATTTATTGTTCAGATTTCTAGCATTAGTCATGGTTAGTGAAATGAATATGACTGCATGTTCTATCCTATGTGTAGCCATTTTGTGTCAGGTAGCCATCTTGTTTGCCTCTCTTCATTATATTTATTTCTCCTCTTTCTTGAGGATTTATAGATATTAAATAGTTACTCAAAAGCCATGGGTAAATAACCAAGACCAGAGCTGCAGCAGATAGTTATTTCGCATTCTGACTGTTTGGCGGGTCAAGATGACATGTTACTAGCTGTTCTCATATATTCCAAAATATTCTCTCTAAACAACTTATTGTTTACCATTACTGTACTTTTGTGTCCTAAGAAGTTAATGGCGTATGAATCATCTGTGCTTGCATGCGTTTGCCTGGAATTTAAGATGTTAAATTCTTTATCCTGCATATTCATATTGTGTTTATGTTTTATCAACCAATGGTAATAAATGAATTAAAATAGATTTGAATTATTGTAATCAAAGCCTGTCCATTATAAACTTTTGGTCACATCCCATGTGTTGTGCTTGAAAGTTATTTCCCAAGCTTGGCTTATTCTCTAACTAAATTTGGACTCCAGAAGCATTTGGGTTATTTTTTAATATTACGTGTATCCCTATTAACTGTTGTGCCAGTTGTAACTGTACTAACCCTTCTCACCGCTCCACCCCCATTTACATTACTTAGTCCCAAGTCACTGTCTACACTGTCTTCCCCTTTAACTCTCTCTTGTTGCCTCCTTCCCAATCCCAAGTTTAAACACTCCTCCAAACTGCTAGCCATCTTCTCCCCCAGCACAGCTACACCTTTACCATTGAGATGCAGCCCATTCCTACAGTAGAACCTATAGCTACCAGCAAAGCCAGCCCAGTTCTCTTGGAACCAAAACCCCTCCTTTCTACAACAACTCTGGAGACAATTGTTTGCCTCCATAATCTCCCACTGACTTTCTGGCGTTGCATGTGGGAAACAAATAGAATTTGCTTTAAGACATCTTTAGGCCATTGCATAACTGTTTCAGACGTATTAAAGGGGTTGTCCCGCGGCAGCAAGTGGGTCTATACACTTCTGTATGGCCATAATAATGCACTTTGTAATGTACATTGTGCATTAATTATGAGCCATACAGAAGTTATAAAAAGTTTTTCACTTACCTGCTCCGCTGCTGGCGTCCTCGTCTCCATGGTTGCCGTCTAATTTTCGCCGTCTAAAATGGCCTAATGGCCAAATTAGACGCGCTTGCGCAGTCCAGGTCTTCTTCTGTTCTCAATGGGGCTCCGTGTAGCTCCGTGTAGCTCCGCCCCGTCACGTGCCGATTCCAGCCAATCAGGAGGCTGGAATCGGCAATGGACCGCACAGAAGAGCTGCGGTCCACGGAGGTAGAGGATCCCGGCGGCCATCTTCAGCTGGTAAGTATTGAAGTCACCGGAGCGCGGGGATTCAGGTAAGCGCTGTCCGGTTTCTTCTTTAGGTCCCTGCATCGGGGTTGTCTCGCCCCCGAACGGGGGGGGGGGGGGTTGAAAAAAAAAAAACCGGTTTCGGCGCGGGACAACCCCTTTAATTGATTATCAGCGACTGCATACATATTTAGTGCTTTTTGCTACTCTAGAGTTGGATCATTGGTTTTCATTTATGCATGTCATAAGGTACCTTGCTCTATTTAGTAGTGTCCCAGTGTTCATTTTCCAACAAGTAGGTAAGCCAACAGAGGACTATTGTTTGCCCATGGCTGGTTTGATGCAGTAGCCAGGTAGCTTACTCTAGTTACCTTAGGAAAATTATATTCATATGCATACCTTTTGGATTTTATACATACATATGCTTTTTGAAACATGGATTTAAATCTATAATTAAATAAACACAAAAATTGTACATGCTAATTACATTGTATTTATTTTTGAAGAATGATTTTACCAGTGTTCAGCACTTATTTTCTAAGTAATAATTATTTGCGTTACTAAAACAAGATTTATAATATTCCCCTTACAACTTGCAGTGCAATGCATTGATTAACTGTAAATCCTTGCAAATTCTATTGGGAGTTTGAAAGAAATGGATAAAAACAACACATAGAAATGTCAAGGTTAATTCAGGCAGTATACATATCTGTTTAAATCATTGTGTTAATAGTTTAAGTGTAACATATATAGCTGAACATAACATTATTAGTATCGTAGAAGCAGTTGTGCTGACATTTGAAAGTGCTCAACTAGTTATGCAAATGACATCTTTATAATGCATCCTGCTGGCTGTGCTGAGAAGCTAGTGGGTTGATGGCACACATACTGTGAACCTTTCAATTTATTCCACAATTTGCTATTTAAAGGAAACTATAGGAAAATAATTAACATTCTGCATTTAAATCAAACAATAATGTGAGTTGAATTGTTTAATACTGTATATGAATTTGATAAGAAAGTATGAAACATGCTGTATATACCACTCTTCATTAGCCATGTAAATAAATATTTAGAATCACTCATAAATAAGTCAGCAAGTTACTCACTTTTATGAAAAAGTCAGCATACAGTAAGGACAGATTCACATATCCGTGTGCAAGTTGCGCAAATACAAAATAGGTGCACAGAGCATCACACAGCACATGGGCACTATTTGTGTGCTGTGGCATGTTCCCAGACAACATACACTGTATGCCCTACTTGCATCCATGAAAAAGGATGAGAAAAGCACATGCAGCTATATTTTGACTTAAGGACCATTTGTCTTTGTGAAAATAAGCCATCTGAAGAGACTTTCAGGCTCAAAATTTCAGCTATGTAAATGGGCCCTTAGGTCGGAAAGGGAATCGTTTCTGCTTTGGGAAAGCACCTAGAAGGTGTAAGGAGGCTTATAAGGCCATGCATACTCCTCTGGGAAATATGCACATGGGAAGATGAACAATGCCTCTACTGCATCACCTATTGGAAGGCAGTATTCCAGCAAGTCAATGTCAGACCTTTTAAATAACCTTGTACTATTGACTCAGAATTATAAAGCAAAGCCAGAATCGTCTACAGAAAAAAAAGATGAGCATGCACAGACAGTTCTTTCGTTGTGATTGCCCTTTAGCAGTGTGTCGTAGGTTTCTGGCTTGACTAGTGGGAGGCCTATGGATGTGGGCAGGGAAGGCTACTGTTTCTCCTTGGGAGAACACATAGAAGGTGTGAGAAGACTTTTAAGGTCATATATGCTGTTCTGGGAAATATACAAATGGAAAGATGGAGCAATGCCTCTACAATGCCACCTATTGGGACACAGAATTCTTTTGAATCAATGTTAATAGGTCTGATATTGACTTGCAAGAATAAAAAATAAGCTTTAGTAATACAATTTAAAAGGTATACATAGGTAAAGACCCATATAATTATTAAGCCTGCATATAATGGCAAGTATACCCGTAGCCTAATTCCTTTAATGACCAGGGAATGGAAGTACTAGAATAGAACAATTTCACCCTAATAGGCCCTATAATAGAGCTCTAATAAGTGGAATCATCAATTTGAAGAGAGTAACCCTGTGCTGCAATCTCCTCACATACTCCATTGGGTCCTCAAAAAGATTTTTTAAAAATATATACTAAACTGACAGTAATGCAAAACAATTCAACCCTAATCACAAGCCTAAATATGGGGTGTATAAATACCAAATTCATCTCAGAAAAAAATCTTACAAAATTGCAATATGCAAGAAAGTATCTAATATCACAAAATATCTACCTGTCATAAAGTGCAATATTATATAAGTATAAGGTATAGTATAAAAAGTGCTACATGCAATAAACAAACAGATTTAAGATATCTCAACTAGAGATGAGCGTACTCGAGCGAGTATCATCCTTTTAGAGTACCTGCCTGCTCGCCCTTCAAAGATTTGGGTGCCGGCGGGGGTGAGCGCTGTGTTGCGGAAGTGAGCAGGAGGGAGTGCGGGGGGAGAGATCTCTTTGTCTTGTGCTCATCTGTAAAATGGCTGCTGGTCAGTGGTAGTGGTGAAGGTGGTAGAGGATGAGCCAAGTTGGCACATCAAGTGGCTCCCACTGAAGCAACAGCTACATATTCTGCAGGAGGCGAAGCAAGCCCACTGACATTCCTTAGAAGTGGTTCTGCCCATGCACATAGAACAGGTCATAGAGTCGATAAACCAGCATGCTTGAGGTATTACAACCTCTACTTCCCCCCAGTTGCAGGCTAGCATAACATGCTTTAGTGGTGATTGCCTGCTCTGCTGTTATCAGAAAAGATGTTCAACATAGCTGGGGGTGCGATAACTGATACATGTATCCACCTGTCCACAAACAATGTGGATCACCTGATATTTATAAAAATCAACCAGGGATGTATTTCAAATGACTTCTGCACACCCATGACAGATTCCACTGATTAGTTAGCACCCTGACAACATTTACTCACACATGATTGAGTATAGTTTTATATCAAAGACCACAGTGTGCCATCAAGGTGCTGCTGCTGGTGGTGCTGCTGCTCTACAGCTGTTACTTGGAGAAGGCATATGATTGGCTATTCTATTCCCCATTGGTAGAATGTGTCCTTTGTAAACTCTACGACATTGCTTTAAAAAAAAGTAGAACACCTGCTGTCTTGCATAGATACATTTTTGGTAGCTTTACAGCAGTTTTTTTGTAACAGGGCTGTGCTTGCGTGTTGTTTTCACCTAGCAAAATTTCTTTTTGTAAAATGTGTGGCGTTGCTTTTAAAACAACCACCACATCTTCTGTCTTCCTTGGTACAATTTGTGATCTTGTAGTCCCTATATCGGACTTCTCTTGCTTTCTGTGACACCCGTGTGTTACGATTGACTCCTGCAATACTTTACACTCTTTTTACCATTTCGTTTGGAAGAGCATAGAGAATTCTCCCCACGGTCATCTCCCTGCTCAGCTTTGAATTCCCTCGCCATCAGCGCTGTGTAGGTAAGTGTTGTGATTGGATCGAGAGCTAGCCAATCAAATCACAGCCGGCACTCAATCATTCACAGCCGTTCAGTGGATGACATCACTGAATGGCTGTGATTAGTTTATTGAGCGCTGGCTGTGATTGGCTGGCGCTCCATCCAATCACAGCACTTACTTTCACAGCGCTGATGGCGGGGAATTCAAAGACAAGCAGGGAGATGACAGCGGGGAGAATTCTCAAGCAGCTCGCCACACCGCCGTGGAGACCATCGCGCTGGGGCCACCGACACCGGCTGGGAGATGAGTATTTAATTTTTTCTTTACCTAGTATATACTCGAGTATAGCTAGGTTTACACTCGAGTCAATAAGTTTTACCAGGTTTTTTTTTGTGGTAAAACTTATTGACTCAGCTTGTACTCGGGTCGGCGAATACTCGAGAATATACGGTAATTGTTTCCTGATAACACAAAACATTTACTATGATATATTTTTTCTTTTAGATGCAATGCTGGCTTGAAATATAAAGGATAATGCTAGAGAGGTGTTGCATTGGTTTATTTTTTTCAGACAAGGGGAGAAAGAAAAAGGTCATGAAGATTACTTTAGTATTTACAAACAGATTACTGCTATGCAAAAATTATCAAGAGACTGGTTACTTGAAAATGTTATTATTAGAGATGAGCGAACATCAAAATGCTCGGGTGCTCGTTGCTCGAGTCAAACTTTCCGCGATGCTCGAGAGTTCGTTTCGAGTAACGAACCCCATTGAAGTCAATGGGCGACTCAAGCATTTTTGTATATGACCGATGCTCGCTAAGGTTTTCATTTGTGAAAATCTCCAAAACCTACGAAAATGATTGAAACGACACCGAAATGGATACGGCAGGAGAGGGGCAACATGCAGGGCTGCATCTCAGGTTCCCAGGTCTCACTATTAAGCCACAATAGCGGCAAGAGTGCCACCCCCCGCCACCCCTAATAATTTTTACTTCGGACAAACCCTCATGAGCAAGGCACACCTTAGCTAAGCACCACACTACCTCCAACCAAGCACAATCACTGCCTGCGGGACACACCGCTGCCTCTTCTCCTGGGTTACATGCTGCCCAACCCCCCCTTCCCCCGCATGACCCTGGGTCCACAGCGCACACAAAAGTGTCCCTGCGCAGCCCTCAGCTGCCCTCATGCCACACGCTGGCCTCATAGCCACATCACCCTCATATCTATTTACAAGTGCATCTGCCATGAGGAGGAACCGGAGGCACACACTGCAGAGGGTTGGCAGGGCCAGGCAGTGACCCTCTTTGAAAGTGTGGGTGATAGCCCACAATGCTGTTGAGAATTAATAATAGATTGATGTTCCATCTTCATTCCAATCCTTTGCCACCTCCGCCAGGAGCTGCAAACGTGGGCATAAAGGGGAGTCCGCTGCCAGCCCAGCACTTCTACACATCTCCACAATGCAGCAATACTCGGTGTGGGAAGTATGTGAGCGGGCCCTGGGTCAGCCTCTGTCCCAGCAAACACCTTGTGTGGCCCAAGGTGCTGCGACTGACATAGCAATGGGGACTATGTGTGTCCACACACTACTCATTCTGTTTGGGTGTCGGATACCTCATCGACAACGCAAGGGGTAAACCATCTGCACTCTGCACCCTACCCAAGTCTGTCAGTGTTTTGGGGACAGACAGGTACAACTCCGCTATGGCAAGTCTGTGTGCACTCACACCTTGAATGGCTAGCAGGTACACACAGACGATACAGAAATAAATCCCATGGCAGTGCCCCGGATAGCTGAGGGAACGTGAGAGGAAGTACACGTTGGCTGCGGCCCACACGCCATGCCCTAGACATTCTGGGTTTTTTGGGGGGCCAGATAGGTAGAACACCACGATGGGAAAACTTAGTGCACCCATAGTATACACAGACCCCTGTAATATTCCTGTAGCAAAGGTATAAGCTGACCCCAGAAACAGTTATGTTGCAGAAGTCTAGGGAGAACCCTGTAACATTTCTGTAGTAACAGTATAGACAGACCCCAGTAACATTTCATTAGCAGAAGTATAGGCAGACCCCAGTAACATTGGTGTACCATGAGTATAGGCGAGGGCCAGAAATATTAGTGAACGAAGAGTACAAGTGTACCCCTGAAAAATTGCTCAACCGAGAGGGCAGGTGAAACCCATAAATATTTTTAAAAGATACAGCTCGCTGTTGCTTAATTTATAACAGAGCCTGGAGGCAACCCTGTGAAAAAAATTGGTTTCTGTTAAAGTATCAATACTTTTGAAAATTTGAAAAATTGTAAAAAAATTGTAAGCAGAGCCTTTTGGGCCGCAGAAAAATTGGCAGTTCAGCGTGATGACATGATGTTTCAGGAGGAAGAGTAAGAGGGGGACTAATATCTGAGAGTGATTGACAAAGCTAATTCGCCTTTTTTTTCCGGTGACAGAGAATGCTTTTTTCTCCGGTTGCAGCGAAAAGAATCTTTAGGTTCCGCTGCTCTCCGCTGGTGGAGAAGAGAAGTCTGGGGGAATCCAGGCTTTGTTCATCTTTATGAGTGTAAGCATGTCGGCACTGGCAGTTGATAGGCGGGTACGCTTGTCCGTGGTGATTCCCCCAGGTGCACTAAACACCCTCTCTGACAAGACGCTAGCGGCAGTTCAAGCCAGCACCTCCAGGGCATATAGCGCAAGTTCGTGCCACGTGTCCAGCTTTGACACCCAATAATTGTATGGAGCTGAGGCATCACGGAGGACGGTGGTACGATCGACTACGTACTCCCTCACCATCTTTTTACAGTGCTCCCTCCGACTCAGCCTTGACTGGGGAGTGGTGACGCAGTCTTGCTGGGGAGCCATAAAGCTGGAAAAGGCCTTGGAGAGTGTTCCCCTGCCTGCGCTGAACATGCTGCCTGATCTTCACGCCTCCCCTGCTACTTGGCCCTCGGAACTGCACCTTCTGCCGCTAGCGCTGTCAGATGGGAAGTTTACCATCAGTTTGTCCACCAGGACCCGGTGGTATTGCATCACTCTCGAACCCCTTTACTCTTCGGGTATGAGAGTGGAAAGGTTCTCCTTATACCGGAGGTCGAGAAGGGTGTACACCCAGTAATCCGTAGTGGCGAGAATCCGTCTAACGTGAGGGACACGAAAAAGGCAGCCTAACATGAAGTCAGCCATGTGTGCCAGGGTGCCAGTACGCAAGACATGGCTGTCCTCACTAGAAAGATCACTTTCAGGATCCTCCTCGTCCACAGGCCATACACGCTGAACAGATGGGAGGCAAGCAGCATGGGTACCCTCTGCAGTGGGCCCAGCTGTCTCTTCCCCCTCCTCCTTCTGCTCCTCCCCCTCCTTCTCCAAACCGCGCTAAGATATAGACATGAGGGGACTCTGACTATCAAGCGACATACTCCCTTCCCCCGTCTCCTGTTCCGACCGCAAAGCGTAAGCCTTTATGCTTTGCAGCGAACTTCTCAGCAGGCATAGCAGAGGAATGGTGATGCTAATGTTTGCAGCATCGCTGCTCACCATCTGGGTAGACTCCTCAAAGTTTCCAAGGACGTGGCAGATGTCTGCCATCCAGGCCCACTCCTCGGTAAAGAATTGGGGAGGCTGACTCCCACTACACCGCCCATGTTGGATTTGGTATTTCACTGTTGCTCTACGCTGCTCATACAGCCTGGCCAACATGTGGAGCGTAGAATTCCACCATGTGGGCACGTCGCACAGCAGTCGGTGCTCTGGCAGATTAAACCGATGTTGCAGGGTCCGCAGGGTGGCAGCGTCCGTGGTGGACTTGCGGAAATGTGCGCAGACGTGGCGCACCTTGCCGAGCAGGTCTGACATGTTCAGGTAGTTTTCAGAAACCGCTGAACCACCAGATTGAAGACGTGGGCTAGGCATGGCATGTGTGTGAGGCTGCCCAGCAGCAGAGCCGCCACTGGGTTACAGCCGTTGTCACACACGACCATGCCCGGTTGGAGGCTCAGTGGCGAAACCAGAGGTTGGTCTGCTCAGTCAGACCCTGCAGCAGCTCGGGGGCCGTGTGCCTCTTGTCACCTAGGCTGAGTAGTTTCAGCACTGCCTGCTGACACTTGCCCACCACTGTGCTGCCGCACCGCGCCACACCGACTGCTGGCGATGTGCTGCTCACATTTCCTAATTGAGAGGTAGAGGTTGCAGTGGAGGAGGGGGAGGGTTTAGAGGAGGCGGCATAGACCGCCACAGATACCCGAACAGAGGAAGGACCCGCTATTCTGGGTGTGGGTAGGACGTGTGCAGTCCCAGGCTCTGACTCGGTCCCAGCCTCCACCAAATTCACCCAGTGTGCCGTCAGAGAGATATAGTGGCCCTGCCCACCAGTACTTGTCCATGTGTCTGTGGTTAAGTGGACCTTCCCAGTAACCGCGTTGGTGAGGGCACGATTGATGTTGCGGGAGACGTCCTGGTGTAGGGCTGAGACGGCACACGGGGAAAAATAGTGGCGACTGGGGACCGAGTAGCGTGGGATCGCCGCCATCATGTTTTTGAAAGCCTCCGTTTCCACAAGCCTGTACAGCAGCATCTCCAGGCTGATCAATTTGGCAATGTGCACATTTAAAGCTTGAGCGTGCGGGTGCATGACGGAGTATTTGCACTTGCACTCCAAGGCTTGCGCTAGCGACAACTGGATGCTGCGCTGAGAGATATTGCTGAATGGGGCCGAGGACAGCGGAGGTGAGGGTGTGGGGGCAGGCCAGGTGGCGCTCGTGTCTGTGTCCTGTGAGGGGGGGTTGGATCTGAGTGGCAGGTTGGGGCACAGGGGGAAGACGCAGTGGTGCGACCCGGGGTGGTGAACGGCCTTCGTCCCACCTTGTGGGGTGCTTGGCCATCATATGCCTGCGCATGCTGGTGGTGGTGAGGCTGGTAGTGGTGGCTCCCCGGCTGATCTTGGCGCGACACAGGTTGCACACCACTGTTCGTCGGTCGTCTGCGCTCTCACTGAAAAACATCCACACCTTTTGAAGACCTAAGCCTCTGCAGGGTGGCTTGGCGCGAGGGGGTGCTTTGGGAAAGAGTTGGGGGATTCTACGCTAAGGCCCTGCCTCTACCCCTGGCCACCCCACTGCCTCTTACAACCTGCCCTGCTGCTGCACTTGCCTGTCCTCTGAAGACCTCTCCTCAGTTGGCTTAGCAAACCAGGTGGGGTCAGTCACCTCATCGTCCAGCGGCTCTTCCTCCGAATCCTCTGTGCGCTCCTCCCTGGGACTTACTGCCCCTACTACTACATCACAGATAGAAAACTGTCTCATCATCATCATCGACCTCCTCACCCAGTGAAAGCTCTTGAGACAGTAGCCGGAAGTCCCCAGCCTCATCACCCGGACCCCGGGAACTTTCCGAAGGTTGGGCATCGGTCACGACAAACTCCTCAGGTTGGAGAGGAACCATTTTTTCCCAATCAAGGCAGGGGCCCGAGAACAGTTCCTGGGAGTTTGTCTGCTCCTCAGAATGTGTCAGTGTCATGGAGTGAGGAGGCTGGGAGGAAGGAGGAGCAGCAGCGAGAGGATTCAGAGTTGCAGCAGTGGACGGCGTAGAAGACTGGGTGGTCGATACATTGCTGGATGCATTTTCTGCCATCCACGACAGGACCTGCTCACATTGCGCATTTTGTAATAAAGGTCTACCACGTGGATCCATATATTGTGATATGAAGCTGGGGACCCCAGAAACTCTCTCCTAATGCCGCAGCAGCCAGCTGTGATTCACCTGGACCAGGAACTCGGCCTGTGCCCACACCCTCACTTGGACCTCTGCGTCCACGGCCACGTCCTCTAGGCCTACCCCTACCCCTCAGCATGGTGTATTATGAATAGAGCAGACACAGAGCAGTGTGAATAATTATGCAATTAGTGGTGTGCAGTTGGAGGCTGACAGCGGTTATGTTACGCACACTGCAGTCCACAAAAAATTATATGCTTTTATATATATATTTTTTATATATATATATATAAGAATGTATATGTCTTTCCCTCTATCAGCGGCTGTGGGCGTACGCTGTGCGTGAAGTTGACGGGACGCACAGAGCGGTGTAAAAAATTAGGCAATTATTGGCCTGCACTTGGAGGGTCACAGCGGTTATGTATCCCACACTGTGGGCCGAAAAAATTATACGCTGGGCTGCATAAAGGTCTAGCCGGCTAATAGTGATCCACTACAACAGTAATGCACACGCTCACGGGTAGCCCTAAGGAGGAGCTTTTTGGGGTTACTTGTTGACAGGATTCTACACTACCACTGCCTCACCAGTACTGCCCCTATACTCTGTATAATTGGCTGCAGACTGAGAACGCAATAGTCTGCAGAGCCCAAGATGAAAAAAAAAGTGCAAAACTGCTCCCAGCTGCCACAACAGTAATGCACACGGTCAGAGGTAGCCCTAAGAAGGACCGTTGGGGTGCTTGTTGACAGGATTCTACACTACCACTGTCCCTGCCTCACCAGTACTGCCTCTATACTCTGTATAATTGGCTGCAGACTGACAATGCAATAGTCTGCATAGCCCAAGATGAAAACAAAAAAATTGTGCAAAACTGCTCCCAGCAGCCACAACAGTAATGCACACAGTCAGATGTGGCCCTAAGAAGGACCATTGGGGTTCTTGAAGACGCTAACACTCTCCCTATAGGCACAGCAGCACTCTCCCTAATCTCTGCCAGCGTATGTCTGAGGCGAGCAGCGGGCGGGACTGCTTTAAGTACTCGGCGGTCACTTGATCTCGCCAGCCACTCACTGCAGGGGGTGGGATAGGGCTGGAACGTCATAGGAGGAAGTTGTAATGCCTTCCCTGCATGTCTATTGCCAGAAAATGGCGCTAAATATGCAGGGAAGGAAATGGAATTTCGCGTGGTGCTCGTCTCGAGTACCGAGCATCTCAAGTACCCTAATACTCGAGCGAGCATCAAGTTCGGACGCGTATGTTCGCTCAACTCTAGTTATTATTGATCATACCTAGTTCAGAGAAAACCAAATATAAGAATAGATATTCTAAAAAGCATAAAATGTAAATAAACATGGGGAAAATATTTAAAAATTAATTTATAAAAACACAAATTATTTCTTTTGAATATGTCTTGTCTTGAGACGATACATATTCTCAACACAAATATTCAATGAGTAAACTTTTTAACTAGCAACATGAACTACTGTTTGAAAATTCTTAGGATTAGGGCTTAAACAGATGGACGTGTTATAGTCACGTTATGCAGCCGTGAAAATCATTACCACATAGCAGGACAAAACAAAACTATTGATTTGAATGGTTTTGTTTTCCCTATTGGGATTCTCGTGCGTTATTACTACACACAAGAAAAGATAGGACTTGCCCTATACTTTCACACATAGTTAACTGCACGTGTGAGAAATGTAGGGCAGGACCTATCTTACCACGCACTAGCGCAGAATTTGAATAGTCCAGGAAAAAAAGCCCTGGTTTATGTGCTAATATGCTCCATAGCGGCGTGTCATCACATGCCCTATGTGTTTTTGCCTTTAGTAAATAAGTAGAGGTTAAAAGCTCTGTCAAAAATCTTGTAGGCCTCTTTCAAAAAATACCTTTTTTTTGTTTTTAAACCCTTGCAAAAGATACCAAGCATTTTTCAAGTTGGTTTTGGTGGCATTCTTATAATTTCCTTTACATTTGTAGCAAAACAATAATTGCTAAAAAATTGCTTTCAAGGACCCTGAAACTTGAATCTGATATCTTAGTTAACAAAACATCAAATTCTTTTGTTGCAGATATTAATATAAGCATATTATTAACAAAAGAGACAAAAACAGATTGGATTAAAGGTGTTGCTCCAAAAATAAATATTAGATCACACAAAATAACATTTTTCCATTTGAAATAAATAAAAAATACTATGTCTAGTGTAAAAGTGTGGTGAAGATAATGGCCTGCAGGGGGCTGTAGACAGGCAATCAGGTGCTAACAAATGAGAGAGAACACCTGTCGGTGTGGCAGGAAGAAAGATAAAGCATAGGTTCCTGACACAGTCAGGGGGAAGAGGCTTCAGATGCATCTACAGGAGACTTTCCTTATTTCTTGCAGTTGTGGGATGGAGAGGATCAGGTGCAGCCTCCTACACAACCCGCCATTTATCAGTCTCAATAAGTCTGTAAACGCTGGCTTGCATTGCAGTAACTGATAATGTGAACTGTGTTAAAAGAGCTTCATTAGTATTTCTTTGAGAAGCTGCAGTATGAACTTAAAAAGACTGATGTTGCAAATGTTTTGCAGAAAATGTCTGGTGCCAAAGTTTATGATGATAACGGCATGGCGAAGTCATGAAAAAAAACATGATGTGCTCTGGCATCTAGGAGAGATGTGTCTGGAGAGTGCACTGACAAAAATGTAATTGAAATGTTGCATGATTTCCTTGCAGGATGGTGCAGTGAAAACTGCACAGTGTGTATTATTGTCTAATAAAAACATGCCTGAAATGTGTATTTATAAAAATGTCTTGCAGAAAAAGATTTCTATTGACAACACAGAAGCCTCATTGTGGTAGAGGGTAGAAATAATGAAAAGATGTAATGCAACTATAAGAGTGAAGACAAACTAGAGAAAGGTGTTGCTAGTGTAGTTTCCTGTGAAATTTAGTTAGTTGCTAGTACATGTAGTACTAAAAGGTAGAGCAAACTAGAGAGAGGTGTTGCAAGTGTAGTTTACTGTGAAACTAAGTTGGTTGCTAGTAGCAACCAAATGTCCTCTGGGACTAGAGATATTTAAATTGCAAAGAAGAAAAAGATAGCTTCTCTGATGACAGCAGATGTAGTCAGTGCAGACCCTGAGGTCCAAGATGAGAAATAAAGTGAACAATTGCTCAAAGTTCAAGAGGAACTTGTAAGATGCAAGCTGCGTAATGGTTCTTCGAAGGCCAAGATGTGTGCAGAAGAGGCATGTCAAACTGCAAATAAAAGATATGATGCACAGTCAGAAAAGGAAATTGCCAGCTTGTGTTTACTTGCAGAAGGGGCCAAGAGACAAAAGCTACTGGTAAAAGAGGAAACAGAAAGACTGCAGAGTGAAAGGGAGGATGCTCTCAAAGAAGCCATTGAGTTGAAATTAAGATTTTCAGAAAAGAGAATGAGAATCTCAAAATGTAGTTAAAGATGAAATTGATCGCAGATTATGTCTGGAAGCGTAGACTGCATAGTGTGAATAGGATTTTGAAAAAATGCAAATAAGAGCCCAAATGTTAGAGATGACACATTGCAAGTTAGAAGAAGATTCCACAGATTTGCGTAATCAAATTGTTGCAAGGACAAATGGCAGAATCGAAAATGCAGTTAGCTAAGAAAAAGCATGATTTGAAGTTTCAGATAAGTGAACTCAAAGAGAACCTGGAATCGGGGAAAGCTACTTGCAGCCAGACGGAAAAACAAACGAAGGTCTTGGAAGAAATACTAAACTTTAAAGAAGCCCAGGAAGCACTCCATGAGCAAAAGGGGACCCAGTTAAAGAAAAGCTTAGTTGAGAAAGATAAAGTATATGAAGCTCAAGTTCAGGAGCTGAACCCCTTATGGACATGAAAAAGTCTCACCTCGTCTTATCCACTTCAGCTTGCAGCATATATTTCACATGCAGGAGTATACTCACATACTTCATTAACCACTCGATCCGGTGGTATTTATAAGTAAAGCAGAATCAATCAGGTGGGAACTTTGAAGTGCCGTGAATAAAAACTCCTTTTATTGTAGTCTGTGCATATAAAAGTCACAGGTTCAGAGGACTAGTTTCAGCTCCTCATGAGCCTTGATCACCTCTTACAAATAACATTGCTAGCCTATTTAAATAGTGAAACTAATTAAAAACAACACCTGATTATTAACCCTTTGTTTCTTCTTTCAAAACACCTCTCACCCTGTTCCCTAAGGGTGGAAGTCATTTTGTTTGAAAAATCACTTAATCACAATTTTATGGATACACATAATGCACAATCTGTTAGAGAAGAGTTCTAGCCCAAAACACATGTCTATCAAAACGATTATACTAGTTTAGAACATTTGTCTTTATACAGCAATGGGGGATAGATTTCATATTATTCAGTAGCATACTTGTTATAAACAGCAATGAATTATTATTACCTGTTATTCCAGCGAATACTTATCTTGAATAGCCAAAACATGATTTTTTTGTCTGTATTTTAAAGTTAGACCCAAATACTTCATTTCAATGTAACATTCATCAATATAAAACTGATTTGATAATATATAGTATAAGGAATATCTCGGCATATAGGCATATGTTCATAATACATTTTAGCTTTTTGTTGTTTTTAATTAGTTTCACTATTTAAATAGGCTAGCAATGTTATTTGTAAGAGGTGATCAAGGCTCATGAGGACCTTATGGACATGGCCTATTTTAGGCTGAAGGATGCAACAAGTTTTGGAGAATTTTCATTTCCACATTTCAAGAAGCATAATTTCTTTATTTTTTCGTCAACACGGCCATAGAAGAGCATGTTTTTTGTGTGGCAAACTATTGTTTTTAATGGTGCAATTATTGCAGCATAAATGATGCAATGCATTTTTTCTGCGGGTCTGTACAATTACAACAATACCAAAAAATTGTATTTTTTTAGGTTTTTCCACTTTTGCACAATAAAACCCCTTTTAAGGGCTTAGTCACACGGGCGCATCGGCATCCGTACATGGCCGCCAATGCGCCCGTGCAACTAAGCACTTACCGCAGGAAGAAGATGGCCATACTTCAAAATGGACGACTCCCTGCAGCGCTGAAGAAAGAACACATGACCGGCAATGAAGCCGGTCACATGTTCTTTCTTCCGGCGCTGCAGAGAGACGTCCGTCCTAAAGTGCAGCCGTCTTCTACCTGCAGTAGCAGGGGCGCCGATGCGTCCGTGTGACTAAGCCCTTAAAAAAAGTTATAATTATTTTTGCATTGTTGCATTCAAAGTCGCATCAATTTTTTATTTTTCCATAGACGGAGCTCTGTGAGAGCTTATTTGTGTCACAAGCTGTAGTTTTTATTTGTCCCATTTTGGTGTACACATGGCTTTTCTAATCACTTTTATTGAGCTTTTTAGGAGATAATCTAATAAAATAAGCATTTGCCTCTGTTTTTTTACGTCTTTTGCTGCGCAGGATAATTAGTTTGCTCAAATTATAGGACAGGTCATTATGGACGATATCACATATGTGGAGGTTTTCTTACATTTTTCATTGTTTTTATATAAATAGGGGAAAATGAGCAAAAAGATTTTCTTAATTTTTTAAAATATATTTAATACACTATTCCTTTTGATATTTTATACTCTTAATGTCTCTTGAAGGTACTTCTGAAAGACAAGTGTGACTCTGAATGTGAGAGAAACACGGTAGATATGCAGCTTCAAGAGGTACAAGTAAAAATTGCTGAAGGCAACAGGTTACAGATAGAACTGTCTGCAAGTGGAGATGAGATTGCAGATTCAAGAGTCTCAGAAACTGGTGCAAGAAGATATGTGCCAAAGGCTTGGCTTTAGTGCACACCTGAATAGAATGGAAAATCAGAGAAATGTGTTGCTCAAGCACTTAGAGGAAGATGCCAAAATGAAGAAAAACCTGTCCAAGCAGATTTCGATACTCCAGAATACGGTTGCAGGTATGAAAAAGAAAATAGAGGAGAAGAAAATAAAAAAATTGGAAGAAATTAGAAGCTACAAATCAACATTATGAAGAAAAATCTGCTGCCAATGATTAATTAGAGAGGTTTAAAACAAATCTTCAGCGGGAATCAGAAAATATTCCTGTGGAGCTGGGTCACCAACATCAGATTGTGTCCAACCTGGAGAAGAAACAGAAGAAGTTTGATTACTAGAGATGAGCGAGCATACTCGTCCGAGCTTGATACTTGTTCGAGTATTAGGGTGTTCGAGATGCTCGTTATTCGTAACGAGCACCACGCGGTGTTCGGGTTACTTTCATTTTCTTCCCTGAGAAATTTGCGCGCTTTTCTGGCCAATAGAAAGACAGGGAAGGATTACA
This sequence comes from Eleutherodactylus coqui, assembly GCF_035609145.1. NCBI lineage: Eukaryota > Metazoa > Chordata > Amphibia > Anura > Eleutherodactylidae > Eleutherodactylus > Eleutherodactylus coqui. Next base: position 211,707,633 of record NC_089837.1, on the reverse strand, counting down.
GCTATGGCAGAGGAGAACGATCTTTACGCTGACAGTGCGGGGGGGGGGGCACTCTTGCCGCTATTGTGGCTTAATAGTGGGACCTGGGAACTTGAGATGCAGCCTAACATGTAGCCCCTCGCCTGCCCTATCCGTTGCTGTGTCGTTCCCATCACTTTCTTGAATTGCCCAGATTTTCACAAACGAAAACCTTAGAGAGCATCGGCGATATACAAAAATGCTCGGGTCGCCCATTGACTTCAATAGGGTTCGTTACTCGAAACGAACCCTCGAGCATTGCGAAAATTTCGTCCCGAGTAACGAGCACCCGAGCATTTTGGTGCTCGCTCATCTCTATTGATTACTTTGCTTACTGAAGAGAGAATCATGTCTGTGAGATATGCCATTAAAAGGGCTACTGAGAAAGAGACCAAAGCGCTTACCTGAACATGCACCCTGAAAGTGGTGTCAGAAGAAAAGGCTGTGTTTCAAAGGCTCACCAAGAAGTTGAGTGCGAAGATTTAACACTGAATGTTGGTTTGTTGTGTTGCTACCACAGCTGCAAGCCTGAGGTTTGGTGTGGACAAGACTGTGTCTGTTATGAGTCTGACAGGGAAGTATGCCCCCTAAACATCCTGGTAGAATATAGTGACAAGGACACTGCAGTTTGTAAACCCAGAAGTTGAGTTGTGTTCTAGAGTATGTGCAGTGTGTAAATGCTGTAAACCATTGCTGCGTACATCAAAGCTGACAAAAGGCAAAGTTTTGAAGAAGTCCAGTTCCAATCGCAACAGTACGACTGCAGTGCTAACACTTTCACATTGCCTTGGTGGTTCAACTTTATTTTAGTGAAGTAATAACAAACTCATGGAGTACAGATTGAAGCATACCTGTGGGTTTTTTAACAGGACAAACCGATGAGGTATCGTACAGTAAACATAATCTTGCACCAAACCATAATGGATGGTCCTTAACCATTAACTGTGACATATTCCTACATCTTACACTTCAATATCATCACATATTCTCCTGGTGGCAACATTTTGTAATATTTTTTTCTTTTTGAGAAATCTAAATCCCATTCCCCACTGAGTATGAACACCAACTTTCACTAGACTCTGCTTAATCATTTTTATTTTACTAGGGACCTTTGAACACCTTTTAATTAACTATGATCGCTATTACTGCAGTATAATTCATTACTATAATATAATTGTCCATAACTAACTTTAACTATAACATGATAGTAGCTATATATATTTTTTCTTTTTTCTGAGAAAGACCCTCAAGAAAGGCTTCAATTACACACAGATTACATTGTTACATTGTTGAATTTACAATATAAGTGAATTTTCAGATAAAAATACTTTTGGCTTCAAAATTAGCTCCAGTAATTTTAAGAATAATTGCCATAAGGGTTTATTTTTGTATAAGCTTTACTTTTTTATGAAACAGAGAGTCCAACTGTGTTTTATACTACAGTCTAATTACATTACAACATAGTCTACACCATTAACTCCGTGCAATGAACCAGAAACCTTAATTTTATACTGACATACTTCTCAAGACATTATATCATTTTTACACTTAGATAATGAACAAAAATTTAAGAAATTAAATAGTGACAATAAGAGAGATTTACAGTACTCAAGTTGAATAGCAAACTTTAACATGTAATACAGTATGCTGAAGTTTGATTTAAAAAAGATCCAAATATAAATTGCAATATAAAAATACAATTGATTCCCCACCCACTGTTTTCACCCTCCCCTCCCCTCCATCCATAGTGGAAGAAGACATAGCTCCTCCAATGACAAAGCTACAATAGTCCGATCACATAGGCGTACTGAACAATGTTGCTCTCTGATTGGTTATGCCATAACAGTGTCACAACATAAAAACAGTTCTTGGAGATAAAGAAAATAAAGAGGAGAGAATTTTGGATTGTGTCACATTTGAATCACATTACAGTAGCATAGTATTGGTATCATAGTTCAAATAGATACAGAATATGTACAAAACTTAATCACTACAGATTAGCTCAATTGCATATTACTGCTTAGGAAGTGTAAGGGAGTCAAACCAAAAGCACTCAACTATCATCCATAACTTACCATATTTATGACTAGCTTTATATTTGAGATATATCCTATTTTTCCAGAGTATGAGCTGCTTAACATTTTCTGTAAATTTCCTGATTTTAGAGTGTTTCTCATCTAACAAATGCTTAGCTATCACTTTTTGGGTTATATAAAGTAGTCTGCTATAGCAATGCACAGTTCCTCCACCGATAAATCGCTCATATAGCCGAGAATAAACATTGGGGTGAATTCTAAAGTCAATTGATAAACACTAGATATCAAAGCATGAACCTCATTCCAATATCTATTGATTTTTGGGAAGTACTACATCTTGAATCTTAAGCCTGCAGCTTAAATTTTACAACGCAAATAAAGGGGGAGAGTCTCTTGCCCCCATATCATATATAAATACAGGACTGTGGTATGCAATAAATACGATTGTGACAGTTGTGACAGCGATTTACTAACGGATAATTTTGGGGTCATCTCCAAGATTTTACACCATTACAAGCCCTCAAGAGGGCCAACATCTCCTTCAAAAAGATCCAAAGGTAAATAGTTAATGAAGTCATTCTTAATTGATTCACCTCTGCTGTACAATCCAAATTGTATTTTCATTTAAAGATTATATACAGCTCCATGACTAGTCTATAAATCATCAAATATGAATTCTTATATGTATTGGTGATATAATAAAGTAGTAAGATCAATTATTTCTTTAGTGGTAGGAACATGAAATTGTTTACAAATATTTTTATTAAATAATAAATAGTACTATAGATAATTGTTTGGAAAATAAACCAGATCATTGTAATAGATTAGTTAAAGCTGAGGGTGCCTTCACACGAACGTGTTTATGTGCATACATACGCGCACACAAAAACATGCGTCTATTACAACCACTGCATTCCCTATGTTGTGTTCACATGTCCATGTTTTACAGGCGTGCACCTGTAAATATAGGACATGCGTGCACCATCGGGAATGCACGCATTGCCTTTAATGGAGCAGTGGCTGTTGCCGGTGGCTCTATTGAAGGCAATGGTCTTCCGGCACCCCTGAAGTGATTTTTCAGGGAAGAGCTTTAAGTATAAGCTCTTCCCTGAAAAATCATCCCTTTTAGTGTAAAAAAAAATAATATGTGTATATATATATATATATATATATATATATATATATATATATTTATTTATTCACTTATCTGTCCACCTGTGCAGTGTTCCCCGCTGGGATGAAGAACACATCTGCCACATGCAACAGATGCTTTCTTCATTTCCGCAGGTAATAAAGAATTCCCTGCTGTACCTGTCACAAATGTGACAGATGCAGCAAAGGAGTTCTTCATCCCCGCAGGGAATAAAGAATTCATTAGCGCAGCTGTCACAGATGACAGCTGCACTAGAGGATCCAGCTGCCGACACCCTTAATTGTTTTTCAGGGAAGGGCTTTAAATATGAGCCCTTCCCTGAAAAACAAGCCAAATTAGTATTAAAAAAGCAAACAAAAAAAACATACTCACCTTTCTTCAGCTACCTGGGCTCAGCCGCGTTCTGTCTGCGCTGTCCTATAAGATCATCCCATCGGATTTTTTTAGATAATATAATGTCTCTTTGCTTTGAGCAGAAAGGACAGGTGTGTTGGCTTGGCACTGCTGCCTTGCAGTGCTAGAATGCTAGTTTTGGACCTGATAGGGATTTGGGCCTGGAATCCCACCTCTGCAACCACCACCTGCACTGTTGTTCAAGGAACATTTTGGAGGCCAAATTACAGAACCCAATTTTTCTCCTATTGATTTTAATGAAAATCAGAATTAGAAGATCTGATTCACAATTATTTTTTACAATCGGGTCAGTCATTCTGACCCAATTATTTCAATAATAGCTCAAAACTAATTTTTTATCAACTTTCCTGTTAACATATTTTGTATATTTCCCATAGATTCTATATTTATATATATATATATATATATATATATATATATATATATATATATATATATTATGTTGTTTTTTGTTAAGATTGTGATGTGTATTAAACTTGCCACTTATGTTATGTACTTACAAAGATGAATCTAACTTGTCAGAGTCTTAATCTGCAATTCTCTGGCTGACGGCTGTTTTTCACAACACAAAAAATGTCATTCTAATCAAGCAATCATCAATCATCAGTCTATTTTTCTCCTATTTACTGTTTCAAGCTCAAAAACAAACTGTTGTATTGTTCACATAATTAAGATCTTTGATTAATTAGTAGTGAAAATCATTCAAAAGTTTATTAGAAACACATTCTAGAGAACTTTCTTTTTTTAAACTGTCTAGTAACTATTTAATTAAGAATGAATAGATAAGAGTAAACAAATATTTTAGAGATCTGATATATATTAAAATTTTTATAGAAAATTACATGTGCAGAATCACTTTGTGTCTATGAATTAAAAAAAACACTGCACAAATTAGATATTTTAAAACATGCTACTTAGGGCACCTTCACACAAGCGTATGCATTTTTACATTTGCTCGATTTTCCATCATCAAGTCTGGCACTTATTTCATGTTTTTTACATCCATTCACATAGCTGGGCATGATGTATTATCGAAAAAATAAGCCGCAGCTCAGAAATTCCTCGCTCGGCATAAATTGTTGGAATGACTTCAAATGCTTAATATAGGCACCTGTAAGCTTTTCGCATCGTTGGACGCTGCTAAACTGTCTCCTCCTCCCTTTCTTTCCAGCTCCCATAGGAATCTATGGGAGCCGCCAGCGTATATTGGAAAGTCACTCATGTGAATGAATCTATTGGAATCCAATGCCTCACATTGTCGTGTTTTTCGTCCTATTTAGCGGCGCAAAAACATTTGGGTGAATGAAGCCTCAGGCTTTGTTTATCATAGTATTTTTAAAGCATTTTAACAACAAAATGATGATGACATCAATTAGCTTTATTGCACAACTTAATATGTCTCAGTTTGCATTATCATGATCATTTTTTTCTTTATAAATTCTGTCATAACTAGTTTCTTTTCTATCACTCAACATGTCACAGATAAAAAAAATTATGCAAACTAATTTCAATTTGTCAAAATCATCAGCACCCAAATAGTAAGTGTGACAGTAAGCATGAACTAATTTTATGTAGCAAATAGAGGAAATACATAAAAATTACATTACACTCAAAAATATTAGGGAAATAAGTAAAAAAAAAGATGTTTGATACCTAACAAGGAATGCAAGAACAACTTTCCTAATGCATTTAGTTACTTAAAGGAGTTGTTCGGCCACACAGGGTAAAAATTTTTATAATGCTGCTGCTTTCCTTTCAGTAAGGATAGTAACAGACAGCATACAGGGGCTCAAACCGGCCGGCAGATCAGCTGCAATGTCAGTTTATTACCTTAGACTGATCTTCACTGCAGCTTTCAAAGATGGCGCCTCTGTGTGCGCGCTCCCGATGGTAGTAAGAGACATGAAAAGGCAAAATTTCATGGCCTCCCTCAGCTCACGTCCTAGCCCCGCCCACGACACGCCCACCTCTATTGAACTGCTCTACAGTCTCTCCCCGCCCAGGCCCCGCCCCCTGCTGCATACTATAATCAGAGGGGGTGTGGCCAGGGGAGACTGAGTCATACACTCATGTCAGGAGGGGGGAGGGGAGGGGAGCGAGCGGCAGTGATGTGTGTCTGTGCAATGTCAGGATGGATGGATGGATGTGTGCAAGTGGCTGTCAGAAGTCCCGGGGGGGGGGGAGGATGGATGGATGTGTGCAAGTGACAGCCACTTGCACACATCCATCCATCCATCCTCCCCCCCCCCCGCCTGGACCTCTGACAGCCACTTGCACACATCCATCCATCCATCCTGACATTGCACAGACACACATCACTGCCCCCCCTCCCCCTCCCCCCGGACCTCTGACAGCCACTTGCACACATCCATCCATCCATCCTGACATTGAACAGACACACATCACTGCCGCTGCCCCCCCCCCCCCCCCCCCGGACCTCTGACAGCCACTTGCACACATCCATCCATCCATCCTGACATTGCACAGACACACATCACTGCCGCTGCCCCCCCCCCTCCCCCCACCCCCCCGGACCTCTGACAGCCACTTGCACACATCCATCCATCCATCCTGACATTGCACAGACACACATCACTGCCCCCCCCCCCTCCTACCCCCCCCCCCCCGGACTTCTGACAGCCACTTGCACACATCCATCCATTCATCCATCCATCCTCCCCCCTCCCTCCCTCCTCCCCCCCCCCCACGAGAGCCCGCCCCTCCTCTCATTCTTACCTTGGAGTTGAAGAGCCAGCAGCCACGCCTCCTCAGGCAGAACTGAGCTTCCCAGGCTGAACTTCTTCTGCACATGCGCAGAGCTGTGCTGGAGAGGCGCGTCCCCGGTCATCCCGACAAGAAGAGGAGAAGAGACTTGTCGGAACCAGGAACCATGGCAACCGAGGAGCAACACAGGGGGGGGGCAGCCAAGAGGTAAGTGAATTAAGTGAATAACTTCTGTTTGCCTAATTTACAATGCACAATGTATATTACAAAGTGCATTGTATTGGGCAAACAGAAGTAATGAGACCTGATGTTTATGGCCGGACAACCCCTTTAAGTGCTTCATTATGTGGAAAGGTCATTGAAAAACATTATGAATTTCAAGAGAAATGTAAATAGTGCCAACCATTTGTAGAGTTGATTTTTTACATGTATTTTAGTGTGTTTTTTTCTCCCGATTTTTAACTTACTGTTAGAGATGAGCGAGCACCAAAATGCTCGAGTGCTCGTTACTCGAGTCGAACTTTCAGTGATCCCACGCTCGCCGGTAGCCCATTGCTTTCAATGGAGCCGGCTGTATTGCCGGCTCCATTGAACTCAATGGTCAGTGCTCGTTTAATCGAGACGAGTACTGCGTGGTGCTCGTCTTGAGTAACGAGCATCTCGAGCACCCTAATACTCGAACGAGCATCAAGCTCGGACGAGTATGCTCGCTCATCTCTACTTACTGTATAGACTTGAGTATTAGCCGACCCGAGTATAAGCCAAGTCAATAGGGTTTCACCACTAAAAACTGATAAAAGTTATTGACTTGAGTATAAGCCTAGCTATACTCAAGTATATTCTAGTTAAAAAAAGCCCCGCAATACTCACCCCCCAACCTGCGTCTGTGTCCCTGGCGTGATGATCTCCCCGGCAGTGTAGTAAACTGCTTTAGATTTCTCCCCACTGTCTTCTCCCTGCTTGGCTTTGAATCCCCCTGTGTAAGTAAGCGCTGTGTTTGGATCGAGCACCAACCAATCACAGCCGGTGCTCGATAAACCAATCACAGCCATTCAGTGATGTCATTCACTGAATGGCTGTGAATGATTGAGCGCCGGCTGTTATTATCTGGCGCTCATGGGGGGCTTTTTCAGCACAAAAAAATGTGCTGAAAAACTTGGCTTATATTTGAGTTTATATGGTATGCAATTTTGTATATGTTCTTACAAATGTTTTTTGCAATATTTATTGAAGAAAACACAAATTTGTTGAACTTAAAGAATGCTTTATTCTCATAAATACATTAATGATCTCAAAAACACTAATAAAAGGCTTCCTCCACATAGACTTTTGTAGCATGATTTTCATGCGTTTTTTGAAAGCCTTTTTATGGTGATGTTTTTATTTGTACACACATTCTTCACACTGGCTTCACACACATCGTAAATACTGGAGAATTTTCAAAATGGATTTTGCTCCATAAATTTTGCAGCTTTTACAGTACAAGCCATGTGGTGGAGATTTCTAAAATCCCCTTCACATGGTGTGGAGATTTTCCAAAACAAATCTGCAGCATTTTGGAAAAATACTGCAGATTCTAAATTCGCAGTATGCTTATTTATTTATTTTTTTTATAAATAAATTTTTTATTGAAATTTTTCGAGATATCCAACAGAAATCCCAGAAGGGAGATACATTATTAAACCTTTATGTAACATGGCATAAAAGCAGGAGAATCCAAGATATTACAAAATCCACACATTATTGTCACTACCCCTCTGGACACAATTTTAGCCATGTAAAGTTAGACTAACATAAAATAAAAAGTGAAAGAAAGAACAGAGGGGAGGGAGTAGGGAAGAAAAGGGAGGGGGAAAGGATGGGAGGGGGCATCTGTAATGCTATCTCTATCATCACTTTCTCTCGTCCCACTCGAAAAGCCCACGCCTTGGTATTGATGTACAAGAGTTTTGTCCGCGTCTAGAGCAACTCCAACGCCACATGTAGGAGGAACACAACATTCAGACTTTATTCTCCGCCCGCCCGGGAAAAAACCCTTATTTAACATCCATAAGGTACTCTGTTAGTGTTCTAGTCCTATTTGCTTAGTTCAGTTACCTAAATTATCCGCTTCCAAGGGTTCCACATTTGCACTAACTCATCAAGCAACCCCCTTTTCCAGCTGGAAAGTTCCTATAATTCTATATTAGATCAACTTTTTCCCTCCACTGAGAAAGTGAGGGAGGGGTCCATTGCAGCCACAGTGTAGGAATCAATGCCTTGGCAACATCTGAAAGGAGAGCAACCAATTTGTCTTTGGGAGGGTGGAAATTTGCGGAGGGTCTCCATAAGACATTTTTTTCTGCTGATAGGGAAAAGCCTGGTTTAATACTCTTTAGTGTATTCTCCACCTCTCTCCAAAAATTGGCAAGCACCGCACACTCCCACCAGATATGACGGTAAGATACCACAGCAGAGTCACATCTCCAACACCTTTCGTGGGGGGCCAGCTTATATGCGTATAGTCATTGTGGGGTTTTGTACCACCAAACTAATAGTTTGTAATGGCCTTTTTGAAGAAGGACGCATGGAGAGAGGCCAAAGGATAGCCTAAGAAAAAGTTTTGTGTCAGCAGCAGAGAGAGATATCTTCAATTCTTTCTCCCAAGAGGTGATAAATCCTGGTTGGGAAAGCAATGGGGGAGAGATAAATTTCTTGTGAAGTTGGGCAATCGTTATCGGGGAATTCCTTCTTCTACTGATTTTTCAAATGGAGTAGTTGGTTTGGTGGACTTATGCGACCTGAGAAAACTCTCTATGGTTTTTGTGACATGAGCCTTCTGCAAAAAGAAGAGGGGTATTCCAGGACGCAATGTCTGTAAAATATTGGTTACCTTCTTGTGAGCTAATGCCTGGATATCCCCTAATTTCAGTTCAGAGAATTTTCCCCAAATGCTTCTAACTAAGGGATCCGTGGGAATGCCTAATAACTTACATAAGGATCCTACTGGAGCTATTGGGGATGGCTCTGTGGCCAATGAGCTCCTTAACTTGTCCCAGGTCTCACAGGGGCCCTTCACCAGTGGGTTAAAGTTATTGAAGTTGTATAAACTTTTAGACGGATACCACAAGTCATTCAGCAAAGTGTCGCCATACGTACTCACTGCTAGGCACTGCAGCAGTGGGTCTCTTGTTGGGCGCACCAATTCTAGCCAATAACTAAGCTGAGTCGCCCGATAGACATCGTGGACACACGGCATATCAATCCCCCCCCCCTCCCATCTCCTTCTTACCAGAGTAGTATGAGCTAAGCGAGGTCTCCTTTGTCTCCATACAAACCCAGAGAATACTGAATGGAGGGTTTTGAAAACTATTTAGGTATAAAGATTGGGAGCATACGAAGTTTATATAAAATGACTGGAAGAATGTATGATTTTAGGATGTTTTTTCTACCAAACCATGAGATGTAAGGTATATCAAATGAGCAGAGCAGGTTCCTATTATATGGGAGGAGTGGTTGAAAATTAGCAATGAAGAGATTCTCAGCTTTTTTCATAATCTGAACACCTAGATAATCTATTGAGGTTTCAGTCCAAATAAAAGGTGAATTATCTATATATATAAAGACGAAAGCCCTCACTGACTCACTGACTGACTGACTGACGCGCCAAAAGTTCTCCAACTTCCCAATGTCGTAGAAACATGAATTTTGGCGCAAGCATAGATTATCTCCAAAATAGGAAAAGTAATTGGGTCCCAACTCGATTATTCAATTCTAGTGCAAAAGAATTAGCGTTGAAATTTAACTTACATAACCTAAATCTCTCACTTCCTAATGTCACAGAAACTTAAAATTTGGCACGGGCATTGAATATGTCATAAATAGGAAAAGTTAATGGGTCCCAACTTGATTATTCAATTCTTTGCGCAAAAGAATTAGCGTCCAAATTTTACGTACGGAATCTAATTCTCTCACTTCCCGAAGTCATAGAAACTCGAAATTTGGCAGGAGCATTGATTATGTCATAAATAGGAAAAGCTAATGGGTCCCAACTCGATTATTCAATTCTATGCGCAAAAGAATTAGCGTCCAAATTTTACGTACGGAATGTAATTTTCTCACGTAGAAACTTAAAATTTCCCACGGGCATTGAATATGTCATAAATAGGAAAAGCTAGTGGGTCCCAACTCGATTATTCAATTCTATGCACAAAAGAATTAGCGTCCAAATTTTATGTACGGAATCTAATTCTCTCACTTCCCGGTGTCATAGAAACTCGAAATTTGGCAGGAGCATTGATTATGTCATAAATAGAAAAAGCTAATGGGTCCCAACTCGATTATTCAATTCTATGCGCAAAACAATTAGCGTCCAAATTTTACGTACGTAATCTAATTTTCTCACATAGAAACGTAAAAATTGGCACGGGCATTGATTATGTCATAAATAGGAAAAGTTAATAGGTCCCAACTTGGTTATTCAATTCTATGCGCAAAAGAATTAGCGTCCAAATTTTACGTACGGAATCTAATGTTCTCACTTTCCAGTGTCATAGAAACGTGAAATCTGGCACGAGCATTGATTATGTCATAAAAAGGAAAAGCTAATGGGTCCCAACTCGATTATTCAATTCTATGCGCAAAAAAATTAGCATCCAAATTTTACGTACGGAATGTAATTTTCTCATTTTCCAGTGTCATAGAAATGTGAAATTTGGCACGAGCATTGATTATGTCATAAATAGGAAAAGCTAATAGGTCCCAACTCGATTATTTAATTCTAGTGCAAAAGAATTAGCGTCAAAATTTTACGTACATAATCTAAATCTCTCACTTCCCAATGTCATAGAAACATAAAATTCGCCATAAGCATTGAATATGTCATAAATAGGAAAAGCTAATGGGTCCCAACTCAATTATTCAATTCTAGCGCAAAAGAACTAGCGTCCAAATTTTACGTACGGAATCTAATTCTCTCACTTCTTGGTGTCATAGAAACATGAAATTTGGAATGGGCATTGATTATGTCTAGAGATGAGCGAACGTACTCGTCCGAGCTTGATACTCGTTCGAGTATTAGCGTGTTCGAGATGCTCGTTACTCGTAACGAGTACCACGTGATGTTCGGGTTACTTTCACTTTCATCTCTGAGACGTTAGTGCGCTTTTCTGGCCAATTGAAAGACAGGGAAGGCATTACAACTTCCCCCTGCGACGTTCAAGCCCTATACCACCCCCCTGCAGTGAGTGGCTGGCGAGATCAGGTGTCACCCGAGTATAAAAATCGGCCCCTCCCGCAGCTCGCCACAGATGCGCTCTGACATAGTTGAGGGAAAGTGCTGCTGCTGGTGCTGCTGCTATAGGGAGAGTGTTAGGAGTATTTTAGGCTTCAAGAACCCCAACGGTCCTTCTTAGGGCCACATCTAACCGTGTGCAGTGCTGTGGAGGCTGCTTTGTGCAGTGTTGCACATTTTTTTTTTTTTTTTGTATATCGGCCGTGCAGAGCATGGGCACCCTGCAGTAATACTCCAGGGACAGAAGTGCGGAGGCAGGGACAGAAGACATATTCATTGAATATAGGCAGTGGGCCTTTTCTAAAAAATATTGGGCAAAAAATCTATTTGGCCTGCCTGTGACTGTGCTCAGTGTTCTGGGTCTGTCTGTGCTGGGTGTAGTAGTTCTACAAAATCATACGCAGCCAGCTAAGTGTTGCAGCAGGCTTGCGCCAAATAATTTCCTGGCTCTGTCTGGGCTGTGAAATCACTGCTGTATTGCAGTCCACAGTGCAACACTCTGCAGTTCTGTGACATACTCCAGGGACAGAAGTGTGGAGGCAGGGACAGAAGACATATTCATTGAATATAGGCAGTGGGCCTTTTCTAAAAAATATTGGGCAAAAAATCTATTTGGCCTGCCTGTGACTGTGCTCAGTGTTCTGGGTCTGTCTGTGCTGGGTGTAGTAATTCTACAAAATCATACGCAGCCAGCTAAGTGTTACAGCAGGCTTGCGCCAAATTATTTCCTGGCTCTGTCTGGGCTGTGAAATCACTGCTGTATTGCAGTCCACAGTGCAACACTCTGCAGTTCTGTGACATACTCCAGGGACAGAAGTGTGGAGGCAGGGACAGAAGACATATTCATTGAATATAGGCAGTGGGCCTTTTCTAAAAAATATTGGGCAAAAAATCTATTTGGCCTGCCTGTGACTGTGCTCAGTGTTCTGGGTCTGTCTGTGCTGGGTGTAGTAGTTCTACAAAATCATACGCAGCCAGCTAAGTGTTACAGCAGGCTTGCGCCAAATTATTTCCTGGCGTTCCGTAAGCAAAGTCAGCCTCCAACCACAGGCCAATAAGCGGCACATTTAATTACAGCGTTCTGTTTCTGCATTACTGGTAATACAGCATGCTGAGGGGTAGGGGTAGGCCTGGAGGATGTGGACGTGGCCGAGGACGCGGAGGCCCAAGTCAGGGTGTGGGCACAGGCCGAGCCAGTGCGGTGACCAAGGGTAGAGGCAGGGCCAGACCGAATAATCCACCAACTGTTTCCCAAAGCGCCCCCTCGCGCCATGCCACCCTGCAGAGGTCAAGGTGCTCAAAGGTGTGGCAGTTTTTCACAGAGACGCCTGACGACCGACGAACAGTGGTGTGCAACCTTTGTCGCGCCAAGATCAGCTGGGGAGGCACCACCACCAGCATGCGCAGGCATATGATGGCCAAGCACCCCACAAGGTGGGACGAAGGCCGTTCACCGCCTCCGGTTTGCACCACTGCCTCTCCCCCTGTGCCCCAACCTGCCACTCAGATCCAACCCCCCTCTGAGGACACAGGCACTACCGTCTCCTGGCCTGCACCCACACCCTCACCTCCGCTGTCCTCGGCCCCATCCAGCAATGTCTCTCAGCGCAGCGTCCAAACTTCGCTAGCGCCACTGTTTGAGCGCGAGCGCAAGTACGCCGCCACGCACCCGCACGCTCAAGCGTTAAACGTGCACATTGCCAAATTTATCAGCCTGGAGATGCTGCCGTATAGGGTTGTGGAAACGGAGGCTTTCAAAGGTATGATGGCGTCAGAGCCTGGGACCGCTCACGTCCTACCTACCCCCCGAATTGCGTGCCCCAGCTCGGTGGTGGTATCTGCGGCGGTGTATGCTTCTTCCACTAAACCACCCTCCTCCTCCTCCTCCTACGCAACCTCTGTCTCGCAATCAAGATGTGTCAGCAGCAGCACGTCGCCAGCAGTCGGTGTCGCGCGGCATGGCAGCTCAGCGGTGGGCAAGCGTCAGCAGGCCGTGCTGAAGCTACTCAGCTTAGGAGATAAGAGGCACATGGCCCACGAACTGCTGCAGGGTCTGACAGAGCAGACCGACCGCTGGCTTGCGCCGCTGAGCCTCCAACCAGGCATGGTCGTGTGTGACAATGGCCGTAACCTGGTGGCGGCTCTCAGCTCGGCAGCCTCACGCACGTGCCATGCCTGGCCCATGTGTTTAATTTGGTGGTTCAGCGCTTTCTGAAAAGCTACCCACACTTGTCATACCTGCTCGGAAAGGTGCGCCAGCTCTGCGCACATTTCCGCAAGTCCCACACGCACGCTGCCACCCTGCGGACCCTGCAACATCGGTTTAATCTGCCAGTGCACCGACTGCTGTGCGACGTGCCCACACAGTGGAACTCTACGCTCCACATGTTGGCCAGGCTCTATGAGCAGCGTAGAGCTATTGCGGAATACCAACTCCAACATGGGCGGCGTAGTGGGAGTCAGCCTCCTCAATTATTTACAGAAGAGTGGGCCTGGTTGGCAGCCATCTTCCAGGTCCTTGGAAACTTTGAGGAGTCTACCCAGATGCTGAGCGGGGATGCTGCAATCATTAGCGTCACCATTCCTCTGCTATGCCTCTTGAGAAGTTCCCTGCAAAGCATAAAGGCAGATGCTTTGCAATCGGAAACGGAGGCGGGGGAGACAGTATGTCGCTGGATAGTCAGAGCACCCTCATGTCTATATCTCAGCGCGTTGAGGAGGAGGGGGAGGAGCATGAGGAGAAGGGGGAAGAGACAGCTTGGCCCACTGCTGAGGGGACAGATGCTGCTTGCCTGTCATCCTTTCAGCGTGTATGGCCAGAGGAGGAGGAGGAGGGGGAGGAGCATGAGGAGGAGGGGGAAGAGACAGCTTGGCCCACTGCTGAGGGTACAGATGCAGCTTGCCTGTCATCCTTTCAGCGTGTATGGCCAGAGGAGGAGGAGGAGAAGGAGGAGGAGGAGGAGGATCCTGAAAGTGATCTTCCGAGTGAGGACAGCCATGTGTTGCGTACAGGTACCCTGGCACACATGGCTGACTTCATGTTAGGATGCCTTTCTCGTGACCCTTGCGTTACACGCATTCTGGCCACTACGGATTACTGGGTGTACACACTGCTCGACCCACGGTATAAGGAGAGCCTTTCCACTCTCATTCCCGAAGAGGAAAGGGGTTCGAGAATGATGCTATACCACAGGGCGCTGGTGGACAAACTGATGGTAAACTTCCCATCCGACAGCGCTAGTGGCCGAAGGCGCATTTCCGCGGCCCAGGTAGCAGGGGAGGCGCAGAGATCAGGCAGCATGTACAGCGCAGGCAGGGGAACATTATCCAAGGCCTTTGCCAGCTTTATGGCTCCCCAGCAAGACTGTGTCCCCGTTCCCCAGTCAAGGCTGAGTTGGCGGGAGCACTGTAAAAGGATGGTGAGGGAGTACGTAGCCGATCGCACGACCGTCCTCCGTGACGCCTCTGCCCCCTACAACTACTGGGTGTCGAAGCTGGACACGTGGCCTGAATTCGCGCTGTATGCCCTGGAGGTGCTTGCTTGTCCTGCGGCTAGCGTCTTGTCAGAGAGTGTGTTTAGTGTGGCTGGGGGAATCATCACGGCTAAGCGTACCCACCTGTCAACCGACAGTGCCGACAGGCTTGCACTCATCAAGATGAACAAAGCCTGGATTTCCCCAGACTTCTCTTCTCCACCAGCGGACAGCAGCGATACCTAAACAATACGTAGGCTGCACCCGCGGATGGAAGCATCGTTCTCTATCACCATCCAAAACGGGGACCTTTTTGCTTCATCTATCTGTATATAATATTCCTCCTCCTCCGCCTGCTCCTCCTCCTGAAACCTCACATAATCACGCCAAACGGGCAATGTTTCTTAGGCCCACAAGGCTCAGTCATATAATTTTTCTAAACAATTTTTATACGTTTCTATGCTTATTAAAGCGTTGAAACTTTCACCTCAACCAATTTTTATTTTTACTGGGCTGCCTCCAGGCCTAGTTACCAATTAAGCCACATTAACCAAAGCGATTAATGGGTTTCAGCTGCCCTCTTGGTTGGGCATGGGCAATTTTTCTCAGGTACATTAGTACTGTTGGTACACCAATTTTTGGGGGCCCTCGCCTACAGTGTAATCCAATTAATTTTTTGCCCACCTGCATTACAGCTGACGTAACATCAGCTGTGTTGGGCACTGCAATGGGATATATTTATGTACCGCCGGTGGGTTCCAGGGAGCCACCCATGCTGTGGGTCCACAGGGAGTTGTAAATGCATCTGTCCACTTCTAAAGAACCCCAGTCTGACTGGGGCATGCAGTGTGGGCCGAAGCCCACCTGCATTAAACATGACATTATTACCTCAGCTGTGATGGGCAATGCAATTTGATATATTTATGTACCGCCGGTGGGTTCCAGGGAGCCACCCATGCTGTGGGTCCACAGGGAGTTGTAACTGCATCTGTCCACTTCTAAAGAACCCCAGTCTGACTGGGGCACGCAGTGTGGGCCGAAGCCCACCTGCATTAAACATGACATTATTACCTCAGCTGTGATGGGCAATGCAATGGGGTATATTAATGTACCGCCGGTGGCTTCCTGGCACCCACCCATGCTGTGGGTTCACAGGGAGTTGTAAATGCATCTGTCCACTTCTAAAGAACCCCAGTCTGACTGGGGCATGCAGTGTGGGCCGAAGCCCACCTGCATTAAACATGACATTATTACCTCAGCTGTGATGGGCAATGCAATGGGATATATTTATGTACCGCCGGTGGGTTCCAGGGAGCCACCCATGCTGTGGGTCCACAGGGAGTTGTAACTGCATATGTCCACTTCTAAAGAACCCCAGTCTGACTGGGGCATGCAGTGTGGGCCGAAGCCCACCTGCATTAAGCACAACATTACATCAGCTGTGTTGGGCACTGCAATGGGATATATTTATGTACCGCCGGTGGGTTCCAGGGAGCCACCCATGCTGTCGGTCCACACGGAGTTGTAACTACATGTGTCCACTTCTAAAGAACCCCAATCTGACTGGGGCATGCAGTGTGGGCCGAAGCCCACCTGCATTTAATCTGACGTTAGCTCTGCTGTCCAGGGCACTGCAATGGGATACATTTATGTACAGCCGGTGGGTTCCAGGGAGCCACCCATGCTGTGGGTGCACACGGAATTCCTATTGTGGAGTTGGGGATTCCCAGTTGTACCTGCCTGTGACTATTTATAAAAAACCGCGGTCTGACTGGGGCATGCAGACACCTTGACAGAATAAATAGTGTGTGGCACATAGATTCCCCATTGCTATGCCCACGTGTGCAGCTCCAGATGGAGGTGGCACAGGATTGGATTTCTCATTGTTTCTGTACAGCATTGTGGGCTATCGCCCCGCCCCTTTTAAAGAGGGTCGCTGCCTAGCCGTGCCAACCCTCTGCAGTGTTTGCCTGCGGTTCCTCTGGCAGACGCACTTATAAATAGACATGAGGGTGGCGTGGCATGAGGGCTGGGCAGGGACAGTTTGGTGTGCGCTGTGGACACTGGGTCGTGGGGGGGGGGGGGGGGGGGTTGGTCAGCATGTTACCCAGGAGAAGTGGCAGCGGAGTGTCATGCAGGCAGTGATTGTGCTTTGTTGGAGATAGTGTGGTGCTTAGCAAAGGTATGCATTGCTAATGAGGGCTTTTCAGAAGTAAAAGTTGTTGGGAGGGGGGGGGCACTCTTGCCGCTATTGTGGCTTAATAGTGGGACCTGGGAACTTGAGATGCAGCCCAACATGTAGCCCTTCGCCTGCCCTATCCGTTGCTGTGTCGTTCCCATCACTTTCTTGAATTGCCCAGATTTTCACAAACGAAAACCTTAGTGAGCATCGGCGATATACAAAAATGCTCGGGTCGCCCATTGACTTCAATGGGGTTCGTTACTCGAAACGAACCCTCGAGCATCGCGAAAAGTTCGTCTCAAGTAACGAGCACCCGAGCATTTTGGTGCTCGCTCATCTCTAATTATGTCATAAATAGGAAAAGTTAATGGGTCCCAACTCGATTGTTCAATTCTAAGCGCAAAAGAATTAGCGTCCACATTTTACGTACGAAATCTAATTCTCTCACTTCCCGATGTCATAGAAACTTGAAATTTGGCACGGGCATTGATTATGTCATAAATAGGAAAAGTTAATGGGTCCCAACTCGATTATTCAATTCTAAGTGCAAAAGAATTAGTGTCCTAATTTTACGTATGGAATCTAATTCTCTCACTTCCTGATGTCATTTTATATAAAGGAATCGTCGCATGGTTACCTCCCCGTGGGGTTTTCTGGGTATCGCAGAGAACTATGCAAAATGGTGAACATATGTTTTTCCGGTATCTCTTTTTTTTTAAATCCAATTTTTATTGACATTTTATAATAAACAGACAGTATAAGGGGGTAACAAACAATCGGCATACATTACATAGTAAGACGTACTCAGGTGACTATATGGCATGAGGCGACACAACGATGTCTTAAAGTACCGAAATATGGAGAACAGGCTTAAGTTGACTAATTCGGGGGAGTGTCACCCCGACATATCCTGATCTCCTACTTAGCACCTGAGAGCCTGTCAGATAGCTCAGTCGTAACCATGGGGGAGGCATAAAACATTTTTACAACCTTTCTACTGGCAAACATAAAGAGGGGAAGGGGGGGGGGTGGGGTGGGGAGGTGACGGGGGGGGGGGGTAGGCTAGGGGGGGTGGGGGGGTGGGGAAACCGGAGAGGTTGGTGCATCTTATGAAAGGGGTACCTGGTAGACGAGGGGTGTGTGCCTCAATAGACATAATTCAGTCTCGAATGCAAGGGGGGGGGGGGGATCAGCCTTCGTCTCAATCGTCCCAGCACGCCAGCTGTCGCAACCTGATCCAAGGGGTCCAAGTTTCGGTGAATTTATCATGTGTATTTGTGGACCAACTGTGTAGTTCCTCCAGACTGTAAAGATTGTCCAACCTGTCCTTCCATTGTCTAAGTGTTGGAGATGTGTTTTGTCTCCAAAGATGGGGTATTAGTGATTTGGCCGAGTCGAATAAGTAGGCTAGAAGTTTATTTTTCTTAGGATGGAAGTTACGTGTCGGTCTCCAGATAAGTACCATTGCCGGAGATAAGCGGAGATTTGGGTAGATGTTTCGGATGATTGTTTCCACTTTCCTCCAGAAGGGGGCGATTTTAGGGCATGTCCACCAGAGGTGGAGGTATGAGCCCGACGGCCCGCCGCATCTCCAGCAAGTCTGCTGAGCAGCCAGACCGTGTTCGAACAACCACTGAGGTGTCCGATACCATCTAGCTAGTAATTTAAAATGCGCTTCCTGAGCTAGGACACATGGCGAGATCCCATATGACGTGTTGAGGATCGCCTCTACTTCGCTGGATGATAGTGAAATGTTCAGCTCCTTTTCCCATGAGGAAATAAACGCCGGTTTATAAGGCCCCGGGGGTGTTATGAAATTTTTTCGTAGGAACGAAATTTTCTTGAGTGAAGTTTTATTATCCCCTAGGGCTTTCTCAAAGGAGGTCCTTGGTCTAGTCGATTTGTGTGCCTTCAGGAATGCGCTGAGTGTCCCTAGGATATGGGCTCGGTGGAGAAAGGAAAAATTTACAGACGGTAGTAGGCTGCTCAGAATCTCCGCCGGGGAAGGTGGGCAAGCGATTGTAGATCAGCGATCGACACAGAGTTGAACTTCTTCCAAACCGAGGCGATGCCCGGGTCTGGAGGAAGGCCCATCATTCTGGTAATAGTGTGCAATGGAAGGATGGGAGAGGGGTCCGGAGCTAATGTCGACCTAAGTTCGTCCCAAACAACACATGGGCCTCTAAGTAATGGGTTGAAAGAATTTGTTTTGTAGTAAGTCTTCGATGGCAGCCATAAGTCTGCCGGTAAGGAAGCACTACTGTAACCCTCCACCATCATGGGCAGAAGGGGATCATTACGGCCATGGGTCAGGTCGATCCAGTAACGGAGTTGAGCTGCACGGTAGAACTCGTAAATATCTGGTAGATCAATTCCTCCCTCGGAGCTTCTCTTTGTCAGTAGCCTGTAGGCCAACCTCGGTCTCCTCTGCCTCCACACAAAGCCCGAGAGGGCCATTCGTATCAACTTAAAGAAATTTGTTGGGAGATGTATGGGGATCATTCTGATCCTATACAAAATGATAGGAAGAATGTAGGCTTTAATAATATTTTTTCTACCAAACCACGATGTGGCTGGTACATCGTAAGATTTGAGTAGGTGTTTAATTTGGTTCAACAGAGGGATAAAGTTTTCCTTATATAAGTCCTCCGTTCTTTTGGTAAGCTTAATACCAAGGTAGTCCATCACATTGGATGACCAAGTGAATGGGGAATCAGTCCTTAAAAGTTTGCATTGGGTTTCGGGAATTGAAATGTTCAGTACCGTCGATTTCGAGAAATTAATCTTGAAATTAGAGGCGGCACCAAACTCCTCTAGTAATGAGGTGAGGCGCGGTAGACTTTTCTGAGGGTCCGTTATCAAAAAAATAATGTCGTCAGCAAAAGCCGCTGTGTGGAGAGACTGGTTCCCAAATGATAAGCCCCGGATCGTTTGGTCCTGACGTATCTTTAGGAGCAGTGGCTCCAAAGCTAAGATAAAGAGAGAGGGGGACAAAGGGCAGCCCAGCCGAGTACCATTTCTGATGTCGAAGGGAGGGGAGAGAGTGTCATTAATTTTAAGCCTAGCATAGGGGGATGCATAGAGAGTAAATATTGCGCGGATAAACTCTTCTGGGAGATTGAAATGATGTAGGGCTCTATCCATATACTTCCAGTCGACCCGATCGAAGGCTTTTTCCGCGTCGGTGCCCACCAGTGCCAGCGGGATCTTATGATGCTGTGCGAAGCGGGTCGCATGGAGTAGTCTGACACAATTGTCTCTCCCCTCCCTCCCTTTAACAAAACCGGCCTGTTCATCCTTAATCAACAGAGACATGAAGGGTTCCAGTCTTTTGGCCAGTAGCTTGGCCCATAACTTCACGTCAAGATTGATCAAAGAGATTGGGCGATAGCTTGCGCATAACTCGGGGTCCTTGTTCTCTTTATGGATAAGAGTTATGTGGGCCTCTTGGGACTGTCTCGCAGGGCCGCCCCCCCCCCCCCCCATTAGCTCATTAAATAGGTCTGTTAGTTTCGACTTTAAGATGGGTAGGAAGGCTTTGTAGTATCGGATGGTGAGACCATCAGGGCCAGGTCTCTTGTTCGGGGGACATGTAGCAATCAGTCTCTCCACCTCAGTCTGAGTTACCTGCTCAGTCAGCGATGCAGCCTCACTAGGGTTCAATTTTGGAATATTGAGGTGACGAAAAAATTCGTCTATTGCTGGGGAAGGGTTCTTGGTTGCCTTCAATTGGGATTGGTCTCTTAAGTTATATAGCGCGGAGTAATATTTCTGAAACTCTGCTGCAATGTCTTTTGAGGAGGTTACTGAAATGCCTGAGGAAGATTTTATGGAATTGATCTGATTCTTTGCCCTGGCTTTTTTAATCAAGGCAGACATCAGTTTTCCGCCTCTGTTACCCTGAGCATATATTTTGTGTTTGAACTGCAGTTGCTTTTTATTGAACCTAGCTGCTAGAAGGAGTTTTAGTTCCGCTCTCAGTGACGCTAGGTTGTTCAGGTTCTGTTTTGTTTGTGAGAGCTTCGCTGTCAGTTCCGTTTTTGCTATATGTTTTAATTTTTCATCGATTTCTTTCTGAGTGCGTTTTTTAACGCGGGTGCCCAGGGCTATAAAAAGACCTCGCATGTAAGCCTTGTGGGCTTCCCACACGATTGGGGCTCCCAAGTCGTCCGCGGAATTAAGGCGGAAATATTCCTCCAAAGCTTTGGAGAGATGGTCTCTCTCCTCTGCAGAGTCCAATAACGAGGCGTTAAGGGACCATCTCCACTCTCGGTGGGACGGGTGTGGGGATCTAATGTTGAGATGTACTGGGGCGTGATCTGATATTGTCGCTGAATCAATATCAGCACTAATTAGGGACGTGAGGAGGTCAGAGGAGACCAAGAG